>NC_134276.1:74331290-74937290 GCF_949628215.1 Phalacrocorax aristotelis | reverse complement strand
GATTTTCTATTGACAAACAGTTCTTTGAGATGTAACGGAGCCAGCCTTGCATCCCCTCGCCCTGCACTTTATTGATGTTTCATGTTACTAATTTTATGATGTGAGGCTTTCTGTAGAAGTGCGTAGGTTAGCTGTACAGTCCTTCCTTCACTGTACACTTTCAAGTTCCTCTGCTGAATTTGAGGGATTTCCTTGGCATAGATATGCTCCAGGCTATATTTTATGTTTGCGCGCTCCCCTCTCAGCCGTTGCCTAGCTGGGTAAATACTAATCTCCTGCACAGGAAGTGTTTGTCAGCTGCACGCAAGGAACACATGGGAAGGTGGTGGTGGGGGGGCATCTGTGCTCCCTTTCCTTGTCTCCTCTCAATTGCTTTAGATGTGACTGGGCGGAGATTTAACTGTGTGACTTAATTCAGTGTAATGGAAATGAGCTGCCGTATGTAGCACTCAGTTGGAAAGCTTAGCGTGATGTATTTTCTTCCCTAATCAGTTGAGGGTTTTGGTGGCTTTTTAAAAGGGCCAGGCTTGTGCAGACAGATGGAAAAATGCTGATAAAAATTAACTTGTAAAAAGCCAGAAAGCTGTCTGACCTACTGCAGTTCTCTGCTCTTCCTCACCTGTCCTGCCCATCGCTTTAACCTCTGCAGTGCTGACCAGATTGGGTCCCTGCAGAAGCTGCCGAGCCCAGGGTCTCCTGGGCTTGTCTCTGACCAAGGCACTGTGCAACCTTTCTGGGGCTGGGGGGAAGGAGCTGGAAATCCACCAGCACCTTAAGCGTCAGCATTGTTTGGGAGAGATTTGGTGGAAAAGGCATATGTTTATGTAAATTATGTGGTTATTAAATTCATCATTTAGCTGCTTTTTAACAGCTTTTGGCAAAACTTTGACAGAAACAATGTTCTGACTGTGCTTGTCAGCAGGATCTGATGTACCGCAGAGCTTGACTTGTGATTTCTCTATTTAATTGTTTTGTGAGGTTGCAGATCACCTCTGGCTGGCTGTGGCACTGTCAGAGTCGTAGCCTGACACCACCCCAGCTCCCTGTATCTTTAGCGCTCTGCTCCTTGCTGGCTCTGTCATCCTTGAAAATAACAGCCGTGTCGGGTGGTGCGGCAGGGTAGGGACAGAGGCTGGAACAGGACTAGTAGCAGATGAGAGCCCTAGTCTCTCTTCCTGCCCTGGAAATTATTTTCTTACCTCTTACACTGGCTCCCTTTTCTAGGAGCGAGAAGCTAGGCACTCCATTTTGCATGATTTATCCAGTTAAAAAGGTTAACATACCACTGGCTTAACACTTCATAACCTCTGATTTTTAATGTATTTAAATACCGCTCCTTTCAGTTTCTAGGCTGCATGTCTGGGGATAAATCTCACGTGCTGCTACATAGAGAGAGAACTATAAAACTGCACCCTTGGCTAGCTGTGCTCTGATACGGTGTATTCATGCACATTCAGTGCAAGCTTTGAATAGGCAAATTGGTTAGAAAATTGGAGGGCTTTTGAGGCAGAAAGAAAAATTAGTCCTGCTCCATATGACTCTCATCCACATGACCAGAATCTTTTGTCTGCATTCCCAAGGTAACAGGTTTGCCTGTGTGATCATCACTAGATTTCGTTCTGGCTCCTGGGATTTAATTTTTATGCTTCTCTCTTGATTTCAGGTATCTTGGAGTTTTTTCATCATCAGTTGAAGGACATCGTTGAATATGCAGAACTGAAGACTGTCTGCTTCCAGAATTTGCGGGAAGTGGGAAATGCTGTCCTGTTTTGCCTCCTCATTGAACAGAGTCTGGTAGGCGCCTGCTGTGCTAGCTGAAAACCCATCTGTCTCTCAAAATGTACTCTCAAATTTTGTTACTAACGTCATAAATAACAAGGTTGAGATCTGCAAGTTTGCTGTTGCTGATGGGCAGATGGGTAGAAACGGTTCCTTGCTCTCATCTCTTATAGTCTTGCAGGGCTTTAATGTCTGAAAGATAGCAGTGATGCCTGACTGTGCTGGGTGAGAGACATTGCCTCGTGTATGGTACCCGACGATCAGATATTATGACCTTCATCATAAATTATGATCAAATATAGTATTCCTGCAGTCGGTCACAGGGTGGCTGCTCTCTTTATGTCAATGAGTTGTGCCTCTGGTACAGTTATTTTTCTTCCCTGTTTGTCACTCCTGTTGTCATCTGAAACATCGCAAAGTTAACATGGACTTCTTGGACATCCTTCTTGCTGCTAGCATGGCTGACAGTGGTGCCCGCTCCACCAGGCATTCATCTGTCCTTGTTTGAATGAAGCTGTGAAACATGTCCAGTCTTTCAGCTGCTTCCCATATGCCTAGCCTCTACCTTTCAGCATGCGAAGCTGCCCACTGCTGAGGGCACGGTGCTACAATTGCTCTTTGTCC
This sequence comes from Phalacrocorax aristotelis, assembly GCF_949628215.1. Classification (NCBI taxonomy): domain Eukaryota; kingdom Metazoa; phylum Chordata; class Aves; order Suliformes; family Phalacrocoracidae; genus Phalacrocorax; species Phalacrocorax aristotelis. The sequence continues at coordinate 74,934,887 of NC_134276.1, read as the reverse complement.
TTAGCTCTCCTTCTCTTTTCCCACTCTTCTTTCACGTTGTATAATCTGCTGTTCAAACAAAATGGCCAGACGTGTTATTTCTTTGTCTTCACGCTGTTGGGTGATAACAGAGGGAAAGGTGGGCATTGCTAACAGGCCAGAAAAGCAACAGGTGTGCTATCTTCCCTTTCTTTACCTCCTTTGTGCCTTCGGAACTTGGGTGGGGAGTCTCTCCCCTGCCTGTGCAAATGGGGTGCTCTGCCCCCACTGTGCAAGCACATGCTGCCGCTGAGGCTGGTCTGCCCGCCATGTAGACACCTTTGCTGACTGCAAACCAGCTACATCATTTCCTCAGCAAGCTGTATGGGGGCCTGCCGTTGCACAAAGAGACTCCTCTAGGATGTATTAAGGCTGTTGATGTTAGATAAGGTAACAAAAACATGCTGTTCCTCAGAGCACTGTTCATGGTGTTAGAGGATCCCTGGAGAGTAACTGTAAAGCCAGGTGACACGCAGCAAACCCGTATTCAGTAATGAGATAGCTGAAACAAAATGAGCAGTTGGATTGCATTGGATTCAGGCTAACAGGTTACGTGGTGAAAGGCCAGGCAGGCGAGCACCCTCACTGCTTGAGGGTGCGTCAAAGTGCCACTGGCGTTGGAGGAACCTTCTTTGGGACGCTACCTTGGTGACGCTTCCTCGTAATACACTCCTGCTCACTGCCTCTCCTCTTGTTTTTGCTCTCAGTGGTGCTCCTGTCATATAGTTCAGTATTTTTTCACTGTGGTCATCTATCATAGCTAAACAAGACCTTACCCCGGTGGAAAATGCAGGTCTGTAGCACGTTTCTGCCAGTGGGTGGGTCTTGTTCATCTTGGCTGCCTCACACATGCATTTTCATGGTGTTGACATCAAGGAATTAGACCTTGGAAAGGCATGTGAGGCCTGGTACCCTGACCTTGCTGAGGGTATGGCTGATGAACAGTATCTGCTAATACTAGCGCTGAGGGACTACAAATGAGCAGGGCCTTTGCTCCAAAAATGAGCAGAGAGGCTTAGCAAAGTCATGCGTCTGCTTCTGGTCATCTCTGCATTTTCTCCGCATGTCCACAGAGCGGCCAAGAACCAGGAGACATCTGTCTTCCTTTGCCCCACCCCTAAAGATGTCAAATGCTTCCTGAGAGGTGGTCCACTGCTGCTGCCGTGTGTCTCAGCCAGCCTAGCGGGGAGATGCTCCCACCATGATAACAGGTTGTGGGAATAGCATTGGTAAAAATAACCAAGGAGTGAGTCATCTTCTTCACCCCTCTGTTCATCTGCGCAGGAGCCGTCTGCCGCTTTCACACTGAAATTACTCATTCTGCATTAGTCTTTTTAATAAATACCCTGTCCTTTACGAACTGCCAGCTGAGGGTGGGAGGAGAGCTGCTGGAGTTTATTTGGGAATCCAAGACAACCCGGTGAAACCACATTGTCTTTGGGAGCGATCCCGTGAGGAGCGCGAAGGCTGGAGCGGCTCCGTGCGGTGGCAGCGGAGGCTGGCTGCCCTCTGGTGTTTCTGCAACATCATCGGCATGCTTTTGGAAGCCTGTTTTGGGGTCTGGTGTGGTTTGCGGATTCTTCGGTCCTAAATGACTCTCGTTTCCTTTTGTTCCAGTCCCTAGAGGAAGTGTGTGACCTGTTGCACGCGGCGCCGTTCCAAAATATCCTGCCCAGAGTTCACGTCAAAGGTATCGGCTAAGTGAAAACACCTTCTTTGGGTAATGCTTTCCACTTGTCTTGCCTGCTGCTGTGGTTTCAGTGACCGTCCCCAGCCATCATTTACAACACTGCTGTTAATTACAGGACAGGCGTAACAGATTCAGGCCTGTTTGCCTGGCTGAAAAAATACATGCTTCTTAGCAAGGCTCAGTGTAACTTACAGAGGAAGAGGAGGAATGCCGTGGCAGGGAATGGATCCTGGGTGGATACCCAGGGCAGTATTACTGCTCCATGTGGATATGGCGAGAGGCTTTTCTGAAGGTGCTGTTTAGCTTATGTGATTGTCAATTAAATGAGACAGACTTGATTGTACAGGGTATAGAAAGTCTATCAGCAGAGTAAGTAAATACAAGTGGTCCCTGGTCCCAGCAGGCTTTTCACATGCCTTTTACTAAGCTGGGCACGCAGCAGTGGATGTTTGTAGGATTGCTTCCTCTCGTACCTGCTTTCCTCATCCTTCATCATCAGAAACTGAGCTTCCCCCCCCCACTTTGCTTCTTTCCGTGTTGCTCCTCTCTCTCCTTTCCTTTCTCTTTCTCGCTGACAGAGCAGCTGATTTGTTCTGCTCAGAGAAATCCTGTCAGCTAAAAATCTTGCGGAATGTTTCCAGACTCACCGTAGCTACTTGCATCTCTGCATAAAACTAACTAGACCATTGTAAACAGCATTTTCCCATTTGCCGGAGAACATTTCCTACTTGCCAGTGATGAGGGGATGCCAATTGCTTTTTTTAAGCCTTGTTATACACAGAATTCTACCCTTGTTATACTCCACCTTCTAGAGTCAAGCATTTTACGTACAGTAAGGACAATTTAGTTGGTTTAGTACAAGTGGGAGTCAAATACATTAGTGGCAACAGAAGCATAATAAAGCCTTATAGTTGGCCTTCTACTACAAATCCTTGGTTTCTTTTTGTTTGTACGTACAACGCAACATTTTAAAATAGAAATATATATTTTTCTAAAAGCACATTGAAGATAAACCGACTATGTAGACCGATAAAAATAGCTTACCCAGTTTTCTACTACACTGAATAAAGCTTGTGTAAAAATAAGAATTTTTGTGCTTATTTTTAATATATAAAATTATGTCAGCTACCAATTAAATGAAGGGGTTCTCTTTTTTCTTTTTTTTCTCCTCTTTCAGAGGGTGAAAGACTCGATGCTAAAATGAAGAGGCTAGAATCAAAATACGCTCCACTACATTTGGTTCCTCTCATTGAAAGACTAGGAACACCCCAGGTAATCTCCCTCATTTGCGTCAGAAGCAATTCCAAGACACTTCTGAGCATGACAAAGCCTGTCCTTTCACGAGTGCCGATAGCTGTGTCCGACCTTCAACCGGCACATCCACCTTGTTCACACAACAGGAGTGTTTTTTCAGATCCATGGAGTTGGTAAAGCTGTTAAAGCTCAGGAATTAAAAACATTTGAGACTGGGGTGGAATTGATATGTTTTGGGGAAAATGCTAATTTGTGCGTATGTTGCTCTGTGATACCCTGGAAGGGCCAGCCTGGGAGGTCCTAGTGCAAAAAACAATTGGTTTTCTTGTGCATGTATAAATTATTTTAAAACAATTTACTACTTTCTTAGCCAGATAATTAGAAACCCTTGGAAAATGAGCGGAGTTGAGCTTTCCTGGAAACACAATTTCCAAAGAGAACACTCTTGAACTGCCTTTGCAGCTTCAGCTCTATTTTCTTGTCTCTCAGCGAGGGGCACGTTAATTCCCTGCTAACCATAGCAGTTTACAAGTGATTGAGATGTGAACAGTAGAAACTAAGAGCAGAGTGCTCTGAAGCAGGCTTCAGACTGCTGTTATCATACCTGCTGCAGCTCGGTAGGTGCTGTTGGGCTGTAGGGGAGAGCTCTCAGTGTGATGGCACAAGCTGGGACAAGCCCTCACCGGCGCTGCCATTTATGGGTTTTGTCTGTGCTGTCTTTGGAGCGTTCCCGTCTCTAACAGCAGCAGCTGAGGGAGGTTTGCAGAAGGGCACAGGCATGAGCTACTGCCTGTACTAGCAGCAGAGCACTGAACTCCCTGGTTTTGCTTTCTGCCTCCATTCAGGCAAAGAATTCTTTACACTTCCCTGGGGCTAGTCCAGGATCAGCATTACTGCAGTTAGCGTTACTTACTTTCAGGCCTGTCTGCTTGAAAAGGCTTTTAAGATTTTCTCTGAATTTTATTTTTTTCACTGAACAGAACCCCAGGTTAGCGGCCCCTGACCTCACTTAAAGTCAGGAGAAATATCTCCTAGAATAATCTAAGTGAAACTGAAAAACGTGGTCGTGTTGTGTTTTGTTTTGTTTTTTTTTTTAAAAGTCTTGTGGTCAATTGGCTTTTACCAGGATTTTGCACTTTTCTTTCTCTCCACTTCAGCAAATCGCAATCGCAAGGGAAGGGGACTTGCTGACCAAAGAACGCCTCTGCTGCGGCCTGTCCATGTTTGAGGTTATCCTGACGAGGATCCGCTCCTTCCTGGACGATCCCATCTGGCGCGGGCCCCTGCCCAGCAATGGGGTGATGCACGTGGACGAGTGCGTGGAATTCCATCGCCTCTGGAGCGCGATGCAGTTCGTCTACTGCATCCCCGTGGGAACGCACGAGTTCACTGTGGAGTACGTACCGCCAGCTGCCGGCGGTCTGCCTGCGGGCAACAGCGCCGCGCTTGTCCTCCCCGTGACTGGCAGCGGGGGCCTAGAATGGAGGCGGTTGTTTGCCCGTCTGCGAGAGCGTAGTGCGAAAACAAGGGAGCGTGCTGCAGTCGCTGGGAGGGGCTCATAATCCATGAACACAGATATTATTGTATCTTTAACAAAAGTAACCCTCTATTTTAAGTATTGCCACTGTAAAACGAATGATCCCATGACAAACAGCCCCTAGCACGCACCCCTACGGACACTGAACTTAAAATAGCTGAACAGGGGTGCACGTATTTCTAACAAGTTATGTTCTCTGGATTAAGAGCAAGAAACAGCACATGGAAGTTAACATGGATAACAAGTTAACTGTAGTTCTTGGTTTTGTTAATTTAGATAATACCCTTGTTTTTCAAAACCCTTGAGCTGTAACCTGCTTTTCACTGAGTAACTACGGAGGCAACAGCATAGGATGTTTGCTTCCTTTCTTGCCTGCAGCCCCAAGGAGCAGAGCGGTGTTGAATTCCCAATCTGTTTTCTTTGAAATTGTTGTTTCCTTTGGAATCTAACGGGCAGTAAATGTTTTTGAAGTAACTCTGTGTTGTGTAAAATTGGGGGGGGGGGGGGGGGGGGGGGGGGGGGGGGGGGGCGGGGCGCGTTTTTGTTAAGCATCCATTTGCATCGCTCATGGTGTCTGGAAAGGGAACTTAATTTACTAGAGATTCTGCAGTATTTTCTAGATTAATGGATAACATATTCTGGAGTTATATATATGTAGTTTAGTAAAACATCAGATTACTGAGCATTTCTCGTGGACATGTTCCTGAAGATTTAAGTGAAACATGCTTTACGCAGTGTGTTTCCTGTTTCAGGCAGTGCTTTGGAGACGGCTTGCACTGGGCTGGCTGTATGATCATCGTGCTTTTGGGGCAGCAGCGTCGCTTCGACGTGTTGGATTTCTGCTACCACCTGTTGAAAGTCCAAAAGCATGATGGCAAAGACGAGGTTATAAAGAATGTGGTGAGTTGAAAACATCTGTTCTGTCTTTGCTGCAGTAATAAAGACGACAATAAATCAGAGCTGTTTCTACTCGGATGCAGTGTAGATGTAGCAATCGCTTTTTAGAACGAAATGCTGAAAATGAGGGCACCGGTGCTTTTGGGAACAAAAGATTATGGCATTAGTACTGGAGTTTGAAGGCTGGTCAGTGAGAATTCTGATTTCCTGAATATGTGGGATTTTCTTAATGCTTTCCATCTCACGTACGTGCATTCAGATTATGACGAGGCTGCTGTCAATTGCCCTTTTTTGTACAAAAAGCAGCACTGTCAAAAACCAAGATGCACCTTGGATTTTCACTGCATTAGCAGTGGAAGGGAAACATTCGTAACATTGCTGGGAGAGGCGAGGTAACAGCATCCCTGCTTTTGCGTCTAAGGCTTTTTACCTCCACAGCTAATTCCGGTGTATCTGGTTTTCTGATGTTTGCAGCCTTTGAAGAAAATGGTTGAGAGAATTCGCAAGTTCCAGATTCTGAATGATGAAATAATTGCTATTTTGGACAAGTATTTGAAATCCGGCGATGGAGAGAGCACACCCGTGGAACACGTGCGCTGCTTCCAGCCACCTATTCATCAGTCCCTTGCCAGCAACTAGACTTCCCACCTGCCGATACTTTTTGCACTGATTTAGGCTAAAAGTATGGGGGGGGGGAACCCCAAACAAACCACAAAACCCACCAACAGTTTTAAGGAATACTGTCACTGGCATTTTTCAGTATGCCTGTGCCCCTTAAGTGGTGCGCTGTCCTCTTCAGTCTCCAAGCACAGTAACTGTATACAATCTATACTTATTTTTCTAGACTAAAATTTTATACACTTTGATTAAAAACCTGCAACTGTAAAAGACTCTTGAAATCTCTTTGCATTCCTGTACTGAGGTGGCCATTTCAGACTGGACTGGCATAATTTCCCCCTGAAGCTGTCAAACTAATAGCTATGGAGGATACGCAACTGGGTTCTGTAGAAAAAAATTTTTAGAAATCAATTACTAATTGTTTGTATTAGAGCATTAATGGCTTAATTAGCCTTTATTAAAACAAAATGAAACAGACACTGCTGGTGCTTTGTGAATAATTTTTCTAGTCAGTTGATTCTTTCCTCTTTGCAAAACTATTCTCTGAGATCAGTAATTATGGAAATGAAGGCTAATTAAGGTGATTGTTTCAAAGTTATTTAACATGGAGGTGACTGATAGAATTCTGATCTTTTTAAAAGGCAGCAGTTTGATTGATTAGAATGGGGACTGTTTACTTTTTCCTACTGAGAGTGTCTAACACAGTTTATATTTTGGTTGGAGATACATACCTGTGTACCAAAATACACACTTACAGGTGACAAGGGACTGTTGTTTACAAGAATCTTGAATAGAGTGATCAGGTGTAATCTATCCCAGTACATAAGCTCTAATGGCGTTAATCATGATCTACTTATTGAAAGTATTTGTTTAATTACACTTACTTGTATTATGCACACACTGCATCAGTAAAATTGTTTGTAAAACTTTGCAATTGTAAAACTTGAGTTTTCAAGCAATGTGTTGAGCCAAAAGTAGTAACTCCTGCTTGTTTGCTGCAAGGTCCTAACAGGGCTTTGCAGTGGTGTTGGACAGCCAGCCAGCTGTTAGGATCAACCCAAAAGTCTCTTCCCAAAACAACCGTGAGGTAAGACGGCTGGAACAGACGCAGATGGATAACTGCCCAGGATGTGGATTTCTGGAGATGTTATTTGGTTGATGTTTCTAACCCTTAGTGTGAAACCAAGAATCCTCCCTTTGAGACTTGGTTTTCTCCCTTCCTTCTTACTAGTTCAAGGTTAGGTTACAGCCCAGCTTTTCTCCTGCACAGCTCTTTTCAGATGTTTCACAGCAACAGAATCAAGTCCAGTAACAGGTAGGAGTGAGCATCGGACGGAGGAGGTATGCAGATGACGAACGTGTAGGTGCTGGGGTGGCAGGGAACTGGGTTTTGAGGAAAGAAATTAACGGGGCCATCTATAAGCAAATTTCCACTACCCCAGGTTTTCCCAGGACACCTGTGGACGCTGACGCTCTGGGCAGCGTCTGTTGTGGTGAGAGCACACACGAGGCTGCCCTGTGCTGGGGAGGTGGACGCAGGTAACAGTTGTGCTTTGTTACACCAGCTCATTGCAGGATTTCTTTTACAAGACGCTTAACCCACGGTTTTCTTTAGAAAACAGGTTGGTGTTTTGGTTTTTTAGTCCTTCACGGCACTCTGCAAAGATGATTTCTAGCCAACCACACATTTGCCTGTGCTTCAGCCTTCAATTAAGGAAATGAACGACTGAATTTGTTGAGATGATCACTGGTTTAGGGATAAGTCTTACACACTTGAGGCTTTGGCTTGGTGCTGTGGTGCAGAAATGGTTAATTAATAAAGCCTGGGATTGTTGTTTAAGAAATATTTTAAAATAACATCATGGTGTGAATAAAGTAAATTCTAATTCTTGCCAGTTAACTGGCACCAGCAAGCAACTTGGTCTCTAACCTCTTAAAACATTAATACAGACTTGAAGATCTTTTTCTTTCTTTCCCTTTTGTTAGTATGGGTTTAAGATAGTTCAGATATTAGTCCTACAAGATGTTTATTTCTCTTTTTTAAAGGTAACTTACTATTTTCTTCATTTTTTCAGGATATTAGGCTTTAAGTGAGTTAAAACCGCTTCACCTGGTATAAGTGCTCCTCCTACCTAACAGGAAAGGTCGAGCAAGGTGCACAAAAGGCATAACGGCTTCATTTTAAATTCTCTCTCTCATCAAAAACAGTGGGGCTGGAGGCCAAAACATAAAGTAACAGACGCCACTGTATGACATTGTAGCCTGCTCTTTGGTTAGGCTGGTGCTTTGGTACTAAGCGCAGCAGCCAGGGCTTCAGTGATGCCTCAGCAGTTTGGCTTCTTCCCTGCCACTCCCCCTTACTCTGCCCTTCATTGCGTAAGCATGGAGGGACCCGGTTCCCTGACTGAGCACTGCTGACAGGCTGTCCTGTAAAATTAGGTAAAAGTTCAAATCCCATTCTTCACCCAGAATTTAAAGTACGTTTTTGTTGCTTGACAGCGTGGCCCCCTCCTGCACGTAGGACACACAGAGGAAGGCACCAGAGTTAGTTTCCCAGGTGGGAGCTGGTTGTGTCCTGGTGGTGATCTTAAGCTGTACTCTTCTAACAGTAAGCACAAAAACTGACACAGCAGTAATTAGTACTCTCTGTCCCAAGTAATTTCGAAGCTTCACATCTACATTAGAAATGTTGTTATAACAATATCACTGATTTTTTACTTTTTGCCTTCATGAACTTAAACCAGCGCCTACCTTCCCCGCCCCTTTTTAAGCAATGACATGTTCCGTTTTTTAGCTTTTTTTGTTTGTTTTTAAACTTAGTGTCCCAGCCAGTAACTGTGTTACTGCAAACAAAACTGCAATTCTGCGAGTTCAAGCTGTTAGATCAAAGCCACAGAGCAGCTCTACAGAGCCAGGGCAGCATGGCCTAGCAAACAGAACCCGGCCTCTCCCACAGAAGGGGAGTAGCTTTTTTGGTTACTATTAACGACTCAAATCCTTCCTCCTGCACGAGGTGGCACCGCAGGAGCTCCCCCCTCACCTGCCCAAGCAGGGCAGAAGCTCCTGCCTTGTTGTTGCTGTCAACCAGTTTCTCCGATTGGGTAAGGCTGGGGCTTTTTGATGTAAATCCTGCAAGTTTTGCATACAGCTTTAGTTAAGCAGTGTTTTCAAAGGATTAGCCTGGCTTGGTTGTAGCTTTCCCTTTCCCCTTTTACAAACTGGGACAAGAGTACTTACTGCAGCTCCTTTACAGTCACTCAGCGTTCAGCTAGCGTTCAGCTAGGGCCCAAGCACAAAGGATTTGGGGTCACTGCAATCTTTTTACCACCAATGCAGAAATAAAGCGATTTATTTTTGATAAAATTGTCATTAGTGCAATACATCTTAAAACAGAAGAATGAAATGAAAGTATTTACACATAACTTAAGCCAACACAACCATGGTCTGAGGTCATTTTAGTATTTTTTAAAGTAAAAATAAGGCAAATAAAAACCCCTTCAGTGTTCTTTATCCAAACTAATCAAACTTAAAAATTAACGATTGTCTATATATACTGTTAAAAAAGGGCATGAGTTTCTAGACAAGCTCAGACATTTCACAGCCGAAAAGAGAGTTCCAGAATTGTTCTTTCCTTAAGTAACCACGTAGGTATTTTCAGAAGGCTGACAGACTTCCATTTCTCCTGGCTGAGAGGCTCTCAGTGGATTGTATTTCACAGGCAGAACTTTCTTCATCGTGATTAATGCAGTCGAACGTGCTCAGCAAAGTACCATTTGCTGCTCTGTCATCTTTCCGCAAAGAGAGGGGCAGATTTGCTAGGGTGAAATTAACATCTTTGAAGGCATGCAATAAAAAGATCCCCACAATAATAGTCAGGAAGCCACTGAAGGTGCCAATAATGTCGTCAGCCGCCATGTGTTGCCATTCCTTGAAGAGGATGGCAGAACAAGTTAAAACAGATGTTGTAAAGATTACGTAATATATTGGAGTCACTATCGAAGTGTTGAATATATCCAGAGCCCTGTTTAAATAGTTGATCTGCGTGCTCACACAGACAATAAGGCTTAGCAGCAGAATCCAAGACAAGGGATGTTTCAGCACTGGTTTTCCTGCAAAAAGTTCCTTTATAGTGATGCCCAAACCTTTTACACAGGAGACTGATAACGCTCCAATTACAGAGCAAATTGTTATGTACACGAGAATGTTGGTCTGTCCGTGGCGAGGTCCCACCACAAATATTAGAATTAAAGACACAATGACAACAAGAGTTGCGAAGACCACAAAACCTGTGGTTGGGGGGAAAAAAAATTATCGTGTTATTTATGTACACCATCAGAAGCATCTTAGAGGTACCGAGAAAACACTCGGCGACACTGCGATCAGCTCAGCTTAAACAGAAGAGGTCAGCATGTTTCTCATTACTCCTCCAACAAAGGTAAAAGAACTTGTAAGCTAGCTAAAACAAAGAATGAAACTCGGGCATGTTGTATGACCTTTAGCAGTCTGTCAGCAAGGTGACTGTAGGCTCGGATTGCTAAATTGCCTTACACACAGACTCACTGAGGTGTAGATGCCACTCGATACAGGCTTGTGTCTGAAGGCTCTTTAGGGAAGTACACTTTGGCAGGGTGCTACATTCACTGGCAGATTTCCAATAATCAGGTCGTTCCTTCAGATCAGCTTTTTAATCTGTGCTGGCTCTTTCCTTGTGTTTATAACGGGAATTGTCTTGGCATATGCAGTATTTCACAGATGGGTATTTGAAAGCGCCTCATCTTCCACGTACGCATAGCAGCTAGTCTCCAAGATGACACTTCTCAGCAGACACTTACCAAGCACCTACTTTTTCATTTTAAGGATAGCTCAAAGTTGGACTTACAGACTGACACTCTTCTATTAAAATCTACAGAAGCTGTGCATTTTTTATAAACTGTCGTCTCAGTGGTTCGCATCAAGACACTCTGTTCAAGGCCAGACAACTTCACTACATCATGCAGAGCTGCCTGTGATGGAATTCTGTCACAGAATTCAGATCTCTACTTAATTTTGACAACATGAAGCAGACACGGGCTATCTTCCTGGAACTTGAAAGCTGGAACTAATGAAACTACAACAAAGAAGTGACTGGCTGCGTACAAATCAAGCCAGCATTTTGCTTACCTGGATCACCTAGCTTGTGGGACATTTCATTCAAAGTTTCTACTTCCTCCTCTTGTGGAGCGTGAATTACCATCACAGTTGATCCCAGTATACTTAGCAAACACCCTATTTTTCCATGTAGATTAAGTTTTTCATTTAAAAAGAAGGATGACAGAATGGCACTAGTAAGAAAAAAAATGCACGAGCAAACACAGAATTAGTAATATCTCATTCATTTACTCATCTACTTACAGGTTGCTTTGACTGTACAGGTCACAGCTACATAGTTGATTTCCTGTCTCAAGACACTTGCTATGGACAGAACTACCTGCAAGTATTTGGCCTGTCTCCCCAGAATCCCTTTTTTATGCTGCCTCCCAAAAAACTCTGTACCTAAGCACTTGTAAAAATAATTTTTAGAAGACTAAAATCTTTATTTAACATGAAAATACTACTCTGTTGTATACGTGTTTTTGCCATGCAGAAGATAGATAGCTTTTCACAGATCGAGGTGTAGCTGCATTGCTAGAACCCTTTTATGGCATGGTCACTTCACGTTTGGAGAAACTTAAAGTTACTCCTGATGTTTATAAGCACTCTTTATCTATTGTTAAGAACAAACCACATTTATTACAGCATATTTCAGTGACATATTTCTAAAATATTTTACTTCTCTCTGAATCACACTGCTTTCTGTTAGCATGTCTTACCTTACAAGAACACTGAGAGCTCCTAAAGGAGTCACTAACGTAGCTGGTGCAAAAGCATAGGCAGCAAAGTTAGCTACTTCGCCAGCTCCCACTGCAGAGTAATAATAATAATAATAATAAAAAAAAAGGAGTTAGGCTGTCTTACACAACAAACCTGTGAATCAGTGCAAGTGTCCTTGTAGACACAAACATGCAGTAGGGGAACAATGGAAAACTCTGATTGTAGTGTTTGGCTAACAGTACTAGCAGAACATCCCCCTCCACCCCCACTATTATATTTTAGAAACATGCTGAGGGACTACAACAGGTATTAAAATTAATTCAGCCAAATTAGAAGGTGTTTTATTTTGGTGCCTGTGTTGTAGCTCCTCAGCCTGCCAACCTGAGTCACGAACTTCCACATGGAGAAATCCGCAATAGCAGGATACAGGGCGAGGCATATGTTAAGCCATAGTTACCCAAACACAGCCAGTAAGTGGAGAGTTTAAACAATACAAAACCAAAAAAGAGTTCAGAAAATAGACATCATCCCAAAATATGCTTCCCTCTAAAGAATCAATATATCTAAGCACTTCTCTGCTAAGATGAAAACCAGAATGCATATACTAGCAAAGAGCTACAGGAAGACCAACGTCTGCCTAGCTCCACTGCCCAAAGGGGGCAGTTAAATTAAATTAAAGAATGTCTGATGTGAGAGAAGCTATATTAAAATCATTAGAGCTGCACCCATCACATCACCAGATAGCATGACCACACATTGCAGAATCCGCGTCTCGCTCCGTTTTTGTAACCATTGCTGCCACCTGTGACGTATTTACTTATATAATGCAGATTATATTTTTCATACTTACTTGAATGTATTTTTGATACTTACTTGAAAGAAGTCCAGCCCACCACAGCCACTCCTTAAGATATGCATGACCACCTTGACCTAAAATTGAAAGAACATTTGCTACTCCATTAAAAACACACATCAACAAACAGGAAGCCTCATCACTGATAACATCACCAAAATAATTTTTGCAGCCCATGCCCTTAAAAACATGGGCAATCTTTTGATACTTAGGCTTTACAGTTAGAAGGGTTGAAATAAAGTCTTCAAATTTCTGATGTGCATACACCTCCTACAGCCTACTTTGAAAACTAGTTATTTCTTTTGTATTAGAAGTGGCACTGATGACCATATCTGTATTACCCTGAGAAACACTTCTTTCAACTCATTGTAATGACATGAAAAGCCAAGCTTTGTCTCTCTTATGAGAACGGAAATAATACGTGGCTTATGTGGTTGGTTACGTGTACAAACCCATGAAATGCAGTCACACTTTCCCATTCCAAACCAAGGCGCATGATTTATGAATCTCCAGATCTTTTAGAAGCAGAGATGACAGGTTCTGAATTAAAAATATAGATTCAACCCTCTGAATCATCTGAGGATGCTGCAACCATCCTAACTAAATCTACCCTCTTTCAGTTTAAAACCATTACCCCTTGTCCTGTCACTACAGGCCCTGACAAAAAGTCTCTTCCATCTTTCTTATAAGCCCCCCTTAAGTACTGGAAGGCCACAATAAGGTCTGCCTGCAGCCTTCTCCAGGCTGAACAACCCCAGTTCTCTCAGCCTGTCCTCATAGGAGAGGTGCTCCAGCCCCTGGTCATTTTTGTGGCCTCCTCTGGACCCACTCCAACAGGTCCGTGTCTTTCTTGTGCTGAGGCCTCCAGAGCTGGACACAGCTCTGCAGGTGGGGACTCACCATAGCAGAGCAGAGGGGCAGAATCGCCTCCCTCAACCTGCTGGCCACGCTGTTTTTGATGCAGCTCAGGGTACAACTGACTTTCTGGGCTGTGAGCGCACATTGCCAGGTCACATCCAATTTTTCACCCACCAGTACCCCTGAGCCCTTCTCTGCAGGGCTGCTCTCAATCCCTTCATCCCCCAGCCTGTCCTGACACCGGGGTTGCCCCAACCCGGGTGCAGGACCTTGCACTTGGCCTTTTTGAACTTCATGAGGTTCGCACAGGCCCACCTCTCCAGCTTGTCCAGGTCCCTCTGGATGGCATCCCTTCCCTCTAGTGAATCAGCCGCACCTCTCAGCCTGGTGTTACCTACAAACTTGCTGAGAGTGTGTGTGATCCCACTAACTTTGTCGTTAGTGAAGATATTAACTAGTACTGGTTCCAGTATGAACCGTTGAGGGTCACTATTTCTTACACATGATCATTACATGTGATTTTTAGTTTTTCTAAGACAATCTCCTGACAGTCAAACACAGTTAACACTCTCCTAAACTCATTCATTCAGGAGCACAGATGTAGTGACTAGTGCTGGTTCCAAGTTCAATTTGCAAGCACAATTCAGATTTAACTGACATGTAAAGGAATGTTCAACAAATGTCCCAAGAGGGCATTACATGCAAATTAAATAGCATGTATCCCAGAGTTTCATGTATCTGACACCAGGCAAAAAACCATATCATCTATATGTTTTCAGTTTCATATACCTGTAACAAACAAAAACAGTCAAAACAAGATCATATGTTTAGCAATCTCCTGTTAAACAGCAAAACCTAAATGTCACCGAGTTTCTTCAACATGTATTTACCTGCTCTCATGGAACCTTTCCTAGCTAACCGGAGAAGGCCTTTCTTTTTCAGGATGAAACTTCCTCCAATGAAAATGCTGGAACTCATAGCCAACACCAGACCAATACAGAAGTCATATCTCCCACGAGTTTGGCTCATCTCGTAAACTACTGAAGACTGTCACCTTGACCAATGAACAGCAGAACTTCTGTTACTCAACGCAAGATGATGCAACACTGAAACCTGAACAAAATAAACACATCAGAATTAAACTGGTAGGAATACATGCTGTAGAGGAAAATCCTCAACAGCTCATGTGACTGGTTCTCCTGTGAATGGTCTCTGCTACGAGCCTTTAAAACAAAAACAAAAAAAAGGGGCAATCTTTGAAGCATGTGTAAGCTTGAACCATGGCTGAGTAAGTAACAAGTCTGAACACACAGAAGGAAAGGCTTCTGACCTGCCATATAAAAACTGAAACCCAAACAAACAGAAGTTCTTTGAAAAAATTTAAGGAAAACTTAAAGATGCGTGATTTATTGTTCTTTTCATTAAGCAGGCAGATCTATGTCTGGCACACCATGTAATTGACAATACTGATCAAACAATTACTTACACTGAAATCAGTTTGTAAGAGAGGTTGAGAACAGCCACAGCATTTCTTCCATATAAACTCACTAGAAAAAAAAAAAAAAGGAAAGAGAAGGTTAGAATGGGTATTTAATCATAGAGTAATCTCTTCAACACAAACAAGCTTGAGATGTATGCACAAGCATTTAGCCTCTAACGAACAGGGAAATCTGGAACAAGAAATAAGGCATCTGTTTATTGATATATTTTACAAAGAGGTTCCCATACCTACATGAAGCATCTCTTCAGCTTAGCTACAGTAACTGTTATGAGTTCACAGTTTAAAAGCTTTCACCTAGCCTGCTAAGACTCCATATTTAGTTAGGTAAGACCTTGAAAAACAGCTTCGCAGAAGATAGCAATTTTTAGGCTAGGCATCAAGATTTTGCATATTCAACCTCCAGTTTAACAAGAAAATCTATTTCAGTGCATCTTTTCTCCTGTTACAAGCTGCAATGAGGATATCCTGGATTACATCTGACAAGATTTTGAATTTAAGGCATCTCTATACATAACCTTTAAACTGAAGAACAAAAAAACAGCTCAAAGTACTTTCAAGGTGATTACCCTCTCTGTAGTATGAAGGGAAATGAAAACTGTTTTTAGGGTTTGATTTCAAGACAACTGATAATTATGGCAGTACAGGGAACTGTTCTAAAGGAAGAAAAACCTGGTTTATCTATAGGTGTTTACTTCCTAGGAACACCAATCATAGATGTGTCAAGACTAGCATTTACTTCCCTAAGCAATTATTTTCCAGATACTCAGAAGCACGGCATATGACATAAGTTGCATTAACAAGCTTTTCATTTAAAAGTAAAAGGGGTGAAAGAAGAAGAAGGAATAAAATGTTTCCATTTCAGTGCTTATCGAAATCTGAATTCCACAGCTTTAATACTGAGATACAACAGCAGCTTCCTCAAGCAGGAATACTATATTGAGCACCCTCTTTCATGCCCAGGCAGATACGGACGCACCCACTGGAAGTTCATGACTAGATGAAATCACATTCCAGTCTGCCATGCCAGTTCACAGTTCTGATTCCTGCACCTGTTTCTTCAAAACCTGTTTTCTTCCAAAACTATCTTTCCCTGTATGTTCTGGCTTCCGACTTTGATTAATTTGCTACACCCCTAGGAAAAACCTAGCAGAGCTACAGGTAGGTTAACATTAAAACTGAACACAGACCCTCTTACTTGCAACCAGTTAGGCTGTGAAAAAGTATAGGAAAACAGTCCCATTTAACCAGCACTCAGCATGGCACTATTCAAAATGTTACAAGATCCACAGTTCAAAATTCTCAAATCCTCTTCCCTTAACCCCTGCATATTATTTTTTAATATCTTATTTTGTAGGAAAAAAATAAGTAAATGAACAGCAAGGGTCTGCTTTCATTTTCTAGCAACTTTTAAAAATAAACTGAAGTAGATTCTCGCATGATACAAAATCACCTATCAAACAAAACCAAAAAAGACAAATCCTTAGTGCAGGAGACAGACCAGAACAAGCCACCTCACTAGCTGCATCAAATAGTTATCTGGCTGTGAATTCAAAGCAAGACTTTCAGTCTCCTGAAGAATAAAGGTATTTTTTAATGCAAGGAAAAGCCATCGAGATACTTTTGCGACTGTTCTCTCTAACATCTTTTCTAGCAGTCGTAAGTCACTCCAGGTAACCAAGCTAAGAGTGCTGTTCTAGTTCCAGCTGGTGTAAAGTGTGATACAGGCATAGCATCCCCTGGGGGAGGGGGGCTGCTTTTGCTGAGCTTTTCTACTCTACCCATGTTTTCAACAGTTGTTACTCTAGTTATATTACTAATGGGAGTATTTTTACTAGTGTAGCTTTTTACTACAACAGAACTCAGCATACTGGCAAAATTACACACACACACACCCAGCTTGCATAGCTTTATCTACATGAAAACATTTCTGACAGAGGTAAAAAGCATCAGTTAGCCCCATTTTGACATCTTCCACCCACCGCATTTCAGAGACAAGGGAAGAAGCATAGGCTGCTTTTCTTCAGAGTAGAGGAAGAATCTGATTGCAGAATAATGAGGACAACTTGCGAGCTAAGAGGTAATTTTCTGAATTTAGACTTAAAAACACCCTAAGGATGCTACACTTCAAAACTAGTAGTTCTACCCTCCTTCACATCCCAAATACATTAAAGAGTTTTCAATTCCCCGTCAACCACTTTGTTAATCTTGCAAACGATTCAAATCTTAACCAATTCTTCACATAAACTACTGGTCGCTCTCCATGTTAAGTATATTTGTCCTCACAGACACGTCCAGTTCCATTTCTGCTTGGGCTGGACTGCCATACTTCCACCTAAGGTTTATACAGATGCCAACATTTGATGACCATTTCTGCCACACAATCTTCTTTCTGAAGATATTTGGTTGACTCTGCACACAGCGCAGATGTAATTCGCATGTGTAGAACTGACACGTATTGCCGCGAAGTGAAAGCACTAGCAGGCACAGGAAGTTTTACGCTTCAGGAAATCAAGGGTTTAATTCTAACCCTAAGACTTAGTAAAAAAAGAGGAACTAATGCATCCTCATAAATATCATCAAGAAAAATTATGATCTTTGGAAATAAGGGAAAAAAATTCCATGAAATGAGCAGTTTCTGGAATAAATACTCATCTCATGTTTCAGCTTTGGGACATGGCAAAGCTGTCCCATTCCAGCATCCACTACTAAGTTATAAACAGGAAATAAAAAATAGAAAATGTAGGAGTTAAACAAAGCTGGCAGCAGTTTTAGTTGTGTTTGGTGTTGTTCTG
The DNA here is from genome assembly GCF_949628215.1 of Phalacrocorax aristotelis. NCBI lineage: Eukaryota > Metazoa > Chordata > Aves > Suliformes > Phalacrocoracidae > Phalacrocorax > Phalacrocorax aristotelis. The sequence continues at coordinate 74,917,019 of NC_134276.1, read as the reverse complement.
TAAAGGTTCTTTAATCAACTTCACAGCTGTGTTTAACACAGGGTATTTCATCCATCCAAGACTAGCAGGTTCACGGAGGAATATTAGTTTGCTGCTCTGATTTCAGAGATGTAATGAGGGGGTGAGACTTTCCTATCCACAGAAGCAAAACATTTACAATGCCTCAAAGAACCACCCATCTATGAACTGCCTGTGGATCATCCAGTATCATGAGTCATAAGTCTCAAGTGTGCAACAGTACAATGACAGACACCACAAGGAACATATTCTGAGTTTGAAGGTTATCAGACAGGGAGAGATGGAGAAAAAGCTTACTGAAAAAATACTATGGGACATAAGCAAGTCTAGATGAGCCACAAAGTTTGTTTGCTTATTTTTAAGATGTAACCAAGTAGTATCACAAATGCTGACAAGATACAGACTCTCCGTTCTAAAACACAAGGTAACACTTCTTTGTCTCTTTGCTCAAAAGTCCTTTTCTCCCAAAAGCTGCACATACACAGCACTCAGAAGATGTTACAGATTTACTGTAACAAGCTCTCTAAACGTTCAGAAACCCTAAAAGTGGCGTCATGAGATGAAATAATATTTTACAGTATATTTTACATACAATACATACATATTTTACAGACAATTCAGCCAAGATTGTCCCAGGAAGTACTTCGAAGGAAGCTTCGTGAACACTGCAGCCATGCTTTGATGCTGTTAGGAACTCTCATTATCTAATGACCTTCACCTAGGCCTTCACTTTGATTACCAAAGCCCGTTATGCTTGTCCACTCTGGACTTGGAAAAGTTGCAACTCCCTTTATCTTTGCACCCACTTCTTAACATTACTCTGCAGGTTAGGTGCTTGGCACTTCCTGCTGTGCCACCTTCTTGGTCCTTTCCCAATAGCCCACTTTTTTAATTTTTCTTTTTATGAAGTGAAACTTCCAAAGCCACATACAGCATTTTATCTGAGTTACTATTACTTCTCCAATACAGTGGAAGACTATGCTTCTTTTCACATACGAATGGGTGGTTTTCTTAGCCTTTCATGAACAGTCATCTACTGTTGACTCATCTTCAACTTCTCTATTAGCATAACCTCTAAATTTTTTTCTACAGAACTACTCTTCTCTTAACTGTATTCATACAGCAAATGATTCCTGTCTGGGTGTAACAACTTTCATTTACTCCTGTAAAAAGCATCTCTTTTTTTCAGAAATATTTCCTGAAAATATTCACCTGAGTTTACATACTGGCAACCCTTCCCTGCTCGATACCATTAATTATTTCTTTGTCCTTTCAGCCAGATCACTAATATTAAACAGCACAAGAATCAGACATGACTCACATGGAACCATTTTTAAACAAAGGTCTGTTTTGACAAGATAATAGTAATAGTTACTCCAGGTACAGCCATTCAGCATCTTTTGATCTGTTCTGTGTTTTCAACTCTACTTATTTACAAGAGCTTGGGAGAAGTTTTATGTTTCTAACATTGAAATAGAGCATCTACTTAATGCCCTCCCAGCCATAAAGCTTTTCATAAAAGAAAAAGGGGTTAAATCAACAAGTTGCTTTCAACAAATACACACTAATATGTGTCACATTGACTATTATGTGTTCCCTTCTTCCATTCCGCAGGCTTAAACCAGTAAACAGAAACACTCCCTAACAACAAAAGTTCAAATGTTCAGTGGTGAGCCTTTCGAAGGCTCATTAAGCATACCAATTTTGTTCCAAAATCCAGAGGCACTCACTTCTTAAATATTTCAGTGTTAGGTTTCCAAAATATAAGTTAAAAATTATATTAATTGGCGTTTTCAGAATTCAACTAAAAAAATGACATCTATCATTTCAAGTTAATTTCATTTTCATGCATGACACATACGACACTACGTTGTCCCATCTGTGCTTTACAAAGGGACAGGATTTTTGTTTTAAAAACACATGAATAACAAAGTAATGTGATTTTAAATTTTATCTTCCTTAGGTATGTCTCACCTGAAGTGTTACAGTTATTTCAACCCTTTCCTTCGCACTTCACTAATCAAAGAAACTGATCTGCAATCTAAGCTATTCTTTAGAAGGTGACATACTAAAGTTGAACTGAAATACTATCCCAGTCCTTTCAGTTTTGTTCTGTAACTTAAGCACTTTTATTACAAAAACTAATATGAAGTTTTAATTATTGACTTCAGTATGGTGAAGTTCAGTATGAACTCCGGTGCAGCAGGGAGTACGAACACAGAAATATTCCCAGTAAGACTAACAAAATCCCCAAAATATACCCTACTCCGTAATCCAACTCTTCCTCAGTTATATTCTGTCCACTCATGAACATATCTTTTAAACACAGGTATAGAGAGAACATTGAAAGGACAGATATAATATAGCATTAAGATAAAAGAGCTGCTGGTGCAAAACTTAGTCATATGCATTTTTAAAAGGCCAAAATGCACACATACAGTACCCAAAGATTCTGCATAATTTAGTAAAGAGTACCTTCAATTTTGCACTGTAAATCTGCCCCAGTACAGACACTGTTTTCCAGCTTTGTCAAAGTTAAAAGACACTGCAAGCTTATAACGATTTACATATTACGCAGGCAAGGTTAAAAAAAATATTTGTTTATAAAGATGTTATATACATGCATACATGTAACATAATGTTAGAGGCACTAACACAAGTACTCGGAAAGAAAATAGTATGTTAACATTTCTAAAGTTGCCTATTTTAAAAGTTTTAGTTAAACTGTGGGAAAACTTACCCTTTACAGCAAATTGCTATTAATATAGCAAGAGCAGCAAGTGTTCCATTTTAAGAAACTGGGAGAAAACAAGAAAAATGCCACTACAAAAAAACTTTTGTACATCTTATTCTTTGTATTTACTATTTGTAGTAGCTCTCTTCTATAAAAAGAATGACCTTCAGTTAAAGCATTTTCACAAAAAACTGGAAAGTTTTCTTCACTAAAACAGAGTACTATTCATTAGCTGAATGCGAACCACGGACCATGCTTTAGAGCTGAAACTATATTGACTGTATTTCCTAGAAGTCCATCAAAATAAACTCAAGATAAGAGCAGATGACATGACTTGCTTTGTCTTTGCTATACCTAGTTCACTAGCTCCACTCTCAGTAGGATAAGTCACCAGCACGGGTTCACTGAAGTTCTACCTTTAGTATTTAAGATGGGCAGTTCCAAATTTAAGATAACTCAATCAGTTAAAGTTGAATTTAGACATTAGTCCTTTGCTGTAACTGCTGATCTGTTATAACCTGCTATTTACCAGGATTTTATCCCGAGAATTAATAACTTTAGTGAAAGCAGAACTGGTGTGACATTGAATTGTAAATATGATACTGGTGAAAACTTACGCAATAATTTCTTATCAATGAACTTGTTACCTTTCGGGGGAAAATCTTAACTATACAATGAGGCACATCAAAAGCATTCAGGAAGAGCCAGGATGACTTACCTTTACTATGTTTTAATTAAAAATAACGTTGAAGATGTTGCTGGAAAACAGAGAAAGTTGACCGGTTGGGAAACAGATCAGAAAAAATCCCAGGTACTAAAGAGTCAGACTCAGCTTGTACCTTCACAGCGTAAGAAAGAACACATATCGTCGCTCTGAACTGCAACGCAAAGCTGAAGTTATTTTTTTCCACCTCAAACTAAAGCACTGGCGGGGCTCTGAAGTTCTGCTGATCTGGAACCAAGCCGCACAGTCCTCAGCCTCAGCTAAACTCAACCCTGAGCCAAACCGAAGACAGGCCGGCGTAGCTCCCTGATTAACACCAGCCACACTCCACTAAGCAGTACAACGGCTCTGGAGCTCCGGCAGAACTAGCTACCCTAACTCGCCACTCCCGTCCGCTTAGAGAACCTGACAAACATCCATATTTTCTTGTTTTAATCTTGGCCTTCCGAGTCCAAACCACAGAGAGCTTCCCACCGCGGAGAAACCAAGGCGGCGAGGGTCCCCCCGGCCCCCCGCACCCGGCTCAGCGCCCGGAGCCGCCGCCCGCCGGGAGGCAGCCGGGCTCGCCCCCCGCTCCTCACCCGCGGCGCCCGACGGCGAGGGCCGGGCGCGGCTCAGGGGGAGGGCGGGCGGCACCCGGGCCCCGGCGCTCCACAGGCGGCATCGGGCAGCCGCCGTAACAGCCGGAGCCGTCCCGGAGGCCGGTGGTAGGGCCCATCCCGGCGCCGGGGGCGGGGAGGCACCCACAGGCACCGCCCCGAGCGCCCCCACCCGCCACCTCCCCTCCTCACCCCGCCCCCCGAGGGGCCGGCCGGCTCCACCGCCCCCGCCCCTCAGCCGGGCCCGCCCGCCAGCCCCTTCTCGGTTACCTGCGGCCACGGCCCCTCACACCCCCGCCGGGACGGGCCCCGCAGCCGCCGCCGCCGCCGCGCGCGGACAAAGAGGAGGAGAGGGGGAAGGGGGAAGCCGGAGCGGGCGGCGGCGGGAGGGGCCGGTGCCCGCGCGCTCCACCGCCATGAGGGGAGGGAGGAGGAGAGGGGCGGGGGGAACGGCGGCGGGAGGCGAGGGTAGGCAGCAGCGGCGTCCCCGGCCCGGCCGCCCCCACCCCGCTGATTCCGGCAGCGCCAGCCGGAAGGGGCGGGGCGCGGCCCCGCCCAGAACGAGGCGGTCGTGCCGGGCGCCCCACCTAACTCGGGTCACGTGCCCCTTCCCTAGCCCCACCTTCGCCTCTCCTCCGGGGCGCCGCCGTTAACGGCCGGCAGTCGCCTCCCCGCGCGCCCCCCAGCGGCCCGCGCGGGTCCCGCCGCCCCTCCGGTCACAGGCGCGGCGGGCGGGCTGGCGCCTACCCCCGGGACGGGGGAACAGCCCGGCGTGGAACGGGCGCTGCCTCACCCTGCGGCGGCTTCGGCTGTTAAAAACCACGCTGTACCGGGCGGCGGGCGGTGTCTGGGGGCGACGCTACCCACGTGCAGCTGTGCCTCGTTCATCTCCGCCTGTGACCTCAGGCACTCCCACCGCGATCCGCGTCACCCAGCTTTTACAGCCTCACACAAACGAAAGACGCTTACAAACCATATGCAGTAGGGAAAGGGGACGTTTTACAGTGTTGGGTAAACGGCGGTGGTTTAGTGTGCTTTATTCTCCTACTTAACTCGAGTCCCACGCTCTTTCTGCATGCTTTACAACCAAAAATACTTAAATCTCATACGAAGTAGAATTGATACATATGGTTAGAGAAATATTTCTCCTCAGCTTAGAGTGAAGAGTCTTTAAAGCAACCGTGACAAGTTTTGGGCCCAGAGGGCTCTTTGGTTTCTTCAGAAGTATTTAAACAGGCTTTACAAAGCTGCCTTGTAACATGAGGTCTAGATAACCAACACGGCCAAACTCCATGTGCTAGCTCCACATGGAAGATGCAACTCCACCTTTCCCAATAGGACGGGACTGTTTTGTCATGTCCCTTAGTGACAACATTTTCTTCTTTAACCCTTCTTCCTTGGGGTTTGTGCTGACATGGCCATACTCTGCACAAGCTGCTGCTTCATTTTTACTAGGCTTAGAAACAAAACCAGAGAAGCAATCTTGTGTTTCCCTCACAGGATGCCTGAAACAAAGCTATTCCTCATCGCGTTACCTGCTGTGTTCTTTCTCAATAAAAATGGTCTCTCACTCCATCACAAAAATGAAATTTCTACACCACTCAACACAAATGGATACATTTTAGGGCTATTTTGTTCACTAAGGCAATATTTCATTCCCCACTTTAAGCCTAGTAGACATGACATGAACTTTTCACCTGAAGTAGTTTTTTATATATCTATATGTATATAAAAATATTTTTATATATAAAAAACCACATAACTACAGTATTATGTAGTTATTACCTACATAATTACACAGTAGAAGCCTGGCTTTTCTGTGTTGTAAAAGATAAAATGATCCCGAAACTGTGAAGTCTTTGAAAAACTTCAACAGCTAGTGAACAGGATTGCTCAAATGGATTAAAAAAAATTAGCAACCATGCCATCTAAAACAGTACTGTATAAATGGGACCATGTAAGTACCAATATCCAAGACAGTTTAAAGGAGCTAAAGAAATTAATGTGTCTGTGATCATGCCAAATTTTGGGAACATGTACACATACATATTCCTGAGTTAAACAGCACTGATGTCTGAAGCATGTGAATTTAGTCCTCTCCTTGCACTTTCCTCTGCTTCTGCTCTCCTTTCTTGAAAACCACCTCCCAGCTGACCTAAAACAACACTGAGGTGAATAAACACCTGAGCGTATTAAGTGGATGCTTTTAAGCATTACAGACTCTTTGTGTCTTTATCTGTTAATCCTCATATTTCTTCAACTGCTAGTTCCACTTAACATACTGTCATCCATTCACACAAAATATGAAATCTTTTTAAGTGCTCTCAATTTGGCACAAATCATTAAATCTTTACTTCAAGGCCGGGGTTGTGCTCAAAGCATCTCTGAATAATTTACAACAGCATGGCATGTTTGCAGAGTATCTGGAAAGAACTCTAAATATCAGAATGGTGGTAACCTGCCTAACCTAACCCATTCTTGTAGTGTAGCTCAGCAGCGCAGTCCATCTTGTGCTCAATGAATTTCACAAGAGAGGTCAGCTAGCGAAGGTACTTTTCCAAGGCTATGGACAGGATTTTTCAGGGCACAATATCTGCTACGTGTATGAAAAACTCATAAGATTTAAAAAGGACAAGGAGCAAAAATGCCACCAATACAACCTCGGGAAGCATTACTGGGTTAGCAGGTAGTCTAGCTTGTGTTGCATACCGACTGACCCTTGCGCAGGAATTTCCAACCGCTTACACGCAGCAAAGGGTTTGTGATCCACCACGCGCCGGCTGCCCAGAGCTGCTCCCTGGCACACGGTCCCTGGGCAGAACGGTGCCAGCTGGCAGAGATTTGAAGCATCCCACCAGGGTGGCGAATTCACTGAGGTCTGTAGCAGGCAAAAAATTGATCAGGGAACTGGGCAGCTGTAACAGGGTCTCTGATGGCCACGTCTCTGCTGGATTTAATGAAGACACCTAAGCAGAACAAACCGCGAGTCTACTCGTACAACATTTTCACTGTCACATACAGAGGACTTAAGAGACTCTGCTTAAGACTTAAGCTTTTAGAACAAACCTCAGAAAAATCAGTGGGTTTTTTTTTTTCTTTTGGCACTATCAGATTTTAGTCTTTAACATACTTTCTACACGAACTGTGTGGGTGAGATACATATGCTCAGGATTGGTTATGTCCCAGACATTCAATGGTAATGGTGGTGTAAATACCTGCTCTTATCACAATACTGCCTTAGAGGCCTAACTCCAGAGATACACAAAAAGAGAATAGAGAACCAAATTTTCCTGCTAAAAAGGTGTTCTCAAAATGCATACTCCTTATCCTATTTACTTAAAAATCAGAAAGGAAAGCCTCTCTAGTTTTCTGGTCTGTCTTTGGATGTTGCATTCATATCATCAACACCTTTAAAAATAAAATTGCAACAACATACCCAGTAAAGAATCCATGCCAGTCTCTTCCACTGCATACAACTTTTTATATTGGAGAGGAGCTAATTTCCTTGTTTAAAAATAACTTTTCGTTTTGACCAGCTGCAATACTGATGCATCCCCTAAAGCACAAATGCAAAGACTGAAACAGTTCTGAATCATAAATCCCACCATTAAAAAAAAAACCAACTCAAAATACAACAACAAAAAAAGCACCATGCCTGAAAGTCATGTATTTGCCAGTACCTGGTATGAGGAGCTAGGAGTTTCAGATGAAGGATTAGATGGGCAGCCACCGTAATTTTCCAAGTGATTCTTTCTGCAGGAAGCTCTTGTGACAGTAAATCAGGCTGGTGACACTGACTTCCTTACAGCTGTTGCCACTCGATGCAGACCCAGCTGTGGAGTAGTAGATCTTGCAATAAAAGCTCTAGCAAGTAGCCAACGTACAGGAATGCATGAAGAGAGCACATGATAACCCTTAAGACACAGTTTGAAGTGACTCAGGCCCCAGCAAACATTTCTGCCAGAGAAGCGTTCATTTTACCCGTGAGCAAACTTCAGTACAATGAAGACATTAAGACTCCAGCTTGCTGGTAGACACCGCTATGTGACAACTGAGCCCTTTGTGTAGCAACTGATCTGTACACGTGAAAGACTCTCTTACTATCAGTAAAGGCAAGGCTGCTATTTTCTTAAAGCATAATGGAAATAGTTTGGATTTAGGAATTGAGATTAGGTTGTACAGCGGTTAGATGTGTGGGAAACTGATATTTTTTTTTCCCCCATGCGATAAAGAGGAGGAGTCACGAAACAAGCATTGAGCTAGAAATAAATCATTTATTTTAAAACAATACAGGTTAATAAATAGATTAGTTATCAGAAAACTTAATAAATAGCCTTTTATAATTTACACAAGGCAAATACAACATGCCTATATCTATTTCTTAAAAAGCAAAGAGATTAAGCTTGACTTGTAAGCCATTAACAAATCTATATATACATTATTTGGAAGCTAATAAAATAAACCATTTTTTTGTGTAATCTGTAATAACTATATTGCAATAGCATTGAAGCAACCAAACCTAACACTGTATATTTGTTGCCGTCCACCTTTTCCCCATAACCCATTAGAACTATTTTTTACATTCCAGGAAATACAAAACTAAGTTGAAAGAAAAAAAACCCAAACAAAACCAAAAAGAAACTTCCACAGTTGAAAAAGGATTTAACTTAAAAATACCCCTTTTGTGTAATATTTTCCACTCCATAGAGCAACTGTCTGGCAGGGGGGCGGAGGGAAGGGGGGGAGGGGAAGGGAGGACGGGGAGCGGGAACCACAACAAAAAACAATAAAACCCCACTTATTTGCAGCTTGTAAAAGTGATTTCTAAATCCGTAACATTTCAACACTGCTGTCTGAAACACTTGGGCACTAGGGATAACAACTGTTGACATCATTGGTGCCTAACATGGTACACACTAAAATTCTGCATCACTTAAGCCCACATTCAGTAGCACCAGAGAGTTATTACAGAGACTATTCTCTGTAAAGATAACAGGTAATAGATAAATATTTGATACCTTTTGATTTAGCAGAAAAATTTCAGCAGTTACACCATCTCAAGACAAAAGAGAAAGATCTGTAGAATCCTTGATGTTTTATATTTATGAAACAAGAAGGTGAGAGGGGTATAACGTGCAAACAATGGCCCATTTTATGTAGCCCATATTTAATAACCCCAAATCTTTCTTCAAATACAAACCCCCTATTTTTAAAATAAAAACGAAAGCTAAACCTCAGTTTCTAGTATTTCAACAAAAAAAATCCAGTGTTTTCATTTTTCAGTGCTAGTTACTTCAGAAAAATACATATGTTCAATATAAACAGATTATTAATAGGAAGCCTCACTTGTCAAACAGTGATATGACAGGTTCTTATTAATGTTAGTTGCAGCTCACTAATAAATCGGCTCTATTTACACATACAGAGTCCTGGAAAGTCAATACAGTAGATAACTCGTTTAGATATTTTTCTTTTTTACGTAAGTATTTAAGGTGTAACAAATTTTTTGTTGTTGTTGTATCAAAAAGGTTGCTATTCTCCTACTGAACATTTGAGGGGTTTTGTGTTTGACACCTAATAAAGATCATGACTGACACATGTAAATCCTCCATAGACTGAAGGGATAATGATCAAAGAGCTATCTTCAAGTGAGTACCAAGTAAATATGTTTGACGAGTATAATAGAAGCCAGACCTATGGAGTGAAACACCCTTCACACGGATTTGCATTTCATTCAAATGCATCCCACCACTGTAATGAGTCCACTTTTTGCATGTGTAGCCTCTCCCACTTGTACCTTGGAATCAGAACTAAGGTCACCTGGCTCACAGCTGTCGATAGATGTAATGCAAAGAGAACGTCAAAAGGGCAGACCCGTGAGAGACACCAAAGCTCAGGAGACAACTATGCACATTTGCTCCCTGAGATGATGGAACTCAGATATCTGTCTTATTCAAAGTGCTTACTTGTCAAAGGGCTGGGTGGGTGGGAAATAAAGAGGGAAAGGCTAAAATTCAACTTCAGCGGTGCCTTCTTTTAAATCAGAAAAGCAACAGGACTAAAAAAAGGTAGGACACCTAGAATGAGGAGGGTGTGGGATGGAGGGGAGAAGAATCTTACCAACAGTGACAACAGAAATTGCTAATACATTTCTAAAGTTAGAACTGAACCAGATCCAGGTACAGCAAACCTCAAAAGAACACTGCTGCATACTGAACAAAGTAGCAAAAATAAACGTTTCTGTTATTTAGCATTCATGATGTAAAAGGCTGCAGATATAAATTATGGGCAAGGCCACGAGAATTTTCTTCACCTTATGTGCTGGCTTTTGACACCTCTGTTTTAAACAAGGTTAACTAGACATTTCTAGAAAGCTCATCACAGATGAGGAGCAGCTGGGGAGAAGAGAAGAAACCTATGCAGACATTTACCACCTGTGAGGATGGTCAGAGGACCACAGAACACAGCTGCTACTTTATTCTTACTCTGCATAGTGAGTGCTTATCAAGCAAACTTGTGTGTATGGAGCAGAAAATGGCAAGGTTTAGACAGGGCAGTCAAGTTATTTTGGATCTCATATTTACTAATAATTTGCATACGCACCTAACATACTAGGATAGGCACTTTCTAAATAAATAGGAATGAATTTTAAAACAAAACAAGACAAACGAATATGGCCAAAGAAGGACTAAGACCACAATCATTTCCATTCTGTCCTAAAGATTTTCACAGAAGTGTTCAGAGATTAAAGGCTAGTACAAAACCAACATGCAACTCATGAACTCTGAATCTGAATTTTTCAAAAGACAACTTGACTGCTTCAGAAAACAGCTAACATTGATTTGAAAAGTAGGTCACTACAGGTCTCATAACCTATGTACAATTCTAGTTTCAATCAAAAAAAAAAAAGGGAACTAATATGACAAAAGATAACTGTCTGCTGAGAACCAAGATACCATCTTCCAATCAATAATGGACAGAGGTTAGTTTTAACCAGCTTTCATAGTCCAATTCCCCTCAATTCTCAAACTTTCTAGAAACCATACACAATATTTGAAAATCCATGAAGATGGCCTTTTCTCTGCTAGCGCTATGTTATCTCACAAGATACCCAGTTTCCGTGCTGGCCTATCTGCCAACTCAGTGTCATTCCCCCACAGTCTGAAGTTATAAAACAAGTTTCCAAATAACATAGCGGGGCTCTTACTCCCTCAGAACAGTCCCTTCAGAATACTAAATCCTTAGGATTCACTGTTGACGATTATTGCTGCCTTTATAAGATTCCTTTTAAATGAAAATGGAGGCTGAGTTTTAAGGTAACATTAATTCAGGTCAACAAAAAGCCATATTGAGAGTGGACAGTATTACTCCCCATTAATCAATGTCCACATTCCTCTCAGCCAGGCACAAAGCTACATTCATGATTTCTTGATAAAGTGTCATGAACTTTTTCAAATACTGTCTCATAATCATGTTGGGGTTTTTTTGGTTGTTTTGTTCTGAACTAGAGATGTTGAGAGTTCCACTGTACCCTTCCATTTTGGCACTTAAATCAAACCCGACATTCATTACTTTTCAAGCTTTTCTGAGAAGTTTTTGACTTGTGATGTTTTAACTCCCAAATATAAGTGAAAATTAACTATTTCTTTCACATATCAATATTCTCAAAATGGTTTAAACTGAACAGTTCAGAATCGTTCCAATCATAGCTTAAGCTATCTGTACTACCTGCCAAAATATTATGGCTGAACTGTTCACATGGGTCTGTAAATTACTGGATCTGGGTGTATATCCCTGTCAGTTATCTGAAACTCAGCTCTCCAAATGCCTATTCTTTTTCAGTCTTTAACCTCCTTTTCCCACATTACAAGAGGATCAGACCATCTGTTTTTTGAGCTATGAGAAATCTCATGCTCTTCCCTCTCTTAAATTTCTTTTGTTGTGGCCCCTGCTTATTAGCCACTTCACAAAATAGTTACCTGTATTTCATCACTTAACTAAAAGTAAGGTATGCTGGAGTGCTTTAAACAGTCGCCCCGTAGATTACCACTTCCCATTAGGACTATGTCTTTTTTTCAGAAGCTGTCAAGGCATCTAAGGGTTTCAGTTCAGGTTTGTAAATTCTTCCAAAAATGTGTGGCTCCTTCTGGATGCTTTACATGTTTAGAATTTTAATACAGCTCAATATTATTGACAGTGAAATTAAATTATTAGACCGTTATAGGCCATCTGAAACAAATACATTCACATTTATGCTGTATTTTTGGATTACAAAGGCACTGAAATAGTTCTGATCTGCTTACAGATAAGCCACCATATAGGCAATGAATCTGTGCATCATATTCACATCTTTCACAGTCTTTCTGTCTGCTCCTCATTTAAAACTTTCAGATGAACGTGGTATGTCTTAATGCACATAAGTTACAAAGAAAAATGCATACCTGGACACTACCATCAGCTGATAAGTAATTAGTGAAAGATTTTTTAAGGGTCCACTGCTCTGTATAAAGAATTCAGTTGCAAACCCCGGAGTGTCTTCACCGCATGGCAGACCAAGTTGCCGAGACAGTCACTAAAAAGGACAAATCTGCAGTCCATGGTTCAACCAATATTTGCCTCAGGATTCACAGCCTTGATGGTGAACACATTGCTATATTGAGATTAACAAAATTGTTTCACTCACTTCCCCCCCCCCCCCCATATTTTAAGGTATACATCACTCATGAAAGGTATCAGATTGAGTGCATTAGAAACTGATGTTCTCTGCCCACAGAAACAGTACCTCAGAAGCCACAATGCAAGCTTTCACACACAGGTCCATCGGAATATCCCCAGATCTTTTCTGATGGATTACCTTTTTACAGTAAGGAAATACATCGGTCTCTATGCTGACTCAATCAGTGGTTCCAATTAAGGTAATTTATTGTGTTGACTGGGGTACATGGACAACTGTTCCTTTGAAACTGGATGGAGACCTCCAATTCATTTCACGTAGGCCACCAAATCGTCAGAGGGTAACTACCAACCTGAATCATATTGGAATCAGTGACCTAGAAATGAAAGGCTTGCATCCTTCCCTGAGCCATCCAGTTTCCTCTCAAAAAATATTTTAATCTGTCTTCATGTTAGGTTTATTTAAATCCCCAATATTGAAGTTGAATTCCTTGAAGACTTGTATAAGAACAATTCCAATAGATACTGTGGTGAATCCACAAGCCATTCCCAAGAAATCTACCACTCCTACATTACTCCATTCCCTGAAAAGGATGGCCGAAGCCAGCAGGACTAGGGTGGTAAACACAACATAGTAGATGGCACCAAATACAGAGGAGTCGAAACATTCCAGTGCCTTATTGATGTATCTGAACTGAATGATAATGCTACATCCTAATACTGCCAGAAGTACCAGACAGAGGTACAGAGCCCTTTGACTCGAGGGGTTATTGTGAAAGATGTCTTGAGCAGCCAGCCCAATGCCTTTTGTGCTGGGAACAGTGAAACTGCCCAACAGAGAGCAAATACTGATGTAAACCATGATATTAGTAGGTCCATGAGCTGGAGCTATCCAGAAGATAAGCAGGAGAAGCATTAGCAGCACTATGCAGAGGTAACCCACGAAAACTGGAAAACAAGAAGAAAACAAGATAACAACAAGGTGAGAACTCTGGGTCTTCTAAAGGTTTTAGTAGGCGAATCATGTCATACCAGTGAACTTCAGCTATACACCAGGATTAAGATTTGCTATTGAATATAGATCCAAATCACTGTGCTTTTAGAGGTGTTGTGGGCATCTGCAATTGATTACGTTGTCATGTTCTTTGGGTAAAACAAATCATCATGTAGTAAAATATACACTGCTGCACATCTGAACTGGATTTAAGATGGCTTTTTTTCCTTTCCATTCTCTCTTCCACGAGGATTATACACCTTAAAACCCTCTATGACAGACAGCAGTGATAACACCTCATCAATAACCAGTTCAGTAAAGCGTGATACATGGATCTAGCAAAGAGCTTAAACATAAAGTTAGAACCCATTAAGCTGAGCAGGGGGAGTTGGAAGAACTGAGAGGCCATAACATTTACATTACAGCATCAGTACACAGATTAGACTGGTGAAAAACATTTCGTGCTCTACAGTTTTAAAGCAATATATTTCCAATTCACTTTGGCCAGACTGAAATGGGAAATTTAGACCAGGGTATTTGCTTTCTTTTCTTTGTTTGTAAATTTTTTTTTGATAGCTGATGTTATTAGGTTTGAGTTTCTCTCACCTAAAGCAATTAAAGGAAATAATAGTTGGCAGTTTAGCTCTTATGCAAGAAAAATAAAAGTGGGTCTGGCACATATAAGCACTGGCCTGTGTCCTCCAGGAACTAGTGGGATTTTACATTCCCTGTGAGAAAGAACAGGCATTTCAGCGTATGTCTCAACAGCATATTTCTACACATCTTTATTGTGCAAAGAAATGTGCTTGGAACATAACTGGTACCTAGTATAAACTTTTAATAAAAAAAAAAATGCAGAATTACAGAACAAAAGACAATCAGTATTTTTTGTTTTGTATAAAACAACTTACATTGAGATCCTAGAATTATACCCTTCATCTCTAAGTAGCAAGATATACTTTTTCATAATTTTAGAAAATCAGAAGTTCAAATGGCCATCATTCTGAGCTTGCTGTGCAGGATAACATTTTCAAAGGTATCCACATTTTCCTTTCTGTACACTTTTATCAATAAATCTGATGAGTGCCAAGTACAGCAAGGCATCGTTTTCCCACACAAAAGCTGTACTGGTTTGCCTCTGTCACATCACAGTTTCTTCAGAAGTCAATTTTCCTGCCTGGTGGCAGTGGTAAGCCTCTTCCTCCTGCACGCTCTTGATCAATCTCACAAAATCATTATGAGTTAATAAAGAGCAAAGTACCTGGATTTGTAAGCTTCTCTTCAAGCTCAGCCTGAGTTGTTACACTCTCGGACTTTGGGGAATGGATGATGAGAACAACAGACCCAGCGCAGCTCAGCAAACATCCCAGCTTGCCAAGAATGTTCAGTTTTTCTTTCAGTAAGTAAGAAGCCAAAATGGACCTTTCACAAAGAGGAAGAAAATTAAAAGTTTGACTACATCCTGTTAATAATGCTCCAACAGTCACGTCCCACATGAATTTCCCTCCTAAAGGAATAGTATCAAATGTTGGTGGATCTTCAGCTAAACATTGGTGGATCCTCAAAATACATTTCTGACTTATCTTAGGAAAGATTCCTCCAGTCTCAGTCTTACTCAGTCTTTGATGTTTCATCTCAGCAAAACAAAACAAAAACCAAAAACACCCCAACCCAAAACAACAAAAAATGCGACTACAACATCACATGACCACCTCCAAACAAACCCAAACCCAGGCATCTGACATCTGAGGCAGATCTCTACCTAGGGTTAACAATTTGGTGAGTTTTCACAAAGCCCCCTTTTTTAGGTGCTACACAGTCAAGAGATAAAAGCGGACTTCGGTTACAAACATTACAGGGCTCAGTTCAGACATGTAGCTGCCTGAAATACACAAAATTATGTGTATCAGGATGAAATAATAGGTGGTAAGTAGAGCACCATCAGTGTGCTTCGTGGTGTATAAAACTAAAGACAGCCATGAAGCCCATACAAAGCAATCTGCACTCTGAATTAGATGACCAGTACAGCCAACAGTAGGCAACAGAAAAATCTCAAGGCAATGCACAGCTTGTTTTTAAAGAATTGTGTTTTTAAACTGCAGTAGGTTCATAAATGTAGTTCAGCTATTCACAAAACATTTAGTCGCATATTAAACTCCTTTTAGGAACACTCACTGCCTTTTTTGTTCCCTCCCTTCACATGAGCATAACATTCAAGAAGCTGTGGGCATGCATATGCAAGGGACTCCCACTTCTGGAAACAGGGCCAAATCCAATTAAATGAAAATCAGCATCAATAAACACATGTGGGTTGTGGATAGCAGGGGAGAGAAAGAATGTGAGGCAAAAGGACAGATCTACATAGTAAGGGAACTGTGAATAAGAGAATAAGTAGGAGAGTCCAGAACAACCACAGTGAAAGGGGAGGGGGAAAAAAAGTTTCTCTGTTCCATATCGTAGTGACAGTTAAAGCAGAAGGTACTCAGGAACCCTCTCTTCCCCACCACCACTTTGCTGGGGAAAACAGGAATAGGGGACCTTATAATACATCATTAACACTCACAAGCCTGATGTCTTCTCAGCGGACCTCCAGTGATCACTGAGTCTACCTGACATTTTATTAAATAGTAACAACATTCAGATAAGAACAAGAAAAGCAAACTCTTACCCAAATGGAACGCCAAGAGCTCCCAAGGGCGTCACTAGCACAGTTGGGACTGCAGTGTAGGCCAAGAAATTCCCTATTTGACCCAGAGCCACTGTCAAGAGAACCAGAAATAAGCCTTTAAATCCCTTTGTAAAAAGAAGCAATGAAAACTTACCCAATACCGTATGGGGAAGACTGACCTAACTAGAAAACAGATATTACGAATTTGCTTAGCTCTTGTTAATTTTGCACTTAAACAAAATGGCTGGGATTTTTCTATATTTTTAAATTACTTTTTAATATAGGATCTTTATTTGCTGCACAAGAAGATCCAAGAGGGCACAGTAAATTATCTCATTTGCAACTTCTCTTAGTTGAATGTAAATAAAACTATGAATTAGAAACACTCATGGATTACACTTAAATGTCTCAACATTACACTCAAATACTTATATGAGGAGGGCTAAAGGTATATATAACCCACAATTTCAGCTTTGGAACGTGCACACACGTAACACGAATGCGCTCGATTATAGTTCCTAACAGCAGTGTTACCTTTTGGAGGGAAAAGAAGGACAGTACTGAGGGAAGGAACCTACTAATGAAATAATAAGCACCTGCATAAGGGCTCTTCAATATACAGTAGGCCACATCAAATTTTCACATCACTATGCATCAAAAGTAATTCCTGACCACTGTGAAAAGAACAGATCCCTGACAAGTCACAATAACAGCCTCACAATCTTCTTTTTTTCTTTCCCCCAATAAAAGCAAATTCCAAGATGTACCACACTATTGCACATCACAGCTGTGATAAACAGTTCATGCCTTCAAGTTTTCAGTTAAAAAAAAAAAAAGCTGGATGGTTTTGCAAGGGCTGGCAAGTTTATAACAAGTCAACACGATGTTTGCATAGTTACAGGGTCTGTGGTAACTGGCAAAAACCTTGAGAGTGAACATAAATTCAGCTCATTTCACAGCTCAAATTTCCAGTTGATGTAAAGAGCCATTATCAGCATTTAAAAACATTTCAAGAATCCAAACTGTCTTTAAGTTCAGGCTGGCATTGCCCTTGACTATCACATATCGTTACCATCATCCTGTTCTTTACACCTGCAAAGCACTGTGCAAACATTAATTAATTTACCCAATTAGCTCACATTATCAGTAGAGCCAATGACCTGTGTAACCTACAGGAGACATGAAGGAGATAAACAAACTTACAAGACAGCAGTGTGTGAGAAATTATACTAATTCAATTGACTGAGGCTTTCTCTATGTGCAGGAGTGAGCCAGAGAAGTTAATAAGCAGCATTTCTAGAGCACAAGGCTCAGTGATGATCTCCTGAATTTTCCCTGCCCCTGGGAACAGAGTAACTCAGCTATCAGCCTTGGGCTTGTTTTTCAGCAGATGTACATGGTGACTTTGGCATTATCTTCAAGGCATCTGAAGGCACCAGGGCATATCTTGCGTGGAGGACAGGACACAGCTAGCACACTGTGTTTCTGCAGATTACATGCATTTCCAAGTGACTTTGACAAAAGGCTGCTTTTTTTAGAGGTCAGCTGTCTTAACTTTTTGTTAGAAGAACCAACATTGATCCACACATTAGGGGTCTGAAACTTCAGTCAAACTGCACATACTGTAGAGCAACTGAACTTACCAGAAGTTTTCAGTAACACCATGGAGTAATAGTAACAGTCTCCTAACACTACGAACAACAGACCAGGACTAATTAAGACCAATTAAAAAAAGAATCTCAGTAATCGTTACCATCTACCTGACGTTGAGGACTTCTGCTGCCAACCTATCCAGTCCTCTCTGGACAGAAATTCCTCTCCAGATACATCAGTGCTGCAAGTCAATTCATGACTTCAGTTCTTGAAGGCACACCAACTTTAAGCTTGCTAAAGGAGTACCAATATCCCCAAAGTTATTGCAACACAAAACTTGATGCACACTGACATGTCTACATTAGCCAGGAGACCAGAAGTAGATCCATACAGCAAAAGGTGTCTGCTGTATGCATGTTGGGGGTTTTATTTCAGACTAATTTCAGCCTGCTCCCACGGACTGAAAGTCTGTTTGCAGCTGGTGTGTGTTAGGCATGTTCCTAGAGTGCATCTTCCAGCCTAGTTTTATCTTCAAGTCCAGTTCAGCTCAAACACTGCTCCACATGAAAGAAAGCTCAATCCATGGAGACAAACAGGAGAGTCGCTTCACAGGTGCATACCCCATCTGCAATAAAACGCTAACGTAGATGTGTCCACCACAAAAACCAGCCACACCTACACTGCTATGAAAACCTGCACTGAAATGAATTAATTAGCCAATTAATTAGTTTAATGCTCATTGAAATACCTGTACACATGCTGCAATTGCTCTTTTGACTCTTAAGAGAATCCCTTAGCAGAATCCGTAGCCCTTCCTTTGAAGTCTTCAGTAATCCAGTGGATCCCAAGGCCCCAAAATGGTTAGGCAGTGTTATGCTGAGTCAGCATGCCAACACAGTAATGCGTGTTCACCGCTTCAACAAATATAGTGAAAACAAGTGGATAGAGTTTATGGGGGTTTTGTTAGTCATCCAAACTCCAAATTCCCTGATTGAGAAAATTATGTCAGCTGTTATAATTTCGCACAGGTAACTGGGGATATTGCTAATTCCCCAAACTTCGCCTTTCTCTGCATCCCATGGGTGCCTACCTGGCCCTTGCTATTGCTGTTTGAGACTCTGTTGCAATTCTGAATCTATAATATCCTTAAGCAATTCTTCCCTTGGTTCCTTTGTAAACTTACTGAGGCTTATTTTGAAATACCTGCACCTAGCTACTGGACAAAAGCCAACTGATACCATTCCCTTCAGCTATTTTGCCTTCATTCAATTCTGTCAGCTCTTTTAAACATGAAATCACTTTCTCTGATTCACCAGGAAAAACTCCTGTAATAAAACCTCTCTTATTTTAACTCCTTCTGCTCAGAGATTCAAGACGGGAGCCTCACAAGCGATGAACAGCAGTGATTAATGCACAGATTTCTTGGTACTTAGGCAGTAGTGATCCTGGCAGAGGAGGAAGCTGACAAAGTACTACTTAAACTCAGATTAAATTAGCCAAGAACTTTCCTCCGAAGCTCTCCTGGCTTCTCCAATTGCTGTGAACTTTGTCCTTCAAGGGATCTATCTGTTCCCATTCCTTTTGCATACCTTGAAGGCAACAAAATCAGGGACTTACCTTGTTGCCACAAAACAAGGGGCACAACTGGATGCATACACTTCGCAGAAATAGCAGCAGAACATTTCCAAATAATTTGCAAAAGGCTGGGTTGGAGTCTAAAAGTGGGGTATGATTTTAGGCTCGCAGGCAGAATTAGGGCTGAACTGCAAGAGGAAAAAGCTAGCTGCTCCTCACGCTCTGGATTCACATCAGAGAGTGAACTTAGCCTGAGCAGAGTTTACAAAGATACAAAGAGTGAAATTACACTGATCTCATATCAGCACCACACAAGGTTTTCACATTAATCTTGTAGATTAAAAGCAAAATTGAAACTGTATCTGTCAAACTAGAAATGAAAAAGGATTTTTTTCTTTTCTATTTTTTTAGTTGAGGCTGGCTAAGTGCTTTCTGATCTAAAGAATAACATGTGCTCAATGAGCCCTTTTGTTCAGAGCAACAATTTCTTATTCAGCTTTGACTTTTATTAAAAACTGAGCAGACCAGCACAAGGCTGCACCTCAAATACTGTGTTCAGTTTCGGTCCCTCACTACAAGAAGGACATTGAGGTGCTGGAGTGTGGCCAAAGAATGGCAACAAAGCTGGTGAAGGGTTTGGAGAGCAGGTTTTATGAGGAGCAGCTGGGGGAAGTGGGGTTGTTTAGCCTGGAAAAAAGGAGGCTCAGAGGAGGCCTTATTGCTCTCCAGGTAAAAAACTGGCTGGATGGCCGAGTCCAGAGAGTTGTGGTAAAAGGAGCTAAATCCAATTGGCAGCCAGTCACAGGTTGTGTTCCCCAGGTCTCAATGTTGGGGCCAGTCTTGTTTAATATCTTTATCAATGATCTGGATGAGGGGATTGAGTGCACCCTCAGTAAGTTTGCAGGTAACACCAAATTGGGTGGGAGTGTCGATCTGCTGGAGGGTGGGGAGGCACTGCAGAGGGACGTGGACAGGCTGGATCAATGAGCCGAGGCCAACTGTGTGAAGTTTAACAAGGCCAAGTGCTGGGTCCTGCACTTGGGTCACAACCACCCCATACAACGCTACAGGCTTGGGGAAGAGTGGCTGGAGAGCTGCCTGGCAGAGAAGGATCTGGGGGTGGTGGTCGACAGGTGGCTGACCATGAGCCAGCAGTGTGCCCAGGTGGCCAAGAAGGCCAACAGCATCCTGGCTTGTATCAGCAATAGTGTGGCCAGCAGGAGTAGGGAAGGGATCGTGCCCCTGTACTCGGTACTATCAGAAATAGTCAACATGGATTCACCAAGGGAAGACCATGCTTGACCAACCTGATAGCCTTCTATGATGGCGTGACTGGCTGGGTCAACAAAGGGAAAGCAGTGGATGTTTTCCATCTTGACTTCAGTAAGGCGTTCGACACTGTCTCCCATAGCCTCCTCACAGGCAAGCTAAGGAAGGGTGGGGTGGATGAGTGGACAGTGAGGTGGGTAGAGAACTGGCTCAACAACAGAACTCAGAGGGTCATGATCAACAGGGCACAGTCTGGATGGAGGCCTGTCACTAGTGGTGTTCCCAGGGGTCTGTGCTGGGTCCAGTCCTGGTCAACATATTCATCAATGACCTGGATGATGGGATAGTGTAACCTCAGCAAGTTCGCTGATGACATCAAGCTGGGAGGAGTGGCTGATACACCAGAAGGCTGTGCTGCCATCCAACGAGACCTGGACAGGCTGGAGAGCTGGGCCAAGGGGAACCTGATGCAATTCAACAAGAGGAAGTGCAAGGTCCTGCACCTGCGGAGGAACAACCCCAGGCACCGGTACAGGCTGGGGGCTGAACTACTGGGAAGAGGCTCCGCTGAGAAGGACCTGGGAGTGCTGGTGCACAGCAGGCTGACCATGAGTCAGCACTGTGCCCTTGTGGCCAGGAAGGCCAACGGTATCCTGGGATGCATAAAAAGGAGTGTGACCAGCAGATTGAGAGAGGTTATCCTCCCCCTCTACTCTGCCCTGGTGAGACCACATCTGGAGTACTGTGTCCAGTTCTGGGCCCCCCAGTTTAAGAAGGACAGGGAACTGCTTGAGCAAGTCCAGCGGAGAGCTACCAAGATGATCAGGGGACTGGAACATTCCCATTATGAGGAAAGGCTGAGAGACTTGGGTTTGTTCAGCCTGGAGAAGAGAAGACTGAGGGGGGATCTCAGCAATACTTACAAATATCTAAATGGTGGGTGTCAGGATGATGGGACTTGGCTCTTTTCAATAGTGCTCAACGACAGGACAAGGGGCAATGGGCACAAGTTGGAACACAGGAAGTTCCAGCTAAACATGAGAAGAAACTTCTTTCCTGTGAGGGTGCCAGAGCAGTGGCACAGGCTGCCCAGGGAGGGTGTGGAGTCTCCTTCTCTGGAGACATTCAAACCCCACCTGGATGCGTTCCTGTGCCCCCTGCTCTGGGTGTGCCTGCTCAAGCAGGGGGGTTGGACAAGATGATCTCCAGAGGTCCCTTCCAACCCCTGCCATTCTGTGATTCTGTGAGGCCACACCTCGAATACTATGTTCAGTTTTGGGCCCCTCACTACAAAAAAGACATTGAGTTGCTGGAGTGTGTCCAGAAAAGGGAAATGAAGCTGATGAAGGGTCTGGACAACAAGTCTTATGAGGAGAGGCTGAGGGAGCTGGGGTTGTTTAGTCAGGAGAAGAGGAGGCTAAGGGGAGACCTTATCACTCTTCTACACCTACCTGAAAGGACTTTGTAGCGAGGTGGGTGTTGGTCTCTTCTCCCAAGTCACTAATGATAGGATAAGAGGAAATGGCCTCAAGCTGCATCAGGGAATGTTTTGATCAGATATTAGTAAAAAATGTCTTTACTGAAAGAGTGGTCAGGCATTGGAACAGGCTGCCCAGAGAGGTGGTGGAGTTGCCATTCCTGGAGGTGTTGAAAAAACATATAGGCATGGCACTTCAGGACATGGTTTAGGAAGCATGGTAGCATTGGGTTGATGGTTGGACTTGATGATCCTAGTGGTCTTTTCCAACCTTAATGATTTTATGATTCTATTCTATGAACTACCTGAAAGGAGGTTGTAGCGAGATAGGTGTTTGTCTCTTCTTCCAAGTAACATGCCATAGGACAAGAGGAAATGGCCTCAAGTTGCACCAGGGGAGGTTTAGATTGGATATTAGGAAAAATTTCTTCACCGAAAGGGTTGTCAAGCATTGGAACAGGCTGCCCAGGGAAGTGGTTGAGTCACCATCCCTGGAGGTATTTAAAAGACATGTAGACTTGGTGCTTAGAGACATCGCTTAGTGGTGGGCATGGCAGTGCTAGGTTAACAGTTGGACTTGATGATCTTAAAGGTCTTTTCCAACCTGAACAATTCTATGATTCTATGATTCTGTGATCCAGAGACACAAACCATGCAGAAACACGGAGTCCGAGCAGCGGCGTGGCTGCCAAGGGCTGCAAGTACCAAAGGGTTCAGAAATCTGGACAGATGTCTGACTTGGGATTGTCCCAGCTCTTTGCCTTCTCAAACACTGTCAGACACAGTAGCCAGAGTGAGAGTTTACTGAAGGTGGGATATTTCTGAGCGATGGGAATTTCATGACAAGTGAGTGTGAGATTCAAGACGAGAACCCAGATTTCCTGATATCTCATTTCACCATCTAACTATAACTTCTCCCTTCAAATAAAAATCGGACCTTTTAAGATACTTACTTGCAATAGTGCCAGACCACCATACTATATCCGTTAAGTATGAAGTACCTGGAAGAGGAAGTACAGGAAGATATATTAGAAAAACATAAAATTGCAATACTGGAACTACAAAATAGAATAATTTCAACAGTCTCAACTGCTAAGGACCCTCATCTTAACCCTTTTCTTCAAGGCAACAGAGAGGGAGAAAAACAAGAGAGAAGGTGCTTGGATTTGGCCTAAGTGTCCTAAGTTGGACCTTCTTAACATATTAGTCAGAAGTTCTGGTTTCCATTGAAGTACCTATGCAACGCTAATGTGGTATTAGAAGAGCATCCAAAATGTCACCAAATGTTTCCGAGGGTGCCATTTAAACACAGACATTAGAAACACTACTAGGAGAATGGGAAACCTATGGAAACAAAACATAATTTGGTAATATAGCCTCAATGAAATTGTGTCAGAGAAATTGTATCAGAGTAATTGTTTCAGCATGCAGTTTTGGCAGTACCATAGCATGGACCAATCCTCCTGTATTTGAGCACTGGAAAATGCTACAGCTGAAGCCTCTGAATTCCCGATATACTGCCACACGTCAAAGAGAGGAGTGAAAACTCTGGATTGTCCCTTAGTGTCTCCTAAACTCAAGGATGATTATTTTCATTGTCAGATTACAGGCTCTTGCCTTCAAGTTTGCCAGGGGACCCTGTGCACCACATTTTGTAAGTCCTGTTTCTATAGAATATCAAGGCTAATGACGGCTTACTAAACTGAAGCCTGGCCTCCACCGAGCATGACCTTGGCATCACACTACGCTCTTACGTTCTATTCCTCTTTCTAGCAATTCAGCTGTGCATTTAGTTGGGAAGATGCTCTCTCAAGAGCTGCTGGAGCATTAGGCAATGTTGTACCTACCCTGAAATCCCAAATGAAAGAAAAACACAGTAATCTATAACTCTGGGGATGTATAAAGCATTAAGCGCTTGGAAATCACACTATATAATTGAAATGAGATGGAAAATGACTAATGAAAATGGCCAGCTTTAGAGTGGGTGTAATCATTTTTTAGACTTTTGTTATTGCATATAAAATAAAAACACTGTTGGGGGCACAAATTATAGAAAATATTGACTCAAGTAAGATAACTTTGCAAAATATTTGTCACCCACTGCTATTTCTAACTAAGTGAGGATTACTAATTGCATTGATACTATATTATTGATTCAATACAGAAGACAGAAAAGACGAAGTGCCTCCTTGTTAATTATACAACACCTTCTGAAGCCAATGGAAAAAAGACATCATCTGACACTGACAATCTTGGGCTCACAGCTCCAACTGCTAGATTCAAGGCAGAGCCACACTGCTTCACAACATTAAATTGAGGGAAACCTAGGGTATTTGCCTGGATGTCTCCATACTGAGCATGGCAGTAGGAAATACTCGAATCGCTTGGCAAGATACACGGATAAACTTCAGTAGTATCTTCAAAACAGGATGTTTTACAGCTGCCAGTGCTGACAAGGCAGGCACACACCCATCACCCGCTTAACCCAGTGCTCCATCGAAAGCTCTTCAGGAGTAATTAGACCTAACTATACTGCAGAATGGAAACTTATCCAGCTGCCTTGGGATGGAAAGTCATTCCTTTCTCTCGTATTTTCTCATTGTTTCCCTTACAAAAAAGGATTTGTACCTATGATGCAAACGTGATCTCTCTGTGGACAATAAAAATGGATTACAGCCATCTTGGAGGGAAAGGGAGACTATGCTTGCAAAACAGTACTTTGAGGCCCTTAACCATAAGGTCATTGCAGAAAAGGCAAAATAAACTTGTTTGATCAGGCTGCCAGCTGATCAGCTAGTAACACGGTTGCAAGCTTGCTCTGCTCCACTGCATCCACCCTGAACTCTCTAGATGCAGCAGGCACTAGAAATGCAATGCTGCTCTAGCACTAACCATCTGGAATACATATATGTATATATATCATATACATGCACACACATATACAGAGAAAATACCATGCATGTCCTGGTCACTAAAAAGGATTTTTCATAAGAAAGAGTTCCCAGAACCTACGGAAACATGCTCACACAGACATGATCAACTGCAAAACAAATGGCTATTGACCACAGAACTACAATTAAAAGGCCTCATGCAACCTGTGTTTACAACTTTCCCCTCACAGAAAAGGATGATATCAAGAACAAAGAAATATATTGTATTTTCCTATATTCAAAGCATCAAGATGCAACTAGCAAAATGCTATTCAGAGGCCGCATGCTTTGGGGACTTCCAATGTCAGAATAAAATACAGAAAATCTTCACGCTCTGTGAATTTACAGCTTTTTTTTAACTAAACTGTCTAGATAGCACAGTCAGTTCCTGAATAAGTTCATCTCAGAGAACAATAATGAGGCATGAGATTTCAATATTAAAAAAAAAACCAAAATGACTGATTTCATGTAACTGCTGTGCCTTTCTTCCCTACAAAAGGAAACCACTTCATGACTGGTATAACTTGTGGTGTGTATTTGTGGAAGAACTAGAATAAACAAGTGACAGGATGCGCTGGTGCTATTCATGGCAAGAAACTCTCTGAGCCAGAGAAACAGGTAGGAAAGTCCCACAAGTACATGAAAATACTGCAAGAGAAACCTATGTGTGTGCACACATGTGCACTCAAGTCCCCAATGCCGTATGACAGCGTGACAGAAGATCAGCAAGCAGGCCATACATCGGGAAGCTGTTGGTGATGACTACACTCAGCATACCCTCACTGCTCTCTACCTGTCGTCTCTTCAGTAATTCATCACATCCCTCACGCCACGCTCCAGTCATTGACCTCTGATGTCAAACACACTTCAGGTGACAAACTAAGGCCGGCTCCCCCGCTCCAGCCGCCTGGAAGGTGTCCCCTGCTCCAGGCGACACCGTGACCACCCACCTTGGGAGGTCTTGGGGGGAAGAGGGTCTGCCAAGACCCGGGGGTGCCTGTCCTCTGCGGCCCCCGGGACGGGCTGGGCCCCACGCACCCCCACCCCCCACCCCGGGCCGGTCGCTGCCGCAGCATGGGGCAGCCGCGGCCCTTCCGCAGGGGGGCTGCGCGGGGGTGGGCGGCCCCGGGGGACCCGTCCCGCACGGTGCCGGAGGCGATGTTCCGGGGTCCGGGGAGGTTACCCCAGGGGGCGGCGGCGCGGAGGGGAGAGGGAGGCCCCGGGGAGGTGGGGGGGGGGGCGCTCCCGCCCGTCGCCACCGCAGCGGCGGAGCCCCTACCTCGCCCGCGGGCCCGCACGATCCCCTTCTTCTGCAGGACGAAGGTGGAGCCGTTCACCAGGCTGGAGATCACGGCCACGCTCAATCCCAGCGAGACGGCGGCGGGGCCGGGGCTCTGCGCTGCCCCCTCGCCCGCTGCCGCGCCGACCGCCATCCGCATCGCCCCGCCGAGAGGAGCTGGAGCTGCTGCTGCTGCTGCTGCTGCTACCGCCGCTGCTGCTGCTGCTGCCACAGCGGCTGCCCCGGCCCAGCGCACCCGCCACCGGCTCTGCGCCGGGACCCGCCCTGCGCTGCGCTGCGACCCGCTCCGCTGCGCCGCGCCGCGCTGCGCTGCGCGGCCCGCCCCGCCGGGGGCGGCTCCTGGCGCCCGTCCCGCGCGGGGACGGCAGTAGGATGACGTCATAACAATGGCATTTCTTAGCCTCACTAGCACCCCGCCGCCGCTCTGGCGTCACGGCTGCGTGCCGCCCTTCTCTGCGCTGGCACCGCGGGGGGCGAGGCGGCAGCGGGTGGGGGGTGTCGTGCCGGCTCCAGTGCTGCTGCTGGCGGCTCGAAGCGTTCTGGGGCGCGGGTGGGGGGTTGCCAGCGTGGGGCAATGCGGTGGAGAAGCCACGGTCCCCGCTGGAGGGGAGCTGCGAGCGTCCGTGGGCAGGGGGGCGTGGGAGGGCGTGCAGGGGGATGCCGGAGGACAGGGGGATGCGGGACAGGGGGATGTGGGAGGATGTGCAGAGGGATGCGGGAGGACAGGGGGATGCCGGAGGATGTGCAGGGGGATGCAGGACAGAGGGATGCGAGAAGACGTGCAGAGGGATGGGACGTGGTCTGCAGGAGGACAGAGGGAGTCTACCGGGCCAGGGTTTCTTGTGTGGCAGGAGGGCTGCTTTCCAGTGCTGTCGCTTTCTCTTGGGATTTTAAAAATTTGTCTCGGCTTCCCAGTCCGATCAGGAACATGGTGTGCTGCAGCGGCAGGGCAGGAGTGACCTGAAGGCCAGACAGGGGCCCGAGGCCGCTGCTGCAGCCCCCACCTGCAGCTTGATTCACCCCGCCACTGGCTGGGTCGATGTGCCGGGCAGAGCTGGAGAATCAGCAAGTGAGCATGTGGCTACAGACTGGGAAAGCTCGGCCACTTCCAGGGGTCGTGGAGATTGCCTGAAAACCATGGGATCCATAATCAGTCTGGTTTTGTCCAGCTGTAAATCCCAGAATCTGCATTTGTTTCCAGGAAAAATTTCCCCCTCTCCTAACAGCAGGGGCAGCCAGCTTCTCAAAATCACAAGTCTCCCAGCCCCTTCTCAGCTACAATTCAACAACTTTCAGGCAGAGCACAAGTCATCCCACTGTCACGGAGGAGGGCTGGAGGTCTCGCTGGTAGCAATATGCCTGGGCCACCACTGGGCCAGGGGTGTCTCTTCAACAGAACTTAGTCTCTCAAAGCACGAAGTGCTGAGCTGAAAGCAATCTTCCTTGCTAGGCAGAAATATTTTGTAGCATGTATTTCGTTGCAGTTCTTACCATTCCCAGATACGTGTTGAAATAAATCAATCCATAAATTGATTACTGTAGCAGTATCCATTGGAGGAAATGGGATATGGTATCTTGGCCTGGTGTAACTGAAAGTGGACGTTTTTGGCAGTCGTAACTATTGAGCATGTTTCTTACCATAAATTTCAGCATTCCAAGGAAATATGAGTGTAGAGAAGAGGCAAACACTTGAAAATGTTTCTCTTGTTAGCATATTTCTCAGTTTGCCTACACTGCTTGAGGCAGCTGTCCTAGGAAGGCACAGGAAGGTTGCAATATGCTTTTGTTTAGGTTTAACAGCAAGAAGATGTAATTCGTGTTGCAGTATTGCCTGTATTTTCACCTAGGTTGCTTCACCAGGTCATTGAATAAATATTTAATGCTATGGAAGAGAGGATTCATCCTTGTGAGGCTCACAAGAGCTGCAAAATGAGAACACAGGAGGTGGAAGAACAGTTATCCATAGCAACCCTTGGAAACAAAGATAGAGGTGAAGACAAATACAGGCTAATTATAAATATCCATTGCTGATCTATATACAGCCTAGTAACATGTACAGTGAGATTTATTATAGGAAATAATTTATGCTTGCACAGTGGAAAAAATATATATATTTAACAGCCTTTGCATCTAATTATCAGGCAAGTTTCTAAACAAAGCTCAAACCTAACCAATTTTTATACTCAAAATACCTCACTGGCGTGGTTGAACCAAGACAAAACCAGGTACCAGCGACCTCAAGAAAAGAGTTTCTTTCTCTCCAGCCATGTCATTTTAATCTCCTAATTGTAAAACATAGCCGTGCCTTTCTAGAGTACCTATTTGGATAGGTAATTCTAACTACACTTACTTTGCCTTCTTCAGTTAGTTACTATTACACTTGCCATATGATAGTTGTAGTGCTCTTAAGAATTACTGATAGACTAAAATAATAAGCACAGGGCTGATAAATACTAAATTCACAAATATCTTGAAAAACAGAGCCCGACTTCTCTAATGTCTTATAAGATCACTTGATGAAAGAAAAAAAAATCTGCATTGTTTAGTTTACAAACATTTTGCACCAAAACATAAAGGTACCTCAAAGATAACAGCTGTTATCATTACTTGAACAGAAATTAGATGATCTTCCTTAAACCATTACATCTATACAGTATATAAACTCCTAAGGTCCATCTAGTCTTCTGAGACTTGAGTTTCATTGTGATAGCATCATTCCTCCTGCTGAAGTTGTGTCATCATGTTTGTAGTACTGCAAAACAACATGCTTTGGGTTAGGTTGGTTTGTACTCTGCAGTATTTCCGATGTCTTCTGAACACACGCTGGACAGGAGGAACCTCAAATTTATGTGGCATTTCCTCCAACAAACTCTGCTTCTCTCCAGCAGCCTTATCCAACTCCAATCTAAGCACTCATAGTACTTGTAGTTCCACGCTTGGCCACTTATCGCTTAATTCAAGCAATATGTGAGAGCTGATATAAAAAGGGCACAGGTAGCTTTATCAAAGTAGCTAACTCTACTCTGGTCAAGCAAGGGTGTTCAGGATCAGTCAAGAGGTAGGAGCAGCATTTAATAGATTTATGGAGGGCTCCTACCCAGAGGAAGGGATGAGTGATTGAGGTAGGTCTCTTGGAAGTGAGTGAGCAAAGTTGGTAGAGGTTTCACCATTCCACATTTCTTTTTGTGGGGGTGATGGACCTTTTCCAGTTAGGATGGGTTTTTTCCAGATCTGAAGGGGAAGAAAAATGCTTGTGCCTGACCTAAGGGAGTGTATTGTTTCCTCTGTAATGGCTTGGGTTCTTCTGTTATGTTCATTTTATGTACATAAAATATTTTTTTTTAATTAAAGCAGTTGTTGGAGTAGGCTAGAGGAAAATCGGATCAGTCTATCTGACACAGAATGAGAACACAGTAGCTGTGCCCAGAAGATAATTTGAAGCTCCTTATAAAATAGCTGGGTGAGCAGGGTGGAAGTTTACCAACAGCTGTATCAGACCCTGAGGCAACAGCAGTAATTCAGCTTGGCAGAAGCACTATAGAGATCCACTCTGCCAGCAATTGAAGCAGTAGGAACTGAAACTGCAAAGAAAACATCAACAAGACTGTGGCAATCCTTGCTATTTTTTCTGGCTCTTGAGAACCAAAGACCACAGTAAAGGCAGTTATATGAAGACTTGTGTAACAGTCCACTGAACCTGGGCCTGAAGATGACCTAAAACTCCTTTCTAAGGAGTCTTGAGCAGTTGCCTGGAGTATAAACTTTGGTATAAGTGGTATGAGCGGGCCCTGCTTTGGGAAGGAAGTGACTTGAATCTTGGTTGTGATACAGATGGATTATATAGGAGGTTGCACAAGCTTCTGTGGTCTCTCTGTCTTATGGGTTACAAGGAGCAAGGCACCCTTGGGCTACAGCGGCTCTCTTCCAGGGCAGAACAACAGGCTGCAAACACAATCCAGTGCAGTCTGAAACTGAGTGCAAAAGGGAGGGCTGGTTAGGTTTCCTTTGTTAAAGGGTCCAAGGTTCATGCACTGGAACCTGTTATTGATCTGCAATTTGAAAGTCTGGACCGAATGAGTAATAGAGGCTTGCTGTCACTTTCGCCCATGGAAGACAAATTCTCTGCTAAGTGATAGTGGTCATATATAATTCCGAAGTTTTGGAGACCTTCAGCATCCTTCCTGAAGAGGTGGTGCAAGACTGATGTTAGGTTATCGAAATAGAAAGCATGGCAGGTGTACTGCAGGCAGATCATACCATTTCAGCTCTCCTGCAAGAACAGATCTCCTCAGAGAGAATCTGCCCTTTGTGCAGCAGGCAGAAGCTAGATAGCTAGTTCTGATGTATGTTCACGATCATACTGTGGAGTACCAATGTTAATTAACATGGTGTCTACTCACATATGCTGTGTAGCAATCACTTCTAGATCCCCAGTGACTAGGGAACACAGGAAAAAGCACAGATTTTCCATTTAATCTTGTAGCAAGTGATATACTCCTCCTACATTAGCTGCAAGCTCTGACCAGGGCATACTCTTCTGAATGCTGATTTCCAGAAGTTGAATATGCCATCTTAATGTCATGATAGTATACGTATATCCAGCTCATTGTCTTCATATATTAGAAGGGTGCTGAAAGCCGAGCACATGCTAGTATTTTAGCATGAACCTTCAGAACAGCTAGTGCCTGGGGAAAGAGGCTTTCCATGAAGTTCCTCAGCTCCAAATCTGAGCAGTTGTAGAGCCAACTACTTTAGTATTTAATATTTAAAACTAAGTTTAGTATTTAAAACCGAGCTGGTTTGAGAGTTGTAATGAATGGCAGCTGTGGTAGTTACTTATTTAAGCTGGAAGGAAACCAGTTGGCATGATGTTAGTCTTGCTGTGTTTGGCAGATATTCAGTGTTATCACACAATCATTGCACATGCTGACCTGGACCTTTTAATAAGATAAGGCTATATTTATATGAAGTGTAAAATTAAGATCTTAGCCAATATCAGAAAGGCATTGTCCCCTTCTAAGGAAATTGATTCGTCTTCTATAAATCCTGGCAATCTCTACACTTAAAAGTAATTTTTTCTTAGTAGTCATGGTGCTTATTATATGATAGGTCAATAATAATACCCTGTTGTGATCCTAGCATAAAGTGGGTTTTAGTGATGACTAAAATGCTTGGGTTGAATTTGGTCTGAGTTCACGCAAAGCAGCCAACAGGAATGTGAACTAACTTAGGTGAAACTGTAAGTAATGTTTCTGGTCCTTAGCAGATGAGGTACCAGGGATGTGGGGCAATTATTTGACTGAATTACTGAGTTTCTTCTTATTTCAGCTATTTCACTTATGTGTTTGGGGTGTCTTTGTCATACATCTGTCTTAAAAATTTCTCTGATACCATTTGTTCCTCAAATACTTACTCCAAAGGGGTCAGTCCCTCTTACAGTTCTACTAGTATGTTTAACCTGAATATATGAAGATTGTGATTACTGGTACCCTGACAACAATGGACTTGCACACAAAAGGTAGTGGGGGTTGCTAAACTGTCAGAATGAGATCCAAGAACAGGAATCCCCATGCTTAGCTGTCACTAACTTTGAAGTGCCTAAAAGCATTTACTGGCTATATGACATGTCCAGCAAATATTGTAGGTAGTGTCAACCTTCATGGCAAGTCCTCCTCTGTACGGACTGCAGAGAGATAAAGTGGTCTTTAATGTACATCACACTATCTCTAGCTTTAATGATAAAGAGTATTTTTATGATGATTTTAATGATAACCACTGCTGAAATCAGATTTTGTGGTTGAGAGTCAAGGACGACTGTAACAAATAATAGTGTCTCAGGTCTAATGATCTAATCTTGAACTCAATGAAATGATGAGGTTCCTTTGTCAAATACGTGTGACTTAAAAAAAAACCAAAACAGAACAAACCAACACTTTTTAAAAGGAACTTGCGAACAAAAGAGTATTTTAAAATCTTTTGTCTCAGGGTACCTTTCCTTCAAATGAGGCTGACTGCATAATAGCACTGTGAAAGGCAGATAATTGCTACTTCAGCAATAGAACAGCAGGAATATCTGAAGCTTCTTCCTCTCTGTGATTTAGCCAGTAGCTGAAACAGAATAATTCTCTACCTTAATGTCTCTTTTGGACTCTGTTTGGCTGACTTCAGTTTTGCCAACCCCCAAAATTAATATCTGGGAGACTTCCCTCTTTTGGCCCTTAAATAAATCATTGCTTTGTCTGTTTGTTTTGTTCTTTTTAAAATATTTTTTAACTTCTGCCCCAGTCTGAGTTCAGGGACAATCATAGGTGTGGTCACACCTGCCAGGTTAGAGCAGGGAGGGCTTTCAACCACCACTGTCAAAAAGCAAAAAGCCAGCTGGATTTTGAGAAGAGCATTAGTCAGGTGCATAGGGAGAAGGAATATGCCAGCTGCAGTATCAAGTAGGAAAACAGAGATCTTAGCTCAGGAACCAGAAGTGTACTTCACTAATACTGCACTGCACCCAAGACTACTGCCTGGCTAAGGAGGAAGACACGTTTTGGGTGGAGGCTGGTTCTTTCTGCAGGTTCCTATACCCATGCCAGTTCTTCCTGCTGTGGGAATGGCGGAGGAGCACTGTGCATACAGGCTATCCTGCACAAGTCACGGTGGGGGCACCAAGCATTAGCCTATTCTTCCTTCTGCCTTTGTGATGAGAGTGTGGCCAAGTGGTTGCTGACAATATAATGGGATGTAAAAGTGATCTTTCCTGTAGAACCTGGGCACCTATATTGTAAAACACACACTCTTATCAAATTATCTAAATAATGAGAAAAACAGTAGTAGCAGAATCAAAGCCATGGCTTGCTTTGCTGCTAGAAGGTAGGCTACCGCCACACAGTAGCTTGAGGAAATGACCACCATCCTGAGATGCTGGGACAAAGTGGATGGAAATTTTGTTTTCTATCAACTAAGAAAACAGCCTGCTATTTGCAGTACCGCTTAAAGCAAATAAATGCAAGCACTTCGTCACCTGAGCTGTGAAATGAATGGATTACAGTTAGCCTCTGAGACTCAGTACTGAGCTCTTCTCAATATTTGAGATCAAGCACATGGGGCATGCTGAGCAGGAAGCAGCACACCTATATGGAACCTGAGTGTCTGTGCTGTGATCCTTCTTTTCCACAGGTTCACTAATATTTGAATATCTTTTTCCATGCTTAGAGGCTTCTAAGCAGGAGTATACAGGTTTTGAAGTACACAACAGTTATTCACGGTGAAAGCACACAGAAGATAACTAGGTCTAACGTGCCTAGCATCCAAGCATTGAGACTGTCAGCACCCCAGTGCAGGGTGACATGTTCTCGTTGGCCACACAGTCGTCAGTCACGTGGGAAGACGCCAGGCTTTGTTGTTCCTTGGAGCAGGCTAATCCTCTGTCTTGCTGAGTTGTTGTCTTGTAACTACCTTCTGTTTTTTTCTCAGTTTTATAACTTTCACATTAGCAGTTTTCTCTTGAGGCCTTGAGTTAATAACTGACATGAGTCAACAATTTTACTTCTTTTTTTTGTTGTTGCTTTTGTTATCTTGCTTGGTTCTCTCACTGCCTGACAATTTTCTTCAGTAAAGCCACACATCTTGATTAATTAATTGGGTCCTGGGCTGTGGGCTACTGTTTATGATCTTTGGAGAGAGCATGGCATTTTAGCATGGCTATTCTCAATCTGATAATGGTTGCTCCTTTAGGGACCTGAGGAATATACGTCCTAGTGAGGGAAGGTGGCCTGTCCCTGGGGAGATGATGAGACATGAGTAGGGGAGGGAGGAAAGCAAGAAGATGGCCTGGGAACAGTCAGGAGGTGAAAAAGTTCTTAAAAGGTTCCCTCTACGTGACGAGACAGGCAGCACCAAGAAGGGTGGCTGAAGCAGTCCACTGATTTTGAGAGGTGTTGGAGAAAGCCGCCTTCTCCTATAGTCTCTGGTCCTGGTGTCCCTACTGAGGAGTACTGGTTTGGCTGTGTGGCTTGCAGCACACACAGACTTCTCCTGCTTCCTTTCTCAGCCTGGCTGTCAGGAGCTCCTTCACCCCCTTCTCCCTCTGCCCTCTCCTTGCCATGTCCCCTGCTACACTCCAGCCAGCACTGGCCCTGCACCCATCCAAACCAAAA
This sequence comes from Phalacrocorax aristotelis, assembly GCF_949628215.1. NCBI lineage: Eukaryota > Metazoa > Chordata > Aves > Suliformes > Phalacrocoracidae > Phalacrocorax > Phalacrocorax aristotelis. The sequence goes on along the minus strand of NC_134276.1, from coordinate 74,882,315 downwards.
GCAACTCTTATGTGGGAAGAGGACCCAAAATCCAGAACGTGCTGATGGTGAGGGGGATGTAGAAAAGCAATCTGAGGACTGCTGGTTCAGTGTATCTTCTCCCACACTGCTGAGGAGGAAGTGGCACTGCTCTGCATCCCAAAATAGCATGGCAACATTCAAATGCCCAAACGGCACTGTGTGCATATTCAACAGGGGTTTCTCCTTTGACACAGGAAATATCTCTGTAGAGGCCGACCTATGCTAGTACCTGGCTGGCTCCCAGGGGAAGAGCTAGGGAACCAGTAGGGATAGATGCTCACCCTGAAGGAATTTGCTGATATCATCCATCCATCTTCTCTGGACCTACCAGGCAGTTGTCCAGCCTGTCAGCCCTGCCTAGCAGTGACTTAGGTGTAAATATTTCAGTGCATTGTTGTTGGTAAGCTTCAGCTGTCCTGTGGGGTGGTGCTCAGAGGAGCTCTCTCCATCAGAGGGAGCCGTAGGTCTATCTCCTGTCATCATGTGACAAGAACTACAATCTGCATCATTCATACAAAACCTAACAGCTGGGAAAACAGTCGTTTTGGCTGCTGATTTTTACTTGTTATTTGAGTGTCAACAGAGTACCTCTTCTCTGGTGTTCCCTCTCTGCTGTTTTTTTAGTGGGTTTTTGTTCTTAGATTTTTTTTTTCCAAACTTCAAACCATTCTCCTGTTCTATTCTGCTAAGTATTTTCTGTTTGCTTACCTGTGTTCCAACGACTAATGTTTTTGAAGGGGTCAGACTATGTACTTTTTATCTCTGTTTTAGTCAGACATTTAAATATTACATCAATATGTCCTACACTGAAATGAAATGTTGGAGAAATGGGATATCAAGATAGTTTCTTGAACATTTATGAACATTTGAACAATTATTAACATTTATGCAACAGTAATTAACTTTGACCCCCTACCTATATGCTAGAATTAAATGAACAAAGTCCTTGCTGTGAAACTATTTTTCTTCAGTAAAACAAATACTTACAAAATGAATCAGCAACTTAACAGTAGCATGTGTATTTTTATAGTAATTTAGTTTGACAGACTGACCAGTTTAGGTGGCCCATGTGGGTTGAACACAAAGTATGTTTAAAATGATGGTTCAGACAAGAAATGCCCAAATTCAGCCTTCCCATGCAATTGGAATATGGCCCTCTAGTGAAAGTATATGCTGCTATAGCATTATTTTATCATAAAGCTGTGAATCATTGTACCCATACAAGATGGAAGATAGAAGTCAGGAAGGAGGCTACTATGAAGTGGAGGTCCTAAGCTGCTTGGAGAAGTTGCAAGATGTCAGATGATGTAGGGGTCCACAGGGTGAAGACTCATTTTCTTCAACAACTGAATATTGTGTGGAACAGCTGGACTGTATTGCTGTCAGGGCCATGAGGGCCCGTGTAGATACAACATGCCCTGACCAGCCTCAGCTGGGACCCCCACCCACCTCTGCCATTGATGCAGGATCTCCACTGAAGCTCGGGCCTGGGTGTAAGCTATGTCATAGCGGTGTGTGGTCCCAGTCAGGTCCTGACATCCCTGTTCTGTTATTTCCATCTCCAAGACTCACCTCAGACCTGACTTGTCATGTTGCCTTTGCCTGTCACCACCCTGCCATGCTTGCCCAGCTCAGGGACTGTGCCTTGTTGGTGAAGGCACTGCCTGTGCTCTGGTCAACCTCAGCTCCTGGCTTGCCCTCCCTTCTGGAGTAGCTCTGCTCCTGCTCCTCCCTGGCAGTTAGCTCAGGTCTTCCAGAGCCTGTCCCCAGGCTGTGCCAGGGTCTGTCCCCAACAACTTGCCCACTGGCTCCCAGGCTGCACACAGGGACTTGTCGTGTGGTTCCCCTGCTGCTTCTGGCTGACCTCCAAAGCCTGCTGGAAGCTGTGTTCAGGTCAGCATGCAGAGGCAGACAGCAGTCCATCAGCCTTCTTTCACATCCTCTGCATCCAAAGCAACCTCTGTCCCCCAGCTACTTGAACCCTTCAACTGGAGTTGGGCAAGGTGTAGTGGTCCTGAGCAGCAGACCATTGTACACTGAGGAGTTAGTGGTCCACATAATAGAATCCCCAATAGGTGCAGCACTGTACTGCCTGCATGTACAGGTTGGCCTTCAGGCTTGTCCCATGCTGCAGATACCCCTTGGCTGCAGGACAACCTCAGCCAGCTCACTGCAACAGCTCCCACTTGGTACAGGTGATTATACCCCCCCCATGTCCTTGCCCAGTGCAGCAAGAAGTTCTCATGTAAGCATCCTTTCTGTCTGACAGTAGAAATTATGAATAGCGTTGTTTTAATAAAATCCCATAATAGCTTGAATGATCAAAATGGTGGAACTTTTTCTGTGGACAGGGTCTGCAGAGTGTGCTGCGCATGGATCAGAGGCCCATTTGATGCTGCATGACTAGGGGTTCCTAGCATCTAAAGGGATATAAGATTATTTATACTATTCTCTCTTTATAGTGTTCATCACGGACTTTATTGTATCATCATGGACTGGCATCTCTTGGTGCAAAACATAGGGTACAGGAATTTATTAGTCAGATGCAGATAATCTTCACTGCCTACTCAGGAACCCACTCAACAGATAGCAGCTGCCTAGCAGTGGCAATTGGTGCACCAGAGCAGAGTGTACCTGAACCCTTGGAGAAGCCCTGCCATATCATAGAATCATAGAAGGGTTTGGGTTGGAAGGTACTTTAAAGACCATCTAGCTGCAACCCCCCTGCCATGGACGGGAACACCTTCCACTAGACGAGGTTGCTCAAAGCCCCATCCAACCTGGCCTTGAACACTTCCAGGGATGGGGCATCCCCAGCCTCTCTGGGCAACCTGTTCCAGTGCCTCACCACCCTCATAGTGAAGAATTTCTTCCTTATAATTAATTTAAATCTACCCTCTTTCAGATTAAAGCCATTAACTACCCCTTGTCCTATCACTACACACCCTTGTAAAAAGTCCCTCTCCAGCTTCCTTGCAGGCTCCCTTCAGCTACTGGAAGGCTGCAATAAGGTCTCCCCAGAGCCTTCTCTTCTCCAGCATGAACAATCCCAACTATCTCAGTCTGTCTTCATAGGAGAGGTGCTCCAGCCCTCAGATTATCTCCATGGCCCTCCTCTGGACCTGCTCCAACAGGTCCATGTCCTTTTTACGCTGGGGGCCCCAGAGCTGGACTCAGCACTGCAGGTGGGGTCTCACCAGAGCAGAGTAGAGGGGCAGAATCTCCTTCCTCAACTTGCTGGCCGCGCTGCTTTTGATGCAGCCCAGGATACGGTTGGCCTTCTGGGCTGCAAGCACACATTGCTGGATCATGTTGAGCTTCTCATCAGCCAACACTCCCCAAGTCCTTCTTCTCCCAGAGGAGGAGCCCACAGAGTTGGGTGTCATCCAACCTCACTCCTTATCCCAGAGGCAGGATGCAGACAGAAAGAAGGAATGAGAAGGGCCACTGCGCTAGTAGAAACTCTACCACCCCATTGCCCATATGACTATCCCATTGACTTGACGACAGGAAATGAAGTGCCCTGTGGGCACATCTATGCCTTGTCACCCCTTGATTTAGCAAAGTAGCTTAAGGACAAACTGGCACGTGGGTTCATCCACCCCCCTGCCTCCCTTGCTGTGGCTCCTATGCTTTTCTTGTCAAGAAGGATGGGGTGTCCGTCCCTGTGTAGATTGCTAGTCTATAGCATTAGACTAAATTAAATAGCTGTGAATGTCAGCTGATTTGTGGATAGTTTTAAAGGTAAAACTATGGGGAGAAAGCAGTATTTTATTGAATTTCTGGTTTTATCAGCCCAACTAAGAGGCAAACCTCCTTCATTCAAGTCTTTTCTTTCATTAAAGGTTCATGTTATTTGTAAGGTGCTGCCTCAGTGTCTGTTTTTCATCATCTAAGCACACTGTGAAGTGACCTAGAGATGGGCCCAAGCTGCAGTGCCAGAGTGGAAAGGAGGGAAAGGCTTATTGCTTGCTAAGTTTTGATGAAGCGTAAACATGGAAGATTAAAGGGCAGTGAAAAAGATGATGGCTGGCTTGTCAATGGTAGGGAAAGGAAAGTATTGTGAGCAGGAAAAAGCTAATTAGATTGGCAGCTGCAAAAGAAGTGGGACCTAAAACCAGAGAGAAAATGGGTAAGTCAGCATATGGTGATGAGAGAGGGTGATTCTGAGATTAAAAATTGTGTACCACCCAGAGGCAGCAGAATGTGATTCAAAAGAAAAGGTGTCACAGGGCATAGGCTGGCCACTGTCACAGGGTGGAAGAAATCGGGTGGTTTTTATTTTGTTGTTGTTTTTTTTTTTAATTATTGGCACAACAAAATATCACCCAATTACCTCACACAAACAAAATTTCATGGTACATGAGCAACTTCGTTTTTAAAGGTCATGGCATTCTGATTCTCATAAACTGCATTTCGGTTAACTAATAGGCAGTGCCTCCTTTATTACATTTTCTTGAAAATAAGGGAGGTAAGCATGTGCCTTAGACTAAGACAGTTTAGTTTTTAACATCTAAAATGGATTGAGGAACTAAACAGTTATGGAATGCCAGCATAGAAAATTCTAGTACATGCACTTTCTAAACAAATCATCACTTCAGCAAGAGGAAAACATTTACTACCTTCAGATTTAGTTGATTCTGGATGCTGATCTGTGCCTATGATTCCAAGACATCTAAACTCACCTTTAGCTTAGCTGGGTATGTATTTAAACAGCTGGTTGATCACCCTGCCTTTCCCTATTTCTGTGCTGTATCTTTCTCTACGTGTGTTGACAGGCTTGGGAAGAGTAGAGGAAAACAATGTTGCTATCATAAGTTGATCCCCTTTGAAAGAGAAGATTAGAGTTTTTGCCTGACATTCCCTTATCAAAAAGTGATTAGTGAAATAGCAGGGTAACTTTCGTGTAATGCTTTCTCTTTTCAGCATCCCTTATTTTTGTTGCTCACCGTGCATGATCTTCCCACAATGTGGAGCTCTCTCACCAGGGAAATGGGAGGATGGGCCGGTAAATCCCAAACTTGCACTGAAGAGCAGCACTGTGCTAAATTCTTAGGCAGTAGGCCATCATTTTGGAGGGGAGGATGGTTACTAAAGAGGGGAGAATCAGGGCTATATTTAGCACCTTGTTCTAATGCCTTAAATGATTTTCTATTCACTTAGTGAAGGAAATCTGATGTCTAAGGTAAACAATCAGTTGCAAACCACCAGGCGAATACTTTCAGCTCTCTGGTTAGCTGCAGCCTGTTATTCCAAGGGTGCCAGAGCAGTGGCACAGGCTGCCCAGGGAGGCTGTGGAGTCTCCTTCCCTGGAGACATTCAAACCCTGCCTGGACACGGTCCCATGCCCCCTGTTCTGGGTGTCCCTGCTCAAGCAGGGGGGTTGCACAAGATGATCTCCAGAGGTCCCTTCCAACCCCTGCCGTTCTGTGATTCTGTGATTCCCAGGGTCCCTTTCCCTTCCTTGCCCAGCACTAAACTGGATTTTTATAAATTACATCGCACTCAACGGCAAGATGTCAGAAAGCTCAGCAGCTCAAAGACGCAGTCAGCTCTTGTGAAATATGCAAAAAATAGGTTCTTAAATGCATATGTGAAAGGAACACTTTATGTTTCTTTCAGAGAGATAACTCATTTAAAATCCTTCAGAGCTAAAAGCTGACCTCAAACCCTGACAAATTTCATTTGTAAGCCATTTCAGAATAGCTTACTTAGGCCAGCAGCTGTGTCTGTACCACATGGTTTACTGTACCTGTATAGTCTGATTCCACCAGTGTGTGCATTTCCCCCCCTCCTGTATGGCAAAGGAGGGGAAAGGGGTCTGAAAGATTTTGGCTGTTGTACAAGCCTTGATATATTTTAGCCTTCTGATATGTGGCTAGAAAATGGAGAACACCAGTATGAGTGTGAAGTAGTATCCCTGTGACAGAATGATTTTTATCTCACCTGTGCTTCATCGTGGAAATATTGCATGTTGTATACCAATGAAAAAGTCATGTTGTGGGCAGGAGGGAAGAAAGATGCCTGTTTCCCTCCCCAGCTGCTGAGCTTCGGTCATGCTGGGCCTTGTGGCAGGGAGGCAGGAGGGATTGTGGCTCCTGTGAAAGGACTAGCAGAACAGACTCACTGGCAAAGTGGGGAGGAAAGCAGTCAGCAAGAGGGGAGCAAATATGAAGAGGGGAAAGAAAATCTGGATGAAACAGGGAACCTCTCTCTGCAGAAGGCAGACCCACAGCCATGCTTCAGAGGTCATGGAAAAGATGGTTTCCATATACTCTTCTCTGGGTCCCCCTCTGTTGGTTAGCACAGAAACCGACTTTGAGGTGCTTTTAGACTTCAGAGAAATGGAGGGGGGATCATATGGTTCAAAGGACACGTTTTCAAGTCTTCTTAATATGGCTTACCCAGCAGATCTGAGGCTGGGTGATCTTGCCACACTACAACACACAGATTCACACAGAAGCCCTTTGTCATGCTTACTTCAGGAGAAAGGGAGGAAGGAGGGAAATCCAGCACTGCTCTTGGCTGGCTTATGGTGCTCTGAGCCATGGAGAAAGGTTTGGCCTCCAGATGGACTGTGCGTGGTCCTACAGCCATGACATTTAACGTTCCTAATCCTGTGATCCTCCATACCAAAACACAATGCTACTTGTACCTACCCTTTTATGTTAAGGGTGCCATTTATATGAAGATACTGGAGCCTACAGCTTGTTACTTACATTGCATGTAGACTAAGGTCACAATAATTTTTATATTTTATGTTCAACTACCCTCCTAATGCTTAAATCAGTAAGATTTATTCAAAGGACTTATCATTCACTGGAAGTTGTAAATGGTGAAACTATACTATTGCAAACATCGTCGAAGTTCAGATGGGACATAAACCCTTAGATGTATCTGTGAGAAGGGAAGGTCTGGAGGAGAACAAAGCACTTACTTGTTCCTCTACTGAAAGAGCTTCAGGGCTTTACAGTGCCTGCTGGCTCCTGAGGCTTTTACTCTGTTTCAAGGAGCAGCCAGGTAAACATGAAAACAGAGAGGAGTGTTCCTAATTCTACCACTCACTGTGTGCAAGTGCTCACTGATGTGCAAAAGGCTATAGTCTAGTCTGCACTAAAAAAATAATCAGCTATGCAATCTTTCATACAATTGCTAAGATATGTGCACAGTAAAAACTTTTTACTTTCTTGTAACTTTGGCTCAAACTTCTCATTCTCAGTCTCAACCCAAGGGAGGCCGAGTTAAAGTTTGAGGGTCATATTCTTTGATACAGATTCCTGTACTGAGAATTTAACCATATGCAGTATTACTTTTGCCATTTCTGCCTTAAAGAAAACTTAACAGAAGACCTGCATTGTTACAGAGTTAAGGCTTAAAATATTAATGCATCGGACACTGAGACAGAATCAAATGTATATGCTTCCTTATAGTATTAACCTATGTGCAAGTACCTGTGTCGCCTGTTATTTCTAAAGCCTAAGGGGAAAAGATTGAAGGAAAAGAAGTGTCAAATGGGAATTCCCATTTGTCCAGGTTCCCTTCAGGCCCTTCCCTGAGGCTCAGAGCAGAGGCAGCAAGGAGACTGGAGACTAAAGGCAAGCAGGGTTAGATGACAATTAATCATCCCCTTGCTGCTCAAGGACTCTTTGCTGCCAGTAAATGTCAAAGCTGAATTATCTTCTGGAGCACTCGCTTGGCTATTGAGGAGCAGGATTTGCAGGTTTGCTTTTAGTAAACGAGCTGGTGCTGCTGAGAAAAATGGACCTTCCTTTGAGTGGCAAGGTCTATCTATAGCAGAAGCTAAAAACAGCTCAGGCAGGTGAGTCCCTGACAGCACTACATGGGGAAACTGCATTGCCTACGAAGGTAGCCCCTTATGGTCCTTGCTGCTTCTTACTGGACACACCTCTAATAGCCTTTTCCTCCCTTGGAAAAATAAAGCTTGAGGATATCCCCTGTTAACACAGGCAAGAGTCCTTTCCCTGTTCCCACAAATAGTCTTCCTCCCTCAAAATCCAGTTTCTGTGAAATTACTGTATGAGTAGGTGTCTTGGAAATGAGACCTAGCTGGCTCTGAGGCATTAAGTAAAAAGAGAAAAATGTTTGTTCCATTTACATAATTCTTTTTTCCTCTTTTTTTCCCTCAAAATCCAAGTAAAAACAGAGGTTCTTTTTTTTTTCCTCTAGAATAATTGTCTTTTTTTTTTTTTGACTGGAATAGGAGCTGGTTGTCCCTGACAGCATGGGGGTAAAACTGAACTCATCCAACAATTTTAGTCACACTAATGCTGACAGAGGCACTGAATCAATTGTTTTCCTGCTCACAGTGATATCCTAGGTATAAATCGATAATTATGTTTCTTGGCTTGATCTCTAGTGTGATGAGGTAGGAGCAATATCTGATGCTGCTGAAAATGAGCTGCATTACAGCAACTGTAGAGTCAAAGAGCATGAACTGTGAACGAGAGGCGCCCATAGAGGCAGCTGGGCTGGGATTAAGGCAGGCCACGTGCTCTCTCTGCTCTGCCCCTTCATAAAAGGCGAGGATAAAGCCTGTTAGTTTCCTCAAGTCAGAGAATGAGGTGCCTTCCCTTTCTGAGACCCTTTGTGGGAAAAAAGGTTGGCCAGCCAGCTCCAGAGTGTTTTGGGGGCAAATGTTTGCCAATATTACACACCTTACGCTGCCAGCCAGCTAGAGGAGCAGCAGGCAAGATCTCAAGCTTTTTCATCTTTCATACCAAAAGCCATCTTCCTTTTCAGGGGCTCAAGATAATTTTGACAGCAACTAAGAATACTTACTCTACTATAAAATATTACTAATATGAGGACAATATTCAATGTGAATTTTGCAATTATAAATGGCTGTTCTTTTTTGATTAACTCTTGAAGGCTGTTGCAGGAATAGCTGCAGTTACGAGACCAGGAAAAATTGAACAGTAGCTAGATTTAACCTCAGAGAGAACAGGGTTCTCAAAACAGTCCCAAACAAATACATATTTCTGAAAAGCATGATAGAAGAAAATAAAAGCAGGAGGACAAGATGGGATATGACTTAAATAAATTTCCTTAGAGAGACAGCTGATACTGGCATTGGTCCAGAAACATAGTTTAAAGAGGGTGTAAGAAATATTAAGAAATAAATCAGTCTGAAGCATAAATGTGTGGGTGTTTTGATAAAGTGGAAGGGATTCTGGAAGGATGATGGGTGGGGAAATAGGCTGAGCTTCTGACATTATGAATTAAAATTTAAACCTATTTTTCATTGTGATTAAGAGTGCAAATCTAAGTCATTGTCTTCCAGGCTTTGTACATTCAGCTCTTTGGGGCTGAAGACTTAAACTCCAGTCCTTCAACTACGTAGGACCTATCTGAGCAGTTCCAGCCAACAGCAGTTCGTGTCCCATTGTTCTCTATGCTCTTTCCAGTGCTCCTCTGGCCTCATGGCACCATTAAAACCCCTGTTCTTCTCTTTCAGGAGCCAAAGGATGTGGAATTAGGCTGTCTTTGTGATCGCCTTTCCATGGACACTTTGGAATCAGCAGGCCTAAGTAACTTCCCACAGAGATATTTGAGATGATTTCTGCATTGCTTATGCTAAAACACCTGGGAATACTATGGAAATTAAAGAAAAATGGGGTGTTAATGGTGGCCCAGCGTTAAGACATCTCACCTACCCTTTTTGGATAATTAGGTTTGTTGGATTGACATTGATCCTAGGCAAAATAACAGGGGAAAACTGATATAGCATTACACTACAAAAGTGTAGGGATCGATGTAAGGAGATTTGGAAGGCTTCCTTGTTAAGCAAAACAGATCTTTGTCTTTGCTGAGATGACAAGTTTGACAAAAATAATTTTATATATTTAATAGATGTAACTTCTTGACATTAGACTTTGTTTTGACTGGAAATAAGCTTTGTACAGCATTAAGCAAGTACATATCAGATGAAATAGTTGGCGGGTAACTGAGTGATGCCAAGATCACAAATATACGGTAATGGAGATGTGATTGTGGAATCACTGAATAGGTCTGCTCTGGTGGGGCTCTGTACTATTCCCAACATGCAGAAGATGAAGCTTGCAGACGACAGGGACAAGAAGAACGCCCCGCTCTCATCATGCAGAGAAGCCTGCACTGTCATGTAATCTGGGTTTTATCAGATTTAGCCAAAAAAACAAGGAAGGCAAATTACCACTTGCAGAAGGGGGCTGGGAGCTGAGGAAGAAGAGAAAAGGAGAAGTGTATCCTCAAAAGCAGTTTGCTATGAATAGGATTAGGCACATTAGTGGACAAGCATGTGAACATGCAAACTTGATATGGCAGAGCAAAGAGGACTTATGGAAGTAGGTAATGCACTGTATATAGCATACTGAAATAGGATGTGTAGCTCTGCTCATAATGTTTTAAAAGCATGTTGAAAAGCTAGAGATGTAGCAAAAGCTTGTAAATTATTTGAGAGATAAAATGTCTGAGAGTGAACAACTTCAAGAACTTGGTTTACATCTCAACAGGCAATCAAAGGCCTATTTGATCAAAACATATAGTCCCTTCCTTCGTGGTGATGGGGCATTGATGTTCTTCGGTTCAGTGGGAAAAGCAGCAAGAATGAGTAGTTACTAGTTAGAAAGGGGTGTACTTTTTTGATTTTGTTTAGCAGTGGTGATGACCTGCTGGAACAAACTCCCATGGGAAGTAATGGAAGATCTGGTCAGGGAGCACCCACCATGAGCTGCCCTGCAAAGGAAGGGAAGCCAGGTGTGACAGCAGAGCAGGTAGGGACAGTGACCTCACTGACAAGGGGTACAGTCCCATAGTAGGGTGAGTGTAACCAGGTTCATCCAACAGTCCAGATCACTGGACAAGTCCAAAGTGGTGAATCAGGTCTGACATCAAGCCTGCAAGCCAATGTCTAGATCATTGGTACACACCAGGCACGGTGGAGCTGCCATGTAGCTTAGGCGGAGACCAAGGGCAGGAGTCTCATCTTAAAAGCATCTCTTGAGAGAAGAGGGGTGACCCACCACCAAGGCTGGACAACTGCACTGCAGATCAGCCTAGAGCCCAAGCAGCCAAACTCCCAGGAGCTGGGGCAGGATACACTTGGTCCCCTAATATACCTTTGCCTCTTGATGACTTCACATCTAGGCTGGGTACATATTTTATGCCATCCATATTTGATCGCCAAAGCATAAATTTTTACAGCTTATGCTATACAGAAAAATGGACTGGATGATGTAATAATCCTGAAATGAAGGCCTACAACTGCATGCACGAGCAAGTTGTAGAAGTTACATTCATTTAAGATGTGGAAGGTAATAATGCAACACTGTGGAAGCTGATCAGAAAACCCTTGTGTCTGGCCAGCTTTTCTTGTTCATCTATGCAAGCAGATAGTACAGTAATTACAGGCACAGTTTCCTTTTCTTGGTCTTTAATTGCACTGAAGCATTTGAATTCATATCCTGTTAGAATCTGCTACGATAAGGTTTCTGGTTCTAAGGCCAGTAGTTCACTGCCATCTCTTGGTTTATGTTATTCCTTCTTGCTCCACCATTTTCAAAAGCTTTGTTCTCATGGACTATGGCACCTGAGTCGCTTGATCCCACCTCCCAGTATTCTGGCCGCCTCATGGCTGCTCTGAAATGCTGGCAAGTGTCTCCTTTTTGCCTCTGCTGCAGAGAAGTCCAGTGCCCCCAGAGCCTCTCTCCCACTGTGCGAATGAACGCTCAGCCCCCCGGAGCGTGTCTTCTGGGCTGCTTTCACGTGGCGTTTATTCAGCCCGTTGGCTGTACTCCAGGACATTGGGTCGTTGCTTTTGACAGACTCAGCTGCATCATGAGACACGGTCTCTGAGCCAGGGCTTGGGCTAGTCCAGCATTCCTTAAATTATACGAATGGGCCTCGGACAGAGAGGCAAAAGTGGCCATATTTGAATGCCAGGACACTTATGGCAGTAACCCTTTCTGATAAAAATACACCAAGGAGAGCATTTTAGCTGCTCTTTTTGCATGGAGAAACAGATGACCTCTTGAACAAGAAAGGCTTTGAATCAACCACTTACATGGGGTCTTCATCACTTTACCTCTTACCTGCTTGAAGCTAAGGAATGCCTTTGTTATTATAGTGGAAAGATCCTGGTTTCGTCATGATGGGAGGTCTCTCAGGTACCCTAGAAATTCACAGGCCTTTTGCAATGTATATTTATTTAGTGTGGGTTTTTTAACTGCTGCAGTGTAAGTCCACCTCTAAATATATGGGTAGAGTACTGGAAATAATAATCTAATTATCTGTAAGGCACGCAGCCAGTGCTGCAGCTCTTTCTTCTGTCCAATAATGGTAGGGCGGGTAAAAATCACCCTCTCCTGTCCTTGATCTCCACAACGTCCTAGGTATGGTAAAGTGGATGAGTTCCAAAAGATGCAAAGCTGTTAACCCTAATTGTTGTACAGTTTCAAATGCAATGGCTGCATAAACCTCTGGCTTTTCTCCCAGGCATTGATCCTGCACTCCAATAAGCCTATCTGAAAACAGAGAGGCTTTTTTTCAAGTTAATTGAGATAATCTGAATTTTTTCTTGTAATATTTTTACAGACTGAGATTACAGGGTTTGCTTCAAACTCTTGGCAGTCCAGATGTGGTCTCCGCTTTGGCCATCTGGTTGCTGCAACTCAGAAATTTTTAATTGATTTTTGTCAAAGAACGCTGTTCAAAACATGCAGCATTAAAATTGTTCTAGTCCTAGCTGTGACACAGCGGTACAGTAGGATAGAAAATGTTTGCAGAGTTTGAATGATGTGACTTGTGGAGGCAGAGTCTGTAGCATCTCACCCAAGTGGATAGTGGTCAATCAGATGGCTACCAACCTGCTTTTTCTTTGGAAGTTTTGGCCTGTGCTGTTTAGTTCTAATATTCAGTTCTCCTTTAGTGCCATTCTGATGATCAGGGACAGCTCTTCTGTACTTTACTTAACCTTGTTGGTGCTCTCTGGTAATACGCTGGCTTTTGAATATATTTCAGGATTCACGTTTACATTAATGATCATAACAGAAATAGGAAAGTCTGGGAATATAATTTTAGTTCAGAATTGCACCAAATTAAAAAAAAATATTGGTTGATATATTATTATGGAAGTCCACAACAAATTATTATACATTATAGTAATGAAAATAGTGAAGCTTGTGTGGTCTCTATGGCATTCTAAAGTCTTGAGTGAAATGCAGAAAATCAGGACTGCTCAAGAGCTGTAATCTTTAATTTAGAGGATGAATTCTGTTAAGTACTTAAGATGGCTCTATGAGATACTTTCATTATAAATAGCACTGGTCAGTGAAAAAATGGATTGTTTGTTACTTTATTTACCAGTTGGGTTGTTAGTGGAGACTAACTGTACACCATTTGTCATTTATTTTCGTGTCCAGGATGGGTGTGCCAAGGAAATACATGGGATGCTGCTGAGAGCTAAATCTGAATGTAATATTTGTATAACAGGCAAAAATGTCTTACAGTGCAAAATCATATTTGCTCTGTATCACCAGCACGGTTCTGAAACAAGACTCTGGAAAGTTAAACAGCAGAGGTGAATTAATACATGTGAAGTAATTTTCACTGGCAGAGTTACTTGTTTTGTACTTTTTCCATTATTATTCTTCTTTATTTTTTTGTAGCAATATTTTAGACATACTGAAATTAGTGATGTGTTAATTTTTATTGCAGATATATGAAGGACACTTAATGCTTTAAGGGTCAAACTCTAACTTAATGTAGCCCAGTAGCAGCCCTTTCCAGCTAACCTAATCTAGCAAGGCTGTCGTGTAGATTTAAAATCAGACACTATATGCCAGCGAAGTAAGGCAAAGCATCATTTAGTGTCTATCCAAATTGTCTGGTTTTGTGATCACCGTAATCTAAAATACATCCAATATACCAAAACGTAGTCTAGTAATACAGAAGCAGTTGTAAAAGAATGGGGACTAAATTGATTTCCTTTTTGTATTAAAGCATATTAAAATATTAAATATTAAAGCTACATTGAAGCCCTCATTGCTACTAAAATGCCACTTGCCCAGAGTCAGCAGTCAGCAAGCCTTTGTTACATGCAGAGGAATCAGTGATGTGTTAGCTACGGAAATGGCAGCTGTTTGTATAAATGCAAGTCTGCAGAACATCTGCCTATATGTAGTTTTCACCACTCAAAATACGATCTGTGAAGCCACATACAACAGTTATGTTAGTTAGTTGTAGGTCTGTTTGTTGCTGATCTTATAAAGAGCTAAGGGGTTGGCTAATTTTGGCTCCAATGGCCTCTGTCAGGGAAGCCAACTTACACCTAAGACAGTGTGCAGCTCTTCCACAGAACAGCAAAAGGTGCTAAAATCAGACGTAAAATATGTTTATGTAAAATGTTGAAGATAATGAAAACTTACATTGATCTCTGAATACGTGAAAAATCTGCCAGAATACATACAGCCACTTATGTGCAGCATCTCCTACCTTACTATACTTATACGTAGGGGACTGACATAGTGGTGAGGATCTTACCTCAGCATTGTCTCTAATACTCTGGACAATCTGTAAAAGGTGAAAAATTAGGGCATGAGTTGGTTGATGTGCAGCAACATTTGCACGGGCATGCCTTTTTAGCTCTTCCCTTTCGTTTCCAATTAATATGCCTTATCTCTGCAATAGTCAAACTTTACCTCGCTTTATCTCATCCACTCTGATCTGTGGGGCGTTTCTTCTTCTAGTGACATCATTGCATTAAGCAGTGGAGGAATTCCCTGAACCTTGTAGAAGGACCTAAAAGGGTATAAAGGGCTTTTTGGACTGTAGTTTGAATAACTCCTGTATCCAGTACCCAGAGGAAAGATAGAAGCATATTACTAATAATTAACCAGTTAATGAATAACAAAAATAGACATCAGACACTTCTGTTTGCAGCCTCCTTATGCATCCAAAGACTGAACAAAGTAAGAAAGCAGGAAGACTCCAGAGAGCAATCTGCTCTAATGCCCCAATTGGGCATGTTTTCATGCCAGAGTTAAAGGTCAGAATGTGCTAACGTAACTCGTAAAATGAAGGTTTCTGGAGCTTCTCCTCAGTGCTAGAGAATCAGCACTTATTGGAAGAGCCAAGACAAGATTTTACTCTCAGCACCATCAGTGTAAATCCATTCTTTCAGCCTTATTATCAGCAAGATGATCAAAGGACGGGAAGCCTGCCATATGAGCATAGGCTGGGAGAACTGGGTTTGTTCAGCCTTGAGAAAAAGAGGCTCAGAGGGGATCTCATCACCAAGTACCAGTACTTAAGGGGCAGCTACAGAGAAGATGGAGACTCCCTTTTTACACGGAGTCCCATGGAGAGGACAAGGGGGAATGGACACAAGTTGCTCTTGGGGAGATTCCAACTGAACATCAGAGGAAAATTTTTCACAGTGACGACAGTCACCATTGGAATAATCTCCCCAGGGAAGTGGTTGACTCGGCCACGTTGGACACCTTTAAAAGTCATCTGGACAGGGTGCTGGGCCATCTTGTTTAGACTGTGCTCTTCCCAGAAAGGTTGGTCTAGATGATCCCTGAGGTCCCTTCCAGCCTGTGATTCTGTGATTCTGTGATTATCTTGCTGTAGTATTCACTTCACTGTGTCTTTCTTGTGTAGTGACTGGAAAGATGTCTGTACTTCTGAGTGCAATTCCTCCATCCTGGTTTAGGGGGCGATGAGATGCATTTGAGGTGCCTATCCCTTGTCACTGGCACTAGAAGTAGTCCAAGGGACTAGCTTAGAATGGATAATACTAGCCAAGATGAATACTACCTGTATTTTATAACAGTTTAAGTGGGAGGAGAATTGAGGGTATGTTTCTGGAGGATTATTTCTGATATTTTTGCATTTTATGTGTAGAATCCTGGTGACACCCCCTCCAATTACATCTAGTTTTACCACTGTATATCAGTTATATCTGATTCATCCTATATTAAACTTTGTGTCTGCAGCTGTATTTCCCAGGCAAGAAGTAAATACAACTGCAGATTTCAAATGGGATTGCTGCTGTTTGTCCTCAGAACAGGAAGGAAGCTTTTATGATTTGAGTAACTCATAGTAGAGGGTTCTTTTTGCCTATGAAATGTTCATTAATGACATATTAATAAACAAATTCATTAATGTCAGCCTCAGAACTAGTTCATTATAAATGTGACAGGCTGTAAAACTAGATTTACCTTTTGCCTCTGCTTTCAAATGTAGTATATTACCTTCAGAGACAGCTCAGATTTTCTCAGGTCCTTCTGAGGCTATGTTAATAAATAACAATATCAGAGAGAAAACAGAATCCACAAGCAACTGAAAAGAGTTTAAAATGCCATCAGTAATTGAGAGGGCTGATGGTATGAGTGACAAAGGCTAAAAACTTTAAAAAGTGTTGCTGTCTATGTTGAAAGTCAGAGTCCATCTGGGACAGAAATAGGAGCAGGAATTAGACTCTCCAGGTGGAAGTGGAGGAAGACGTGTTTAGTGTTTTGAAATGCATGTGTATAGAGAGCCAAAAGTGCACATAATTACTAAGGGCCATTGTGTGAGTGGCAGGGATCTGTAGAAGGATCCTGAATTTCTTTGAGATAAAGCTGGCTTCTTACCACCACAGCATAGACATCACAGCTTTCTATCATAATGGGGCAGTCAGTCAACCTTATATCAAAGGTTTCATAACTGCTAAAATCTTACATACTGCCTGTAAATGGATTAGTAATTTAAATTGGTATGGAGGAGAAGA
The DNA here is from genome assembly GCF_949628215.1 of Phalacrocorax aristotelis. Classification (NCBI taxonomy): domain Eukaryota; kingdom Metazoa; phylum Chordata; class Aves; order Suliformes; family Phalacrocoracidae; genus Phalacrocorax; species Phalacrocorax aristotelis. Next base: position 74,865,523 of record NC_134276.1, on the reverse strand, counting down.
GTCATAGCAGCTTATTTCCCAATGTTGCAATCTCCCAGCCTCTAATTTTCTTCAAAGGATTATGAACAAGATAAGACAAAAAAGACATTCAAGGTCTAATTTTTCAAATATTCTGATAACTGATATGCTGAAATGACATAGCATAGAGACAAATCTGTGATCTGGTTGAGAGGTGACACGAAACTACAGCTCTGAAGCAAGCATTAAAAGATGGGTCCAGCTGCTATATAGTATTTAGTGCTGTTAATGCTCTTGTACCGAAGGCAGAAAAGATAACAGCTGTGAATGCTGTTGGTTGCAACAGCTATTGTGCTTGCAGTGAACATACTGCAAAATCCACAGAAGACTAGTGCCGGAACAAACTGAAGCACTCATTGTCTTGGTAGATTTTTTTTTCCTTCCTATTTGAACTAAATTACTTAATTTTAGATCGCTGACATTGTTGGCATCCCCTCCGCAGACTTTAAGGGTGCAATATACATTACACATCTGAAATATCACGCGATTCTACCTTGAGGATAAAACAGTTTCTGAAATTGTCGTAACTGGGGTGGTGACTGGCAAAACAGAAGAGTTGCAAGAAACTCCCTTTACAATGGGCATGTTGGAGAAACACAGCAGAGATGCTCCACAACTGTTTTTACACATCTGTGGAAAGGGAGCAGTGGACATTTGCCTGACTCATTAGCCAAGTAGATTAATGGTGTTTTGGGCTGGTATTAATTTTTCATATTAAGGACAGACCTAACAACTTGTCTTGATTCCCATTCCTCCTCCCCCTGCTCCGGCCAATATCCTTGGCCTTGTGCTTTGACCAACCTGCCCTTGACCTTTCTATTTCACTGCTAATGCCTCTTCCAACACCCTGCAGGAAGGACAAAACATGGCATAATTCCAGTATGTTCTAACTTTTTTTTTTTTAAAGTAAGGTTTTTTTTCCTTATGAGGCATTTTTGTATGAAAGGATACCATATGGCTCTAGGTTAACAAATCCTTTCTAGAAATACTGCTTCCTTTCCTGCTTAAATGAATAAAGATTCCTATCAGCATTCATAAAGTGTTTCCCTATAAATTAAGCAATGTATAAAAGCTAAAGTGCTTTTGGCCAGTGTTTTTGGCCACCTTCCAGACATTAGGAGAAACTCAATACTTGGTAGCTTCTAAATGGAAAGAATTAAAATTAGCATCATGCTTCCTTCTTATATATTAGGAGATTTTTCTCATGCTTTGATTATTGGCTAAAGGATACTGTTCCCATCTCTGTCTAGTACAGTTTCATCCTACTGCATCCACCTACCCAAACTAAAGGGCACAGACTTTTTTTATTTCAGAGATCTGATGGATTTAATGCTTTTCTCATTTTGCCAGATCATTTCCATTTTGTTTCTAAGTCTTCTGCAACGCGCTATGCTTTGCATAATAATTTAGGGAAAAAAAAGCAACATTCTTGTTTATTTGCTTAAACTCACAATTCAAAATGTTCTTGCTGCTCAAAGCGCCCACTGAACATCCCTCCATCATATTAAGTGATTGTGAAGCCTGTTGCATTGCCCATTGATGGGAAAATTTGTAAATGTTGACTAGGCAACTAGCCTCCTGTCAGATAGAATATATTCAAATACTGATAATCTATTTGCATGGTATTACAGTAATATAGAATCATTCTGCTCTCAATATACAGGTTAGTATAATAGTGAGGATCTCTTCCAACTTCCAGTGTAGTGTCATGTTGATTTTTACTACCCGTAGCATTACCTTGATCTTTGTGTGGATTTTTAAATTGGATCTTGATCATTTCGCAAATCTAATATTTGTAGGTGAACAGTTTTATGAATGTAGCTTAGTACTGTAATGTATCTTTAGATGCATTATTAGCAAATCTTATACAGAATATTCCTGAAATTGAAAAAGCCTTTTAAATGCAAACATTTTCTGCTTGGCTTTAAGTTAGTAATTGTATTTATTTTGAAAATGATAGAGAGGTTAGGGAGGTTGCTATTTTTTAGTATATGAAATAACTATTTTTCCCATCTGAATTTCTGATATATCCCTTACTGTATACCAAATACTTTTTATTTCAACAGGTCTGTAATGGATATCTGAATATTTATGTAGCGTTTACTTCCAAAGTCTCCTGAAGGTCTGTCGAGTGAGCATACTCAAGCTGGCATTTCCAAATCTACTTCGCAAGTCAGAGAACAACCTCCATCTCAAATATTTTATGAACGGGTTATTTTGAATTGATAATTTAAAGAAATAACAGGAACAGCCATGGAGAATTCATTATTGTTGTTGACTTCAGAGATGCAAGATGAAATCAGATCAGACTGGTTTGGGCTGTAAAGCGAGAGACTCCCTGGAGAGAAACACTGGGGCTGGCCTGGGGGAAGCAAAACAACCTTTCTTCTCTGTAATGGAAGATATAATCTGGAAAGCAAGCTTTTGGGATTCTGTTGTTCTGGGAGACTGAAAACTAGCGTGGTTGGCATTGGACGAATAAAATAAAGAATATATGAGGCTGAATTTCTAAGCTTAATGAAGTAAATGAAAATGTTACTGCTTACTTTAACAAGGACAGGAGTCACTCTAATTTTAAAAATAACTATGCAAAATGTAATTAACAATGGATTCTAATTAGCTACCTGTGGAAATTGTCGCTTTATTGTGGCAGGTTTTAGTTGCTTCATCCTTCTTTTTTTTTCAGTTCTCTGTACTCTGAATTGCTTTTCCAACACCACCTCTGCAATTGAGCGGTGTCAGCTGTACAATATACTGTGATTCACACAAGACTGTCACAGGAGAAGAATGTGTTCAAACTTTGGGTGCAAGTAATATTTGCCATTTAAAATCAGGGTAAAAAAAGGCAGGGAGGGATTAACCTAATTCTGTTTAATGGAGGAACAATACAGTTTCCAAACTAGCACAGGTATGTATCACTGCCCTGTAAAGGTAGGAGTGAAATCATCTTGAAAGTGTGGATGAGTGTGAAGGATATGGGTTGGAGCAGAGATATATTACAGAAAAAGATGAGAAGTAGCAGGGCTGTTACCACTGAAGGTGAGGCAGGAGCAGAAAGCCATGCATGGAGACAGAAGATCCTGTTTCGTTGTCCTGAGAAGGCATGAGGAAAGAGGGTTAGGACATCAGTTGCAAGAAGCTTGGGTTTCTGAACATGGAAGCTGCTTCCTTTGTTTGGCTGTTCTTCTGCTTAGATAAATAATATTTACTCAGTAATGAAAATGGCTAGTACAAAGTGCCATTGTGACTATACAGAAATATATGTGGGAAGGAGGAGAATCCTCTGATGTCCTTACTCAGTCCTGTTTTCCCTCTGTAGAAAGCACTGGCGTGGCATAATAATATGTATTGACCAATTTGAACGGATGGCATTCTTTGCAAATAATATAATAAAGAAATAATGGGCCTCATAATGAGCTTTTAATTTTATAAAATTGAAATTTTGGCCAACAGTTCAGTTCAGGGCGTACTAATAAAGGCTAATTGTAGAAGTTTCTCACTCTTTTTGGGAAAGCCTTCATCGCTGCAAGTCAGTCAGGAAATTCTCTGAGAATAGTTTCAAGCCCAGAGTGGACTGGATTTTGCATTTTGTGGATAATAATATACAAAGGCTTCCAGACTCAGTGGGAGGGCTCAACACAAATGGCTCTTGAAAAAAATTACAAACAAAAAAGGCATTGTCTTGCAGTGAACAGTTAGACGCTGCTCTTACAGAGATGGTTTTGTGTCCCATTCGCGTGCATAACAATTATTGATATTCACTAATGAGAGAAAAAAACACTCCACATTCCACTGCTGTTAAAAGTAGAATGGATTTACTAGAGCTCACACATTTAAAAGAATTATTAATTAGCAAAGATCTCATGCTTATACCTAGAAGGCCTGCAGGTAGGACTAGGTACTATTTTTATGTAAACATATACTTGCTTACTTTTGGTCCCTTTTGATTAAAAAAAATTAATTCTCACCATTTGTTCATTGACTCTTAAGGTTTTGGATTCAGTTACTTGAGAATGCAATTGCCTCAATTTTTGAGACTCATCTTGTCAATACCCATCATCCTGTTGTCACAAGTGAAATAAAAAGAAATACAGTGATGCCCAGATTGTCCAAAGATACTTCTCTTCCTTCTGCCTGTTCTGCTTTAGATTACTGTGATAGTTTATTTTATTCAGTTAGTGTCTGTTCTTCCCCATCTCCTTAGGCCTGCCTGCAGCACTACAAATCAGCACTGCATGGGGCTGAGGGGAGGGCACAGTTCTTGCTACCAACCCTATGTTCTTCAGCCTTTTGTGGTTTGCACAGATCCCATGTGAACCACCATCCTTCTTTTCCTCTGCATCCTGCACCTTTACAGTGCCTCGTCTCTTGTAGAAGCTGGTATGGCTTCTTTGCCACATTTACAACAAAAGACAGGTCTCCTCCCCAGAGCCAGACATTTTTAGAGCACTCTGTGTTGTTTGCAGGTGTTCTAAGTGGTGGACCAGAAAATGTGACTCCTTGGTTTTAGTGTGCCTTTCATTCTGATGTATTTACTTTTTGCTTTAATCTATAATAAAAGTGATTTGACCACATGCCTAGAAGTGGATACGTGTAAATGTTTGACTGTGTCTGTTCACGGAAACTAGATTTTTCCATGTCCAGCCATTTCTCTGGAGGAAGCAAGAATGGCATGCGAGGGTTTTGGCAGACTTGCAGTGAAAGCAGAGAGCTGAAGTTAATTCCACCTCACTAGCTGTCTGCCCTGCAGCTCCTGGGGATGTCAGTGTCTCTACGGCAGGAACATCAGAAACTTAATGGTTTTCTCGGGTGTAAATTAGGTTACTTTAGCAAGCTGGGGCACAAAGGATGATGGCTGGAGAACTGACTGCAGGTGATACAACCCTCTTTAAGATGGAATATGCAGCAGGAGTGGAGCACAAGGCTTGGGGTGGTAACACTTCAACTCTTTGCCTTGAACTTGCCTTCCAAAGTCTGTCAGATCCATCCATCACCTTTATTACCTCAGTTAGTCTGAAGTGAAACAACATGCTGTTGTTATTTAAATAACATCCGAATAACAGTTATTGATGGACTTAATACTGCAAATACTGTCTATAGAGACAAACTTAAAGTTCCAGAGTCTTTGACTTTTCTGATTATTTGTAAAAATAAAATTATTTTTAATGTTATCAAATTAGTTCTTCATGTGGTTCTACCAGACATACTTTTCTCTCTGGAAAATTTGGTGGGTACATATTTTTATAAATGAGAATGCCATTTGAGATTGTACCATGCTATTACAGTGCGTTTTAAATGTGAACAAAAGTTATTAATCAGAAGTGAAATTTAAATCTGGAAATACAAAATAATCCATAAATTATTCAGAAGTATCAGAAGCTTTGAATTTCCATGGTTACTGCACCCAAATATGTTTTGATTTTTGTTGAAGGAAGTGCATACCTAACTGAGCCAGTGATTCAAGTCTAACAAGTTAGCTAGTTATGCACTCTTCAAATTTATTCACATCAAGAGTGCCAGCAAAAGCCTATTGCCATTTGTTATTTAATAAAAGTAAGAAAACTCTTAGAAATAAATGCAGATTGTCTAAAGATATTCTTCTCGGGGAGCCAAACAAAAAATGGCAGTGAATTGTTGCACATGCAAAGTATGTCGTTTAGATCTGACTTGCAAATCAGTTAAGCAAGCAGCAGGCACAATCAGTGGGCACTGGGGTTTCAACCAAGTTTTACTAATTCCTTTTGGCTTGGGCTCCATACATTGTGAGGCAGTTTTTATTCCTACTTGGAATATGACAATATGACTATTTTAATGGAATCACGGAATGGTTTGGGCTGGAAGGGATGTTTGAAGACCATCTAGTTCCAATCCCCTGCCATGGTCAGGGGCACCTTCCACTAGACCAGGTTGCTCAAAGCCACATCCAACCTGGCCTTGAACACTTTCAGGGATGGGAGCATCCACAACTGCTCTGGGCAACCTGTTCCAGTGTTATTTTCTTATATTTCCAGTCTACTAGTTAAGAAGAGACTAAAACATTTCCCATCCTGGTGTGCTAGCTCTTGCTCAGCCATGGACTAGACAGAATGACACAACATGATATACATGACAAAACTTCCAGTCCCCTTATGTTAAACTTAAAGCTTTTGGGCAGATTTATCAAGGGAAACTACTTTTGGTTTTAGAGGTTCATATTTTAAAGTTTCAGGGAGTAACTTGAGGAAATTGGGTATTTCTATCTTCTTATATAAAATTTCAGGCATGTCAGGAATTTTGTACAGTATTTTACTTAAAGTGACTACAGTATCTTGATCCCAGAGGTCTGTGGCAAGCAAGTGGCTAAGCAGTTAGGTCACAGTTGCACTTGTTACTTTGAAAATGAACCCGGGAAACCAAATTCACTGTGTTTTATTACAACACTTCTTAAATAACTAAATGTTGTGTACCTTTCCCTCAATGCCAGCATATGGTCTCAGTTCTGTTAGAATTCCACTGACATTCAGTCTGTGGCTTCATGTTGGCCAAAGTCAATCATGCTCCCATCTGCCAAGCCTTGCCCCTACTTTATAATTCCTTTGTTACTGGGGAACTGTAGGCTAAGTATTGTGAGAAAATTTACTTTTGGTTAATTTTAATTTCATGCTAATGATGTATTCCACCATTCTCAACAAAATTACGCTGGAGCATGATTACTTGCTTCGGCGCAGTTTCTCACCCAGGCGGCCGGCGAGCTCCCGGTGCCTCCGGGCTCTGCCTGCCCTTAGCAGGTTCCGGCACCCTCCTTCCCTTGTGCGTAGTGGCATCATTTACCTGCTTCTAGCCTCGACAAAAGCCATTTTGTTTGCCTCTGAACTACTCATTATTGACCTTTCTGCTCTGAAACAGTTAAAAGCTTCTTTTTAGAAATGAACTTAACAGTATGGTTCGCAGGCGGCCGCTGAAGTGACTTTAAAAAAAAAAACCTCAAACGTTCTTTTTTTTAATCTCCGCATCCAACGTAAAAGGAGGCTTCGTTATTTGTGAGGACCGGCTAGCTCCGGGCCGCCCCGCCGAGCTGACGGTGACAGCAACCGCGGCCGCCACCCCCCGCCCCGCCCGCCTCTCAGGGCCACCCAGCCCCCCCTCCGCTGCCGCCCGTTCCGGGACAGGATGTCCCGCCTCCCCCCCACCTCCTGATTGGCCGAGAGCTTTGCTGGCGTACTGAGGGGCTGAGCCGCGAATTGGCCGAGTTTCCCCCGTCTCCAGTACCGAGGGGGTTTGGGGGGGAGGGAACAGCGGGCGGCTCTGCCGGCGGAGGGGGGAGCGGGGGCGGGTGAGCGAGGGAGGGAGGGAGGGAAGGAAGGAAGGAAGGAGGGGTGAGGGATACCCGGGGCGGAGCGGGCGGCGGTGGAGCGAGGCAAGGCGAGGAGCGACGACCCACCGCCGCCGTCACGGCCGGCCGGTGAGTGCGGGGGAGCTTGGCACGCGCCCGGACGTCTCCATCTGGGTCGGCGGCGAGGTGGGGGGGGAGGGCTGAGGGCGGGAGCGCGCCCGTTACACCCCCTCCACCTCCCCCGCCCCGCCCCACGGAGCTGGCCGCAGTGGGCGGGGGGCGCGAGTGCGGTGGGCCTCGGTCTGGCGGTGCGGGGAGAGGGGCCTTCCCCCTCCCTTCTCCCTCCCCCTCCCTCCCCCTCCCCCGTTACGCGGCGCCGCCCCCGCACTGTGCGCAGCGACCCCCGGGCGCGCGGGAGGGGCCTGCTCCCGCCGCGGCCCCCTCGCCTCAGCCCTGCGCGGGGCCGGCCGCCCCCGCCCCACCGCCCTCACCCCCAGGCCGCCAGAGGTGGGTTAGAGCCGCGACCGGTGACCGTAACGGGCGGCGGGGGTGCTCTGGGAGAGGGGGTCGTGCGCCCCGGGGGAGACCCCGGGCCTCGGCTGCCGCCGGGGGTTTGAAGGGGTGACCCTGATAATCGCTTTCTGTTGGCCTACGGCTTGCGTAATCTGTGATCAATTATTTATTTCATGCACCACTGACGGGTCTGAGGGGCAGCGTTAGGCCCCTGGTGTAGCTCAGTGCAGCAGAAGGGAGGCGTCCTGCCACGAACGTTACGGGCTGTGGGGATGTGGGGTTTTGAGGGGTTCAGGTAGCGTTCTCAACGTGCCTTCCTCTCCATGTGCAATTCTGGGGGATGTGAACGAGGGAGGTCCTTACTTCCGATGCGTTTTTAAAGATCAAGTGGAAGGCATCCTAGTCTAAGCAAAAATAACCTTGTGTAGTTTATTTCATGTGCCAGATTGTTATTCTCTTCATTCTGTGGTAGGTTGGGCTGCTCAGCTAGCCTGGAGAGAAGGCTGGAGAAGGAACCATGTCTTCTGAATCTTTCTGTCTGGCTGCTCAAGCTAGGTTTGACTCCAAATGGTTGAAGACAGACTTACAGGTAAGGAGTTAGATAGTTGTATTGCATCGTGACTTTTCAGGTGCAGATCAAGGATGTTTTTAGTCTAAATAGCTGACACACAGAAGACTGCATCGTTGGTCTTGAGTTAGATGTGTAGGTCTTTTGCTGATTTAAAACTGATCTTGGAGAAACGCTACCTCATTCTGAGATGCAAATAGATCTGTATTGTTAGTCCAGTCCCTTCTGCTTAGAAGCAAGCTGAGCTACATATGTATGTTAGCTCTGCAGAGTGTTAAAGCGCATAGCTGAGTATGTAACATTACTAGAACGAGAAATATTTCGTTTAGGCTGTTGGTAAACTCCTTGCCTGCATATAAGCTGGCAGCTTTAATGCACAAGAGAACTAAAGCAAAAGGTGATGGTAATCAAATTTACGTTTTGAAGAATTCAGATTAGCTTTTATGGTAGTTGTTTGTGTAATAGGTGTAGGATTCCTTTACATTTTGTCCTTTTTGAAGGGAGTTAATTTTTTGTCAAAGATAAGTGGTTGAAATGGAACTGGTCTCTGTTGAAATGTGCGGGTGTTTGCTGAAAGTTTTCTTTTGTCTTAGAAGATGATCTGTTTATTTGTCAATGTTGTGTGATGGAGGGATGAGGATGCTACAATTCAGTTTGGAAAATTAAGTGGAAAATATAGAGAAGTAGAGTGCTTTGGGTCAGTTATGTTTGTTTCAGGTGAAATGGTAACCAGAGTAAGTCCTTGTCTGTCGTTTTCCTTTCCCCAGATGTTGCATATAGTTACCTTACTTTGAATAACCTTTTCAAGTTCCAGTTCAAAATTCTGAAATTCTTGTTGACATGGGCCAGCCAGTGTCATTCCTTTGTTACAGATTATTATTATTATTAATAATAATAATCTGAAAAAATTGCCTCCTGAGTGACCCAAAATTACATGCTGATCATTTAAATAGTTAAGTTCAGCTGTTCTTGTGGTTAGACAAGGGTTTTCCCCATGCAATTGTGACTCAAAAGCAGCCTTTCTGCAATATTTTACATCAAACAAGGTAAATAGTAATCAGAAGTGACAGTTATAGCCTTAGAGGTTACATTATTTAGTAGGTCTTGCATGTAAATGCTGTAAAATGACAGGGCTTGCTCTTGATTTGTCTGGATTAGTTATATTTTAATCTTTTATTCTTAGTAAAGTAAAAGGTTTGATCCAAAGTTAGATGTTTTGGCTAATGTGATGAATGTGCTAGAAAACAATTTGAAGATAAGCATATTAAGAAATAGAGAAATATTTTTGTGTTCCTTGGAACCTGGCTTCTAGATTACAAATATATTGCTTCAATGATTGCAGAACAGGGAAAAATTTTAGCTGAAAAAGTGACAATCTTTGTAACAGCTGCTGACTATGCATTGCCTATTTTTCTTCTGTATTATATGGAGTGAAAAACGTGACTGTTCATGTGATTTGTCAGATTTTTTTCCTCATTCATAGTACCTTTTTTTCTACATCCCTTTTTTCTGTTTACGTAAACTTTTGACAGGAGGGTTTCAGTTGCCATCCAAACTTTAAGGATTATTTTCAGCTGAATGTGTATAAATGCAATGAAATATTTGTCTTTTGTGAGACTGTTATGTAGTTAATATGTTGTAATAATTCCTTTTAATAATAAAAATCTTAATTTATAACAATTTTCTGTGAATAACTCATTTATAAGAGTTCTTTATGAGTAATAACAAGTTGGACTCTAATTGCCATGGTACGCCCTTTGTTTTCTTCCAATTATGCTGTAGTCAAAATAATGAGATTAATGAAATAAGAGAACAGTAATCATTTGTGATCTGCTGGATGCAAACATCACTTCTCTGGAATCTGAAGACTAGCCAGGGCTCCTGGGTATAATACAATTTTCTTATTAGGTTAACTGTTTTTGGTATTACACAGGTCCTCATCACAGAACTCTGTCTGGATGTATGTGTTCAGTATTTCAAAAAATGTGCACGTGAATCTTGAGTCACTCCTTTTTAATGTATTAAATGTCTTTGGTCATGTAAAGGGGTTTTGGGCTCTGGGGCATTTTTCTATTGCATGATTGACTGTTCTAGCTACTGGTTGACTAGGATGACCTAGCTACATGTGGAATTTCTTTATAGGTATAAGTCCTGGCTCTTGATCCTTTAAGTTCTGTGTCTGCTGAATATGGTGATTTCCTACTGTCTGTGTTTTTACTGGTTAATTATAGAAGGGCCTTATTGGTGTTGAAGAGATTTCAACAGGAATTGAAAAGAGGAGCATAATACTTAGGAAAGATTTTAAGACACACACACTAATTTATGTGAATTAATAAGATGCCTAAAATTATTGTTTGGAATTAGAACCTGAAATTCTTCACTTTGCAGTTATGCTGTACAGCAGTCCAGGAGTGGGTAGGTGCTTGGAGAAACAGAGTTGTACTGGGAATTCTTACATTAGGAGACATACAGGGATTGGTTAGCCTTTAAAACGAACGTCTTTTGTTTTTAAATGAAGTTCTTTGCTATTGCAAAATTTGGACAGTATAGCTAAAACGGGAAGTGAAATGTTTCATTTTGTGGGCTAGTAGTCTCCAAAGTCTGAGCTGCTTTTTATTTTTTTCCTCTTTTTGTCACTGTTGCCAGGGAGTTTGCTCTTTAGACTTGATGGCTGTGGCAGTTATTGTGGATTAAGCCAGCAAAATCTTTCTGAAAATCGTCGGATTCATTTTTGCGTTAGCTCAAGATGATGTTGCATTAATAATGCAATACACGATATTATAGTACTGTGCATTAATAAATCTATAATACAGTGGTATTAATCTGATAGGAAAAGAATGACGTGGATTTTAGCGTGGATTGTGTTTAATCACCTGTACGCATCACTGTTCCAGCTGGCATCCTGGCCAAACTTAAAAGTTCTTATGCATTTTTGGGGTATTACTTTTAAGAGACAGAGTCAGTGTGATGTAGCGTATTATTACTGTTCTTAAGAGAATATCAAAGACACAAGCCCTTTTGTAATAGCAGTGACCCTCTAGTCTGCAGGATTAACTGGTGTGAAATATTAATGGAACTATATCTTGACAATATATTTTTTTACTTATATTGATTTATATGAAACTAATCAATATTATTATAGGAAGCCAAAATGCTCTACAAAGACCCAAGTATGCTCCAGAACTATTCCATATCTTTTTACTAACTTAGTAATTATTGACCTATTATTGTATGACTTAGAGCTGCTAGTATAATTTTGAACTGATTAGAACCATTTGTTTTATTAAAAATCAAAATTTCTTGGTGGAGCAAAATTAAGATATTCTATCTTGCATGAAAAAGCACAAACTTATAGCAGCTGAAAAATTAGGATAGCTCAGCTCAATATGAGGTAACAGCAGTAGTACGATATGTAATACATTCTCATATGACACACAAATAATATGTCTATAACATCACTATTAATAAAATAATCCCGTGAAGTTATAAAACAGGTGGATTTTAGTACAGACCACTTTTTCATGGGTCATGTTTAACATAGTCGCTAGAAAGGTTAGTGTATCACTTAAATTTCACTTTATTTTTTTAGATTTGAATTAGTACATTTAGAAACACCTACCTGTTTATTACTAGTAGACACCATCACATTTATAGCAAAATCTGTGTGTAATGTAAGGTTATGTTTTGATGGCTGTTTCTAAGGAAGACATCCTATTTTTTTTAAAAAAAGTATAAAAGAATATACAAACAGAAGGGAGGATTAAAATTGTTTACTGAAGCCTAGATACCCAGTTTGCTGAATCCAACTGTGCTTAAAATAATTCTGATTAAATAGATGTACTGTACTACTAATTTAGAATGCTATGTAGAGAACTTTAATTAGTGATGGCTGAATAACGAAAAACTGGAACTGCTGTCAGCTAATGGGATGCATATGTGTGTGCGAATGGTGTTTAATTAGTCTGCTTATTCTGGATCCTGCAGAGAACTATTGTGCTTAATAGTAGGGTTTAGAAGTGAAAAACTTTCATTTTTCTGTAGTGTGGAAAAAACCTTTAGGCAACAGCCAAGGTGCAAGAGTTGTCTACAAGAGGAATATGATGCATTTTCATCAGTTGTCATTGAGTTCATGGTTGGCAGGCTATTTCTGTCATCTTCTTTTGCCATAGAGATGAGTGTGAACTTTTTAAAATGAAGCAGCCACCTATAAGAGTTGCAGTGATCTGGAATCTTTTCACCTTCCCTTTGAAGTTACATTTGGCATTTTGATTTTTATGAAAATCCCATTCTTCCAGCATTTAGATCAGTGTCTTTGCTTGGAAGAAGCTAATGTAAATAAATGATCTCTTGAAATTAAAAACAAGAATAAAAGTTACTTTCTGGATTTTGTTTATTTTCTGTTAATTTTTTTCATACTTTTCATTTTCTGATCAAAAAATGAAGGGCTTATGTGGAAGTTCTTATAACAAACTGCAAATGAGAGCTTCTACATTTTTAAGGGAAGTGAAGTTTGCAATAGGTATTTTAAAAATTGTTTAAAAAAATGAAGTAATGCTGTCCCTTCAAAAGAAGAGTTTTCCAGAAGGAAGGGTGAGGACCATATGTGGAGTCACAGGTTAGAGAAATTAAATTTAATAGTTATGCAAATCTTTGGGCTCAAACAGAACTACTGTTTTGCAGATGGAAAAAGTTACAGAAATTTTCTTCAGAGATTAAGGGAATTGCATACCTTTTCTTTGCATATGACCATTAAATTCTAATAAACTCTTGCAACAAATGTAAGACCAGTAGACTCTTATAATGGGGACATCTCTAGTTTAACCCAAATCTGATGAAGTAATGTGGGGCTGCTGAACTTTTCTGTCTTTGCTATCAGAGGTTTAGAGCAGGATGTTTAGATCTAATGATGTTTCACTGTGCTTTGCATAGGTGTGATAAGCAGCTGTGGTTTCAGGGCATGTTTCAGCACGGGAGGAAGGAAGCTAGGACAGAATACTGAAGAAAATGACAATGGAAAAGGAAACACAAATTGAATGGATTCAGAAGAACGAAAACAACAGAGAGACTTGAGAAAGGACCTACTGTTCTGTGATTTTTTTTTTTTTTTTTTAACCACTGCTGGACTGAAAAAGTTTTCTTAAAAATTTATTTCTAAAGAAAAATTTTTTAGTGTAGTCTTTAAAATACGGCCAGTGGCTATGCAGAAGTAACTGGACAGAAGAACAGATTCTTTCCCCCTCCCCCCCGCTGGCAATTCTGAGGTGAAGATTATTTAAGTAGCTTATATTTTAAATCCGTATTAACATATTGTCATTATGAAGTCATTTTCTTGACTATCCAGTGCAGTTATATAATCAGGAACCCTACCTAAATTGATCCTTGTCCTTTAGTATAATTTTCTTTTCCTGGCTTGATTTTTCTTGAGCTAGAGTTAACTTTTATGGAAGCTGCTATACTTTCTGCAGGCAAGTGTATAAAACCACATCAAGAACATGATCTGCTGTACCACATGGTGTAAGCTTTGTCTGATTTAAACAGTTGACTTTAGAAGAAAATCACAGCTGCTGATAATCCTTAAAATAACTTACTTGAAGTAAAACTATAGTGGTGCTTTGAGAATGCTCAGAAGCTTATCCAGTTATGGTTGCAAGATTTAATTTTCTTGAAATGTAAGGAAATGTTAATGCCAATGCCTTATTCTCTAGGGTTAATGGGGATGGGCAGGAATTTCAGTGCCAGCTCTGTTGGACGATGACAGCAGCATATGCCAGCAACCAAACTAGATATCCCTTTGACTTAAATGTTGTACCAGGCAGAATAAATGATAATTTAACTGCAGAGCGAAGATAAGCAAAAGGTTAGAGTGGGGGCTGCCCAGTTTACAGTACAGTAGAAGTTCGCTTTGAAGTCTGCTTAGGCCCGTGCTTTTTTGGCTAAGTGAGCAGGGCTGAGACTTAGGTCCATGTGGGAAGTATGGATTTGGTGAGATACATGCCTTACAAGTGCAGAGATTGAGACGTGGTCTGGGGATGAGAATGTGTGACAAATGGTGGAAGTGGCTTGGCGTTTGTGAAGGTGAGGTGCGTAGGAGATGAGGGTATGTGGCTGTGGTCTTATCTGAGAGGAGCTCAGGAGATGCCATGGGAAGAACAAGGGAGATTTTGGGCGTGAGGAATGGCACTTGATTTGGTGGAACGAGTAGGAGGATTAAGAACAGGGCCAAGGTTGTAAGGCAGTGGATAGTGGTGATGGAGCATGGAGCTGCTGTTGTCACAGTCTCGGGAAGGCAGCCTGTAGGTGGTGGGGTAAGCAGGGACTGGGGATCCTTGTGGGGTTTTTACAGAGTGTACATTTCTAATGCTGTTGCCAGTTGCAAAAGTTCAGTGAAAACTTAATTATTCTTAATTTGTTACCTTACTGAGTTTGTCAAGTTCATCCCTTTCAACGTTCACAAATTAAGTTACTAAATTATTAGAGGGAAAGATGTCTATAAATCAAGCAATCTAGTGAGAGAATGTTAGACTTAAGAAAACACAGGTAGGTACTCTTGTACTTGCAACCATAGTATGTCAGAAACAATGAAGGCACCAAATGTGTTTTTCTTCTCTTGAAATGTGCCATTGATTGCCTTGTGAACTTTGTTTAAAGATTTTACTGGAAGAAGAGCCATGTTTTTGAAGAACAGTAATTTTTTTTGGAAATAGAAACCAAAGAGAGATGTTTAGAGAGATGTTTTCCAAATTTGTTCTGAACAAAGTTTTAGTTCTTCTGTCTCAGTACTTGGATGTGTTGATAAAATCCTTGCAATGACTGAATGCAAGAATTGGTGGGAGCAAAGATGAAAGTAATATATGCTGGTGCTGGCTAAGATAGTCTTAAAACATTGTAGAAAGAAAAGCACGATTGTGTAGTTAAAACAGATACTTGACTTTTCTACCATACAGTTGACTTACAGTTGTTTTCAGCTGCTAGTTTCACAGAATCACAAATGGTTGAGGTTCTAAGGTACCTCTGGAGGTCATCTGGTCCAACACCCCTTGCTCAAAGCAGGGCCACCTACAGTGAGCTGCCCAGGACCGTGTCCAAATGGCTTTTGAATATCTCCAAGGATGGAGACTCCACAACCTCCCCGGGCAACCTGTGCCAGTGCTCGGTCACCCTCACAGTGAAAAAATGTCAGAGGGAACCTCCTGTGTTTCAGCTTGTGCCCACTACCTCTGGCCCTGTCACTGGGCACTACTGAAAAGAGCCTGGCTCCCTCTATAGACCCTCCCTTCGGAGATGCACAACTGTACATTAATGAGATGCCCCTTGAGCTGTCTCTTCTCCAGGCTGAACAGCCCCAGCTCTCTCAGCCTTTCCTCACAGGAGAGATGCTCCAGTCCCTTAATTGTCTTCAAGATGATCTTTCACTGGACTCTCTCCAGTAAGACCATGTCTCTTGTACTGGGGAACCCAGAACTGGACCCAGCACTCCAGGTGTGACCTCACCAGTGCTGAGCAGAGGGGAAGGATCACCTCTCTCAACCAGGTGGCAGCATGCCTCCTCATGCAGCCCAGGACACCCATTAACCTCCTTCACAGCAAGCGCACACTGCTGGCTCATGTTCAACTCGGTGCCCACCAGGACCCCCAGGACCTTTTCTGCAAAGCTGCTTTCCAGCTGGGTTACCCCCAGCATGTACTGGTGCCTGGGGTTGTTCCTCCCCAGGTGCAGGACTTTGTACTTCTCCTTGTTGAACTTCATGAGGTTCCTGTCACCCCACTTCTCCAGTCTGTCAAGGTCCCTCGGAATGGCAGCATGACCCTGTAGCATACTGACCCCTCCTCCCTATTTTTGTTAGTTTAGTGAAATATTTCTCTTAAGGGAGTTGTGAAGCTTCTATTATGGTTGTAGAATTTTGGGATCATGAAAATAACATTTCTTGAATAATTTATCACTTAAAAACTCAGACTTTTCTTTCACTTTTGGCTATCGTGGTGGCAATTCACTGTTTAACATGTCTGCTAAACAACGAGTAGATTAATAGTGAACGTATTGCAGTTGGAATTGAGTAGCCCTCAATTATGATGTGAATTGGTTGTAAGTAGTGTTTCTTAATTGTCCTTTGAGTTGGTTGCTCTGACTATGGCTACAAAAAAGTCCAGTGTTCCTTTACTTTCAAACATGTCTCCTTTTCCCCCTCCCCCAACATGTATACCACCAGCAAAATGTTAACTACAACCTGAAAAAAAGCAAAAATGTTTATCTGAATGCCGCTTATGGTGTAAGCTTCCACATGAGGTATTTGGAGAAGGAGGGGGAGCTCCCTCTGACCTGTGATCTTGGTAGTTGCTCTATCTTTATGCAACATACCAAGAAAATGACTTTGATAAGAATTCAAACACCAAACCCAAGGCAGAAGAAATTTTGTTTACTTTTTCAGTTTTTAGTTGCTTGAAAGGCTTGGGTGAACCTTGCGCCATCTGAAAAAATTAGAGGTTAAAATGGAGAAAACAATTCTTGATTCTACTTCACAGCAATGCTTACAGAAGTAGTAAGTTTTCTGAAATAAAACAATGCTGCATTATGAAGAACCTTGAATTCAAAGCCTGTAGGCCTTTACATTGCAAGCTTAAGGACTGTGAGAATAACTTTCCATACCAAGGTGTTCTGAGAATGTACAATAAAATGTATGAAAAGGCAATTTATTGAAAAAGTCTTAACTTTAAACCATAATTTAAATATTTAAATAATTTTAAACCGTAATTTATTATGCAACCCATCTGGAGGGTTGCCTCACTCAGTATTTTTGAAGCTTGTATTTTAGCATAGGTTAGCTTTCAACAGGTAAATGCTTAAAAAATGAAAACAACATCTGTCACATATGAGCCAAAAATAATGAAACAGCTGTGTTTAGCTATTTTTGCAAGAAAAAAATTTTGAAAAATAAATTCCTTAAGTGCCCCACAAAAGTATATGACCACATCTGATGAAGGAGAAAGTGAATGCTGTTTATTTTTGAAATATTCATAGATGTAGAACAATTAAAGAAATTCAGTCAGTGGTGAATGGCTGTTTTTTTTTTTAAATTGCTGAAATGGAACTTCAGACTCTTCCAATTTTTAAAAAACTAAGCCAAATGTCAAGTTTTAGCAAAACACAGAATCTTTGCAAAAGCTCTACGTGCTGTCTAGCCCTGAAGAACAGGAACTGTACCTTGGTAAATCATGGTCACAGTGTAATTCTGGTGCTGCACAACTGATAAATCGCAGATAAGTTAGTAGTGTCTAGCTCATGCTGTGTGATTCTTTTCCCTCTTATCCCCCTGAGATCAGGAGACAGCAAGTGACAAATATGTGCAATGTGTCAGCTCATATTTTATGCTGAAAGAAAAACGACTGAAATCATTAGTATGTGTGGGAGTGAATTTCTGAAGTCTGCAATATTAAGTCAAGAAACTAATATGGTAATTTAGTGTTTTACAGTGATGTCAAAACATGCAAGTTGTCTTTAATTCTTTATGTTAAGTGAGATTAGCTAGATCAGCAAATGACTTCTCTGCTGGTGGCTGTGACTCTTAAAACCTGTAATCTTTAGCCATTAAACTTTCTTTAGGAAATAGATGAAAATAAAGTATAAGTGTACTTCTGTGTATAACAATAAATATTTTAAGCAGTTGTGTAAGTAACATCTTTGTATTACTCCTCAGTTAAAACACTTTGTGTTACGCAACTAGTATACAAATCCAAAGATGCTTTTGAATAAGCCTTCAGCAGTATTTTTTAAAATATCTCCACTGCACCACTTTGGTATGCTAAAGGTATTTTTTTTCATTTTCATGTACTCCCCTCCTGCCTTATGCTACATGGTTGCAAATTACAGCCTGATTATTATGGAATTTGCTTGGGATGTTGACACCTGTTCTGCAGTGTTTTATAAAGCAGAGAGCAACATCAGTAGAAGACAAGTTATCCTGGTCATTAGGATTCTTCAAGGGAGATACAAATTGATAAATCATTAGGAGACTCCTGTAACAGCCAGCGCTTTCGTGAGCGCTGCCAGCTAGCACTGTACTGTCATTTGTTCTAGCGCGAGTATTTGTCCTGTTGCACATGCAGTGTATTGGGAACTGACCTGGGCTGAGGTGGCCCCTTCATCTTCCCCCAGGCTCAGCTGGTTTTAGTCTTCATCAGTTCCCATAGTCTGGTTCAGCAGGTGTTGATGCATGTGCATTAACCAGCATATGAGTGGAGGCATTGTAGCAGCTGGAAGGAAGAGGGAGGGCTGTCAGAGATGCTTTGCACAGCAGGACCAGTTTGAACTGGTTAAATACATTTATGAATCCATGCCTCTGTGTCATGTGTTCTGGTATACTGACCAGCTCTTCAGTTGCTGGTTTGGAGAAGGTACTGTATTGACTTTCTTTGTGCTTCCCCGTTTTGTGACTTTATGCAGCCTGACTGTATTTGGATAGCTTCTGCTGAAGGGAAGAAAGACACCCCACGCCATGCCCCTCTCCCCTGACGCCCCAGTTATTGCATGATGTCGTCCTGAATGTGTGGATAGTTCTGAGGTGACCAAACCCCATGCATTTGATGAGAATTTTTCACCAGAAGTTCTTTGTGCTGTATTTGAGTCGATCTAAAAGTTAGTTTTGTCCTTTTAGTTTGAAAATAGCTTAACTAGAGAAAAAAAGATCTTTAAGATCATGTAAATCCCTATCATACACACAAACAACGAATATACCAGTGAGGTGATACATTTATTTTCTTTCTTCTGCGACAAAATATAAAATCAGATTTATTTTAAATGTTAGCTTGAGTTGGCTTGAGAGAAAAGTGATATGCTTAACTACATATATAGTGTATTATTTTTAACAGCTCGCTTTTACACGAGACGGACTATGCGGCTTGTGGAATGAAATGGTAAAAGATGGGGAGATTGTATATCCTGGAACAGAGTTAACACAAAGTGGTGAACTACCTCCAAGAAAAGGTATGGATTTTTAAATTATTTTTCTTCTTCAGTTTTTCTTCCATCATGATGATGAAAATGGAATTCAAATTTCATACTGTCACAGAACTTCGGTTTATCTTCACCTGTCTATACAATTTGCAGGTGTTTATGTTTTGAATTAAATACAATTAAAACTTCTAAAGTGTGCAGAAGGGTAACGTCTAAGCTTTCAAATGAAGGCTTAAATCTCTTCCAGCCTTTTGAAATTAAACTTCATAACTGGGCATGTTATTATGAGAGAGGCTTGGCAGTGTCCTTTTGTTTGGTATGCTTGGTGTGTTTACAGCTGAAGCCTTTGTTTAAAGGAAGTGGACTGAGGAATGGGGTAAAGCCGATATTGCTATTTCTAATTTTGCGTACAGTCTTCATAAAGTAACTAAAAGGTCAGTTAAACTGTCCACAATCTGAGAATGTAGTGGTTTTTTTTCTTCTGTCTTCTAGTGTACTTGTGAGCAGTTCCAACATTGCGAATCCTGCAAATGACAGCGTAATACAACTGTGTAGAGAGATTACTTTGGTGGAGGTGGATTTTGTTTTGTGATGGGCTATGCCAACACTGAGTGATTCTACTCTTGCCTGTTTTCCTTTTTCTGATTGTGGTGCTCTTTTGACTCCTTATTGAACAGAAAATTAAACTGGTCAAAAAAGGAAAAGGTTTATGTTTCCTAACTGGGCGAAATGGGCTCACAAAATGGTGAGATAAGTTTTGTCAGTTACTTATGTCACCCCCCGAAATAAATGTGGGTCTGTCTAGGAGAAGAGTGGAAATACTGCCGTTGGTAGCAGTGAGCTATTATTTCATGTTCTGTTACTTCCTGAACTGTGGTGTTGGATAGACATGGTATTTCAAACCAGTAATGCTCTATTCGTTATGGAAATTTTTTTATTTTTTTGTACCTATGATTTGTCTTCTTTGAAAAAGGGGCGGGAGGGGGAAGTCTTTTTGACTAGAGGAAGTTATTTCTACAGGAAAGAAGCTATAATAAATAGTTTGAGCAAAGAGTGAATTATATGTTATTTTTATCAAGAGTATAAGCTTTGTAGGTTCTGAGTAGCTGTGTGCTGTAGTAAGGGCTGGAATTATGCTCATAACAGTTTCAGAGTTAGAAAACTTTTTTTTGTCCTTGTGCTGCTGGTCCTTTTGAATATTGGTGTTGACACTGGACAGTAACACAGCTGATCTTATCAGAAAGGCTGCTACAACAGCTGCTCATGAAATGAGTGGAGGTAGTGCAGTATTTTTTTCTTAGGATTGCCTAGTTTCATGTATATTACTAAAAGGCATCATAAACTTGATGCAGTGAAGGGAAGGGTTATCCCCTAAATGAACCGTGGGAAGCGATCCCATTTATTGACAGCGTGTGATAGAGGTGTTGTGATGGTCATGTTATTCAACACACTGCTCTCATGTAGCAAAAACATAACAAACTTCTCTAATAATAAAGACAATATATTAAAATATATACCGGCTTTACAAATGAAAATGATGCAGTTTCCTCTTTTTGTGCCACATACTTGGACACTGTTTTTAGAGTTGTGCCTGTGCTGGTCTTTGACAGAGAACTGTTCTTCCAGTACCTTTATAGCTAAGTAGCCATAGAGAATTGGGATTTTTGTTAGCTATGGTGCTGTGATGCTTTCAGTGATTCTGATAAAGCTTATAGAAAGACATCATAATGTAATTGGCTTTTGTTTTCAGGGGAATCACTGAAATTTCAACTAGGAAAATGCAAGTTGTCAGTTCTGATCCAAAATGTAGAGAGCAGTATAAAGTAAAGAACCAGAAGCACTAAGCAAGTCAATCATCCGTGACTTCACGTGTTCATCCACAATTGGGACACCTATTCTGAATAATGATGTGAAGATTTTTTTTTAAATACTGGATGTATGTATGTACATGTGACTTCAAAGGATCAAAAGGATACTAATGCTAAAAATGCAGAAATTTTGATGGTTTACTGTAGAAATAAGGCATTTATTTTACCTTAAAATGTCAGTGGTCCAAGCTGTGATGAGGCTTTTGAAAGCTTTCTGATGTCTTTTTTTTTGTTGTTGTTGGGCTTTTTGTTTGTTTTGTTTAAGCAAGATTGACAGTTGTTGTTTCCAGTACTGCATTGCAATGGGTTGACCTTAGCCAGCTGCCCCGCCAGCTTCTGTCTCATTGTCCCTCCTTAATAGGACAGAGGGAGAAAATAAAATGGAAAAGCTCATGGGTCAACGTAAAGCCGGGAGATCACTTACCAGTTACTGTCATGGGCAAAATAGAGCTAGCTGACTTGGGGAAAATTAATATAATTTACTGCCAATTAAGATAGAGTTGGATAGTGAGTAACAAAGACAAGAATTGAAACATCACCTTCCCCTCGCCCTTCCTTCTGGAAGGGTTAAGTGCAGGTATTATATAGCACAGACCGCATCTCTTCCTTTCCACAACTGGAGTGTCTATGTTCTTCTACATAGGTGCTTCTAAAACATCTATTTATTGAAAAGCTACAGTGGTTTAGAAATTTAAATACAGCTTTTTCAGGCTCTTAACTTGTAGAATTAATGTATGAATTCTCTTTCAGTGAAGTTAGATTTCATAAATGCCATTTTGCTGGCCTACAGGATCGGTAAAATACAACCATCTTGCTTACTAGACTTGAGCTTTGAAAAGAACAAGCTAATCAAGGCTATTTTTGGTCAATGTTGATCAGATGGTGTATTTGATCCTGTTAGGCAGTAGTGAATCACAGAACTGGAAGAATTGGTGGTCAGTTTGCACCTCTGAACTTGCAGCTCAAGTGGAGTTTAATGAAATTAAAATCTACAATATTTCAGTCTGTTTAGTTGGTAGTTACTTTTTGCATAAATGATCTACAAATGTAATTCAAGAGGAGAGGGAATATGTATAAGTAATGAGGTTTATATAAACCCCAGAGTTTTTATATTAAAAGCAATATATTTGAATCTTAATATTCAGATTTTGCTGCTGAAGTGACTGATTTGGAGATAAATAAGAGCGATTGCTGCAAGTAGTCCATTTTATTCAGTCTGTTTTAAGAAGTTTTGATTTATGCCCATCCGTTGTAACTCCTTTCCTTCACTAGTGCCGTAGCACTATGTTGATGCTGACCAGGCTGCTCAGAAGAGGCACTTCATTCTTTCAGTGGATATCAGCGGTGGCAATAGACTGGAAGAACATGCTATTGATAGCAAAAAGCATTCCTTTTCTCTCTAGGAAGAATATGCAAATAGCGTATTTTTTTGTCCCCTCTTAGCAAGAACATTTGGTTAGGAATAAGCTCTTTGTTTTTTCTTCATGGCACTTTCAGAAAATCATGTTTGATAAATGCATTCAGCAGAATGTGTTTGCATGTTTCCAAGTATCATTTGAGGACACAGCTGTGACAGTAGTGATGTCCAAATACAGGTGCACTTGCAGCATGGCATGTACTTAAAAGATAATCAGGCTGCCCTCAGGAAATTTGGATGAGATTAATATCTTCTATACTGGCAGCTGTGTACGGAAGATAATACAAAGTACTCTTACTACATTTTCAAGTTAGAGAGCCATTGCTGTAAATTTTAAAGAAGTATCAGTCAACTACACAGACCTCATTTTGTGTGGGTTTTTTTGTTGTTGTTGCTTTTATTTTGTTAATTTTTGATTCCTCAAACTCATGTATAGGTGGGAATTGCTGTTTCAGTTAATTATTTCAAGTTCCAGGGCAAAAATAGAAAATCGTCAGCTTCATACCTCTGTCCTGCCTTTGGTAAACACTGTGGACTTCCTCGTCTCTTCTGTTTGCCCTTTACTGAGAGTTGGACCTGTGTCAGCCTACTGCTGTTGAATGCACAAACCTCATTCAGTGTTGCACCTGCAGAGAGAGTCCAAACGCCACAAGCTGTTCCAGAGAGGCTGGCAGAAACCAAATCTTTGTGATAAGAATCATAGTATGTGGGAATTGGTTATGGTGGCTACTGTTCAGACCACGTATGTATCAAACTGTAGTAGCTAGCAGGCATATGGGCAGGCTCCTACTCTGAGCCTCCTTTCTTGTGTAAGAACGAACATGTTAAAAGTAAGAAGTGCCTCTTTTCCCTGCCTTTCTTCTGCTTTCCCTGACCCAGCTACATGGGCTGTTCTCAATGGCTCAAGTATTCAGTACTTGGTGGTGGATTTATCGTACCCTCTTTGCAGGACAGAGGAAAGTCTGTAGTTACCCTGTTGGACACTTTTATTTTAGTAAAATGCTTAATTGAACATTGAACAGATATTTTAAAGAATGTGTTTTAAAAAATAGTATACCAGGGAAGAAAAGAAACTTCTGTTTAGGGTTAGGAGATCAGAATCTTCTGTCATCTGGACATCCACACCTGGAAGGCTGCGTAAACATGGTTTGCAAATGGTTAGGCATGCATCTTTCATTCACAAGTAACTATCAATTGAAGTTTATATATGTATATATATAAAATAAAAACTCTTTGACAGAAAACAAATTATTATTTTGTCTTGCAGCTGAAACACTTCCTGGATCTGGGACTACCAAATACTATTTTAGAATGGTTGTAAAATACAGCCCTTGCCTAAAGCACAGGGTCTAACTTTCTGGTTTGTGAATGGCAACATCTATTGTGAAACTGTTGCAGGCTTTTTCTTTCTACTGAGGGTTTCCTAACTGTATCAATTCATTGGCATTTAAGAGCAGCACAAGATTGTACTGTAACAGGTGCCAGAGGTCACTATGCAGTGTCAAGTTATTTTCTTCATTGCATATGAAATATAAGTTCCACCTTTTGTTGCTTCCTTTTTATCCTCCGTTTATACTAGATTAAGCTATTGCTGTGCAAGATAGAGCACACATGGTGAGCTACTGCACTTCGATTTGGGAGCTGACTTCTTATTGAGGATAACTAACTTCAGTCGCTCAGTTTTGACTGGCTAAGCATACCTACCTCAGCTTGGAGGCTTAAGGTTATAAACCAAAACACAGTTAAGAGAAAGTTCTTTCAGGGAAATGTTACATGGTTGCTTTCTCCCATGACAATATTAATGTTTCAGTCTGAGAAAAATGAAGTTAAAACAGGTTGTCACACTGCAGCATGTTTTTGCATGCATTGTTTTGAAAACTGTTCTATTACTTGTTATTTTGGCCTGTGTTGGCTTTACTCAAGATTGCTTCCTCCCTGCCCCTCTTTCTGAAAAATCTTTGGGGCTCCCTTTTTAAAGATCCCTTTCATGAAGCATAACTGAGCTTCCACAATTAGAATGTCTGTATGGCTGCTTGCAAATCCAGACTGGTACCAGCTTTGTCCCTTACAGGGCGAGTGGTTTTTTGCAAGTATAGTGAAAAGTCTTTGTGGAACAATTTGACATGGCATTTAAATGTGATTTTTAGCTCAGCTCCTTCCAACTTCTTCTCTCACTGATCACCTTTTCTGTTCAGATGGACAACAAAGAAAAATCCTCCCTGTGGATTTGTGTGTCAAGGTTGTTTTTATATAAAACAAAGCTTAAGTTCCCACTTGGATTGGGACCATCTCTGTTTGCAGTGAGGAGTTGGGCAAAATGACTAAGTTTGTAGCCCTTTGTTGTCATCATTGCCAAGGATGTGTTAAAAAAGCATAACAAGTTCTCCTACAGCTGCCTGTGAAATGTAGTGTCTGGGCAAAACACCCTTTTACCCACTAACTAAAATCCCAGACCCTGCGGAGTGTGTCTCTAAATGTGTGGGTGAGTGGAGAAACAGTGAGATTATGGTGTTACTGTGGGAATGTTCTGAACTACTGGGGCAAACAGGGTCCTTAGTCACTGATTTAACTCTATAATGGAATCTGTGCCTTTAGTAATATTTGCTTGTGCCTTGGAATAAAAACAGCTAGATTCAGTCACATTTTGGATATGTGTTATGCTGATGACTGCTGTACTATTGCTGTTCCTTAGTTTGCTGAGAGAAACAGTTATACTCTTTGGTTGCCACTTACAAGTGGGATATCCAAACTGCTTTTTCCTGTTCTCAAGTGACTTTGCTAGCCCTTCCTTAGCCTGCAATCTCAGCTGCAGCATGCATGCTTGCTGGTATGTCTTCCCTTCTGGTTTTTTTCCTGTTCTCCTTCAGTCTTTATCTGCCACCTCCTGAGCAGCGGTGTGTGTTACAGGTTATGAAACATTGGCTTTAATTTAAAACTTGTATAATTAAGGCACCTTAAAAAGGTTTATTTTGGGAGGTGCTATTGTCCACAGTCTAACAAATTTTTTAAAAAGAGGCAGTCACTGATCCAGATACAAATAGATTAGGTGTTCATTTTTTTTTTTTCAGGCCAGATGGAAAGAATAGTTGAATGTTTTTGTTTATTATGATAGGTGTATTTTGTATGTTCTGAGGTAATGAGAACGCTGATCTCCAAGTCCAGTCATGCTGAGTCTGAGGAAGGCTGTAATCAGATGTG
This sequence comes from Phalacrocorax aristotelis, assembly GCF_949628215.1. Lineage (NCBI taxonomy): Eukaryota > Metazoa > Chordata > Aves > Suliformes > Phalacrocoracidae > Phalacrocorax > Phalacrocorax aristotelis. The sequence goes on along the minus strand of NC_134276.1, from coordinate 74,839,681 downwards.
CTGTGTCTGGCTACAGCTGTAAACCTCTTGCTTATTATTGTCTTCTGAAATATGCTGCTACAAATGCATATGTTTTAGGTGTGGGCAGTGAGATAGGAAAAAGACAAAATTCTAATGCTTGTCTGGCTTGTGGTTGGGACATTTGCAGGGGGAGTCTCTGCAGACTAGATTGGTAGGTAGGAATGGAGGACCAGTCACTTCTAAGAGCCTGGTGAAAATGAGTAGAACTAAACTCTTCACAGGTAAGTTGCAAAAGCTGGACTTGAGAAATTTTGGGGTGTATTTTTGGAAAAGAAGGTCAGTGTGAGGAAAGCATTTGCCAACATGGCCGTTAATTGAAAGGCGATCTTGTGCAATGAACTGGCTGGAGGTATGGATATGTAAATCCATATCCCCAATATGAATAAGGGGAGACTTCCAGCTGTCCAGTTCTACTGTGTTTAGAAACTTGGGATTTCTGTGGAGCCTTTGGTTACGGAGATAAGGGACTAATGTCAGTAAAGACAGTGTCCTGTCTTTATGAAAGTAATCTCAAAAGGATTGCAAATGCTGTTTTTTTGCTTGGGCAGAAAATGGTGGTATTATTTTTATTACTTGTTGGTAATTACTAAGATGCTAGATATGTTACATATGTTGAAATACTGCTGCATAAAGTAAGTGCAAATGACAATTTATAGCTCTTCTTGATTTTGAAATTAAGGCAATTGCTATCTTTTTTCTGTGTTGGAATTTGAAAAGAAGTAAATGCTACAGAAATACAGATAGTTGCAAGCAAAACCTGACTTAAAGCGCATCCTTTGCAAGTCTTACATGATAGTATTGATTTTTAATCTTCATCCTCCCTAGGAGGTTACAGCAGTGATTTCTGGATGCTAAGGTCACTGCATATGTATGTAAAAAGAGACCTACCACCTGTGACAGTTGACATAGTAAAATACTACTTCCTCCCACCCTGTATTCTTAATGATAGACAATGTTGCTGTAAACTTGTGGGCTGGGCATTTCACCTTTACATTTCTAATCAAGAACTGAATTCAAGAGGGAAGTGGCTTAACTGGTTGTCTTTTTTTCCCCTTTTTTCCTTTAGATGATAGCACTGAATGCCAAACTACATCAAAGAAAGAAGAGCAAAATGACAAAGAAAAGAAAGATGAAGAAGAGACTCCGCTGCCCACTTACAGGGCCAAATCGATTGTTGAGAGTTGGGTGTGGGGCAAACAACCAGGTATTACAGCTGTTTTGGTCATTCTTACTGAAGCATTATGTGTTCTGTATTGATTGCTACTTTTGTAGCATCAGGAAGTAATTGGATCAAATGTACTTGCCGACAGGTTAGTGGATAAGTGGTTAACTGCGATTGAAGCTAAACATTTACTATCATTACCTTCAGATTTAATTAGACTCATGACTTGAAGAGTCAATTTGCACCTTTTATGCTGCTTGAAGGAATGATAAATTGACTTGGAACAAGTGTAGTTATACAGTGAAATGTTGCAATGTCTTCAGAATGTTTCTTTTCAGCTGCAGACACTAAAAAGAAGTTGCTTAGTTTCTGAAGACTGAATTTTCTGCAGGCAGTAAAGGTTTGATAGGTGATGTTTCTTTTGGGTGTCATGGTCTGGTAGGTAAGTTTGAGTGAATCATGGGAGGAAGGTTGAAATGGTTAGTTCAATTAACTGTCTGTCCTGACCTTTGCTGAGAGTAATCTCACTTATGATGGCATTGTAAAATGGTGTGTGTTTTCACATCTTCATGTGTGGCTCTATAATCCTGATTTGATATTGAAGCCAGTTCAAGTTCATGGCTGTGTGTTACTGCAGAGTAGCAATTAATTGTCTAAAATTTTCCACATTTAAAAATAGCAGATCAGAAGAAGCTTCACTTCCATGGGTTTGTTTTACAGTTCTGGTGCATGATGTTGCCTGACGCATAGAATCACAGAATGATAGACTGGTTTGGATTGGAAGGGACCTTTTGAGGTCATCTAGTCCAACCCCCCTGCAGTGAGCAGGGACATCTTCAACCAGATCAGGTTGCTCAGAGCCCCGTCCAGCCTGACCTTGAATGTTTCCAGGGATGGGGCATCTACCACCTCTCTGGTCAACCTATGCCAGTGTTTCACAGCCCCCATAGTAAAAAATTTTTTTCCCTATATCTAGTCTAAATCTACCCTCCTTTAGTTTAAAACCATTACCCCTTGTCCTGTCACAACAGGCTGTGCTAAAGAGATTGCCCCCATCCTTCCTATAGTCCCCCTTTAATTAGATGTTGGCATGTACAAACATTTGAGGTATCTATTGTGCCCCTTTTCCTTTCCCCTCACCCTGAAGCACATGAAGATCCCTGGGAGAAGTATTGTTGCTTCAGTGCCAGAATCCACATCTGTTTAGCCCTGTTTGCTAGGGAAGTTATTTGTTTCTGTTGAGCCACAGGTCAGCTGCCAGTCTGCTGCCCTCTGCTCTGTGCCAGCCAGCTTTTGCTCCCTTTTCTTAAGGACAGGAGGACAGATGGACTTGCCTGTCACTCTAGTAGTGGGACAGAATTTTGCAGTGTAGGAGGGATGAAAAGAATTGCTACTACAGTGGAAGGGGGAGTGAGACTTGAATGTGTGTGTGTTGAAGAAATGTAAGCTGAAAGTCACATTTTTGTTTTATATTTTTATTTAGTGTTTGTTGCTGAAGAGTAAAATAAAACTATTTTACAAATGGTAATCTAAATGCCAGGTATCTTATGAATATGTGGTAATTTGAGGCCGCACCTTGAATATTATGTTCAGTTTTGGGCCCCTCACTACAAGAAGGACATTGAGGTGCTGGAGTGTGTCCAGAGAAGGGCAATGAAGCTGAAGGATCTAGAGCACAAGTCTTACGAGGAGCAGCTGAGGGAACTGGGGCTGTTTAGTCTGGAGAAGAGGAGGCTGAGGGGAGACCTTATTGCTCTCTACAGCTACGTGAAAGGAGGTTGTAACAAGATGGGTATTGGTCTCTTCTCCCAAGTAACAAGTAATAGGATGAGAGCAAACAGCCTCAAGTTGTGCTGGGGGGGTTTAGGTTGGATATTAGGAAAAAATTCTTTACTGAAAGGTTTGTCAGGGATTGGAACGGGCTGTCCAGGGAAGCAAGCGGTCACCATCCCCAGAGGTATTTAAAAGACATGTAGATGTGGTGCTTAGGGACATGGTTTAATAGTGGGCGTAGCAGTGTTAGGTTGATGGTTGGACTGGCTGATCTTAGGGGTGTTTTCCAACCTAAATGATTCTATGATTTTATAAATGTCTCCAAACTGACCAAGGTGTCTGGGACAAGACCTGGTCTTTAAGCTCACCCTCTCCAATGATTTCTTAAAAATTGAAAAAATGGTTCTTCAGAAAAAAAGGGATGTATGTGTGTTTGAAGTTTTCAGAAAGAAATAACTTACTCTCATGTATTTACTTTTAGTGCTTATATACAGTGTAGTTTATTGGTGCACATATAGGTACTTACTCTAGAGATAACATTCCTTGGTCTCTGGTACCATTTGTGCTTGAAGTTTGCATCACCTAGCTGTGACATACAATCCTTTAAAAATACTACAAACACACTTGCAGTGTATTTATAGAAGTGTTATGAGTCGCTTTTGTTCATGATTGTAGGTAACTTTTTGTTTTGTATTTGTCAGAAATATAGCTAACAGTTGCCTTTTGAGCCATCCTGATGTTTGTGGCTTTGTAATTAATTTTGGGAAAAAAAATAATACAGAGAATCACTTAAATTTTGATACTTTGTGTGTTTCATAAAAAGAAGAGAAGCTTAAAACAGTTTTCCTCAGTCATCCTTTGTAAAAATAAAATGAATCTTTGAACATTTGCCTGTCAAAAGCATGAAGGAACTTCTAAAGAGGAGAATTGTTTCTTTAATTCTTACTTAATCAGCAGCAATATATTTAAGACTTAAGATGTTTTCACTTATGTTTTATATTCCTTTACAAGTAAGGTATAATTTGGAGATTTGAACTTGGAGCTATTTTACAAAAGGAACTGAAAAGGCATCTAAAGTCTGTGTTTCAGGTCAATACCCTGAACTGTTTCTGCTGAGTTTAATGATTTACAGTCTTACAGTATGAAAATAGTATCTAGACATTAGACAGTGTATGTCTATGTTTTAGAAGTGCTGTAATAAAATCTTATTTTGCCAGGAAATGTGGAGCATCATGCTGTTGAATTTCAACAGGCAAATCCAGGTCAGTGGGCCTTGTGACATCCCTCCCCCATGAGGGCTGACAGATTTTGAGAACAGACAAAAAAACCCGTTCATAAAACATGTTGAGAAGCAGTACTTTGTGTCCTCCTCCAGCCCTGTGCTTGTTTTGTCATCCTGGCACATGTTCAGAAAAGCAAAATGCTTTCTTTAGTTCTAATTTATGCAGAGATCACTACTTTACCAGAAGAGGGCAAAGAGGTCATAGCTTTTTTTTTTTTGAATGGTCTTATTATGCCAAGTACTGTAAAAATGCATAAGATAGTAATAAATACATGGGTAAATCATTATCTGACTTCAAGGTGTTTTTCCTTCTCTCTTGCATCTTAGTGTTCATCCATTTCATATTCAGCTCTTAACTGATGGGAGTGTTGAACTATTCAGGCCTCATTTTTGACGAGTGCTTCTTTAAAATGTCTTCCCCCTATCCAATTCATGCCAGGTTGTGTTTTCATTAAGCAGGTCTTCTGATTCTTCCTAAAAATCTTGTTTTACTACTTTAATCAGTTTTCTTTTCTGAAAATATTTGGGGTTTAGCGTCTTACATGATGTGGAGAGAAGCTGAGGTGTTCAGCCCTGGATATGGGGAGAAAAAACCCTTTGAAGCAGAAGTCTGAAACCTAGAGAAAATAGAGCAGTGTTTCATTTGCTTGGGCTTCTTTTTCTTAGTCATGATATGCTTAAGGTTGGCTATATTGAGTAAAACCAAAGGACAGTCTAGTCCAATGTCCTGACAACAACAGCATAAATAGCAGTAGCCAAGTGAATGACTAGGTCCTATGTTTGATACATTATCTGTAGCCTACAGACTTTGAGCCAGAGGTGGCTGTATGGAGGAATGTGAATGTGTTTGGATACCCCACCCCCCTTTTATTTTGCTGGAGCATATGTGTGCATGGCGTAACTTAATAGGCTTTAATATTTTTTTATGTTGATTTTTTCCATTAATTTGTCTAGTCCCTTTTGAACATTCTGAACTTTCAGCATCCACAGCTGTAAGTAGCAAGGAGCTTTGTAATACAACTGTGATTAACTGTTAGTATTATCTCTTCATAATCTTTGACTTGATTTTGGCATCTATTGGGTTCACCTAATGCCCTGTTGTTCTTATACTGGAAGAGGCAGTGAGTAGTTGTTCCTTACTTGTCTTCCCCAACACTGGTGGAGTGAATTCATGTTTTAAGAACTCTGTCATTATCACCCCCCAGTTACATCTTTCCCTCACTGAAGGTCTTATTTCATGCAACTTCTTTGCATGCAAAAGCTATTCTAAACACTTAGTTCTTCCCTCTGGGCATTTGGGGTTCTTTTTTGGTTTGGTTTGGGTTTTTTATATTTTTACAACAGGGAGGATGGGTTGGGAACTATATATATATTCCTTCAGCTGTGGGTACCTCATGGCTTTTGTGAGGTGGCATAATCTCTGGTTTTTGTTCTGTCTCTTGGTACCCTGTTTTTCCAGCTGCTTTTGTACAGCGGACCAACTTCTTTTTGGATCTACCCTGCTGTAGTGTCAAGATCTTATTCCTGAGTGGAAGGTTATTTGGAGCCCCTTCAACAGAAAAAACTGGGATTTTGTTTCCCCTGCTCATAAGCGTACCTCTACTGTTTTATTGCTCACTGTTGTGGTTTAACCCCAGCTAGCAACTAAGCACCACCAAGCCGCTCACTGGCTCCCCCCACCCCAGTGGGATGGAGGAGAGAAAGGGCCAAAGTAAAACTCATGGGTTGAGATAAGAACAGTTTAATAATTAAAATTAAACAATAATAATGATGATGATGATGTAACGGGGGGGGGGAAGAGGTGAAGCCCAGGGGTAAAACTAACATTAGTGATGGAATTGCTCACCACCCACATAGCAACACTGCCAGTACCTGAGGTGTGATCGTCGCCCACCTCACCCTGGCCCAGCCAGCTCCCCCCAGTTAATACACTGGGAATGATGTCATATGGTGTGGAATATCGCTTTGGCCGGTTTGGGTCAGCTGTCCTGGCTGTGACCCCTCCCAGCTTGTGCACCCGGCAGAGCATGCAAAGCTGGAGTCCTTGACTAGTGTAAGCACTGCTTAGCAACAACTAAAACATCAGTGTGTTATCAACATTATTCTCATACCAAATCCAAAATGCAGCATTATGCCAAGTACTACATAAAAAATTAACTCTATCCTAGCCAAAACCAGGACACTCACTCACTTAATTGCCTGTCTATTTTTGCAGTTGGCTGTTATCTTTACTAATGTAGTATCAACTGACTTAATGACTGAAACATTTGTCTCTGTTTCCACACAACTTGTGCATGTATGGAACAACAGAGAAATTTACACAGGTTTCTGTGGGACTTGCTGTTATTGTTGCTCGTAAGTGTATAGAGTCGTAGAATCATAGAATGGTTTAGGTCGGAAGGGACCATTAGAGGCCATCCAGTCCAACCCCTCTGCAGCGAGCAGGGACATCTTCAGCTAGATCAGGTTGCTCAGAGACCTGTAGAACCTGTCCTTGAATGTTTCCAGGGGTGGGACATCTATTATATGGGGCATCTGTACCAGCTATTTATTCATCTTCCTTGATGCATGCCATATGTGTCTCTTCTAACCCTTAGCGTTTTATGTATATCGCTATTGCGTGTTTAGAAATGTCTTCAATACACCATGTCTTTGTAGAAATAAAATTTGAGAGATTTGAGTGTTTTTGACTTCCATCCAGAAGTGCAGTTTTCCCTTAAGACGAATCCTGTTTCTTTTTTTGTTGTTGTGGTTTTTTCTTTTTTTGTGTGTGTCCTAAGGAAAAAGCGCTGGCTAAATCTTTCTCAAAGCTTAAAAGTTGTAGAGCCAACTCACTTTGACTGTAGGTATGGTTGAGTATTTATTTAATACCACTTGAGGTCAGGTAATTTTTATTTCTTGGGGAAAAAAAAAATAGGAACAGCTCAACTGTGTAAAAACTATGTGTGTAAAAACTTAACTTGAAAAATAGACTGATTCAAATTCACTGCAATCTGATCTCATTTCATATGTTTTAAGATACTAAATACTGCATACTTGCAGGCAAAGCTAGTTTAAACTCACCTTAATTGTTGTCTGACTAGAAAATGCTACTTTCTACTTGGAAGTTTCAGTAGTAATGCTACTGTTCTGCTTCTCTCCTAGGACAAAAGAGTAAATGAGGAAATAATTGTAATGCAAACATCCTTAAATAAATAAGCAGTGTACAGTTGAAGTGGGAATATGGTTTTCTTTTAGTCAGATCTGGTTTACATTAGCAGTGAATTAAACTATTATGCTCGTAAATCAGTGCCATGATGTAGCACTTCTGGGGTTTCCTCATGTATGGGTGAGAGCTTGTTTACCGACTGCAGCATCTTGTTTTTCCGATATCGTTAGTATAGCTGATTGCACTAAGAAATGCTTCAGAGGCAATACCTAAGGGGGCAGGTTAAAATTACCCATGTGAATTCAGTGAGATACTGTTGAGGTATACGTCACTACCAACAGCAGTCGAGTCTGTGTGTGTTTGCTTTGTGAGACAGGAGACATGCAGAACTTTAATCCTGTAAGGGCTATTATTTACATGATTAGATCTACATTTGTGCTGTGTACAAAGGTAATTAAAAGCAGTCATGGCATTGAAAACATTGTTTTTAACCTCCTTTATAGTGACATTTTCTACTTTAAGAAATTTTCTTGATCGATGCTTTTAAGTTTAGATTTAGAAATGCTGAGAAAAGAATGGTTCAGTCAAAGGATGACATTTGACCTTCTCTGATTTACATTTCTCTTCTCAGAACTCCTTTATCCCTGTCTTTTTTTTTTAATACTTTCTTTCCACTTGGAACAGATTTTAACTTACCTCCCCCACCCTCAACTTGAAAGCTGTTGGTCAGATCAAAGTATCTGTTTGGTTGCTGTTTATGCTCGGGGTGTATGCATGTGTATGTGTATTTTTACACACACACACAAGGCTCAGTTCTTGCTATTTTGTTCTGCGCATGAGTATTTGATCATCAATTTAAACAAGTTTTGCTCATAGTGCAAAACTCTGAAAATTAAGTGCCCAGCCACATAGTGAGATGCATTCTGAATATGCATGCAACTTATTCATTATTTCTTCTGCTGAATGCTAATAAAGTGAGGTCTGCTGATGGTCGTCTTTTGAACAGGGGAGCAAAGAGAAAGAAACTAAAAGCTAAATGCCCTTTAGGAATTATCTTTGTTGGTATAAAATAATTTTGGGGAGCATATTTAGCTTTGTTTCCGAAGGGAATTATGTGTATGTGATCGCATTTTTGTCTTTCCCTCTAACTTTTGAATCCACTCATTCTGTGGTGATGGCTTGCAGGGCCGTTAGATGCTTGTTAAGCCAAGCCAACTACACCTTCTATCTGTTCTTTGTCTAGTAGAAATACCTGCAGTAGAAGGGGAAGAGAAGACAAAATATAAAAATCTCTAGGAAATTCGAACACATTTGTCCTGCTGTTGACAGGAATGGGCTCATTGTAACAGTAGATTCTTGCCAAATTCTGTTTGAAATGTGTTTTGAATTTTTAGGTCTGAAATGTCTCCACACCGTAACATCTATATTTGCGTTTACTGAAGTGTGTGACTCAACCAAAATCCTTGAAACTTTTCACTTTGATATTGGCATTTTTAAGGTCCTTAATTTACCAGTTAGAAGCCTGTGGTGTTCCCTGCAAGAGCTAATGAAATAAGTGTGTACTGGGTTTGCATGGTAAGGTTTCAGTAACGGGTGGGCTACAGGGGTGGCTTCTGTCAGAATCTGCTGGAAGCTTCCCCCATGTCTGACAGAGCCAGTGCCAGCCAGCTCCAAGATGGACCCGCCACTGGCCAAGGCCAAGCCTATCAGCGATGGTGGTAGCACCTCTGGGATAAGGTATTTAAGAAAGGGGAAAAAAACCTGTGCAACTGCAGTTGGAGAGAGGAGTGAGAATATTTGGGAGGAACAACTGCAGACACCAAGGTCAGTGAAGAAGGAGAGGGAAGAGGTGTTCCAGGCACCAGAGCCCGTGGTGAAGACCATGGTGAGGCAGTCTGTCCCCCTGCAGCCCATGGAGGGTAACGGTGGATGCAGATATCCATCTGCAGCCTGTGGAGGACCCTGGACCACCAACGCCAGAGCAAGTGGATGCCCAAAGGAGGCTGTGACCCTGTGGGAAGTCCATGCTGGAGCAGGCTCCTGGCAGGACCCGTGGCCCTGTGAGGGACCCACGCTGGAGCAGTCTGTTCCTGAAGGGCTGCGCCCTGTGGAAGGGACCCATGCTGGAGCAGTTTGTGAAGAACTGCAGCCTGTGGGAAGGACTCACATTGGAGAAGTTTGTGGAGGTCTGGCTCCAGTGGGAGGGACCCCATGGTGAAGCAGGGGAAGAGTGTGAGTAGTCCTTCACTGCTGAGGAGGAAGGAGCCACAGAGACAACATGTGATGAACTGGCCACAGCCCTTGTTCCCCGTCCTCCTGTGCTGCTGATGAGGAGGAGGTAGAGAAATCAGGAGTAAGGTTAAGCCCAGGAAGAAGTGAGGGGGGAGCAAAGGTGTTTTTAAGATTTAGTTTTTATTTTCTCATTACCTTACCCTGATTTGGTTGGCAATAAATTAAACTAATTTCCCCAGGTTGAGTCTGTTTTCCCTGTGACAGCAATTGGTGAGTGATCTCTCCCTGTATTTTTGCTTACAAAATAAAGATTAAGTCACACCTAAGGTAACAGCAGCAACCTCAGAACACACAGTTTATATTTTGTAGAAGGTTTTACTTTGGTGTTCTGAGTAATGCTAACACTTCAGAACTGAGATTTTTTTCCTCAAAATAGTGGTATTTAATGAAACAAAAATTTAGTTGCATCAACCTGGAGGTATACTGGAGCGTCAGACTGGGTACTGATACAGTCACCCATTAAACCTTCCAAATAAACTTACATATGGCCATAATGTTAAGGGACACTATAAAAGCCAAACCAAACAAATCAAACATGGCTTTGGCAAGCATCTGTTTTACTTGTGTTACTTTACATTGTGATCTGAGGTAGCTGTATGTATGTAACTCATTGCTAGTCGACTGTGCTGTAGAGTTCTTTGGGGAATTTTGTAGAGCTAATATTAAGGACAGTGTGGCTTTTTTGTCATATTTCTTGTTGAGTCAAGGTATGAATGTGTATAATAGCTGCTGTTGCTTTTTCTAAATTTTTTTTAAGCTCTAGACTGCATGGAACACTTATTTTTTCAACGAGTAAGAATAAAGTTGTTCCTCATAGTCATGTGAAAAGATGTAAATTGGCCTAGGGAAAGGAATCTAACATGTTATGAAATGGTGAAATGTGAGTAGCAGTGTTGAAAACAGGCTGGGGGGACGGCTGACAACAAACCGTAAGTGACTGTGCAATGCGATCCGGTGGCAGAGAAGGCCACTTGAATTCTCTGCTGGGTACGCAAAGATGCGTTGCAGAGTGGGGGCAAAACTTTGAAACACTCTATACAGTTACAGTTACAAAAAAAGTTATGCCTCATTGGATACAATTTTTAGCTCTAGACACTACTGTAAGTTGTCTAAATTTCTATAGCTTGGAGGCAGCTGTTCCAAAAAATATGTTGGTTTTGTGGGTTGGTTTGTTTTTTTTTTTTTCTCCTAAGGTCATGTCCAAATTCTCACAAACACTATTAAATATATGCACACACATGTTTTCTTTGTACCCCTTAGGCATCAGGTGAAACAAAGGTACTTCTGTGTATCAGACAGGCAACAAATGTGGTTGGCCTACAGATGAGTAGAGTAATTCAGTGCAGAGCAGAGTGGGGTGGTCCAAAGATCCAGCTGTTAAGAAAGGCATAGAAAAGAACCCTTCTAAGAATGCACCTCATTGATGTTTCTCCTAGGAATGAAAGCTACAGACAACATAAAATTACACAATTTCCAAATTTTTATTCTAAAGTGTTGTGGGGTTTTTGGTTGTGGTGCTCTTATTTGGGTGGTGTGGGTTTTTTTTGGTTTGTTTGTTTGCTTCGTGGTTTTTTTTGTTGACACTACTTTTTACCATCTGTTATTAGATTACTAGGACTTTGGGATATTGATTGCTTTTTCTGGTTAGTGAAGAATTAATTCTGTAGTGTTGGTCTTTTAAGACGCTTGCAAGTACTATTAGCAAATAAATTTCTGACAGTATTTGATTCAGAAGCTTAGCAGCTCTTGGCAGTGATCCTAGAGCTTCTGAGAGTAGTCTCATAACTTCTGAGAAACTTAAGATAATGTGTATCAGTGCAAAATGAAAGCATATCATTGTGGGGACTTGGAAGGTTGTTGCCTACACTTAAGAGAAGTCTGACTCTGAGGTCTGATGATGCCATCTAACTTGATTTTTTGAAATGCATAAATATTTCCTATGACGTTTTAATTTCAGACCTGAAACATGAAGGTTCAGATGTATTCACACAAAACCAGTTTTGATGGTAACCTTTGTCTAAACACCTGTTAAATATCATTGTGATTCTGTAATAGTGTGGATTAGAAATGTGCATTAAATATGGAAATGGGAGTTTCACAGGGTTTCGAGACTCAGGCTTCTGATCAGTTCACAGTTTGTCTTGATTTTTCTTGGTACTGTATATAATAAAGATGAATACCTATACAGTGGTATCTTTCTCTGATTCTCAGATGTGAATGAATTGAAGGAGTGCCTTCACGTACTAGTGAAGGAACAGCAAAGTCTGGCCATACAAACTGCTACAACAGCTCTTTCAGCTATGAGGCTAAAGCAGAGGCTAGTTATCCTGGAACGATATTTCATTGCACTGAACAGAACAGTTCTTCAGGAGAATGTCAAAGTTAAGTGGAAAAGCAGTAGTATTCCTCTGCCTGTTGTGGATAAAAAAAGGTAATGACACATGCATGAACAAGTTAATACATTAGGAGAGTCATTGAAAGGTTATCAACCTGTGTGTGAGAGCTTAATCTGATCTATTTCTTCTCACGAAACAGTAGCAGTAAAGAAACTCTTCCTATTAAGATGGTTTTACGTGGTGTTATCTGCCACGTGGATTTTCTCCATGGCTGATGGTTGCTTCTAGGGTCACAGTTCATACTGGTGGGTTTTTATTGTAATAAATTGCTGTAGATATTGGTTTTTGAGTCATAAGTATACTTTTATTGAGGTATTCCTTTTGTTCTACTCAACTAGAAAGTATAGCAAAGCCTACTTCAGAAATGCTGATGGAGGTTACATAGTTCTAATAACATTGATATATTTTTGTCAATATTTGCTCAGTTGAGGCACATAAATTTAAAAATACAAATACATGGAAGTTGGACATAGTTTTCCTTAGCTTGGGTGAGAAGAGCTGTAACTACCTTTCATATGAAACTTTCCAGAAAACTAACAGAAAGTAATCAGACGATTTCTTATTCAATGTCTACATATTTTATTGACCTAAAAATAGAAAAGCCTCTCAGATGAGGTATTAAAGAAGCTATTCAGTAGCTGAAGAAGATTGCTGTCTGACAGAACAAGCAATTCAACCAGGGAAATTGTTAGTTAGATTGTCTCTAGCTTCAAAAATGAAAGGAGACAGTAAGTAGATACCATGACTAGTTATTATGGGATTGGAGTTCTGACAATGATATCTTTCCCTAAATAGTCTGTTCTCTGATTTCCCCCCCCCCCCCCCCCCCAGTTCTGATTAAAAAGAGCCCTGGTATATTTAAGTTATCAGACTGCTAAAAGTGCCAGTTTAAATTTTTTCTCTCTTGAGAAAGTCCTAAGAAGTTAACGTTCTTTTGATGTGAGATTAAAAAGAAAGCAGAATTGTTGGTGTCCTTCTGAGAGGAAGCAGTAGGGAATCTCCTGTTGTTAAGTACAAAGGAAAGTTTACTTAAATTAATGTGATTGTTTGCATAAAAAGCTTAACAGAAATCTATGCAAGTCCAGTGGTTATTAAGAAAAGTTCAAGCTATCTCTCTTCCTTACATGCACCAATACAGAAACTGCAAAGAGAGATCTGTAACATTGGCACTTGAATGGAAAGATAAGAAATGACAAAATTGATGGAAATATTAGTAGTGGACGATTCATAAAAACCAATAGCCTATAAGCATAATTAATGCAGTCCAAATTAACTAGAAGTATAAACTTTCTGAGTAAATGATGAGTGCATGAAGTATTTTACGTCTGTGTGTCCTGAATCCACCATCATAATTTCACTTGAGTAACTACAGGCACCTCTCTGGCAGCCAATTGTGCTAGTCTAGTTTAATTTTTCTCTGTGAAGCTTTTGATGTTGGGGGTTGAATTGGTTGTTCTCTGAATCACGTGAAGCTGAATTTTAGTTGGTGACATTTTGATGCTGCTCACCTTAGTTCTTAAGAGATGATTACAATTTTTTACAAATAAAAATTGTGTAATTATAGATGCATGCACATAGCTAATTATAAAATTGTCAAATAGACAACTTATACAAATAATTGCTAATGTAAACATATGTTGTTGTTGTTATTATATAAATTATATCGAGGTGATGCATATGTAATTTTACTTAGTCCAAGACCTGTTGGCAAAGGTGTAGAAGGACTTGCACGAGTCGGATCCCGAGCAGCACTTTCATTTGCATTTGCGTTCCTTCGTAGAGCCTGGAGGTCAGGTAGGTCTACTCTGTAGCATATTGCATATATTTATCATTAGAAGACAGATTATTCATTAAACCATGTGTGTGTATTAAATATTTGCATAGAACTCTACCTTTATAAATGTGAGATTTGCATAATTGTGTTTTTTGTTTATGTGGTATTATGCACAGCAATACTGTTGCTGATTGAAGCCACGCAAGCCAGTACCAGTGCTGTGTTGTGCTGGGTTATTTTTATGTTTAGGAGCACAAATCAGGATTTAATGAAGAGAATGTATTTTTAATGTCAGGTTTCAGAAAAGTTAGATTTTTTTTTTTTGTTTGTTTGTTTTCCCCAGACAGGTTGATCCACTATATTAATACACAATAGTAGCAGCTTAGAAAAGGAGTTTGGAGCAGTAGTATGAAACTTGTGTTTAGTATGTATAGTTGTCAGTGATTGTCAGATTGCAGAGGTTGGCAGAATTGTCATCTGTGCCACTTTAACCTACCTGTTTGTCTCAGTCTGGGCTGTTTGTTCAGACCGCAGCTGTTTGGCTTGTTCTTTGTCCAGGTAGCTCTAGTTCTTCTGATTTCCTCAGCAGATGTGTAGCGGGACGAGCTGGTTTAAGGATCGCCACCTTTCTGATGTATTTTTGTGAAGCAGATAGTTCTTCAGAAGTCTTGTAGTCAAAATGTTCATTTGAAAATTGAGAACTTTGTACATAATATTAAGTAACTCGTAAGCTTGAGGTTAAAAAAAAGAAAGTCTGCAAAACGTTGTATACAATAATTTGTATAACTTCTGTAAAGGTGGGAGTGTTACTAGTATTACTGTGTTCCTTAGGTGAAGATGCAGACCTGTGCAGTGAATTGTTACAGGAATCACTTGATGCACTACGAGCACTACCAGAGGCGTCCCTTTTTGATGAAGGGACTGTATCTTCTGTATGGCTGGAAGTGGTGGAAAGAGCCACTAAATTCCTAAGGTCTGTTGTGACTGGGTAAGTTTCTTTTTCTAAACATTGCTGAAGTAGTGGTTAAATGGCAAGCTTGCATCTCTTAGCAGCTGATGGTATAAACGTAATAGTTTATGGAAAATTAAAAAAAGTTGCTTTCCTTTTCTAATGTTGTTATACAATCAAGCAGAAAATACATGAACTGTTGAAATGATGCTCTTTAAATATGATTTAATTCCCCTAACAGTTAAAGAAAGAAATCTGGGTTTGAGTGTTCTGAATCACTGCATTTAGGCTTACCTGAAAAGTGGTGTTTCACTAATGTAAACTATATCCACATGAAGAGTGCTTTGGTAATACGATATATGTGTACACTTAATTGTGTCTTTCTAGTCTAGTAAAATAATGCAGGCTTTTGCGTGTTTGAGGGAAAATGCACTCATATTGGACTTTGAGCACTCCCCTGCCTTTCCCCATTATTTAAGGAGGCTTAAAGTCACCCTTTTACCAAATTAACCCAAAACTGTCTTTTGAATACTGGAACTACATCCTTATAGTAAATATCATAAAGAATATTTGAATTTCACCTGTGAAAAATGTTTTTCATGTTCTTAGCATATTTAATAAAGCTATTGAGTACATGCTAGGGACATTTTTAAAGTGTAGCTGACACTCTAAAAATAGATCTTGTGTGGAATGTGTCAGCTGTTCTTTTCAGCTACTTTCGTCAACAATTTTATATTTTTCTGTAAGTTTAGTGGTTCTTGGTGTGTTGTAGATGCTTTTGGTAAGCAAATATGTATTGTTTCTACTTACTCCTTAGTTAATGTTTGTTTGACTTTTAAATAGAGATGTACATGGAGCTCCCAGTACCAAAGGGCCGGGAAACATTCCGTTACAAGACCAGCACTTGGCACTTGCCATATTGCTAGAACTGGCAGTGCAGAGGGGTACCCTAAGGTGAGAAGCATGAGCACTCTGATCTTTAACCATCACTGTCTGTTGGAATGGCCTGAGCAGAGCCTGTCTTCAGTTTTTATGGATTTGGGTTTAATGTAATAATTATGGTCCAAAGCATGTAACCTTTTCTGTAACGTGGATCAAGATCTTATGTTAGCTAGAGTGCAAAATCCAGTTTTGATATTTAGACAATCTGTTTAAAATGGAAAGCCATGACATCTGATACTGCTAAACTTCAAAATGTAGAAAGTGAATTGTATGGATAACCTAAAATAATGTTTTTAGGAATGCTTATTAATAGAAGATGTAAACTTCCTCTTTCAGCCAAATGTTGTCTGCAGTTATGTTGTTGCTTCAACTTTGGGATAACGGAACGAGGGAAACAGATAATGAGCGATCTGCACAGGGAACAAGTGCACCCCTTCTACCTTTGCTGCAAAGATTTCAGAGTATAATATGTAATAAAGATGTGCCCAATGCTGAGGAAGATATTCAGGTACTTACCCTTGGATTATTTGAAAGGGGCATTATGTTGGTATCAAATTTCATTTGGCTGGCTAAAAGAATTATAAATTATCCAAACAAATTTGGCAGTAGTGTTTCCCATATAAAGTGTGTATACACCACTGTTGTTTGGCTTTCCTGTGTATGTTTGCGTTTCTTGAGGTAGGAGGAGGAATGTCATAGAACGGTTAGAGGTAAGCATTGTGTTTCAGAGTTAATGCTTTTGTGATAATTAGCTTAGAGATGTGGCCACTTTTCTGCATATTTGAATTGGTCTTATTTTGTTGTGTTTGAAGTTAATTGAACTATGACTTAGTGAATGTTATTGAGGTTGATAAAACATAGTAAATCAGGGGTTTTTTTTGTGCTTGCAACTTTGTTATATTCACAATCTGACTATATTTTCTCAACAAATGGGTTTGGAATTTTCCTCTACTGTAAGAAAAAAGGATGTGCAGAGTTATTCGGTTTCTCTTAAACTTGTGCAGATAGTCAGCATGTCTAAAATATATTGTGTATCTGTATGCGTAGTGGCATAGAAATACCTTGAATGTTCTTCTGACTACTCTTTTTTACTTTTCTAGCTCCTGACTTACCCTCTGAGTCCAAATGAAAGTTTTCTAAGGTATCTGACTTTACCACAGGACAATGAGCTAGCGATTGACCTGAGACAAACAGCTGTAGTGATCATGGCTCATTTAGATCGTCTAGCCACCCCATGTATGCCTCCACAGTGTAGCTCTCCTACATCTCATAAGGTAACTGCCTGCAACGTCAAATGTAGTGAGATACTTTTCCTAAAAGCGCAGCTGATTTTCATTTGGAAGGAAAATGACTCCTAAGGTTCTTCAGATTTCCTTTTGATTTTCACGAGGTAATGTTGAGTTGCCTCAATTTGTCTTACCTGAGCATCTTTTATTACATCAGTGCTCTTTCAGTCATCCTTGGAGTACAGTTCTGTGGTTTGTGAACCATTTTTTCTTATTGCAGTGCTATGGCTTATTCTGCCATATTGTGAGCTGTTGCCTGTGTTTATCAGAGTAAATGCTCAAGACCAGACTTTATAAATGTTGGGGGGTCTGACATATTTTAAAAAAAAAAAAAAGTAAATGTTAAACCTCCCAAGTTGAAAAATCTCTGAACACTTAGTGTAGATATTTATAGCTATTCAGTACCAGATTAAACTGAATATGATGTGTGCAAGTCTTTATTTGTGGTATTTTCTAATAGGTAAGCTTTATTGGCTACTGGCAGAAATGACTATCACAGACTTGAGTATATTTGGCATATATAGGTTTAAAAAATAATGTATTCTATGCATTTTGTTAAGTTACATATTTTAAAATTAGTACTTACAGACTTTCTTATTTTCTAGGGATCTCTGCAAGAAGTCATTGCTTGGGGTTTAATAGGTTGGAAATATTATGCTAATGTGAGTGGTCCAATTCAATGTGAAGGACTTGCCAGTCTTGGCGTTGTGCAGGTTGCCTGTGCAGAGAAACGTTTTCTAATATTATCTAGGAACGGACGAGTTTATACACAAGCTTACAACAGCGATACTCTGGTGAGAGTTTTTCTTTCCTGTTTTAAAATTTGTCTTCTCTTCTGTATTGTTTCATAGCTTAAGGCTGCCCCTTTAACTATTTACAGTATCTTGTAACAGTAGATGGAGGCATGCTGATTTTTGGGAACGTTTATGTTGTGGGTTTTGAACTTTCAGAAGTAGTGGTTTTGATATCTTGTATTGATTTGATGAAATTCAGCTGGTTTCTGTAATTTCTATCAGTCTAGAGGTTATGAATACAGTGATAATTGCTTTCACTGGTATGCTGGCCTTGGTAACAGCTGTAGAAATTGGCAGATATGAAATGGATTTTACGTCAATGACGTAACGCTGCCCAAACTGTGTAGTTTCTCAAACAAAACTATTCTGTAACAGAAACGTTTGCCACTAAGATTGCCTGTAAGATTAAGATAGACACCATTTTCATATATACTGAAGACCTTTTGAGGATGGGAACAAAATAACTTCAAAGCATTGTTTTTGTCAGACTTGAATAGTAGATTTGGCTTTTTTTTTAATACCTTCACCTCATTAATTTGAATGCACAGTTTTGATAAAGCCTTAGGAAAACTGTGCCTAGCTATTCTGTACATAGGCAAGTGATGGAAAATATAAGCAGGTTTTGTAAGTGTATTGCTTTTGTTTGGTTCACAGGGACCACAGCTGGTACAGAGTCTAGCTTCCAGAAATATTGTGAAGATAGCAGCACATTCAGATGGGCATCACTACCTTGCTTTGTCAGCAAATGGTGAAGTTTTCTCTTGGGGTTGTGGAGATGGTGGAAGACTAGGTCATGGGGATACAGTGTATGTAATAAAAATGATCATAACATTTATTTGCCAGTGTTCCGAAATCACAGTAAGAACTATTTAGTTATGTGTATAAGCATGTTCGGCATTTGACATTCATCTCTGTTATTGAACAGAAATTGTATTCTCCCTGCTTATTTTCTCTGCCTGTAATATTCCCAGTTCTGTATTAATGCTGCTTTCTGAAAAACTTGTAGGTAGAGGATGTGGTAGTGGTTGCACTGTTATTAGGCCTTTTATTCATGGTTTTATGAATCCACAATGCATTTTCCCTAGAAACATTGACTCAAGTATTGGAGCGAGGTTGTAATTTCCTATGCAGTCATGTTGCATATATAATTTCCTTTTTCCCCGCTTTGTTAAACAATAACATTACTGTCCTGCTGTTGTGTTGGAGCAGTCTTCTACAGGGGTATTCTGTAGGGAGTGTACCTCAATGTATTTTAGAAGTTTTAAGTGTCTTCTCCCAGTGCTGAATTCCCTGTAAAGCAAGGGAGTTACTATGTAAGGGTTAGCAGTGTCATGAAATTAATTGTTCAGTTATAGTAATTAAAGATAATGTGTTTTATATAGTAGACATTTTTTTAAAAAACAGTGCATTAATTTAATTAGAAATAAAAATCATACTTGTCAGACATTCCTTTGGTGGTTTGTATGTTGTTGAACAATCTGAACTTAATTTTTGGTTGTAGCTCTATTTATATCTTGATACTTCAGACTAGTGATAAAGTTTGCAGGTTGAATTGCAGAAATTGTTTTCTAACAAGCGTGTCACACCTTTTATTATCTACTCATCAGATCACCTGTGTGAAATATGTCACCTTTTCTTTAAATAGACCTCTGGAGGAACCGAAGATGATATCTGCTTTATCTGGAAAGCAAGCTGGGAAACATGTTGTTCATATTGAATGTGGGAGCACCTATAGTGCAGCCATTACTGCTGAAGGAGAGCTATATACATGGGGACGAGGAAACTATGGCAGGCTTGGTCATGGTATGTTACTTGATATCTTTAAGTTGTTTGTCAAAGAATTGTTCATTGTCTTTCTCAAATGATCTTTTACCCAACTTACCTAAAGCTGATTTGAGAATGGTATGTGGTTTCACATGAATTGAAATAATTATGGGGGGCATTGTTTCAAAACCACTAAATTTGAGTTGTGTGAAAATAAGCAATTAGATGGAAAAGAAAAACCTACACTGCTCTCCGTTCCCTTCCTTGTGAAGCAAAGACTATCCCATGGGCTAAATCCATATTAGATGTGTAAGAAACCATATGGTAGCTTAGTCACGACGCTCAAATCTGAAAACAAAACCAAACTGGCACCCTCCCCCATGCACCCAAAAGCAAATAAAAACCCCCAAACAAAAGAACATACTAGGCCTTCTCAGTTTTGCTTCTCACAGAACTACTTTGTTTTGAAGGTTCCAGTGAAGACCAGACCATCCCAGTGCTGGTCACGGGGCTGAAAGGACTCAAAGTTATTGATGTGTCCTGTGGGAGTGGAGATGCTCAGACTCTTGCAGTTACTGAAAATGGTTAGTAGCAAAATATAACTTAACACTTTAAGCCTACCTTTTTTCCCTTTCATTCTGAAGATATTTATACTGCAGATATGCTTATTTCTAGTGGCTTGAATTCTGGTAAGAATTTGAAGCTGAAATTCCTTTTGGGGAAATGTATATGTGCATCTATACATTTTGTGTATAATGTATGCAGATATATTTCCATGCATAGATATGCAATATATTAATTATGAGTATGCAAACGTATTTACATTTATGGTATTTATGTTTCAAATACCCATGTAAATGTATAATGTACACACAAATATTACATATATGTACATACGTGTCTAAATTTTATGTGTTGTTATATATGTGCAAATAACTGTTGTGTTGTCACAATAGCCAGAATTTTGAGTAGGTGAGTGGTCTATGTTAACCCATGGGAAGTGCCAACGAGGGGCCTGTATTGAAACTCTGCTTCCCAGCATCCCTGAGTGACGTGCTTAGGGTGAGACAAATTCAAAACCTGAACTTCACTGTGTGAGGTTAAGCCCCGAAGTCATCCCTTAGAAAGCAGGTAGTTCTTGGAAACTAGTTGTTCTTTTAAAATATAGCTGGTTACGGTGATGTGCAGTATTTAAAAGCTGAAAGACTGGCTCATCCAGGAAGTAGAAACCCAGACTTTAATTTCTACCCCCGCCCTTGGACTCCTTGAATGCCTCCATTGCTTATCAGAGTACCTTAGAGACTATCTTATGCAAGTAGGGAACATAAATGCATCAGCGTAAAACAAGACTTTTTGGACATGCATATGTGTACCATTCTTGAACCATAATTTTATTTAATACAGATGCAGAATGATTTGACTATTTCAAAGTTGCTACATCAGGGCTTAGATTTAATAGTGTATTTCAAAAGAACATGACAGACAATGGCACTTTTAATTTCATTTTTGTGAAATGGTTGAATGACGAACTGAAAATTAAGAAAAAAGGTTTCGCAGACAATTTGGCCGTTTGATGTAGAAAAATATTTTGCAAGTCCTTATGAATAATGCCTTATAATAAATGAAGGCAGTTTTTAACTAAAGATCACATTGCAGGCTTGATTTGCAGTAAATCCTATACTTCATATGTTCTTAAGAAGAAATTTCTGTACACTGATGAATTTTCAGTGCATGCTGTGTGTTACACTTCTTATGTTTAGTTTAATCAACATGAAAGCTTTTCAGATCTTTCCTTCTTATTGCCATGAACAATTAGAATTTAATTCATAACTGCTCTTCTTAAATTACAATTTGAAAATTGTGCTTATTATAGAATCTCAGATTTTAAAGAACTTGCTTGTCAAAACAGATAACTTCATTGCATGAAAAAGCAATGCAATATTTTTAGTTTTCTTTCTCATGATTTAAAGGCCAAGTGTGGTCTTGGGGTGATGGAGACTATGGAAAACTGGGAAGAGGAGGCAGTGATGGTTGCAAGACTCCCAAGTTGATAGAAAAACTTCAAGATCTGGACATTGTGAAAGTACGATGTGGGAGTCAGTTTTCTATTGCTTTAACCAAAGACGGCCAGGTCTACACCTGGGGAAAAGGAGACAATCAGAGACTTGGGCATGGAACGGAAGAGCATGTTCGATATCCCAAACTGCTGGAAGGCTTGAAAGGTAGTTATCAGAGCTGGAAGTATTCCAGAGTTCTTTTTGCTCTTGTTGGAATATTCTACCGGACACTAATGATCTCAAATTTAAGAATGATGGTACCATGTACTCTGTCATATTTTATACTGGTTGCATTGGGAAAGCTAATAGCACACATTTTCCATCACTACTTCATTTATACCTTTAGAATTGTAGCTGACTTAGAGCCACTATGTTACAACTACTATAAATGCTGCTTGTTTTGTGTTCTCTTTATTACTGCTTTTCTTTTATTAGGTTCACAGAAATGCTTATTTAAAACATGTATTTTTGCTTTGTCATTCAAATAAATGTGGTTTTTTTTATATATATATATATATATGCTTAGATTAAGGCATGTGAACGGAATAAATGACGATCACAGGCAACAAGTAATGTAATTTAAAGTTGTGTTTGTGCCGGTACTTTTGACTAGTTTGTAATAGAGCGAAGATTATTTCTTCCATTTGTAAGAAACCTGAGGTATTGTAGGGGTAGATGAGGAAGAAACCTCTTTTATTACTTTCTTTCCTAAAATTGTTGTCCATACATGATGGATGATCTAATTGAAAGTAACTTCTGAACTAATGACTGCAATATAGCTTTACAGTCTCTGTTCATAGATGGGGAGATCTTTTAATAAACCCTAAGTACTAAGTAGAAGGAACGCAAAATTGAAGATTTTTTTAAAGTCAAAACTTTTGTACTTAAGTTGTCTCTTAAGAATCTTGAAATACTTCCTTGGTTTTTCTTTTGCTGTACTCTTCTGATCTGCTACGAAGGCAAAGGTGGGACACTTGACATCCATAATGTGTTCATAATTAAGTATGGTTGTAATTAGCACAGTTCTCCTTACCTCTGATATTTTTCTGTTAATGATTGTGATCTTTAAGTTATATTTTCAATATTTGACTTTCCTATCAGGGAAAAAAGTGATAGATGTAGCAGCTGGATCTACCCATTGTTTAGCACTGACTGAAGATAGTGAAGTGCATAGTTGGGGAAGCAATGATCAGTGTCAACATTTTGATACTTTGCGGATCACCAAACCAGAGCCCGCAGCTCTCCCAGGATTAGACACAAAGCATATTGTTGGAATTGCTTGTGGGCCTGCTCAGGTAAGTTTTATTTTTGAATTCTTAATTGCAGTTTGTCTTTGATTGTCACTGGGACTGGGTCTGTATGCTAATCCGAACTTGCATGACTTCTCATATTCTTATTTCTTATTCTGGATAAATGGAGGCTTGGAAAAAGCAGCTCTTGTGTGATTCCTCTGCCAAAAAGGGATGACCAGCTTTCCCTTTATCGGGTGTTCTGAGAAGTAGCTGTTTACCTGTTTTGGGGTTGCTTTTTTTTTGTCTGGTACAGCAATTGGATAGTTGTCAAGCAGAACGTTTCCTGCAGCAAAGATAGTAAGGTATCTGGACTGGCATAACAGCACTTTGGAAAACGTGATAAGAGATTGGTAGGGTTTAACATATGTTCACAAGGATGCAAGTGGAGGGTTATCTTCAACAGATGTGCTGATATTATTTCCATGTCTTCTATTACTGTTTGAAGACATGTGTTAGTTCTACACTCCTACCTCTAATCAGTGTTATGTTATATTTGGGAAATAACTGTTGGGCTTTGTATATTGTTTCCATTTATAGAGTTTTGCTTGGTCATCGTGTTCAGAATGGTCAATAGGCTTGCGGGTGCCCTTTGTGGTGGATGTTTGCCCCATGACATTTGAGCAGCTAGATCTTTTACTAAGACAAGTGACAGAGGGAATGGATGGCTCCTCTGACTGGCCCCCTCCTCAGGAAAAGGAGTGTATGGCTGTGGCAACATTAAACCTTCTAAGGCTTCAGGTACCTTCAATTTCTTACACATTGAGCAGTCACTGAACTAAATGTCTCAGTAAATTGCTTGGATGAATATTGTGGACTTAATGTGCTTTAAAACATTTTTATTGATTTAAGAAGTGAAATAAGTACAATATCACTTTCTGCTCTCTAAACTTTGTCAGCTAGAGGTGTTTTTTTTTCTTCTTGACAGCTTTTTGGATCTCATTAACAATGAACTATTTAAAAAAATGTAAATAGATTAAGCCTTGTATGTGCTACTTTTCCTAGCATACTGTAGCGAAGCAGAAACAGTTGAGGTTATTCTTTAGGCTATTACAGTTCAGAGTTTTAGGGGATATAGTTAAATATAATGAGTTATCTTTGACTATTAGCTCAAATTCAGTATGTGTTCAGGCAAGCCAGCTTTTCGCTTTAATTTTACCAATTTACTTACAAAAGTTTGTATCTTGGTCAGTGAACTTACTCAATTGCTCCAGGATGGACTTTTATTTTTTCAAGGTCATATCTCTTAAATTTTGCCATTTTGTTTTGTTTTCTTGTTTGTTTTTTTTTTTTTTTTTTTTTTCAGCTTCATGCTGCCATAAGTCATCAGGTGGATCCGGAATGCCTTGGCTTAGGTTTGGGCAGTATACTGCTCAATAGCCTGAAGCAGACAGTGGTAACATTAGCAAGCAATGCTGGTGTTCTTAATACTGTGCAATCAGCTGCTCAAGCAGTGCTGCAGAGCGGGTGGTCTGTGTTACTGCCGACAGCAGAAGAGCGGGCTAGGGCTCTTTCAGCACTTTTACCCAGTGCAGGTTGGTCCAAGATTCAAACCTATTTGTTTTGTGTTTGCATTTCTAGTTTATTAATAGCTTCTTCAATTCTTAGTTTCAGGAAATGAAATGAATGTAAGCCCAGGCCGTAGATTTATGATCGACCTCCTGGTGGGCAGCTTGATGGCTGATGGAGGCTTAGAGTCTGCACTAAGTGCTGCTATTACTGCAGAAATCCAGGTATGTTGCAGCAGCTTTGCAGTTCTGTACAAACAGAACAAGATGATGTATCAAGTGTTTTCTGAAGCGTGTGGATTGATGTTATCCTCTTCAGACCTAAAACTTGAGCCAGTGTTTGTATGGAAGACTGAATCATATTCTCCTTTTTAATAGAATGTTTCTTTTCGTTGCCTAGAGTGATGATTTTAACAATGGTAACAAAACTTTTTCAAAAAGACCTGTAACAGGAGCATAATTTTACAAAGTGCTTTGTACCTTTCTCTGGGATTCTTGAGTTCTTCATTTCCTTGATGCCACCCGTATCTCTCCAGCAAAAATTTCAGCCTTATTACTTAAAATTCAAGCTGAGTAAATTCTTTGCAGCATCCCAAATTTCCATAGGTTCCATCTCAGACTGTTTTGAATATTTAACAGATGTTGACTAGTTATACGAAGGATGAAAGAAACATACTGTTTTCTCCATTAGCCTCAGAGATGGGATATCCTCTGCACAAACTGATGTAAATTGTATTTATTTATAGCTGTGAAAACAAAAATATGCTTTTTCCTTGCCTCTTCCTTTGTTTAATTCTTCCTAGTGTATTTTCTTCTTGGTTTCTCTCCACTGTTGGTAAATAGGGAGGTTTATGATGCAGAGGAAATGCATGTATTAAGTTTTGCTGTAATGTATAGTCTAGCATTAGCATTTTCTGTTGTTTAAAGACACACAGGACTTCTTGTTTCTTAACTGAGTCTCCTAGGGCACATTTATGTTATAGCATAAGTGAGAAGTGCCTGAACCAACTTCAGATATGTGCTGAAAGTGATCTACGTGGCAGCGTACAGCACTGCACAGGTTAATTTACATTGTCTAAAACTTGGGTGAATTGATTTCCATAGGGTCCTTTATGACTATAGAACAGTAGCAAATCTAACCCAGGTTCTGCTGCAGTGGACTGGATTCATTACTTCTATAAATAGAGTAAATATGCCTTTGGTTGTGAACTGTGCAACAGCTACTGGCATGTTTAAACATGCACAGAACAGAAATCAATTGTTAACTTGGTTTGGTGGAAATGGAGTGCAAGTTGGTCTACTCTTGTTTACCTTCACCTCCCCCCACCTTTCTTATTATATTATAATGGTTTAGAAAAAGTGTGCCCCTGTGGTGGTTATGGAATACATAATCATGTTTGTGTGGTAGGAATTGTTTAATTTCATTTCTGGCATAGATAAAAGTAATTTGATCTTGTTATTGTGAATAGTTGTTAGAAAAATGTTTCATAATCGGAGTGGCAGTTTGCACGTTTTCTTTAACTTGATTAACTTTTTTAGGATATTGAAGCAAAAAAAGAAGCACAGAA
Source organism: Phalacrocorax aristotelis (assembly GCF_949628215.1). Lineage (NCBI taxonomy): Eukaryota > Metazoa > Chordata > Aves > Suliformes > Phalacrocoracidae > Phalacrocorax > Phalacrocorax aristotelis. Next base: position 74,813,676 of record NC_134276.1, on the reverse strand, counting down.
AGAAAAAGAAATTGATGAACAAGAAGCAAATGCATCAACGCTTCATAGGAGCAGGACTCCATTGGACAAAGACCTTATTAACACTGGAATCTATGAATCTGCAGGAAAACAAAGTTTACCATTAGTTCAGTTAATTCAGCAGTTACTAAGGTAATTGCTTCAAATTTGTCTTTTTTTTTGTACAGAAGATCTGTTTAGATGTTTTATGAGCTAGTCAACTAAAGGAAGGCTCATTTTGGTTAGCAAATAGTCTCCTGCTAGCATTTTAACACCTCAGAATTCAAAATATTGAACACTATCCTAGCTTGTCTATAGTTTTGCTATTTTATGTTTGCTAAGGAGCAAAGTTCTGTGTTTAATTACCTGATTTTAGAAAGTTTTGTTGCCTTGCTTTTATGGATTTGGATACTTCTTCCTGTACTCTGAAAGTCTGTGTAACAAATATAGGACAAACGTTCAAAAGCCTGCCCTTACAAATTATGAGAATCAGCGCAAATTTATTTAGAATTGAATGTTCTGTCCTTTTTATTTAGAAATGAATACTTTTGCCTCACGGAGACTCTAGCTGGGACGATAAGTGGGGAAATAACCTGAATTTTTGATTTGTGACACTGAGGAAGAATTGCGACTGCATGACCAGTAGGGTGCTGAGAACAAAGCTTCTTTGTCAGCTACAGCATTATTTAATATGTGGCAGTAAATAATTATGAGATTACTGAGAAATGTATTGTGCTTTTTCACTTAATTGTGATGATAACCATATAATTTGATCAGTACTGAGACTCTTTTGAAGTACATAGTGTCTTGACTTTCATTGCAGACTTTCAGATAAAATTGTCAGATTGTTTTTTGTAGTGAGTGATGACAAGAAATACAAAATTGATTTATTTTATGAATCTTGTTAAATGAAATGCTTCCACAAAAACCACTGACATTTTTGGGTACTGTGGTGCAAACAAGGAAACATCCTACAAAGAAACTTTGCATAGGTTTCTTACATATTTGTGTGAAAGTCTAGAAAAAGCTTAACCAGTGTTTCTGTGGACTGTCTTCACTATCAGCTCCCTTTAAGTACTTTACAATACTTTTATACCAATTAGGAACATCGCTTCACAGACGATAGCCAAACTTAAAGATGTTGCTCGTCGCATTTCTTCCTGCATGGACCATGAACATTACAGCAAAGAGAGATCTGCTTCTCTGGACCTGTTGCTCCGTTTTCAGCGTCTGCTTGTTAGTAAACTTTACCCAGGAGATTGTGTTGGGCAGGTCCCTAATACATACAGTAAGTTGTTGTAAAAAAAAAAAAAAGCCTCACCTCCTTCAAGCATTTGTGTAATATCTCTTTTACAGGATAGCAGTTTCTAATTTTAATTTATCATCTTGTCTCATTTATCAGCCTAGTTGCTGAGTCTGTCTGAAAAGTGTTAGAAAGTAGTGTCTTTAAATTGTTTTCTGTAAAGGAAAATTTCTCTTTGGAGGACAACAGGATCTAGATAATAAATTTTATAAACTTCTAAAAAGTTTTAAAAACGTGGTTTCTTATTTCAGTGCTAATACTGAGTGGCTGCATTTCAGAAGAGTTTGGCAGCTTTTGAAATCTGTGTGATGGTTTTTCCTGTCCTCTTCCTCCTTTTATACAGGTCCTGACCTCTTAGGTGTCGGCTCTTTACTGAAGAAATACACTGCTCTTCTGTGCACACACATTGGTGATATACTGCCTGTGGCAACCAGCATCGCTTCTGCTAGTCACAGGCACTTTGCAGAAGTATCTCGTGTCGTGGATGGAGATTTAACAGGCAGGTTTTTCTTTGCTGTCTTCCCTTCCTTCTCTTCCATGAAATTATAAAGCTATAATGTAATGTAGGTGTTCTTGAAAGATACAAATGACTAAAAAAGAGTCAGTTTCATCTTTTGGTTGATGGGAGAGAAGGAGGGCAAATTTGATGGAGAAGGCAAGAGCTTTGGACTAAAGCAGTAGTAGAAGGCAGAATGCATTGCTTGGTGATTTACTTCTGTGATGCTGTAAATGTAGGTCTTGGATTAAATCTGAATATCTCCTGTGTTTTAGGCATTCTTCTTCCAGAATTGGTTGTTTCTATAGTGCTACTCCTCAGTAAAAATGCTGGACTAATGCAGGAAGCTGGTGCTATCCCTCTGTTGGCTGGCTTGCTAGAACATCTAGACAGATTTGACCATTTAGCCCCTGGAAAGGAAAGGGATGACAATGAGGATTTAGCATGGCCAGGAATAATGGGTAGGTACTAGTAGCATTTGGACTATTTATTTAAGTTTTCATAAAGTAGCTATATAAAAATGGTGGCTGTTCATGAACTACTCTCAGGTAGGGAATTCTGCTTTACAGTACAAACTTTTATTAACCAGTTCATATGGCAGTCATGGCAGCATTTATTTCTGTCAATAGATTCTTAAGGAAGTTATGCATAGAGGTAGGATTAAGCTGAGTACAAATGCAACTTTTTGAAGTAGTAGTTCTCATCATTTTGCATTTTGAGTGTGAAAAGTTGCAGTATAAACAAGAGTAATACATCTACACATTTTGTTACTAAATTCTATCTGTAACGTAAAGGGAGAGTAATGTGAAAGCTTTGACATCAGGAATTTTTCTTTTTCCAGGGCACTTCATAATATGAGGTGTGTCTGGGGTGAAAAGAAAAGCAGAAAATGTGCATTTCTGACTGTGAGCATTTTACTAGTGGAGGGAGGAATGGAACTTCGTTGGCATAACCCAAGAAAGCTAAAGCTCACACTGCTAGATAGCAGTGTGTTGGGGAGAACAAAAACTATGTGAAAATTCAGTTACTGTTCTAATAGAGCAAACTGAGATGAAGGCACTTGTGTGCGATCATTACTCTGATGCTTCCTGCCTGGATGAAATTACCTTGAGTTTGAAATGGTTTACTGACATGTAGATTGGAAGAGTTCTAATGTGTATGTAACCTTTCTTCTTTTATTTAAAAAAAAATCTGGATTTAGACTGAAATTAAATATACAGGCAATGCCTTGCAGGCAAGCATATAATACAACCGAATAATTTTGAGGGAGAACTGACTAGAGCAGTGCTTTGCCAGAACACCGGTTGTTCTGCTCCACCTCCAAACAAAACAGCGGTATAGATGAGCAGTGCTAGGTCTTTGACAGTGTGATATTGGAAACTTGTGCATAAAAGAATATAGCATACAGACAATTTTAATTGCATAATATGTTGACAGGGACATATTAATAGCCATTTTGACTTTTGAGCATGTCAGAAGACAAGCAGCCCTTACACAGAAGTGAAGAACTTGGTTAGGCAACTATGAAAAGAATTTTCAGAAAAAAAATCTACTTTCTGTTTTTCTGTTGGTAAATTGTCTATTCTGTTTTATTCTTGTAGGTTCATTTTTTACTGGCCAGAGTTGCAGAAATAATGAGGAGGTGACACTTATACGTAAAGCTGATCTAGAGAACCACAACAAAGATGGAGGATTCTGGACAGTGATTGATGGGAAAGTGTATGATATAAAGGACTTCCAAACTCAGTCTTTAACTGGCAGTAGCATACTTGGTGAGAATCAGCATCTGAATTCAAGACACAAATTGCTTCTCTTTCAAAACTCGCTGGCGTGAACAGGTTTTTAGGTATACTGACTGCCTCTTTCTCTCATTAGCTCAGTTTGCAGGTGAGGACCCAGTTGTTGCTTTGGAAGCTGCTTTGCAATTTGAGGACACGCGGGAGTCAATGCATGCCTTCTGTGTTGGCCAGTATATGGAGGTAAAAATGTTACATATTAACCGATACACATTTTCTGAAGTAAAGTATTGCTTTGCTTTCAGAATTCTTATTCTAGCTCAGGAGGTCAGTTCTAGCTTTCAATTCCAATTTCTTTTGATTAGCCTGACCAGGAAGTGATTACAACACCAGATCTCAGTACTTTGTCGTCACCTCTAATAGACACAGAAAGGAATTTGGGTCTTCTCCTTGGACTGCATGCTTCCTACCTGGCAATGAGCACACCACTTTCTCCTCTGGAAATTGAATGTGCCAGTAAGCAGAACTTCATTTTGAGCTTAAATAAGTGATAAATACTTGTCAAAGAATGCAAGAAAAAGACATGGGCCAAATAAATTTACTGGAAATCTAGCACCTCTTTAGTTTTGCTGTCTTCTTCCTGTAATTAATTCTTAAAATTAACTGCCATACTCATCAAGGTCCTGTAATTTAGCAAGATTTAAATGGGTATTAGATAATTTAGAACAGTTGTATATTACAGATTTTGGATATTTAAGATAGACTATTGAAAGAGAAAGGATACTCTGTAGCGCAGTTATCTCACTAATCTGTGTTCAGTTAAGGGTGCCTGGAGCATGTGGTGTTGGATTCTGTCTTGTTGGATAATCTTAATTTGGTGAATAGAGGGTATAATTCAATATTAATCACAGAAAAATTGCTAAGGCCCTATTCTCTCTTTAACAGGTGATGGCTGCCCTGTTACTTAATTGTTTCTTAGTTGCAGAACCCTTTTCTCTTTTGTGAAATATTTCAGTAAATGGAAGAGCTGCTAAACCTTGTTTGAAGCTGTGTATGTGTTTTATTTGAGGGGGTTGTTGAGTCTTGATAGCTTAATCCTTCATCAGAATATACATCTGTGTTTTCTTTCTTTTAGAATGGTTGAAGTCATCTATCTTTTCTGGCGGCTTGCAAACTAGTCAGATTCATTACAGTTACAATGAGGAAAAAGATGAAGACCACTGCAGTTCACCTGGTAACACTACCCCAAATAAATCAAAACTATATACACATCGATTAACTTTGAGTGACCATTCACAACCTTTTCTACAAGCTATTGCAGATAATAATATTCAGGATCACACTGTGAAGGTAAGCTCTCAGTGGTTCTGTTAATAAAAAATATTGCTGAAGGGTGACACTGATGGCCTGAAACAGTTTTGTTGGTGAATATTCTCCAAAAGTTATAACAAAACAATGGAAGAAGTTATTTCAGAATTATTTTTTGTGAAAGGAGTGGTTGAGTACTACTAATGGATAAAATTTGCATATTTCACTTGATATCATAACAGTAGAGTGTTTTCTTTTGAATTTTTGAGTGGGAGAACTAAAAAATTTAAATGTATTCATACCAAAAAAATTAATAATACATTACTTTCCATGTCAAGTTTTAGTAGTATAAACGGAGCCTGCTCACCTCCAGCTGAACTGAGATGGAGTTTTTTTGGAATGTATTTTGTGTGTCAGGTGCCTGTATGTCTCTGTCTTAAAGTCCCTTTTTACCTTGGAGCTCAGGTTTCACCTAGTTGAAATCGTGGATATTATGAAGCCCCCTAAGATTTGCATTGATCACTGTCTTCTGTAATACTGTCAGATTTTCTAACCCTTCGAGTTCAACTGTTTTATTAGAAAAACCCCAAATAAGTCCTTAGGAGGATACGATAGCAATAAAGATGAGTCAGGAGAAGACAATTAAAAATCACATTATGTGACTTGGCTTTATCTCGGGAAGAGATAAAAGCAGTAGTAGCTTTGTTCCTTGAGCCGTGTTGCTCTACATACAAGAAGAAGGATACAGGGTATTCTTTGTAGTGTTGAGTTATAATTGTTGTGTAGTAAATAGTGCATGCTGTGTGGTGTATCTCACTTCCGAATGTTAGTTTCCATTGTGGAGGTTATTCAGTGTTATTTTAAATGCTGGCTGCAGTAATTTGGGTCCTTTCATTGTATTTAAAACCAAAGTTAAACAGAGGCTGTTGTGTGGGTTTTTTGCAGGACTTCCTGTGTCAAATAGAGAGGTACTGTAAACAGTGTCACTTAACAACACCAATCACATTCCCTCCTGAACATCCTGTGGAAGAAGTAGGACGTTTGTTGTTATGCTGTCTTCTGAAGCATGAAGATTTGGGTAGGTAGGCTTGTGGTTTAGCTGTCACAGAATACATTTTGGACCAGTTTAAACTCTGCTATGGATGATTTTAGAAATGCATATTCAGAGATTGTCTTTTCCCATTAAGGTCACGTAGCACTGTCTCTTGTTCATCCTGGTACCCTTGGAGTTGACCAGGTAAAGCACAAAACCTTACCAAAATCTGTAGTGGATGTGTGTCGTGTTGTCTACCAAGCAAAATGCTCACTGATTAAGGTAAGCCTCTTATCTGCTGAAGTTTAGATTATTTTTGATTTGAAGTGTTTTTATTAAAAGTTATATATTGATCATTAAACAGTAACCTAATCTTTCAATGCCTTTTCTAGACTCATCAAGAACAAGGACGTTCTTACAAGGAAGTTTGTGCTCCTGTCATTGAACGTTTGAGATTCTTATTCAATGAATTACGTCCTGCAGTTTGCAATGATCTCTCTATAATGTCTAAATTTAAACTTCTGAGTTCCTTGCCCCGATGGCGGAGGGTAGCCCAGAAGATAATCAGAGAAAAAAGGAAAAAAAGAGGTAAGGCAACGTTAATGTTGCATTTTCTTTGCAAAAATGAAAATCAATCTCATTCAAAGGTTTTCTGCCCCTATATTTGAGGCTTTTATTAGCTAAAGCATTAAAGCCATTTGCTTTCTGCTGCATTTTCATGAAGTTTTCTAAAGCAATGGTTACATGTTGTTTACTGCAGCAAAGACCAGGCAGACAGGAGAGTCCAATTTACATGAGGCCTGCTTCTTTGTGTTCCAGCATATTAAAAATGATCCATTAACATCAGTCCCTCTGAATTGGTTTTAATAAAGTTTAACTAGAAGTGGCACCTTACTAAAAATCATGTTTTATTAAAGCAGTGTACTCAGAGAACTGTTTAACTGGAAATAAATTAATGTGGTGAACAATTTTGAAGTGCTTTTGAAGTTGGTCTTCAAAGATAAAAGCATGTTGCAGATATTACCAAAGCTAATTTGATAGTAGTTGGACATAGATTTCACTAACAGTACATTTGCATTTTATTACAGGCAGATCTTAAGCATTCTGTATGCTTTGGTTATCATGCCAACTTAAAAATGTGACACCACAAAATGTTATCAGATTACATAAAATAATATTTTTTTTTCTTTGTTTCTAGCACCAAAAAAATCCGAGTCTGCTGATGTGGAAGAATCCAAAATTGGAAACGAAGAGAGTGATTTAGAAGAATCCTGTGTGGTACCTCACAGCCCTGTACCTATAGATAAAAAGCCCATACCAATCAAATCACCCAAGGTAAGATATCAGATTTTAAATCAACCTTGTGAATAAAAATAACGAGGAAAAAATACTAGCTAAAGCCTGATTGCTATAACTTGACATTTAATATACTGATAATAGTGTTTGGGGTATATAATTAAGTACGGCCAATTGTTTTAGTGAAACCTGGAGTAATTCTTAAAAACAAGGTTGTGTACTGCATGTTTAAAATACATGAAGATACTTTGTCTAATTTTTAGATTACTGATAATCTTAGAAGTGTTCATGAAATGAAAGGTTGTGATGGGTTACTTCCTCTTTTTTAATATTAAGGCATTTGAAATTTTATGTAGCAGTTGTAAACAAGAGGAGTTGCAAATAATACTAAGCCCTTTCCTGGCTTTGAAGAAGTTTCCATTTTTTTGTACTCCTGGTATTTTAAATTTGGACATGGCTTTACATGAAAATTTACATTTTCAGTAATTTAAAATTTGTTTTAACACGCTACCTTCTGTTTTGCAGGATAAATGGCAGCCGCTTTTGAGTACGGTTACAGGTGTCCACAAATACAAGTGGCTTAAGCAAAATGTCCAAGGCTTGTATCCACAGTCTGCCCTCCTTAACACCATTGTTGAATTTGCACTTAAAGAAGAGCCGGTGGATGTAGAAAAAATGAGAAAATGTTTGCTGAAACAGGTAAAATGGATGAAAATGGGTTTGCATATATTAGCAGTTTTCAGAAGTATGGCACTTCTGTATTTTTTTTTCTCATTTGCAGTTGGAAAGAGCAGAAGTTCGTCTGGAGGGAATAGATACTATTCTGAAATTGGCAGCAAAAAATTTTTTGCTCCCGTCTGTGCAGTATGCTATGTTCTGTGGATGGCAGAGGCTTATTCCAGAAGGAGCAAATATAGGGTAAAACTTTTTGTTGTTTTTCCTTTCACAATTCTTCAGTAACAAAAACAAATACTAATTTCTGTTGTTGTTTTTCTGTGAAGGGAACCTCTTACCGACTGTTTGAAGGACGTTGATCTGATCCCACCATTTAACAGAATGCTGCTAGAAGTAACTTTTGGAAAGTTGTATGCATGGGCTATTCAGAATGTCCGGAACATCTTGCTAGATGCTACTGCAAAATTTAAAGAACTAGGTGAATCTCATTTTGTTGCTGTTGGCTTGGGATAAAACTGTTTTAAATGAATATTGTTGCATATTTTGAAGTTCCCAGTAATTGGGATCCTAAAACAAGTTCCCTCTGTGCTCAGAAATACTTTGACTTTCTGTCCATTCACGTGGTATTCCACCCCACCTTGTTCCCCCTTAACTCACTTTTTGGTGTTTAAGGGAATGTTGCTGGTGTCCCAGCACCACGTCTTTGATTACTCATTAGTAACATTTTACCATTAAAGTCTAAATTATAAAAAGTTTCTTGGAACTTCACCGTGTAAATTCTTAAAGCCAAGCAAGGAATAAAAATATTTTAAACCATCAAACAAATCTATAACCTGTTTTATTGCAGCTTCCAAATATCAACTGACTTTGTGATTTGTATTTCTTTTGAATTAGGTGTACAGCCTGTTCCTCTACAAACAATTACTAATGAGAATCCAGCAGGACCAAGTCTAGGGACTATTCCACAAGCACGTTTTCTGTTGGTCATGCTCAACATGTTGACGCTGCAACATGGTGCTAATACCTTGAGCCTCCTCCTTAATTCTGGCATGCTAGCATTGACGCAAACAACGCTGCGGCTGATAGGTATGAGATCTTCCGGCTTCTCGTTTGTAAGAAAGCATGTGTTTTATAAATCTCCTGTATGTTTTACTTGCTGGTGTACCTAAACTGCAGAGTGACTTTGCTGCTTAAAGATAGTAGTTAATGCTATTCACCTTTACCCCCAGTACAAAAACAACATCCGTACGCACGATTGAAAAGGAAGTTAGTTTGACTTCAGCCTTTATTCATCCATGATTTTTCTCCTAAGCCTTTGCTCTGGCAATCCTTCACTAGAATTTAGGAGTGATAGTGTAGTCTTGGTGGAAAAATAACAAATAAACTAAAAATGGAAATTTTAAAGTACTAAAAACTGCCTACTCCCTACTCATTCGTTTTCATTTTTTTTCTACCCAGTCTGCATATTTAAGCTGGAAGCTTCCTTTGTTTGTTGGGTTCCAAGAAATTCTGGTGTGTTTCTTGCCATGATTCAACTTCTCCTGCTTTTTCTTTCTTTGTTTTCTTAAATAATAGCAAATAGTTGTTCTTGTAACTTGTACTTATCTGGAGTTCTCATAAAAAGTGTGGTTGGTTTTTTTTTTTTTTAAAATCTGTTAGTAGAACCATTTAACTACTGGACTCATCACTAAAATGTCCCTATTATTTTTGTCATTTATTTTTGTTCAAAATTAAGTGCTTAAAGCCCTGTGTGTTCAAAACCGTTGTATCCTAGTTTCATAAAAGCTCATCTGACTGTATCGCCTATTAGGTCAGCTTTCCTATTTGTTACTGCTTTTATATTGCAAATCTTATGTGCCTTAAGGTTTAAGTGTGACAAAGGTACATATTTTTAAATTATTTGCATGTTTTTTTCCTCTTCAGGACCTAGTTCTGACAACATTGAAGAAGATATGATTGCCTCTTCTCGTGGAGCTTCTGCCACAGTTCTAGAAGAGTCAAGAAAGGAAGCTACACCTGTTCAGCTCCCTGTTTCTGGACCAGAGCTGGCAGCCATGATGAAAATTGGTACCAGAGTAGTGAGAGGGGTAGACTGGAAATGGGGTGATCAGGTACAACTTCTTTCATACAGGTTTGGGTGTATTAAAATTCTAAAGTCTCTATTCAGTGGACTGTCTGTATTTATATTCAAACTTTAAAGGTCACTTTACATTTCAAAGACTTGGAGAATTAACATAAAATATAATTATTTGTTTAACTTCACTTTTGGAGATGAAAATTCTTTTTAGTGAGACTGTCCTAATGCGAGATTGAACAGGAAACTGAATCACTTGTTTGCTACAATATTATATGCTTCCATCTAGGTGTGTATGGCACTTATGTAGTGCAGAGTAAAACAGATCCGAGTGTTGCTGCAGTTTACTGGGGTGATTTCTTTTGAATATTGTGAAATGCTTTCCAGCTTTGTGCTGGATTTTGAAACATTATTGAATGTTTACTACCTCACCATTAAGTTAGCAGCAAAAAAGAGCAACTGCATTATTGTTTTATGAACTTTGATATGAATTAGTGTTGTTGATTGTGTAATCTGAGCCTCTCTGTTCTGTCAGGATGGACCCCCTCCAGGTTTGGGTCGTGTGATTGGAGAATTGGGAGAAGATGGCTGGATTAGAGTGCAGTGGGACACCGGAAGTACAAATTCTTACAGAATGGGGAAGGAGGGAAAATACGATCTCAAACTAGCTGAGCCACTGCCGGCAACGCAGCCTGCAACAGAGGATTCAGACACTGAGGATGATTCTGGTAAAAAAGCAATTTTTTTTTATTATTATTATAAAAGTGGGGGCACGGCTTTAGTTGAATTCCAAATTTGGTATCTTGTAATATGAAAAGGCTTCTTTCACAGGAGAAAATGCTTCATCAAAGAAGATTAATTTAGTGTGTGTACATTTCTGACCAGAATCTCTAAGGTAGCTTTACTCTGAGAAAGAGGATAGAAGGATGGTATCACATTTGTTGCACGTTCATGGGCCAAAGAAAACAGTATGATCCAACTGAAATAATTTCAGTTACAGATACCAGGAGGTATATGTTTCAACATATGTTAATGCCATTCTAAAGTGTGTTTTTTATATGGCCTAATTATACATGTAGTCACACTGCTTCCTTATTCTTGGTACTGCACTTGGAATTTAAGTTGTGTACTGCTAGAGAATATCTTGAAAATATCTGCACAAAATATCTGGTTTATATTTTGCCTTGCAGTTGGAAATTAGGAATCATCTTCATGTGAAATTATCTTACAGAAAATATTTAAAACAAATTGCTCACACTTTGTTTGTTTCAGAACTCTTCATGAAGTAGATGAACTCAACATTAATGTATTCCTTTGCCTTTTGTGTCTCCCTTCAGAAGGAGAACAAGTTGAAAGGAATCTCCACCCTACTTCCATGATGCTGACAAGTACTGTGAACCTGTTGCAGACACTGTGCCTCTCTGCTGGCGTCCATGCTGAAGTCATGCAAAGTGATGCTACTAGGACTTTGTGTGGTCTACTCCGTATGCTTGTGGAGAGTGGAACAATAGATAAATCAGGTATATTATATAGAAACAGTCTGATTCAGCTATGTAGTTCTGTTTTGTGCTCTGTTGTCTTGTAACTTTGTAAATCTTTTGTTACTAGTTTTTAAGCCTTTAAGGCCAAAGGCTAGAAAATGCATTTTCTGGGCTTTTAAAATCTTAATTGTTAGCAAAAGCAATGTAAGTCATCTTGAGCATTCTTAGAACATAAGCAGTAAAAGCGGAAGAAATGCGTAAGATGTGGAGCATCAGGGTGTGTATGGTTGTCTTAGACAATGCATTTCTTAGCAGTCTTTTTCTCTTTGGGGAGAACAGTATGACTGAGTAAGTTATATCAATTTCCATAGCTGCTTTGTAATTTCAGAACCTGTTAACTACTTTGAAATGAGGAAACGGTATGAGAATTGTTTTAAAGGCATATTTAATAAAATTAATTACAGGCTTTAGAATTGAAGTTAATAGTCTTTATAAAGACAGTAGAGTAGCTCAGTGTTATGTTTTGTCCAAAAAAGCCCCACGTAGTATGTAGAGAATTACATAGCTGGCGGAAAAGTCAACTGTTATATGTATATATCTTTTTGTTTTTAGCTTCCTTGCCAAATAAATTAGTTTATAAAGAACAGCATAGGAGTTGGTGCACGTTGGGATTCATTCGAAGTATAGCACTCATGCCTCAGATGTGCAGCACTCTTAGTACATCTCAGTGGATAACTTTGCTAATGAAAATTGTTGAGGGGCATGAATCTTTCACTGCTGCTTCACTACAGAGACAGGTAATGTGTGTATTTCCAAATTACTTTGATAGGCAATGAATTTAATAGACGTTAGTTCTCTTAAAAAAAATTCGTATTTTAAAAAACAGATGGGAAATGTCCTTAAATCAGTTTTTAATTAATTGGAAAAAACATACCATGTCTTCTTCTACTTAAGATTCATTGTTTTGAATATACATCTGTAAGTATTTGAGCCTTCAGGGCACTACAGACTCCCTTGTTCTATTGAAAGCCTGAAAGTTTTTTACAGATGAGAGGCCAAAAGAGTGTTCCAGAAATGTATTCCAGAAACTTCTATATAACGATTCCTAGAAATTGAATAAAGAAAAGAATAACAAAAAGATGGTTAGGAAAAATGTGCAATTTCAGTTTAGGTTATCAAATTGCGTATTATCTACTGTCCCTCCTTCCATAGTAAACTGTTGTTATTATTTTAATTACAGTCTCTCTTAAGAAGCTACATCTTTGCATCTTATTTTGATATTGTATTTCCCTTGTCTCCTTTCCCCTTTTTTCTTCTTTTCTTTTTTCTTTTTTTTCATTTCTTTTTCCTTAGCATCTTGTACTTGTACTGCCTTTTTCATGAGATTGAAAAGCGACCTTATGGAATAACTCTTCCAAGTTTTAAGGCTCGGGGATCAAAAGATCATCTTAATCTTTTCCTTGATAAGGCATCAGCACTTTTTTTAATTAAAGCCTTGTATCATAGAGGCCTGTGCATTTTTGATTGATCTTCCAGCAAATTCTTGCCAGTATTTTTAATATGATGAGATTTCTGTCATCATCCTGGACTTAATGCATTAGAGTTAGCTGTGCTGGTTCAGGGAATACTCAAGAAGTGAGCATTCCTCACGTACCAGCGGCTAACTTAGTAACAAGAAAAAGATGAGACCTTGAAGTTTTAGAAAGACATGTTACTGACAGAGGTTTGCAAGGAAAGAGATCTCTTCACTGTTACTGGTCACTTGTATTGGTCTTCTGGGTAGAAGATGAAGCAGCTCAAAACCTGAAATACTCCTGGTTGGAACGTGCAACCCCACCTGCTCTTTGTTACTGCAGTGCTGTGCCTTCACATGTTTCGTGCCAGTCCTACATAATGTTTAGAGATGCCAGCCTGTTTCTTCTGTACTGTGTTGGAGGCCCTAGCTTCACAGTAACTACTTTTGGGTGCCACTGTGGTTGCTTTTTGCCCTCTTGTATCATTCAGCTTAATATCTCGTGATTTTTATTTATCATACCTTCATTGGAGAACACTTGGAAACTTTCATTCTGAAATAGATCTTAGTACAACGTTCTGGGTCTGGAATCTGAACAAACCTTCTCATTCTGTATTCCTATTTTTCCTATGTGTTTTAGTCATTTACATTGTTTTCCAGTGTGTGTTTGTCTCATGTCCTGAGTATTGAAGAGGTTGGCTTCACTAATGTAATGTGCCAATGAAGGCTAACTTTTAAAATGCCTTTCTTCTGTACTTAATATGTTTGAGAATTCCTTTTAATATTTGGTGACTTGGAATGAACTAACACTGATCATGTTTTCTTTTTAGATCCTTGCTGTACATTTGTTGAAAGCAGTACTTCCATCTTGGGATAAAAATGAAAGGTCAAGAGACATGAAATTTCTTGTGGAAAAACTATTTGGATTTTTAGGCAGCCTGCTTAGTACTTGTTCTTCAGATATCCCACTGCTCAGAGGTAGAGGAATTTTCCCTCAGTGGCTTATTTTTATGTGTAGAAAATCTGTGTGTTAAATTGATAACTGCTGTGCTATTGCTTTGTCTTTCCAGAATCTACTCTGAGAAGGAGAAAGGCCAGGCCCCAAGCATCTCTAACTGCCACTCACAGTAGTACTTTAGCAGAAGAGATAGTGGCACTGCTGAGGACGCTCCATTCGCTCAGCCAGTGGAATGGACTCATAAACAAGTACATCAACTCTCAGCTAACCTCCATCACCCACATCTTTGCAGGAAAACAGTCAGAAGGGGTAGTTTCCACGTTTTAAAATAAGCTCATTTTTATAGCAATATTTATTTCGAAATGATAAATAGTAAATGTTTGTAAACAATATTAAGCTTAATTTTGAAACCATTTTTCTGTTTTGTATTTTTATATATATATTTGTGTTGTAATTTTAAAATTGAAGTACGTGTGATTAACTTTGTATTTTTAAAGCAGATGGAACTATGTATGTGTTCTCCCTACAGTTAATGTTCTTGTTCTTTGTTAGGCTCTGTTGGATGACTACTTTCCTGATGCTGAGAATCCAGAGGTGGGAGGCCTAATGGCAGTGTTAGCGGTGATTGGTGGCATAGACAGTCGTTTGAGACTGGGTGGACAAGTCATTCATGACGAATTTGGAGAAGGCACAGTGACACGCATCACCCCAAAAGGGAAAATCACTGTACAGTTCTATGACATGCGAACATGTAGAGTGTGCCCTTTGAATCAACTAAAACCAGTAAGTTCGTTTTATTGAGGCCTTAATGCAGGGAAGAGTATGGTTAAGGGCTCTGATAAGGTACAGAGAAAATATTTGTTCTTCATTGGATAAATACATTGACATTCAACACATACAGTGCTCTGAATGCAAACATAAGATGGTACTTTTGAACCTCTACAGGGCCTTTAATGCCCACCCTCATTTGCTGAGGAGGTGAAAGGGTTTGAGCTGAAGTCCTTTCACTTGAGGTAAAATCCCAAGTCATGATGATGTGGTTCTTAGCTCTTACATGAGAGGAGTGTATTTATTTGTATTTAACTTCATTTGCTAACTAATGTAGAAACTCTTGGGTGTTTTCATTTGAATCTTAATCTCAAGGTGGTTAACATGGCTTTAGTGAAAGCACAGTCAAAGTGCCTGGTCTGCAGTTCTTCCTTGCTCTGACTCTGTCTTGCTTTTTCGCCAAGTAGACCTGTAATTATATGGTACAAGTACAGGCTTAGGAACTACGTAGGGAATGGAAATCCTCTCCAGTTCCTGGTCAAAAGCAATAAGACAAATGCTACTTTTTCTATTTTCCAGTTAATAACCATTGAAACTTCTGAATGATTTTACAGAAATTTTGGGAAATGCTTATGGTTTTTTTGTTTGTTTTTTTTTTGTCTGGTTCTTCCCCCACTGTCTAGCTTCCAGTTGTGGCTTTTAATGTGAACAACTTGCCTTTCACTGAGCCGATGTTATCCATTTGGGCTCAACTAGTAAATCTGGCTGGAAGTAAAATAGAAAAACAAAGAACGAAGTCACCCAATCAGGGTCTTTCAGGTACAGGTGGGGTTTTTTTTTTGTTTTTGTTCTGTTTTAAAATAGCTGAATATACTCTGGAAAAACACTGGTAACTGCAAATGTACATAAGAAGGGTTTTCTGGCCCTTACCTTTTTTCTTAATCAACACTGAATAGTATGCGCTTATGAGACATGTTTAGCTAGGAGATTAATTGCTCTGCACTGGAAGTGGAATACCACTTTTACTTTGTTGAGAAATTAAGGTTTGGGTCTGGACTTTGGTATTGAATTGTTTACTATTGGATGCATCTAACAACTGTACTTACTGTGCTATACATCAGCTGTATGATTGTCCAGGGTATGAAAAGTAGGAAGGCAGTGTTTTTAACGTGATGGGTCATAGAATGCATGCAGACTTTTCATCCAGGTGCTGTTCAGACTGCCTTGTACCATCAGTATTTCACAAGCCTTCACACAGTGAAATAAGATGTAAACTGATTTTTGGACTGAGATTGTATGGATGATAGCCTTTCTACTCCAGTACAAGAGATTCTTAGTGCTAATGGCTGCTTAATATTTCTGATAGGTCAAGTGGATTTGGACCTACTGCGATGCCAGCAATTGAAGCTCTACATACTGAAAGCAGGCCGAGCTCTCCTTTCTCACCAGGATACACTAAGGCAGATCTTATCTCAGCCAGCTGTTCAGGAGTGTGCGTTAAATCCGGCAGGTATTCTGAAATGGAACTTGAGTATGTTGCTGTTTGTTTAGATGGTAGATAGATTATGTGGTTATAACCCTTGCTAATGGCAGCTGGAGCCTAGAAATCATGTTTGCCCTCTGAAGATTAAAAATCAGAAATTAAAATGCAGGAATGTTTTAACCTTTTACATAAAAAGCATTTTGACTTTTTAACTTACATTTTGAAGGTTAAGTGGATCATGTGTTGAAGCTTGAAATATTAGAGTTAGCTACATTTGTAAGTCCTCTATAGGTAGGTAGTAAGCTTTGTAAGTAATTTTTAAAAACTTGTGGGTTTTTTTTGCAGTGGTTTCTTTTTCTGCTTCAAAGCTTAAAGTATGAGTTCTCAAATGGCTATTTCTTTCACTTCAAATATTTTGCAGTTTCCAGTGAAACAAGTACCAGGGTACAGTGTCTTAAGCATAGTCTTAGAAGGACTTTAAGGAATTGTAGTTTTAATAATTTGAATTCATTCTCTATATACATTCATTCTACATATAAAAATGAAGAAGATGGCTCTGTCAGCTTCCAGGATAGCTATTGATGCCCTTATAGTTTATATTAATTCTTTTGGGCATTTGTGAAGCATGTAATGTCTTTAAATATATTAATAAATTCAGTTTATTTGTATGTTTCTGGGGGTTTTTGTCAGTTGCCAAATTTTACGTAAACAGAATGATCAGGTTTTTTCCAGGAATGGAATGTGGTTTTTAAGTGGGTGGTGGGGAGCCCACCCAACTTTTTTCTTTTTTTATGCTGTTTTTGTTTAAGTACATGAGGACTAATAACTGTTTTGTTATTCTTTCAAATATGAGAACTTCCTTTTGTTGAAGGTAGATGAAAAGTGAGTACACTTTCCTGAGATAGCCACAGTAAAGATCTAGGAAACATTCATGTTTATGCCAACAAGAATAGAAAATCAAATACAAAAGTTGCAGAATCGTGAGGCAGTTGATTCAAAGAAGGTGTACTCTTGAAGGGGCAATGAATATCTGTAGGGAGCTCTTCCCAAGAGGTGTATTAGAGGGGGAAATGACTCAATCCTGAAAGTATGCGCCAACATTTTGGGGATCAGTGAGATTGTTGGTTGTCTATATAAAGTGTTTTATACTGGAAGGACCACTGTATAATAATGTTATTGGAAAAAGGTGAACTCAGAAGATACTTTTGCAAATTCACTGCCCACTGAGCAGTTTCTGCTAGACATGTGGCACACATGATATAAATGCGTGATTCCTCTGGAGAAATATGGGAGAAATAACAATGTTTGATCAACCAACAGGCCCCAAAATAAGTCTCCTGATTGACTTATTATTTTAACCAAAACAATGTAATATGTTTTTGTTTCAAGAGGATGGAGCTGTTGCCTCCCCCGACATAGGAGATATGTCCCCCGAAGGACCTCAGCCTCCCATGATTCTTTTACAGCAACTCTTGACAGCTGCTACGCAACCGTCACCTGTGAAAGCAATATTTGACAAACAAGAGCTTGAGGTAGAGTCTCTGTTTTCTGCTAATAAGTAACCTAATAAATAAGTCTTTTTAATTCACATTCCAGTTGAAACTTGTTAAACTATAGGTTTAAAAAAAAAAAGTGACACTGAACCCCTTCTGGCAAATCACCTTTAATTTCAGGCACATGCACACAAAAACACACTCTAAATATGCTTGTGCTACTTGGACTGATTTATTTGTTCTCATTTAGGCCGCTGCTTTGGCAGTATGCCAGTATCTGGCTGTAGAGTCTACACATCCTTCAACTCCGGTGTTTGAAGACTGCAGTTCTAGTGAAGCTACAACACCCATCACAGTGCAACATATCCGACCCACAAAAGTGAAGAAACGCAAGCAATCTCCAATTCCACCCCTCCCCATTGTAGTTCAAGTTATGGAAATGGGTTTCCCTAGGAAAAACATAGAATTTGCACTAAAGTCTCTGTCTGGAACCTCTGGAAGTGCTTCTGGATTACCAGGTATTTAATTTAGTTAAATTAATGATGTTAGAAGGAGAAGAAAAGTGGCAAGCAGATGAAAATGCTACTTACAGGGGAGCAAATGTTACTGCTCTTTTTGGATACAATCTTAAGGATGTCAGAGAATCCCTTAGAGACAGACTGAGTTTGTTTTCTGTATTAGGAGTGGAAGCCTTGGTTGACTGGTTGTTGCATCACCCTGATGTTCAAATTACGGATCTCTCTGATGCTGATACTATCTCTGATGAATATTCAGATGAGGAAATAGCAGAGGAGGTAGAAGAAGCTGAAGCTGCTTGCCCTGTGGTAAATATCAACTTACTAAAACCTGAGTCATGCTAGCTGGCTGCAAATTTTGTACTTCCTCCTTTTTATGAACTTGGTTAGAGTACAAGGATATTCTGCTGTCTCAAGCTTTCAAGACTGTAACAAGGGCCACATTTGCCACATGTTTCTAAGGCATGTCATAGAAGAACTCAAGAATAATCTATAAATGTTTATGTATGAGTAGCACAGGGGAAAAGTAGAATGCAGGTAGATGTTTCACTAGCGGTAGCTGTAAGCATCCCTGATAGTTGATCTCAGTTTCATCTAAAATAGTCAATGCTATAGTATAATATTTGTAAGGGACTCCTCTTTCTATTTTTTTTTTTTCTTGCCATTTTTTCCCCCCACCTCCCTTCCTTTAGTCTGAAAAACAAATGTATGTTAGCTACAAGGAATGACTGAGGAATTAGTGAATAAATGGCAGAAAGATATCAGTGAAATAACGTAGCTTTTTCCTTATGAAAACTATTTTCACTTATTGGTGATAAATGACCTTTACAATGCCTATTGAGTGTGATGGCTTTCATGTAAATTTGTATTAGGCTTCTGTTGACTTCCAGGAACTGTTTCAGTAAGGATTTGCCAGTAAAATGAAATGAGTTCCATAGTTCTATTTATTTTTTAAGGAGTCATGTTGAGTTTTCTGGCACATGTTGGATTTCGTAACTGAAAGAAATGCATTATATTTTGAAGGAAATTAACCTGACATTGAATTCAGAGATCTTTATCAGTATTTCAGTGAGAAACTGCTGTATATTGCCTTGAATGAAAAAACATTAAATACTCAAAACAGAAGAAAGTTTTCTGAAAATTCTTGTTACAGCTGGAATTCAATTTCTGATAACTACAGTCTTACCCTTTTTCCAGCTTGTTTTTCTAAGGGAATACTTTAAATCCCATTGTATTATATAACAAAAAACCTAGTATACTTTAGGTAGGATATTACCATTCACGATTGTTTTTTGTTTGGTTCCTGTCTGCGTGTGTGTTCCCCGTGTCCCGCCCCCCCCCCGCCCCGAAATAGCCTAAGAAGTGGAATGTGAATGTGTATCTGTAAGGCTAAGTAGATTACTCACAAACTCTCTTTGTTCTAATTTTCTATGGGAAGCAGATTTCATAATAGCAACTTTCAGCTTGTTTCATACATGTTAAAAATTTGCAGCTACGTTCCTTGGCTAATAATTTTGAAAACTAAATTTTACTTTAAAGTAAAGTAGGTCATAAATGTTAGCCCTGTAGTGAGCTGACCTATTGAAGACTTTTACTCATTTTGGCATGCGACTTGGATATTACGTGTGTGTGGTTTTGGGTTTTCTTCAGTCTCTGCTAACAATTTTATTTATCTGAATTGAAGACAGATTTTGTAACTGTTGTATGTATATTTTGGACTTCTTTTCCAGTCGAGTGGTGCTGTTGTAACAGAGACCCAGACTTACAAGAAACGAGCTGATTTCTTAAGTAATGATGACTATGCTGTGTATGTGAGGGAGATTATTCAGGTAAGCATGATGGTGAAAAGCTATACTGAAACTACTTATGTTCCTTCTGGTACAAAAGTCTTTACATAGCTATGGCATTCTGTTGTCCTTTTTCCCTAGGTGGGCATGATGGTTAGGTGCTGCAGAACCTATGAGGAGGTTTGTGAGGGAGATGTAGGCAAAGTTATTAAATTGGATCGAGATGGATTGCATGACCTGAACGTTCAGTGTGATTGGCAACAAAAGGGTGGTACTTACTGGGTCAGATATATCCATGTTGAGCTTTTAGGTAAGTCCAGTGCTAACTACTTTTTAATAAAAAACTGAACGATACACTAAAGGAGGTTTATTTTTTGGGGGGAGAAAACCTACTCACCATGCATTTATTCTTGCAACTGCTAGGATTCCCACCGCAGAGTTCTGCCTCTCATATCAAGATAGGTGACAAAGTGCGTGTGAAAAGCTCTGTTACCACACCCAAATACAAATGGGGCTCAGTTACTCACCGAAGCGTGGGAGTTGTCAAAGGTAACGTATATTCAAAATGGGGCATGGGGAGGTAATAAAATTGGAAACCCCACAGGCTTTCTGCAGTGTTTAAGGAGAGAATCTTAAGACACACTTAAAAATCACACTGTTTTGTAGAATATTTCATGATGAAAAGAGTATAGAATGCATTTGATGTCTGTGACTAATTCATAGATATGTACTCTGTGGCAGCCCATTTTGTTAGTGTGTTCATCTGCTTTTTGTGGCACTCCATTTGCATACAGTAAAGGTCTTTAAGAATCTGTGCAGCTTCCTGTTGTAGTTCTCATTTATGCTTTGGATGAACCACAAATGGTTTTCCTCTAAGAAGTATAACTGACTTGAAGACTTTATATGAAAGTGAGGAGAAAGTGGGGTGCACTAGTGTCAAGCTGTAAGAGATGTTAGAGAGGTAGTCTGTGGGGCCTAGATTCTTTGAAGAGGTACAGATTTTGGTCATACTGTTTGCGCTTAGAAGTAATCCCTCCCTTTGGGAACTGTTTAAAAAAAAAAAAAAAAAGACTTCAGAGTCAAGGAATTTAAATAGAATAATATATATCTTTAAAAAAATCTGTAGGACTCACTTTCACTCTTCCCCTTTCCAGGCCATTTGATTAGGTTAATATATAGTTCCATTAAAATAACCGATTACTTTGGAAAGCTACTTCTATTACCTGTTTCTGCTCTGATGTTGCACTGGACATTTTCTGCTTCATTTTATAGAGATATGCAACACATTGTATTTTATGCATATTTTTGTTACAGCTTTTAGTGCCAATGGAAAAGATGTCATTGTAGACTTTCCTCAGCAGTCTCACTGGACTGGCTTATTGTCAGAAATGGAACTGGTCCCCAGCATTCATCCTGGAGTCACGTAAGTGATGATTTACGTTTTTCTTAATGTATATGGGTTATCCTTTAGCCTTGTTGTCTTGATTCCATTATCTTGACTGGTGTTACAAGTAACTTCTACCATGAAAACTGCTAGAAATATATTTACTCATTGTTCTTTTGTGAAACCAGGTGTGATGGTTGCCAGATGTTTCCTATTAATGGGCCTAGATTCAAATGCAGAAACTGTGATGACTTTGACTTTTGTGAAACCTGTTTTAAAACCAGGAAGCATAACACCCGACATACTTTTGGCAGAATAAATGAACCAGGTAAGTTTCAGAATCTAAGTATTTCTTAGATTAATTTAAAATGCATTGAATTTGTTTTAAAACAGTTTTAAATTTCTGCTCCTTAACATAATGAAAAATTAGTGTTTGGACTGACCCTCTAGACAACAAAACATTTTTAGCAGATCATAGCACTGCTGTTAATTGCACGTGTGGACTGCACCAAAACATCAACCCTTAAGCTTTCTTTGCAGTGTTAAAGTTTCAAGAATATGGCTACTTGCAAGTGACTTTTAATGTCAGAACTGTGTTTTCAGCTACACCGAGAGTAAAATGTATAATTCTTTAATCTGCCTTTTGCTATCAGTCTGAATGTGTGTGAATGGAATCCTCATGACAGTACATGCAGGTTGAAATACCTAAGATACCTCCTTACACCTCAGTTGCTCTTCAACAATTTTGGCTCTCAGTGTGTGATGGCTGTTGCCTCATTTTCTCCATGATGTGGAGACTCCAGAGAGGTGTTGTAGAAAAGGAAAGTCTTTTGAAAGACTCATTATCAGAATTTTTTGTTTCTAGGGTAAGAACAGGTACAGCCATTTTAACTCTGAAACTTTTGGGTTTTGCATTATTATGCAAAACTTACCTGACACTAGCTTTTATTTCTTTCCACCTGTTTAAAAATCAGTCTGATCCCTCATATTTGCAAGGTGATGCTGGCATCTGAACTAAACTGCCTCATGTTTAAACGTAGCCTGTCTAATTGATTTTGAAAATTAACAAAACTGATTCCCTGCCAGAAATCATGAGCATGCATTGCATGTGTATGATGGTTTGTCTAAAGGGCAAGAAAGACTTTCCATTAAGGAATCGGTTAATGTGGTTGTACAGCTAGTATGGTGTGAATCTGTAATCCTTCCCGTTGCCCTGGATAGGGTAGAGGAGTTAAAATATTCTTTTACTCAGGCTTTCTAGAAGCTGCAAAGATCTGTGAAGGGAAGTAGAAGTGGGTTTTTCCACGGAGGAAATCAACAACTCACTAAGCCACCTTATTCTTGAACAAGGTTGGGAATTTTTGGGTGTTGTACCTTAGCTATGTCTACTCTCCTCTAAGGGGTTTCTGTTGAGGGTTAGTTTCGTACTTTTCATATTAATTTTGTGCACGACCATAGCATATGAAGTGGGCCTGTATTTTGAAGTATGTATCATCATAAATTTTGATTTGTATTTCAAAAGGAAATGCCCCTGTAATGTTTTATAATTCGATTTTAGGAATTACACTTAATATCTTCTATTCCTGAAGAGAGTAGTTTTCTTCAATTTTTTAAATGTTTATTTTTTAATAAAATTATGCTTGGTTTCTTGGTACAAATCAATTGTAAATATAAGAATAGAAAGTATGACTATCCCAAAGGACAGGCATGAAAACTTGTAGTGAGGTAAAGTCCCTGAAACTCCTTTTTTAAAAAAATAAAAAAATCTTGAGCTATGCCTTTTAAGTGTGAATAGTATTACCATACCTATGCGATGTGCTTCTATATTCTACTTTTAGACTACATACCTGAAATCTTTGTTTTGTTCTATTTCTTTTGACATTGCTTATGGATTTAATAAAAACAATTTTCTTTGAGAGGTACGTGCTTCATGTTTCACTTATCCATGTAGGTCAGTCTCCGGTGTTCTGTGGGCGTTCTGGAAAGCAGCTGAAGAGACGGCATAGTAGTCAGCGGGGAATGTTACTGGATGATTGGTCAAGAATAGTTAAGAATTTGAATGTCTCATCCTCTGTGAATCAGGCTTCACGTCTTATTGATGGTAGTGAGCAGTGCTGGCAGTCTTCTGGATCACAAGGAAAGGTAATTTTAAGCCATAACTGGTTTATTCTGGCACACTTTCTTCTTAGGAAGATAAGTATTTACCTTAGCGAAATATATTTGTTTCTTACCCTCGTGTGAGATAGAAGAGTAGTAAAAACAGACACTTGAAGTACAAAACCATGTTTCTTCATAGTAGATGTGCCTGTTTTTTTAAAGCTGTGCTTCCTCTTTCTAATTATTTCATGTGAATTATAAGGAATTTGTGTGATTTTTGAAATACAGGGTAATTATTCTATTTTGTAGTTGGTTAAATGGTTATAATTGCCTTTTCAGTATAACTGATGACAATTGTTCTTAACAATCACATTGATTATATTTTACTTGAGTGAGTTAGTTGCAATACAACAAGCACCTATGCTCTCACTGGCTAAAACTGTCTCCAACCACTCCCCTGCTTGCATAGACTCATAGAATATCTCAAGTTGGAAGGGACCCATAAGGATCATTGAGTCCAACTACCTGCTTTTTGCAGGACTACCTAAAACTAAATCATATGACTAAGAGTGTTGTCCGGTTCTCCTTGAACTCTGACAGGCTTGGTGCCGTGATCACTTCCCTGGGGAGCCTGTTCAGTGACCGACCACTATCTAGTGAAGAACTTTTTCCTAATGTCCAATCCAAACTTCCCCTGATGCAGCCTCATTCCATTCCCTCGTGTCCTATCGCTGGTCACCCGAAAGAGATCAGCACCTCCCTTTCTGCTGCCCCCTTGAGGAAGCTGTGGGCTGCGGTGAGGTCACCCCTCAGCCTTCTCCTCTCCAAGCTGGACGAACCAAGTGACCTCATAAGTCTTGCCATCAAGGCCTTTCACCATCTTGGGCACCCTCCCCTGGACACACTCTAATAGCCTGATGTCATTCTTATACTGAGGTGCCCAAAACTGCACACAGTACTCGAGGTGGGGCCGCACCAGTGTGGAGTAGAGTGGGACAATCACCTCCCTTGACCAGCTAGCTGTCCTGTGCACCCCAGGAGGCAGTTGCCCTTTTTGGCTGCCAGGGCACACAGTTGACTCATATTCAACTTGCCATCAACCCAAACACCCAGATCTCTCCACAGGGCTGCTCTCCAGCCTTGTGTCCCCCACTTTGTATGTATAAGCAGGATTACCCCACCCCAAGTGGAGTATCCAGCACTCTTTCTTAAATTTCATACGGTTGGTGATTGCACAGCTCTAGTCTATCCAGACCTCTCTGTGAGGCCTTTCTACCCTCGAGGGAGCCCACAGCTCCTCCTAGTTTAGTGTCTTTGGCAAACTTGCTTAATGTACACTTGACTCCTGCATCCAGATCATTTATAAGAACATATAAGCATTGTTGCTTAGTTTGTGGTTTTACCAGTTTTATTGGCTTGCAGCACTGCTCTATGGCCAACCTAGGCACCAGGATTTGCAGCTAGGCTTCTGTCCATTGTGTTTTGATGCTTGTTGCTGGCCATGCTGAGCATATCCCTAAGAACCCTTCTTAGGCTGTCTACAGACTGTAACCAGTCAGAGATTTACAATACATCCCATTTCTTGATCTCAGTGGTATTGGGCTTTCCCAGTCTTTTCACTCAAAAGCAACACCAATGAGATGAATAACTTGCTGCAGCTGTTTCTTTTGTATTTGGCTGTTGGACAGGTGAGAAGTTCACAAGGTCATTTTCCGTTCACAAATGTGTTTTGTGCTTTCTTCAAAAACAGCAAGGTTTATTATTGTTAACCTTATGGTGATCCTAACACTACTATCTGAAAATGGAATTATTTGTGTTTCCCCTAGCACTGGATTCGCTTGGAGATTTTTCCAGATGTTCTTGTTCACAGACTGAAGATGATAGTGGACCCTGCAGACAGCAGTTACATGCCTTCTTTAGTTGTAGTTTCAGGTATGTGCATGTTCTCTGAGAAGTCTGAGAAATACTTTTTGTACATTCAACAGTAGGTATTTATCTGGTTTCAGTTAACATAGTAATCTGTTTAGCATGCATAGTGCCTGTTTATGAAACAGCACCATATCTTAAAATGTTTTTCTTTCCATGTTTTGTTTTCTAGGGGGAAATTCCTTAAATAACCTGATAGAGCTAAAGACAATCAATATAAATCCTACAGACACCACAGTGCCTCTTCTAAGTGATTGTACAGAAGTAAGTGAAGTTTGTGTGAGAATTACTCTTGTATGCACCAGAAAAATATTTTGCTGCAAGAGATGGATGAAAAGCACTGTTGTGTTTATTAAAGCATGGTATTTTACTTTTTGTCTAAATTAGGACTATTGCTGGCAGTTTAGTAAAGGTAATTATCCTGATAAAATTTACCATAATCACAGTGTAACTCTATAATAGCCTTAGTAGTAAAGATACTTTAGGGTTTTTTATGTAAATCAATATACCTATGAACCAAGAAGACATGCCAGTAAACTTGGGGGATATTTTTTGGGGGTGATAAAGCTTAGTTTGGATAGTAGTTTTGATCATCTTTCAGTAACAGCAAGGAGGAATGCAGAATGAATATTCAGAAGACTGGAGGTAAAAGCATTCTCAAATTGATGAGGCCACGTACTTATCTTGAAGTTTGAATTATGTAGGGCTGAAAAGCCAAATATTCAATGTTACAGATTTATTCTCTTAAGTGACAAAGTCAAGAAAAATTTCTAATTCTTTTGTATGTTTTATGAAGTTATGTAAGACCCGAAAGACAGCAATTTAGTTTTTTCTTCTTAGTACCACAGGTATATTGAGATTGCAATCAAGCAGTGCAGAAGCTCTGGAATTGATTGCAAAATACATGGCCTCAGCATACTGGGACGTATACGTGCAGAGGATGAAGATTTGGCTGCAGTCCCTTTCCTTGCTTCTGATAACGAGGAAGAGGATGACGATAAAGCTAACACTGGGAGGTAGGTAACTGCAGGGGCAGTGGGTGATCGTTAATGAACCTTAGTGCCTATATATTCCAATCAGGAGATTATTGTAAGAAGAGCAACCTAACTAGGTTGAATGGCAGTAACAAGAAATCGGTATCTTAGTTTGTCAGAATTGTAAGTAGGTTGTTTGTTGATAAATAACTTCTTTAAGATTATCACACTGGTAAGGTGGTAACATTTCGTACAACTCCTCTGTGTCTGCAGTATACTTGGAGTTGAAAACCTAGCTAAAAACCTGATATGTATATTTACCACTGCTCAGCAAAATATTCTGGGCTTTTTTTTTTTAATATGTTGTAGCCACCAGTTAACTGTGATGGTGTAGTTTGAGTACTGCCACTGTTCCAACTGCAAAATCAGTAAATACAGTAAAAAGGTGCCTATGCTATAGCAAATTGACTTTTTTTTTTTTTTCTCAATATGTTCAGTCTTGTTAGAAAGAAGGCAGCTGGGCTCGAATCTGCAGCTACAATAAGAACCAAAGTTTTTGTCTGGGGACTGAATGACAAAGACCAGCTAGGAGGGCTAAAAGGTTCCAAGGTATGTTTGTTGTTTTCATACTTGAGTACAAAACACACAAAAGTAAAATGTACAAGTCTCACACAACTCAAAATTAATTCAAATTTGATCAGAATTTTAAAGTTTATTACCAAAAGCTACGAAGAATAGGTTTTAATGGCTTTTTACTGTTAAGATATGTAGATATCTGCTGGGTGGAGAATTGGAGAAAATTTGCCTTTTGGTTGTTACTCTGAAGTCCAGTTTGATTTTTAGCAGCCACTTAATCATTTGTTTTAGATGATGGAGTTGTAAAAATGTATAGCACTCTATACGTATTCTGTTCCTTTTGAGTTTGTGTGCATGAAATGAAGGTATTGGTGAACTTGCTATGTATTACTTGTACCTGCAGCTGGTACAGTAATCAGAAAAAAGACATCTGCTGGAAGAACAGTACAGCAGCTCGCATGTCATCCACCAAGTTCCTGGAATGCATAGAGGACTGCTTCTTCATACAAATGTCAGATGTGCCAACCAGGAATGAGGCCCTGCAGGACTTGCTATTCACAAACTGAAAAACCTGCTTTGTAATATCTCGGTTAGTGATAGCCTTGGCTGCAGTGATCATAATATTGTGGAGTTCAGGATCCTGCTGAGTGTGCTGAAGGTCAGTTCTAAGACAAGGATTCTGGATTTTAGAAGAGCAAACTTCAGCTCACTCAGGGCTCAGTTGGGAGGCATCCTGTGGGACGCCTCCAGGGAAGATAAAGGAGCTAGTGAGTGCTGGGAGTTCTTCAAGAACCCTCTATTGGAAGCACAAAACCAGATTATCCCCTATAAACGAAAGGGAAGTAAGCGGAGCAAGAGGCCCCTTTGATTCAACCATGAACTCCTGAGTCTGCTCAAATGCAAAAGGGAATCATACCAGAGATGGAGAAGTGGAGGATTATCTGTCAAGAGCTACAAGGGCATTGCGAGAGCATGCAGAGATGCAGTTAGAAAAGCAAAAGCCCAGCTTGAATTGAAACTGGCCATAGATGTCAAAAATAACAGGAAAGGTTTCTTCAGGTAGGTCAATGACAAGCAGAAACAGAAGGAAAACATAGTCCCACTGTTAATCAGAATAGGATAGCCAGTCACCAATGATGCTGAAAAGGCAGAGGTCCTCAACACTTTCTTCACCTGTCTTTACCAGCACTGTTGGGTCCCAGGCTTTGGGAACGAAATTCCTGACTGATCTGAACATAGACCCACCATCAGTGAAGGAAGAGTTAGTGCATGAATTGTTACAGGAGCTTGACTCCTACAAATCGATGGGCCCTGACGACATTCACCCGAGGGTGTTGAGGGAGTTGGCTGACATCATTGCAGGGCCGCTCTCCATAATCTTCGAGAAGTCATGGAGAATGGGGATGTCCCAGAGGACTGGAGGAAGGCAAATGTTACCCCTATCTACAAGAAGGGCTCGAGGGAGGATCCGGGTAACTATAGGCCCATCAGCCTTACCTCAATCCCTGGGAAAGTTATGGAGTGAATGCTTCTGGGGGCCGTCACAAGTCAAATGAAGCACGTGATTGGGAAAAGCCAACATGGCTTCACTAAGGGCAGATTGTGCTTGACAAACCTGGTGACCTTCTACGACGAAGTGACTTGCCTGGTTGACATGGGGCAGGTGGTGGACATTGTCTACCTGGCCTTCTCCAAGGCCTTTGATGTGGTCCCCCATGGCCTCCTCCTGGAGAAATTAATGCATTATGGCCTAGACAAGTGGTCTTGTGCATTGGGTGGGGAACTGGCTGACGGGCTGCACCCAAAGGGTGGTGGTAAATAGCTCTTTCTCAAAGTGGCAGCCTGTCACTAGTGGAGTCTCCCAGGGATTGATATTGGGCCCAATGTTATTTAACACCTTTATAAGTGATCTGGATACCGGCATCAAGTGTAGCCTGATGAAGTTTGCTGACTTCAAGTTGACCCAAGTTGAGTGGGGAAGTAGACACTCCAGAAGGGAGAGCTGCTCTGCAGGGAGATCTGGATAGGCTGGAGGAGTGGGCCAGCAAGAACCTTATGAAGTTCAACAAGGAGAATTGTAAGGTCATGCACCTGGGGAAACATAATCTGGGAGTGCAGCACAGACTGGGATCCACCTGGCTGGAGAGCAGCTCTGTGGAAAGGGACCTGGGGGTCCTGGTGGGCAGGAAGCTCAACATGAGTGAACAGTGTGCTGCTGCGGCCAAAGAGGCCAATAAGGTGCCGGTTGCATCAAAAAGGGCATCACCAGCAGAGATAAAGAAGTCATCACCCTGCTCTACGCAGCGCTTGTCAGGCCACACCTGGAGTACTGTGTGCAGTTCTGGTCCCTGCTGTACAAAAAGAATGTGGACAGGCTGGAAGGGGTCCAGAGAAGGGCCACCAAGATGATCAAAGGACGGGGAAGCCTGCCATGACTTTGCAGCAATGAAGAAAATAGGTTACCTAGTCTCTTTTGTCTCCTCACTACCCCTCCTGAGTTGATCTCTAATCCAGACTGCTAAAGCATTTGCTACTGAAAAACTCAGTTATGGTTTTGTGTTCCCATATGCTGATATGAAGTGTGTTGGTTAACACTTTTAACCAGGTTTATTTTGCTGTTGTGGCTTTCTTCAAAACTGAGTTTCATTTTCCCAAGAAAACTTTACTAAGAGGAAAATCCTTGTTTATACCACATTCCATTTTTTTTTCTCAGGTTTTGTATTTATCATGGTCAGCTTTTCAGTTTATATTAAATGCTTTTTCTTGTTTTCTGTCTTTTGCCTGGTCTATATTAACTGGTACGTGTGAAGTGTCTGAATGATATGGGGAGTTTAATATATTTAAAAAAAGCAAAACAAAAGAAATCTGTTAGATTAACTGGTTTATCACTTCAGATAGCTCTTCTTTTTAAAGTACAGAAATTTAAAGTGTATTGTAATGATCTTTATTTCCTGTCTGTTCCAGATAAAGGTCCCTTCCTTTTCTGAAACCCTCTCTGCCTTGAATGTTGTACAAGTAGCTGGAGGATCCAAGAGCCTTTTTGCAGGTAATATTAGGTTTAAAATAAATGTGCTTATTTAAGGGCAGAAACACATTTCCAGTGGTGAAACATTAATGGTGTTTCAAACATTTTTTTTCTTCATTTTAGTGACCGTAGAAGGTAAAGTGTATGCCTGTGGAGAAGCCACAAATGGAAGGCTGGGTTTAGGAATATCTAGTGGAACTGTGCCTATTCCCCGCCAGATTACAGCTCTCAGTAACTATGTCGTAAAGAAGGTGGCTGTTCACTCAGGTACTGACTATTGCTATTCTTATATACATAAACATATTAAGTCTGAAAATAATTGCTTTGCACTTTTCTTGGGTGGTGTGGTGCCCCAGCATATCTGATATTTAAAAAATTTTTAAAAATAAATACAGATTATTCTCTGATGTGTAAAATGTCAGGTTAAATCTCACGGTTCTGTTATTAAAATCTATGAATTTAGACCATACACAGTTTCTTACTTGCTGGAAGTTCACTTTGGTAACTTCTGAATAGTTTTTCAGTCTGATCCAAAGAAAGTGTTTTCATTTTTTAATATTGCTAAGTGGTGGGTTTGGTTTTGTTTTTTCTTGTAGCACTGAAAATAGCAAATTCGAGTTATTTCTTTTTTTTAATGTGCCAGGAAACCTACTCTTGCAAAAGTTCGTGTCTTAAACAAGATAACTTTATGTTACGTTACGTGACTTTCAATCACACAGAAACTCTGAAGAAAATAAGTAATGTGTATTGGGTTGAAGGGCTCATACAGTTGCATTGTAGAATTACAGCAGGGTCAAACTTCTGAAATTTTTGCTAGACCTGCTGCCTGCTTGAAAGCTTGAAAATGTAAATTTATGTTTGCACTTTTAGGTGGCCGGCATGCTATGGCATTAACTGTTGATGGAAAGATATTTTCATGGGGTGAAGGAGATGATGGAAAACTTGGTCACTTCAGTCGAATGTAAGGGTACCAAATTTGTGTGTATTTCAGTAAGAGAACATTTGTGTTGCATGTTATAACACAGCTGATCACTGCTATTGGTAGTGACAGGATTTTTTTATGCCACACGAATAAAAAATTGTGTTGTGAAAAGTTTTTTTTTTTCAGCAGTGTATGTCAGTTTATGGTCCAGCATTTGTAGCAGTCTTCAGTCATTTAAAAAGCAGGCATTCAATTAATTGGAAACAGTGGATAAAGTCTTTAGTGTTTTTGAATGTCACTGGTGAAATGGCACACTTGTGGACATAGAGTTTTTGGTTACTTCTATAAGGTAAGATTTACAGAGGTGCCTTAAGGTGTAAAACCATCGCAAGTTTACATTCCTGAGCTGTAACAGTTTGTAATGTAAACCTGGCAGTGTATTTTGTAGCCCTTTTCTTTAGACTTCTGTTCACAGACTTGTTACCTAGAACTAAATTTCTTACTTTTCAGTAATACAAAGTTTAATCCTCCACAGGACAGCTTTGAGGAAAATTTGAATTGTCTCAGGTATTTTCTTTGTATGCACCACAGAACAATATTTTGAAAGAAAAACCTGGTAAACGTAGCCCATGGAGTAATCTTTGTTTGTCATTCTGATATATTTTGGAGACCTCAGAATACATTAAAGATCACAGAAACCTGAGATAGTTAGTGTATGACAACAAATAAGTGTTCATAGGGGTATGTGTGTCAGATCAATGAAAAGGGAATACCAGATTAGAGTGGTATTGTTTATTGTTTCGTTGCCTCATGTTTTCTGTAACTTTATCATAAGTGAGACTTAGAACTCTTGGACATTTCATGGGAGCAAATTTTCCAGAGGCCATACATAATTTTATAAAACCTACATGGTGGCTCCGATATACAGTCAATATTAGCAACCCTTGAGTTGAAACTTTTCCCTGAATTTAGAGACTATTCTAACCATATGAATAGTAAAAGTTCCCAGTGCTCTCATAGAAGCCTAACAGTAAATTCCATTTCAAATTTCTCTCTCATAAGAGCAAAGTTGGGTTGGGAGTGTCATCTTTTATCTTACCATTTGGCTCTGTGTCCCTGTGGACAAATAATTATTTCTAACAAGTCGCTCAACTTTGGGCAGTGACAGGATATCAGCTTTCATTCTACATTATATGCTTTTTAATTGATCCCTCACTTTGGTATTTTGGCTTTGTCACCTAAGTTTTGCAGTGTATACATAAAATATTTCTTTAAATAAACTTTGAGGTACATTAGTAGCACCATAAATCTGAAGTTTATAGTATTTTAAAGAGTACATGTTGGAATCATAACATTGCATCCTATTTTATCTTTAGGTTACTGTTAATTATTACACAAAATTTTTTGGATTATGAAGGTTGGAGTATATTGTGTGACTCTTTCATAATTAATGCAGTTAATTCTTTACTCATTTTTTCTAGGAATTGTGATAAACCCAGATTGATAGAAGCATTGAAAACCAAACGCATCCGTGATATTGCTTGTGGCAGTTCCCACAGTGCTGCCATTACCTCTAGTGGTGAACTGTATACATGGGGTCTTGGAGAATATGGAAGGCTGGGACATGGAGATAATACCACACAGCTGAAGCCTAAGATGGTAAAATAACTGTTTCTTGTCTCTGATGAAATGTGAATGTGTGTGTTTAATGAATGATAAAGCTGAAGTAAAGCCAAAACCCATAAAATCAGTATGAAGACATCATTTTGGAGTGATCTAAATTAGTATTTTGTACATATACCTCTAACAAAAGGCAGGCTATTTCAGAAAGACCGAAAAGATCCCATCTCCTTTTTTTTTTTTTTTTTTTTTTTTTTCCCCCTTGGGGAGTGATGCTGAATGGCTAGTGCTGTTTTGAACATTCATGTCCTGCATCTACTTTGCTCAATGACAGTAGTAGCTTCCAGCTATGCATCAATGTTGGATCCTGAGTGAGCAAGGCTTGGTAGTCCTTGGCTAAATGGCATGCTCAGGCTGGGCACAATGAACAAGATTGTTCATAAGAGCTTGAAAATGTCTGTAAGGTTTTACACATAATTTCTTTGAAACGTCTTGCTTACTTTTTCTATTATGTAGGTTAAAGTGCTCCTGGGCCATAGAGTCATTCAGGTTGCTTGTGGAAGCAGAGATGCTCAGACACTTGCTTTGACAGATGAAGGTAGGAATATCTTGTTCCAGAAACTTTCTAGCACGTGGGAATACTGTGATCATTGTTTGACCTGCAGTTTGTCTGGTGTTTGTTAGGTTTGGTGTTTTCTTGGGGTGATGGTGATTTTGGAAAACTGGGCCGAGGAGGAAGTGAAGGATGCAACATTCCTCAGAACATTGAAAGACTGAACAGCCAAGGCGTTTGTCAGATTGAGTGTGGTGCACAGTTCTCATTGGCACTGACCAAGTCAGGAGTGGTATGGACATGGTATGTTACATTTGCCAGAAACTACTAACAAGACAGTTGCCAAGTATGTGTTGTATTTATTGCTGTTTGACCGTCTTAACTCCATCTGTGCCTTACTTGTGTGCTTTGTCTTTTAAATTTGTATCTCTTAGAGACAAGCTGTGATCTGTTCAATTACTCTGACACTGTCTTGTAGGATGTTCAGTTACGTTTTGTACTCTGTTAGGATGCTTACTGAACTAGTAACACCTAGGACGGGGAAGATCTTTCCCTCTCTTGGGAGCAATGGAGTGTGTAAAGGAATGTTAATTCAAGACTTTGGAGTGGGACAAAGAGAACCTAAGAACCGTAGTTCAGAGTATGTAGCCTACAGCTAAAGCAGAGACAGAGAGAGTAAGGGTGTAGTAGAGTAAGGAAGTAAGCTAAAGTTCAGAGGAGATGGGAAGAACTTACTTGGAAACACAGCACCTCTGCAGAGCTCACTGCTGGTCAGAAGTCCAGAGTTGTCAGTAACAAAGCCTCAAAGCAAGAACTGGTATGAGACGATCACTGAGGGTCATTCCTTTTTATTTTTTGTGTTCATCTGCTCACTTCTGCTTCGTTTTGAACATAAAACTGGCTTTTTGAGTTTATAAACCTTTCTGTAAAATTTGAGAGCTTACTGTATGGCAGATCAACTTCAGAGCTCTAACAAGATCAAGGTCTTACCATCGTTGTGTAAATAAAACTATGACCTGTTTGATGTATATCAAAGCTAAAAAGACTTAAAATGGTCATTTTTGTTTTATTACTTGTCAGCAATTCATGAATGATATGAAGAGAAATCAACAAAACTTCTGTTTTTATAAGTTACCTCTATTTTTAAAAGGTAGAAGAGCTTTTAGCAGAAATGATGTTTCTCAGAGCAGCCACTGGAAACTACTTGTCCCACTTCCTCCCCTCTTTTAAATTTTTTTTTTTTGTAGTGACGGAAGGAGTAAGAGGGAAGGGAATTTGTCAGTCTTTAAGAACTCTGCAAAATTCTTGTCCGTTCCTTCCTTCAGCCAGTTTGTCTTAACACTGTTACGTCTAGTCATAAAACGTACAGCTATTCCGTGGCATTGCAGGACTACAAGGAGATTTTTTGGATCCGCTTCAGCTGTGCGTGTCTGCATTTTAGGATGGCTGAGTTGCTTCTAAACTTTCATTCTTATCTTCTTGAATTTGTACTGATTTGAGGGAAAAATCACAACTTCTGTTTTATAACTTTAGGTAGACAATAGTACTATGTATCACATTAGCCTCCAGCTTAACATAACCTTTCCTGAGAAAAATTGGTGTTGGTGGTGATGAGCCTATGGTTACTAAAAACACAGTGGAAGAAATCTGTTTTGCTTTTTTTTTATTCTTTATTGACATTCTTAGAGGCATTTTAAGGTGTTTACATTATTATTGCATATTGTTATTTTTAGTACAGTTTGTATATAACAGTTTAGAAGAATTTAAATTATGGAGGCTTGAGGCTTGCAACAGAGTAAAAAAACTGAGTTCTGAAAACATGTTAGTTCCTGTATGTTTTTTCATGCAAGTATACTTGTCAAAGGGTCTATTATTGTTAGGCTTATCCTCAATAATATGAATCTGTCCAAGTCTATTGAAACACATCAGTTTTGGAGGTTTTAATAATTTCAATGTTTCTGCAACAGAGGAAATTCAATGGAATCAGTTGTACTACATTAAAAAAAAAGTTACAAATGATACCTGTTCTATACTGAGGTGAAAAGTTATAGAGTCACAGAACTGCAGTTATCCTCAGTTTTAGGCCTTTGTAATTTAGATTTGAAGTATTTGCAGGTTGGTGCTTGTGTTTAATCCCAGTGTTAAATGAAGTATTTCGGTTCAGGAAGCGGCATTGACAGAGGAATGTGTAAACAATATAACTGTCTTGAATTTTACATTTACTATCTGTTGCAGGGGTAAGGGCGACTACTTCAGGCTAGGCCATGGCACAGATGTACATGTACGAAAGCCACAAGTTGTGGAAGGACTGAGGGGTAAAAAGATTGTGCACGTGGCTGTAGGCGCACTCCATTGTCTAGCTGTTACTGACACTGGGCAGGTACGCTGTGCATCATACTCCCTTCCCTTTTTTCCTTCATCCAGAAAGGAGTAAACTAAACTGTCGAGGAAGAAGAGTGTAATAGCAATGAAGCTGCTTAAATGGAATAAAAATTCCTAATTATATTGATTTGCTTTTTAAAGTCTTGAATAAATATAATCATGATTGTAATTTAAAATACATTTGCTTTCTTATTATTATTATTGGACTTTAAATGTTGTTGTCATAGTAGCTTTTGTAATATTTTCCTAGTTTATGTATTACCTGCATGATCAGTTTCCTGTTTCTCACTCTTGAAATGTAGAAGCAGTCATAGTATTCTGGACAGATTTTTCTGCTGTGATCCAGCATCATCATTATAGTATTGATTCAGACCCCCAGTGTAATAACTACGCAATTAATTCTTCTAACTTACTGTTCCTGTGGACATTGAATAATTTATGAATCAACTGATGTTTTATGAATTGGCAATAACTTGTGAATCTGATAAAGTGCTGCTTTGGTTTTTCTTTTCTTTTTTCTTTTAATGTACTATAATGCCCGCATTATTTAATGGGGTGAAAAAAAAAGTCGTGGCAGTACGTTCTCTGAAGTGTCTTAGATTAATAGTACAAATCACTAATACTCCTCTGTAGGAATTAAAAAAAAAAAAAAAAAAAAAAAAGAGAAAACAACCCACCAGAAAAAAAACAAACCCAAACCAAAAAACCCAAAAACAGTTAAATGAGGCAACCAGTGAAGCAAAGTAATCTGTGGAAATGTTCACCGGCAGGTTTATGCTTGGGGTGACAATGACCATGGGCAACAAGGCAATGGAACTACTACAGTCAATAGAAAGCCCACACTTGTCCAAGGCTTGGAAGGCCAGAAAATCACCCGGGTTGCTTGTGGGTCTTCTCACAGTGTAGCATGGACAACAGTGGATGTAGCTACACCATCTGTTCATGAACCAGTACTTTTCCAGACAGCGAGGGACCCTTTAGGTGCTTCTTATCTTGGTTGGTATTTATTGCCTTTTTTTTTTTTTTAAATGCTGGTGTAGAATTAGTTGTATGTGTTGTTTAATAGGTGATAGAAGAGTGCAAAAAGAAAACTGTCTTTTAAAAAAACACCACAAAAGAACAACAAAAACATACCTCTAAAAAAGCCCCAACAAAACCTCTTCCCGAAAGTGGAAGTTGTAAAGGACTTGTTCAGAAGTAGTGTTAGTTTGAACTTTTGTTGTTCTTCAGGAAATGAAAATGCAACATGCTTTATCAAATCTCCAAAGACTTTGTCTTTAATATGGCGTAGAGCTTTATGTAGGTAATAGATGGATGCTACTGTAACTTTGGTTGTCTTACACATTATCTCTTGCTGTAGTTCTTGATGCTACTTTTACCTTTTGTTTCTAAGATAGGTGACTTAAGAATTAGGGAGGCAAAACAGCAACGTTTTGTGTTCAATATAAAAGCACCAAATATTTTGCTAATTAAGCTTCTTCATGAGCAAAGCAATGTATTTAAAAAAGAGCAAGAACTACATATATATAATATTTGGTTAGTATTTTTAAGAGTACCTAATAAATATTCTTCCTATTTCTGTGTAAGTAAATTTCTGTGTAAGTAAAACTTGGTTTAGATGCTGATCACCAAAATATTTGTATCTGTAGTAACTTAATCTTCATGATTAAGTAACAAGATGGAACACTATTTTATGAAAGCACTTGCTGCAAAGCTTCAGTATTGACTTTAATATTGTACCTGTAGGCACTGCAGTTTAAGAATCTACTGTAGAGTTAGTTTTATAGTCATCTTCCTGACTTAATGAGACATTAGATAAATCAGTTCCAGTTATGTAGTACACCATTAAAAAATGCTTTCTTCCTCTGTTCTTCCCCTCATTCCAGGTGTTCCTTCAGATGCAGATTCTTCTGCTGCCAGTAACAAAATCATCGGGGCAAACAGTTCCAAGCCGAATCGCCCTTCCCTTGCTAAGATTCTCCTATCACTTGATGGGAATGTTGCCAAACAGCAGGCGTTATCTCATATACTGGTGGCATTACAAATCATGTATGCCAGGTAGGCATGCAAACATGCATCTTCTCCTCTTTTGCAGAGGAGAAGATGACATAACTTACTACCTGTTAGGTGTCTAGACTCAGGTATAAATTGTTTCACAAGTTTGGACTCGTCAGGATAGGCCTAAGCTTCATTTAAATATTCTTTTGATGTTAGCTTTATGCTGTTATGTTTTCTCTACAGAAGCTCCCAGTGCCTGGGGAAAAATTGTTTATTTAGGAATGCTCAAGTAAATAATGTAAAAGGAGTGTAAGTAAATCATGATAGATGATGTGGAGGAAGCAGTGGGGGCAGTATGGAAAGAACAATTAAGCTTTACAGTGCCCTTGTTGTTGGTAGAGAGCAGAATATTTGTGCTAAAATTTGTGAAGAGGAACTCATGTGAAATAGCTGCCTTAAAATGCAGCATTTAAGCATCAGGCCCCAAGGAGAATGGAAGTAAACTACTCTAAATCCCAGAGCTTGGAAACCTTTCCTTATTTTATTAAGACAAGCTAATACCATTTTTGCTAAGTTCAACAAGGGAGTATAATTAGAATTACATTAATCTGTCCTAAATGATTTCAGGGATGCAGTTGTTGGAGCATTGATGCCTGCAAGTATGATTGCACCCGTAGAATGTCCCTCTTCGTCGCCAGCCCCCCCATCAGATGCTACTTCCACAGGAAGCCCTGCAAATGGAGATGAATGTGTGCTTGTTGGAGATATAGAAGAGAGGTTGAGCCCAAACCCATGGCAGGACAGGAGAGGAGAGGTAAAGTGTGAAATGAATTTCTCCAACAGTGTTTAACAGTAAAGCAGAAAAATATTGTCCTATTTAGCTTGATTATAGCAGAGATTAAACAGTTCTTTCATGCTCTAATTTCAGGAGCAGGTCCTCTGTGTATGTCAGATCTGGAAAAACTAGAATTTTAGTGTGAAATCAGTTTTGAACTTTCAGCATGCACTGAGTAATTTAAATGCAATTGTGATGATTTCTAGTAGGATTTTAGAGTTAACATGAAAGTATTAACCATTTGACCAGGTATTAAATTCATTTCACAGAGTAATAATAAAAAAAAAAATAATAAAGACTAAGGGAAAATTTTACAATTATTTAATGAAACATAATTATAAACTAATGTCGACTAATGTAGATAGGAGGATCTGAATGGACTTCTACTCTGTTGATTCCCAACTGCTAACAGAAGGAGAAAAAAGAAAAGGCTTGCTACTGCAGAGATCTTTTCCTTTAACAAACTATTAATTTGACATGTGATGTTAGGTTTGTCTTCTACGTTGTAGATGGTTCTGCAGGCACTGATGTTTTATTGTATGTTTTTGTGGCAGCTGGCATTGAGGGGATGTTGGCTGGTTTGCTGTGCTAGGAGCGTAAAATAGAAGCTAAAAAATACAGGGAGCAAATCTGCTTGGTTTGAATTTATGGCTGTTTTTAAATTGCTGCTGTCTTTGAATGCAAGTCCTTTTAATAAATGACTCTTGAAGGTTTTACAGTATCTTGTTGCAGCTTTTATTAGTTATTATTTGTTTTGGCTAGGTCGTTTCTTCAGAAGATGCTGTGACACCGTCTGCTGTAACTCCATCAGCTGCTGCTGCCTCTTCCCGTCCTTTCATTCCAGTCACAGATGATCCTGGGGCTGCCAGTATCATTGCAGAAACCATGACAAAAACTAAAGAAGTAATGTTAATACCTTCCTTAAAACTCAAGTCCTTACCATGCTTTTATCAAGCAGTTTTGCCTTTTTTTTGTTCTTTATTTTATAAATGACTGCTTTTTTTTTCCTTTAATCTGTCCAAAGAGGGATATTTTTTTTTTGTCTGAAGTTAAAGGAGGTTAGTTTTAGGAAAGCTTTTTCACTTGAGAAGTGGGTTTAACAGTAGGTTAATTTGGGGGCCATATAATCCCAGATCTACGAATTGTGTTTTAAACTACTTTTAAACTTCTTCAGACTAGTTAACTTGTTTGGATTCAGTGAAATACTTCTTTCATCCTCACTGTCTAAATATTTCTGCAATTTTGTTTTGTAGGATGTAGAAAGTCAAAGTAAAGTATCTGGCCCAGAACCACAGTACTTGGATGAGTTTACTAGTCTCTTAGTACCAGATGACACGCGAGTCATGGTTGACCTGCTAAAGCTTGCTGTGTCCAACCGAGCAGGTGAAAAGGGAAGAGATGTTCTTTCAGCTGTGCTGTCTGGTATGGGCACAGCTTACCCACAGGTCAGGTTCTGCTTCTGTTGCATTTTAACTACGTCCTTCTTATTAGTAGTTTACTAGAATATTTTCTTGTATTTGAAGTGTAGTGCAACATACTGAGAAGTTTAATAAACATGAAACTTTGAATTGAGCTTAAATGCATGCGAACATTAATGATTATAATGGAAATATTGCATGAATATATGCATGTGCTAGAAATGTCAGTAATAGTCTATTTCCTCGATTTGTTATGCTGCAATTAGACATTAAAACAGAAGCTTAATGAACTGTATCTATGTATTGGACAAGTGGCTGTGGTTATTGGAATGAAGCTGAATTAAACCAAGCTCTATTTCCTGGATCTGTGGAATGTTAGTTTAAAAACTTTCATGTTGGTTTTGTTTTGCATCTGAGTTTATTTCTCAAATTGATGCAGTCACTATTGCTGTTAAGAATTACTATATTGTTAACAATATATTAAGATCTACATTTGATGCATTGAAGTTTCTAACTATTTACAAAGTATCCATGGGTGTGGGTTTTTTGGGACAACTGAAAAACAGAATTAGTCAGTGCTGTAATACTGGATACCAGCAGCTATATTAAAAAATGTTAGAAATCAGAAATTATTTATAGAATATCTGCTTACAATAATGAACTGAAGGTTGTTTAATGTTTCTCACAGCTTTACCCTTCAAGTATTTTCTTTTCTAATGAGTAACAATGCATTTCTTCTAAGATGCTCATATGATGTAGTTAATTTATGGCTTTGCACTGCTTAAAGAGTGGTTTGAAACACCAGAATTGATTTTGCAAAGCTGGTTTTTGTATTCTTTTATTAAACTTGGCTTCTCTAGCCAAAAAGATGAGTAATGACTTTCCTAAGGAGTGTGCATTGAATTGCAAGAAATTTTATTTATTTATTAATGGTATAAATGTCACAACAGCTTCATTTTTAACCAATGAAATCTTTTGGTATCTCTGTCTGAGTAAACTAGGATTGTGGGAGAACCTATCCTATTCCTGTAGAGGCAGTTAAGTGACATTTATCAAACTGCTGCTGTTCTCCCCCTCCAATATTATCAATGATCAGCTATGTCTACCCATGTTCTGGGTTTGAGATGCAGTTGTCACCCTCTTATCCCAATATAGTGCTATATATGCACTTACACATTAATTCTGTGTTTTTACTTCTTAATAGTGAGTAGCTGAACAACTTTGTGCTTGTGGGTGTTTTCTGTCATTTGTTTTTTTTGTGGTTTTTGTTGTTTGAGTTAGGTTGTTTTTAACCTTGATTCAGATTTTTTTATTTGAAAGTGCTCTTTAAAAATGAAGTACTACTGGAATT
The DNA here is from genome assembly GCF_949628215.1 of Phalacrocorax aristotelis. NCBI lineage: Eukaryota > Metazoa > Chordata > Aves > Suliformes > Phalacrocoracidae > Phalacrocorax > Phalacrocorax aristotelis. The sequence continues at coordinate 74,772,699 of NC_134276.1, read as the reverse complement.
TTCTCTCTAAACAGTGTTTTGCAATATTACATACTGGTTTAATATTCATATCTTTCATTAATCTCTTTGGCCTATGCTTTACATTTTAGATTTTACAGTTTGTTATTTTTGTAAGGGAAAACAAGTACTTGTGTTGTCCTTTACTTACTGGAAACCTATGTTGTTTGGCTTTTATTTAGTTTTATGAGTTTTTCCAGCTTTAATGACACCAAAAAGAGTATTTTTGAATTAATATGATGGTTTATGAATCAGAATTCAGAAAAAATGTATTTAAATTTTGGAAGAATGGTAGTTGGCTTAGATTTCTTGGACTAATCAAACTTAGTTTTCATAAAGTGTGTATTTCTCTTTTCATAGGTTGCTGATATGTTGTTGGAGCTGTGTGTTACTGAACTAGAAGATGTAGCAACAGATTCACAAAGTGGTCGCCTCTCTTCGCAACCAGTTGTGGTAGAAAGCAGCCATCCCTATACTGATGATACATCTTCTAGTGGCACAGTTAAAATACCAGGTATAGAATTCTTAGAGGTACATTACTAAAATGCAGTTAATTTCAAGCCTGCATGCATAAAATTTTTCCTTAGCTTGCAAAAATGTGTATTGAACTTCTAAAGCCTTGTTATGTACCCTCTCGCTGTGATAAAGTATTTCTTAAAACACTTATATTCCGCTTGAACATCTCAATCCTGTGAAGAATGCATTTTTGGGTTCACTGACTGTGACTGCAGCTGTATTTCATTGCTCTTTTCTGTTCGGTTATGAAGCTGAGGAGGACTGAATCTTTTCCAGGGTCAGTAATTAAACACCTGTCGTCTAGTCTTGAGCATTAGGGAAATACTTTCTTGTTTTAACACTATCTTTTCTTTTAGTGCTTCCTTCAGTATGTTACCTAGTACTTATCAAAAGGTACAGGCAACAGAGAGCTATTTGCCTTAACTGTAAATGGACATTTTTGTTTCAGTTCTGTTGCAACTTCAGTTTGGAATATTCTGAATATAGTCTTTTGTCTGCTAGCCCCTACTCCTGTGAGCTTGCTATGATGTAAGCCTTTCAAAGAGAAGACATTACAGACAAACAATGTCATTAAACCAAAGGAAGTTATTTTTATTGATGATTGCTATGGCTTCCAAAGAACTGTGTTTGATTTCATGTGGATTTCTAAAATACTGCATTTGTTCGTGTTATTGATTGCTCTGTAGAAATGTGCAAACTCTTTGTTGCTGTTTAGGTGCTGAGGGACTGAGGGTAGAATTTGATCGCCAGTGTTCTACAGAGCGGCGTCATGATCCACTCACCATAATGGATGGTGTCAACAGAATTGTTTCCGTCCGATCAGGTTGAGAAGTAGTGCTTTTCAAAAAATGTCTTGTGTCATTTACTATTAAATGCTTAATGAGATGTACCACTGTTTGTGGCTGACTTACTGTGAGGGATATGCCAATAAAAAAACAAAGAGAAAAAACTATGTAAATTTATTATTCTGTTTTAAACTAAAAAGGTTTAGGCTCTAGACACGGACATGTGAGAATGATCTTGTATCTTTAAATATAGAAAATCTCTCAGGAGAGCATGTTGTTACGCTCTTTGTAAGAGCAGTTAGAGAGTAAAAAAAAAAAATAAAATCAGTGTTTACCACCTGTGACAACATGTGTGAATTTCTGTATAACCAAAGTATATTTTAACAAATTGGAACACCATTGGAAAAGGATACTTCTTTTGTTAGCTTTTTTCTTTTTCAAGTAATATAGAAATTTGAGCTTTCATACAGTCAAGACAAATGCTCTTCTGCTGTCGAACGCCCAAAATAATTAGCTAGTGTGTCTCTCTGTTTTCTACCCTGGCCTCTGTATGTGACACTACATGAAATCTTCACATCTTTTATCTGCTTCTCTTTGATTTAATTTTTAAGCACTATTAATTTGCAAGTAGATTTTAGAGGAATGTTTAATCTCATCAAATTTTACATTGATCCTACCCATACATTATACACAAGGGTCTTGATAGTTACTGCCTGTGCTTAACATTTCTGAGCAGTCACAATGTGGGCTTTTACTGTTGACCCATTTTCCCCCAGACTGTTACAGATGCAGATGTGTTTAATTATTGAGATATTTCTGATTGGATTCCTGGTTGGAAAAAGCTGTAAAGCTTTATTTAATGTAAATATTGTTATATATTTTTGTAATATTAAAAGATAATTTAAAAATAGAACAATGGATTTTAGTGAGACCTCATAACTGTCTTTTGAATGTGGCATTGAAAGTACTGGGTGTATCTGTTAGCAGTGCTATTCGAACTGTTCAAGACTTAAGTTTTGTTAGTGTAACGTCTTTACAGTTATGTTCATGTGCTTTACATAGCTTTTTTTTCTTGAATGCATTTATGTGATGTTTAAATATGTAACCATGGAGGGAAGTTGCTATTGATGAGTGGCTTGCATCTTGGCTCCAACAGTATAGATGAATGTGTTCCTATTACCTACCCTAACAGGTCGTGAGTGGTCAGATTGGTCTAGTGAATTGCGAATTCCAGGCGATGAACTAAAGTGGAAGTTCATCAGTGATAGCTCTGTGAATGGGTGGGGATGGCGATTCACTGTTTACCCTATCATGCCAGCTGCAGGTAAGGTATCATATATGACGTTTACAGAAGGGCAAGAGTAGATTTACTTGTCAGTTTTTTACAGTTGCATTTATTGCATGATATTTATGTGCCAAAGTTCAGTAGTTCATTTACATTTGTACTAAATGAAACTGAAATTTTTCAGTTGTAGGTGAAAATTGAAATGAAAAAACGTTTTCATTCATACTTACAAAACATTTTCAAGGAAGTCCTGAGAGGTGCAGTTGTACATAGAGAAAAGATAAAAATATTCTGTAATCACTTGAGTTTGCCTCTTCAACAGTGAAGAGAGGATACTTTTGAGGCACAATTCATCTGAAATTCTTGGAATTTTGGGGGGCTTGGTTTTTGGTGTGGTGTGCTGGTGTTGGTTTTTGGTGTGGTGTTATTTTTAAAGTACATTTGTTTTGGAATTGGGTGAATTATGTCATGAAATTACCTCTTCATTCAAATCCCTTCAAAGGGAGATGGAATGGGCCAGCTCTGCAAACTGGCACTCTAGACTACACTGTTTGGTCAGATAACTCCTGTCTATGTTCTGTTCTTATTTCAGTCGGAGAGCAAATCTTCCTCACCTTTTTCGTTGTTGTTTTTTCTTTTTCTTTCTTGCAGGCCCTAAAGACCTTCTCTCAGATCGTTGTATTCTTTCATGCCCCTCAATGGATTTGGTTACGTGTTTGTTGGATTTTCGCTTAAATTTTGCTTCCAACAGGAGTATAGTTCCTCGCTTGGCAGCTTCTCTTGCAGCTTGTGCTCAACTGAGTGCCTTAGGTAGGTACAGTCTTAAAATTAAGTCTATTTGTTTGACGTTAAAATGATCGTTTTAAGTAATTACGTTCTTTGTGTGCTTATGCTTCTGTAGCTGCTGGCCATAGAATGTGGGCCTTGCAGAGACTACGGAAACTGCTCACAACAGAGTTTGGCCAGTCTATTAACATCAACAGGATTCTAGGGGATAATGATGGAGAAACACGAGCTTTGGTAAGAAGGCAGCAATGCTCTCCTTTTACCATTTTTCACATTAAGATGTATGTGAAGCATTAAAATGCTAGCCCTGATGTACAACGTTTTTCTTGTTTATGGCAAAATAGGAAATGTGCAAATGAATAACGTTCTTGCACAGGTCTGCAAGTCTGTGAAAGTACTCCATTTTACAAAAAAATTACTAATTCCAATACTGTATAGATGTGGTTTTGGAATTGCCAAAAGTGATAGAAATACTTTTGTATTAGGAAATGGATAGAAATGATACTTCACATAGCTAACTGTAGTTTGGGAAGTTATTAAAGTTTTTTCACTGTCATCTAAATAATTTACTTTTTGTAATACAGTAAGACTAACTTTCTGGTTCTATGGTTTCTCTAGAGTTTCACAGGGAGTGCTTTAGCTGCTTTGGTTAAAGGTCTTCCAGAAGCTTTGCAGCGACAGTTTGACTATGAAGACCCCATTGTGAGAGGTGGCAAACAATTGCTCCACAGCCCTTTCTTTAAGGTAATGGGATACAATAGTAAAGAACTCATTACTATAGTTCTGGATTTTTATTTTTTTTTTTTTGTGACACCGTGACAAGCTCACCTAGTCCTATGTCAGAAACTACTTCTAAAAAGAGGAACAGGTAAGTCAGAAAAACATCTTGGAAGTTCAGTAGACTACACTTTTTGATAAGTGATTTCTGAGTTGTCCTAATAGGGGTGTTGTATATTTATTTATTTAAATACTCTGAAGGTTTTGTTTACATCTAGTTGGAACAAACAATAATATCTTAAGGCTATTCAGTTTTGGACCCTATACTTCAAAGTGAAAATAAACAAGCTGAGGAAGTCTGGAGAAGAGGAACACAAATAAAAGGCTGAAAGAGCGTCCTATGTAGTAAAAGTTAAACGAAGAGGGCTTATCTATCTTAAGGAAAACAAATTCTTAAAAATACTTGAAAATTTATACTGGGATGAAGTAATCAATTGTTCACAGTCTTCTTCAGTAACATTAATTTGAAATTGAGTTAAATTGAAAATTGATTTAATTGTAGGAAGGAGACTTAGTTTAGGAATGGAAAGTAAAAAGTTCGGCACATAGTATTTGATACAGAAAAGTTAATTAATCTAGGAGTGTTTTTTTTCACAGGGGGTTTGAAAGTTTCTGGATTGGAAGAGGAAATTTGGATACATAACCATGTGAGATAGTGTGGGTACACTTGATGCTGCCCCATCAATGAGGGTAATGAAGGTGACTCATAATGTCCCTTGCACTTTACATGTCTTTGAGGCTGTGTTCAGGCCCTGCTGGACTATAAGCTGTTCAACAACATCAAATGTGTATTCTTTATTACACATTTTTGATACCTCTCTAAAATCTTTTTGATTGTCTGTAGGTGCTTGTGGCTCTTGCTTGTGATCTGGAGTTGGACACTCTCCCTTGCTGTGCGGAGACACACAAATGGGCCTGGTTCAGGAGATACTGTATGGCATCCAGGGTGGCTGTGGCTCTTGATAAAAGGACACCATTACCTCGCCTTTTCCTTGATGAGGTACTGCAGGAACATTTTAAATGGTTCATGGAATGTATGAAAGTGTTTAATTTAAACAGATATACTGAGAATTTTATGCCAACTGTGATAGGAGTAACTGATAACTTGAATAACGTTGTTTAATCCGAACTATTTTACAGGTGGCAAAGAAAATCCGAGAATTAATGGCAGATAATGAAAATATGGATGTTCTTCATGAGTGCCATGATGTCTTTAAGAGAGAACAGGATGAGCAGCTTGTCCAGTGGATGAATAGGTTATTTCTTTCAACTGTCATTGGTTTGATCTTGTGATGCTTCATTGTTGTACAATGATAAACTGCATTTTTTTGTGACTTTTTAAAGCTCTTTTAAGACTTTGTTTTGCATTTTCTGCAGACGACCTGATGATTGGACACTTTCAGCTGGAGGCAGCGGAACTATTTATGGTTGGGGTCATAATCACAGAGGGCAACTTGGTGGGATTGAAGGGGCAAAAGTCAAAGTCCCAACTCCCTGTGAAGCTCTTGCTACCCTTAGACCAGTGCAGTTAATTGGTGGTGAACAAACTCTGTTTGCAGTGACTGCTGATGGGAAAGTAAGGATACAACAAATGATTGTTTGTAAGACTCCCTTGAAATATTTCATTGTCAGTCAGAATGGGCTTGGCTAAATTAAAATAATATCCATATCACAGATATTATTATTATTATTATTATTATTATTATTATTATTTATTATTAGTTTTGGTTTATTTCATTTGTTTAAAGAAACTGAACTATACCAACCCAGCCAGTGCAGTCTAGGGATTCAGCGTACTATAGCATTAAATGTGGAAGCAAGACACGTATTTTAGTTCTCAGTAAAAAACTCTGATCAGAATTTGGAAAACAAAATTGAATACGAGTAATGTGCCCACACTGTCCCATAAAACAGGACAGACAATAAAATGTGATGGTGATAATGTGTCTCTGACAGGTGAGAGGTGCAGTTGGAGTGTGAGGTTGTTCACAGTTGGCTAAATGCTTGTGAGTTAGATATTGCAGGACCTAATTTGCAGATGCTTAAATCCTGAGTGAAAAGGAGCACCATGCAGAGGTTTAGTGTAAGGTATAGGAGTAAAAACTAAGTTCACAAATTTGAAAAAAGTCTTGATTTTGATACATATAGCACCTTTGTGTTAAGGACATGATTGAGAATTTTAGCTAGAGTTTCATGTAGCAGTTGCATTCATCAGTGAGATACTGTAATGATTCCTCAGCAGTCAGTATGATCCTTGTCCCTTAGCCTTCTGTGAATCATTAACAGCTTAATGACGTTGCTTGACATCATTTTGTTGAGAGAAATTACTTTCAGATATACAAAAAGAGAGTGAAAAGTAGTTCTTAAAACTATATTTATGGGATGGAAGGGGAAGAAGCAACTGTGTTTCAGGTGTGTATATTCCACAGAAGAACGAAAAACTAGAATAGTGCTGCTTGAAAAAGACCTGCAGGTGATAGATGATTTTGCAGTGTTATCGCACGAAGCTACTGTTTCTTGATACTTTTACAAAATCAGCCTTAGGATTTAAAATTAAGTCCATTAACTCAGTGACAGATCATATTGACTTGAATGTAGCCATATTTTCACAATTTTTTTTGTGAAATATTTCAAAATAGAGGTATGTTAGAAACTGTTTTTTCAGGCTTTTCTTTAACTGTATTCTAGTATACATTCATTAAGAATTCTTTGCTACAGCTCTAGTGAATGTTCTTCAGGAGGCAAACAAAATTAAATTTTATTCTTCATTTTAAAGCTGTATGCCACTGGATATGGAGCAGGTGGTAGGCTTGGAACTGGAGGAACAGAGTCAGTTTCTACTCCAACTTTACTGGAATCCATTCAACATGTGTTTATAAAGAAAGTTGCAGTGAACTCAGGAGGAAAGCATTGTTTGGCATTGTCTTCTGAGGGAGAAGTTTATTCTTGGGGTGAAGCAGAAGATGGTAAACTTGGTCATGGAAACCGAAGGTAAGTAACACATTGAAATATTATTTTTAAAAGCTGTTAATAGATACTTATTACAGTCGCTGTGTATTTGAAGTGTTATATGAGTACTGCCTATGTGTAGAAGTCAGTGTTAAGCATTAATGTGGATATGTACATTTTTAAATTGGAGAACCACAAAATATTTTTCAGTTAAACAGTTACTCTGATTTTTGTAATTAGATATTGTATTCTAACATATCTGTGGATGCTAAAGCCCAGTGGCTTTCCTTTGGGATCTGTCTTGTTAGGTATGTGGAACTTCAAGGATCTTTAGGGAGCAAAACTGCCATTCTGCTTCTGATCTTCACATACATTGTTGCCTACGTTAAAGGACAAGTTCTATTGTGTTAGAGATAACAATGTTCTGATCCAATGAGAAAAGAGAGTGTTGAAGTCCATGGGGGCAACAGTACATTTTATTCTAGAAATTCTAATAATGTATCTTAAATGGGACTGATTTTCCAGGGTAAATGCTTAGCTTTGACTCGATTTTAATGGAAGTGGTTTTGTAGTTTCAGCTTACCTGTAATGCTGTAGTATAATGTATAGTAAAATAATTCTAGCTTTTATAGGCCTCTCAAAATATTTCTGGATGACTAATTAAACATAAATCATTAGGATATTAAACTGGAACAAAAGCAAATACACCCTTATTTAAGGTGTCCTCATACTCATTTTAAAAACATCTCTCCATACATTGGTGAAAGTGAACGGACTGTTCTAAAAGTTTTGTCGACACATATTTTCATTTCAGTCCTTGTGATCGTCCTCGTGTAATTGAATCTCTGAGAGGTATAGAAGTGGTTGACATTGCTGCTGGGGGAGCGCACAGCGCATGTATTACAGCTGCAGGAGACCTTTTTACATGGGGAAAGGGGAGATATGGACGGCTTGGGCATGGAGATAGTGAGGATCAACTAAAACCTAAACTGGTAAGACACCTTTGGAGTTCTATACAATCTTAGTCCAGTTCTTACCTTCTGATTTGTAACTTTTTTGCATTTTTGCATGTAAAGAATGAAAGGGCAAAATGGTGGCATGTATTTGTAAGAAATGAACAATTGCTTTAGAAAGCAGGAATGGGTTGGAAGAATAAAATGGAAGTGGGACTGCAAAACTTTGCTAGAGGTGGCTAAACAGCTTAAAAGGAATTTGTTTTAGGGAAGACTTAAAGAACACCCCAAATCAAACAACCCACCTGCCTAGCAAGTAAATTCCCCCCCTTCACACCAGTAGTTTGCACTGAAAGTAACAAGCAAGCTTCTTGGCTACTGGGTCCCCTCATTGTTTACTTCCTGGAAAATAGACAAGTGATTACAGTGGTAGCCACTTAGTCACTTGCAAATGGCTTTTTTTTTTCCCTGACGTAATGATTATACTCTTAATTCTCATGATTGAATACTGAAATGTTACTGAAGTATATACTAAGTTAATAAGAATTTAACCTAAGTAATTATGAAGTATTTAATTGCAATTTGCTAAAGAAATTTGAGTTAAGCAATTACTTGATGAAGCAGATAGTTGTTTCCATTAGATTCTTAAGTGGTAAATCAGAGAACTTGGACAGAATGGGATGTAGGAAGAATGACTATACTGATTAGCTGACAAGTTGTAATTCAGACTGTCATACTCCTGTGAACTAGACTGTAAGAGCTTTGAGTTAGAATAGTGGTATTAAGAAAACAGCCCTGCCTTTGAAATGAGAGTACATTCTGCTACCTGTGTTCTCTTGCTGAAAATGCAGCAAAGGATAAGACTACGTTAGCTGAATCAAACTGAGCGTTAGTTATTTTTATTCATAGCTATGTGTATATATTTCTGTTCAAATGAACATTAACTTTTTTGCAGTGCTTGCATTTGTGGGACGAAGTATCATACATTTGTAGTCTGCTTTGGGACCTTATAACCTGGATACAGATGTTCTCATGCCCCTGCCCCAACCCCTTCCCACCCCCACCCAAAAAGGTGTACACACCATTTATATATATCTTTATATATCTTTCCCCCCCTCCATGGTCTTGGTTAGTATGAAAATAGATAACCTGTAGATGAGTTGAAATATCAAGTTCCATGCTGCTTTGGATGATGGATTGTACCACCTATAATCTGTTTCAGGTAGGGGTGAGGATGGGGGTGGATGTGATACATGTGGGTCACTGTTCTTTGTGAATCCGAATCCCATACTTCATCACTAGATGGCAGCATTTCAAAAGATATTGATTAAAATCAGATTTTGATGCAAGTGCTAGAAAATTGTAAACTAGTAAAAGAGTATTTGAAAATAAGATTTTTTTTATTTCGTACCGTATACAATACTCACCCAGACAGCCTGAAATTACTTCAACATAATATAGTTTTTGATAACCTTTGGTGTTTTGTATGAGCTGTTTTCCTTGACTTTCTGGGTCAAAAAGATTTAACTAGATCACCAATTAAAAAGAATAATCAATATTAATAATATTAATATATAATTTATATGTTAAAATGCATAGTTTTCATTTTGCTGATTTGAAAAGAGCAAAGCCCTTTGAGTTGCCCTTATTTGCTTGTTCCTGTGGTGTTTCAGGTTTGTAGTTCCAGTGAAGCACCTTTCCAAGTTGCATTTGTTCTCTTTGCTGAAACTAAATGACTGAGTCTTCTATTGTGAACAAAAATGGATGATTTCTTTACAGGTGGAAGCTCTCCAGGGCTACCGTGTGATTGACATAGCCTGTGGCAGTGGAGATGCACAGACGTTGTGCCTGACTGATGATGATACAGTCTGGTCCTGGGGTGATGGAGATTATGGAAAACTTGGGAGAGGAGGCAGTGATGGCTGTAAAATACCGATGAAGGTATTTGAATGTAATTTTTTCATTGTTTTAGAAACCATATTGTTGATGGAGAAAGCTGAAGACAGATTTGCCAGTACATGCAAACTTCCACCTATCTTGGGACATCAGGATTCTTCTGATTGTTAAGAAGGAATTGTATAGGCTACAATGGCAAGTCTTTAAATCTTGTGCTGACTGTTAAAGTTGCACTTGAAGGTTTTTTCTTTGGAGAACGTTGCTGGTTCCTCATTTTAATTTTGGTGCCTGTCAAAATGTTAGATTTGCCAAGAAATCTTCATATTTCCTTGTGTTAATAAATTGTCATAATATTGCTGAAGTCATAACTTCATTCCAGAAAAAGGTATTAATTGATTAAAAAGTAATCTTACTTTATATTAAACCTTTCATGAGAATGAATGATTGACTTGTAATTTCTTCATACATTACAAATGAAATACATGTAGCCTTCTAATTTGAATCCTAACACTTGTTATGAAGATGAACTGTGTTTAAGAAATGTACGTGAGTGTCACTGTGTATACCTACGCACAGTGGATTTTAGATTCTCGGTCCAGAATCACACTTTATTACCTGGATACCAGTGTACCCATTCTGTTTGCAAATGGACAAAGTCTACCAGCCTGTCCTAAATAACAGGTTTCTACTGCATGATGTAACACAATATGAAAATAGCTTGTTTGTGTTCATCAATCGTCAGTCCCATAGGATTGATGGTAAAGTGGTATAAGGACGTACACAGGATAAATAGGAAGAGTGCACTGGAGGTTTAAATATTTTTACGACGTCAGCAGAATCACATCCATGTCATATGAGCTAGGGATGATTAATGCTGAGTATTAGGAGGCAGAGCCTCACCGTTTCTACTAAGGGGCAATTGCTGAGTAGCTATTGGCAAAACATCCTGGAGATGATCTTCAACAGTTTGCCAAACATTAAAAAGAGGCTCATATTTAAGTAGTAAATGGTAGAAAGATGAAAGGAGTAGAATTCTGGGAAATGGTCTTACATACACATTTTAATTTATAAATATACATATAGACACTTACACACTTGTACATTGTATTTTACTTAAGACAGTGCAGTCTATGAAACTGTAGTCTCCTAAATTAACTTCCATTTAATTTGATATTATTTTCCTAGATTGATTCCCTCACAGGTCTTGGAGTGGTTAAAGTAGAATGTGGATCACAGTTTTCTGTGGCTCTTACCAAATCTGGAGCAGTATATACGTGGTAAGTATTTTGAGTGTTAGATGTAACCTTGTCTGAAACAGGTATTAGTATTATACTGCCTTCACTGCTTTGATTCCACATGAAAAACTTTGAGTGCCTCTGTCTTGATTAGTAACAAAATCTACCACTTTGGGGATGAATTTTTAGTACTATTTGAGTGAAAAATTGAAGTGTTTTGTTTTGGAGACCAAAGCACAGAGTTATCATTCCAGGCATTGACCATTGCAAGGTGCAGAAGTTCCAAGTGGGTCAGGAAAAGTATAAGGCTGAAGTGTCATGCAGGGTGGAAGGTGATGGCATAAGTAATGTTTTCATGTATTATCAAAATTGTGTCTGGCTTGTGGTGGCTGTAGTCTGGGAATATGATTTTAGTTCATTGTTCTAATCTTCCTACACCGTTCCAAATTTTGTATTTTAGACTAGAAGACTTAAGTGTTTAAAAAGACTAAGCAGAATACCTTCCCAACATCATTCTGCCCCCTTGTTTGCGTGGCATTAGAGATATCCTTAAACTGTACAAAGTTCCAGTTGCTGAGGTCGGTAAACGTATTGTTTTTGCAGATGAATGCTTTTAATATGTGACCCTTTTAAGAAGAAAAAAACCAAACCACGCCCCACAAAAGTGGTAAAAGGACCTACTCAGAATAAGTAGGAACAGCATATTGGAGGTTTAAGAATTTTTGCTATATCAGCTGAATCACATCCATGTCATACGATCTAGGGATGATTGATGTGGAATATTTGGAGAATATTTTGGTATTGAACTCCTTATAAATACATCTACAGGTCAAATATCAGATACAGTCTGTCGTTCCCTTTTTTCCCACAATTAAAACAGAGTTTTGATATGTTTTACCTTCTCTGTGCAGGGGCAAAGGAGATTATCATCGGTTAGGCCATGGATCTGATGACCATGTTAGAAGACCACGGCAAGTGCAGGGACTGCAAGGAAAGAAAGTCATTGCGATTGCTACTGGGTCTTTGCATTGTGTTTGCTGCACTGAAGATGGTATAAAAATCAAATAATTTACTTAGTTCTCAGTACTGAACTAGAAAAAAAAACTTTTATTTTTCAGTCAGCTGTTGGCTGTCCTTGCTAAAATCGCTGGTCCTCTATGTGCATGGACATATTTTGTGTTTGCAGATGTTGCATATTTCTTGAGCAGCAAGCATGTCATTGATTTAAAATGTTCACATAAAACCAACTGAAAGTTTTTAATTAATAAAAAACAGAGTTTAATTTTTCGTAAATGCTTATGGTCAAAAAAAAATACAGAGCTCTAAAAGTAATTACAGACTGGACAAGCAGTAGAATGAATGGATTTGGCCTTTTTGTTTTTACAGGGTCTTCTGAGGTGTTTAACTTGCTAAATGAAGCACTGCACAAACAATATTGCTTCTTACAGTGCAGGTTGAGATACTGAATATTCTTTGTAGCAGACTCACTCCTACATTTAATTAACAAGTCTGCACAATAACTGAGTGTTTTATAGGTGCTAGTGAAATAGGATATAGCTGCAGAAAATGAAAGGTTGCTATTTTAAAAGTATTTTCCAATTACCTTGCAAGAGTAAGCACCCATTTTAATGTCCTCTCTGGTAATACAACCTATTATAGGATCTTTTCTTTTGTATCATACAAAATGTTAAGCCTTTTCTAATTCTTTTTTTATAACACCAGCTTTTTTTGCTATGAAACTGTCAAATACAGGCTGTCACTGGTGTATCTGTTGTTCTTCTGCCCCACCATTTCCTCCTGTTCTGGAACAGAACTTCGAAGTTATACAAACTATGAGGAAATAAATGCATATTATACTAGCTACTCTACATAGACCGTGGGCCTAGCCATGTCATTCAAGATTTATCTGCATTAGATAGTGGATTTCAGGGTGACCATCAGTCCTAGCAATCTTGATTGCAGTCCAAGGCCTCATTCAGTTAAATTGATTTATAAATGCTAATTAAAAAAAATGGCAAAAGCTTCTATCTTAGCTTCAAAACAATTTTTTTTTAAATTGGTTTAGGGGAGGTGTATACATGGGGAGATAATGATGAAGGGCAGCTTGGAGATGGAACAACTAATGCCATCCAAAGACCACGCTTGGTTGCAGCACTTCAGGGTAAAAAGATCAACAGAGTAGCCTGTGGCTCAGCACATACTTTAGCTTGGTCAACCAGTAAACCTGCTAATGCTGGCAAGCTCCCTACACAGGTAATATTTTTGGCTTATTGCATTCAGATTTTAAACATACTTGGTATGCTTATTGCTGGTCTTTCAGTAAACATATTTCCTTTCTAAATCCCTGCATAAGCTCAGTGTGCTTTGATTTGGCTTCAAGTTTGAGCCAGTTACTTTGTTTTACTTCCATATTTCCAAAGAAGGATTCCAATTTTCTGAGGTAAGAAAGCCTCTTCATTCAGTTGTTAATCCAACGCAGAACAGTAACTCTGTCTGCAAATTGGCAGGAATTTTAATTCTGTGTTCCAGCTATCAAAATCATATGCCTTCCAAGGGAGTTCTTCATTGCTTGCTTTACTTTGAGAAGACTGTTTTCTGAATATTCTCTTTCAGCTATAATGCCTGGGTGTAGTGATACCAGGAGGTAAAGCGTGTCTGTTTATGGATAAAGAGGATTTTAAAATATGGAATAGCAAGAATAGTCTAACTGTCATGTTTCTAATACTTGTTTCAATTTAGATGAATACTGTTAGTAATCTTTCATAAACAACTGAACTCTGTGTACTAAGTTTTGAAGTGTGACTAAGCAAATATATGAATTTTGAATACAAATTTACCTACAAATCTTAAAAATCTTTGTTCTGCTTAATAAAATAAAGTTTATAATAATTCTAATTTACATTTGGATATCATTGCCTTATAATAGGTTCCTATGGAGTACAATCATTTGCAGGAAATTCCCATCATTTCACTGAGAAACAGGCTTCTGCTATTGCATCACATTTCTGAACTCTTCTGTCCTTGCATTCCAATGTTTGATCTTGAAGGAAGACTTGATGAAACTGGCCAAGGACCCTCAGTTGGGTTTGACACATTACGGGGAATACTGATATCACAGGGAAAGGTATTTATCAGAAAGTTTTTAAGGGAGTGATTTGTAAGTGTAAGTGAAATGTACTGTTTAAATGGTTTCTGAATAAAATAGTACTATACATCTCAATTTGTTCTGTAAGCTGTATATCAAATACTTGCATTCTGATTACACAAACTTCTTTCTTTGTGGATGTGTTCTTTTTATTAAGTTTTCCTCAGTTCTTCATCATAGTGCTTTTGATCTTGAAAATAACTTTATGCTGTAAATCTTCAGTTTGTAATATAGCTGAATTCTTCTGGAGTGTTCAGTAGATGCTATCCTGGAAAAAAAGATTTAAGATAGGTATGAAATGGTCATTGTCTGCTTTTTGAATTTCAGTTGTCATGATCAAGTGATATACTAGTTGATCCAAAGCTCTGTGCGGGTACAAAGTTGTTTTAGACTGGGCTAAAAGTGAAGACAGGTTATGCAGGAGTTCAATCTGAAGTAGGTAAAGAAAGTGGATTTTTAGAGTTGTAAGTCAATTCAGTCATGAGAAAATCTAGGTAATTACAATGCTTCAAGGCTACAAAACTTATTCAAAACTTCAGGTATGGAAAGCCTTTAAGAACAAGACTGTACCTTCAGTATGATCATCAGTTTTGGATTTTAATTTTCTCACTGTCATAGTAACTTGTCTAACAAAAAATGATAACCTTATATAAACAGACAAAATCTGCTGGGAGATATACCTGCCCTCAGTGGCATATTGGTTGCTTAGTAATAACTGAATCTGGGTGCAGTGGAACCTTTCAAGCCATGGTTTTGAGTGATACAGCACAGACTTTCTTCTTTACTTTTTTAGTATCCCGACTGCTTCAGACTTGAATTGCATTAGCACAAATAACATTATCCTTAACTAACATCTCACAGCTTTATCATCTGTTGCTTTTGATTACTTAGTATTTCAGAAGTATTTGATGCTTCTTCCATTTGTTCTAAAGAAAGACTCAGAGGTGTTATGCCTTCTCTAGTGTTTTGTGACATACTCAGAAGGGAATTGCTGAAGGACAGTATTGCAGGATCATTTTGTCTATTCTGCTGAAGAGTTTTTCCTGAGTTGAACTAAGTATGCATTTATCTGTGAAATATGTGCAGCTTTCTTACCTGATTTCAGTTTTGCCACTATTTTAATTTTTTGTATTTTCCCTTTTTAGGAGGCAGCTTTCAGAAAAGTTGTGCAAGCAACTATGGTGAGAGATCGTCAGCATGGCCCAGTTGTAGAGCTCAACAGAATACAGGTATCTTAAGCTGAAGTTGTGATTTTAGTATCCGTATGTTTAGCCCCCAGTGCTACACATTTGTCAAGTCCCTTTGTTTCAGCTATTAGGTGTCTGAAACTGGAAAACTGAATTTTTATCAGAGAATCAAACAATGAAGAAGTGAACGCAGCAAGGGCTGCGCATTTTCTTTTCAGTACGTTTCCATCTACACTGTAGTTGTTTGGGTAGAGTAGAATGCTTGTTGAAATATTCAGTTGAATGATTTGGAGTCTAATGAGCAAAGTACGTCCTGCTTGACAAAGGACTGCTTTTTCAAAACTCACTACATTCGATAATTTTGAGGGTAGTGATTCTGATGCCTTTCCAAATGGTCAGATAATTCTATTCAACTGTTGCTTTCATAACAGAGAACATGGTGGAGGCGGGGTGGGCGGGGAAGGCAAGGAGGGAGGGGGAAAACCCTTGAATATAATTAAAAATCAGGCTGATAAACTCTTGTCCTTTGCTGGTCATCACATGTGGTCATATTAATTTGCAGAACTCTTTGATACAAAAGGGCTTTTTTCCTTATCATTGACATTAGAAAATGTAATGTTGTGCCTTAGGCCAGATATATCTTCCCCCCCGATATTTCTATAACGTAGAATAGTAAAACATTGTTTTCACTAAAATGGGCTGAAGCCTGGTCTTAGAGTCCTCATGCATTTTTTTCCCTTTAGTGGTGGTTTTCTTTTTTTGTTTGTTTGTATATCGTAAAAAATAAGAAAACCTGCCCTTTGTCAGGTTAGAGTGGAGAAATTGTGAAAACTTTGACTATTTGGTTTTCTCTTAGTGAACAGAAGTACATTCTATTGTAGCTGAACCCTGTTTCTGCTTCCTTGCCATTTTCTATGGGCACTTAAAACTTCTTGTGGCAATGTTATGTGATTAAAATGTGTTGTTTTAGTTTATTGTTTGAGAAGTTGAAGCTCAAGAGAGTGCCAGAGATTTTCTTGTTACTTTTTGTGTGTGTGTGTGTGTGAATTCAGAAAGTCCAATAAAGCAGTGCAAGTATTTAACTTCAAATGGGAAACTAGTGAGTAGGTTTGGGGTTCATTTCCTAGTGTCCTCCTTCTATTGTTGAGTTACTTAAGATAGGCTTTCTCTTGTATTCCAGTTTGTTATCTGAATCTGTCTTGAACTCTGGAAAAGAACTGGTAGCTGCAGGGCTTCCCATCTCCATAGCTCTGGGGGAAATGAAATATTGCTGTAACACAAGTCTGTCCTAGATTTAGCCAAGTGAAGGCTAAAAAAAGAACATGTTCGTAATCTGGCCTGATTACACGGTCCCAAGTACAGGTCACAATTTCTTGAGTTAGCTTTTACAGAGAATGAAAATGTGGATTCTTAAACTGTTTGATCCTTTAGAATATTTAACTGAAGATTCAAAGCTGCTTTACATAGTCTCAGATAGCTAATTGTCAATGTTAAGAATTTTCATCTTATTTGCAGTTGTGAGTTTAACTGCAGCTAGGCTTTGAGATTCCTTTGCTTTCACAAGACTCTTCTTACAGTTTATATATTATATGGTGCAGTCAATTCACTTCATCATCTTCCTTTGTGTAAAATAAGCAGATGACTTTTCAGGTTAGTTGTTTCCAGATACTGACTTGTTTTTAAAAATACTTCTTCAGCTTACTCTGTTGTTCAGTGGTTTCTTTGGAAGTACCAGAACTGGACGTAACAGTTGTCTAACTTGCAGCATAAAAGCAAGCCCTGTCTTGAGGTCAAGTTTTACACCGACCAGATTCCTGTAGAGTAGGTCACATTCACCTTACATACTACTTGGCCCTGGATCGTCTCTGTTAGGAGCCTTGTGATAGTAGGCCACAGTAGTTTTATGTGTTTTTCTTGCTCAAGGTGTGTGAAATACAATGTGATGGCTGTACTGCAACTCACCCAAGTGCCAGCCTGGTGTTTCTGTGGCATAAAACTGAGGGTAGGTGTTTTAGGCTTTGAAGTGCAGCATGAAGGCAAGCCTGAGTGCACAGAGGCAGTTTGGGATGTTGTCGGGGGACTGTGTAGGGTAGAAGACACCAAACTTGACACAGTTTTATCCATATTACTTTTTAGGAATAGTCATTAAATGAAATGTTAAAAAAGAGCACTCGGGCCGCCTTCTGGAAAGGTATAGTAGAAGTAGATGAAGACTGAGCCAGAAATTGAACTAGCAGTTACATGTCTAGACAGGGCTCCAGCGCTCAGGTTTACTTACTGACCCTCTTACTAGCAGATCAGATTTACCTAGTATTTAAGTACTGGTGTAGCTCATGTTGGTTTCAGATGGACACTGTGTTACGATTTAACAGCATTATGAGTGTGTCTGCCTATAGGTCATATCTTTGCCTTTAGAAGAAACTGATTATCACAGTAATTGAAAGGAATTTTTCTCCTTTTAAAAGGGAAACAAATTTTAGCTATTGGAGACTGTCTACTTTCAGGAATGTAATTTTGCGAAGGATCTCCTGGTTCAATGTTCTCTACTGTCATGGGAGGAATGTCACACGTATGGATATATGAAATCCCACTTACGAATAGTTTCTTTCTTCTCACTAGGCTTCTTATTAAATGTGGGTTATAGAAATCTCACTAGCATGATAATTAAAAATGATTTGATCTTAAAGTAGTCACAGCATATGAATGAATGATTTATTTGTTCTTTTGTGAGTGCTATACTTCAGCTTAAATAACATTCCTCTTTCCTGGTTATTGTGTTCTTCCTTATCAAATGCACTTCTAAAGAACATTGATGACAGTCTTAATTTTCCTACACTGATTAGGCTAAGCTCTTTTTGTCTGCTTGTGTAGAATAGTCTTTCTCTACTCCTCATCTTTTTATACTGTATTTTTTTCTGTAGCATTTCAGTTTGAGCATAGATAACTGAAATCTCAAGGTACAGGTGAAACTCTGTCTGTGCTCTTGTAATTGTCACACTGATACGTCTCTACCTTGAATTGTGTTTGTTTTCTTCGTAGATCTGTCTTCTGTGTTAACAGTACATATTTATCTTCCTTAGCTGATTCCAACTAATAAGCTGACGTCTTTTTGTAAAGCTTCTTATTATTCTCCAAGTCCATGACTTTATCTACTACCTTTCTCCAAGTGCTGGTGGGTTGGAGAGAGTCCCACAGGATGGCCAGAATTTCAGTGGGTACTCTCAGACTGCTTGGAGCAAATATAAAGTTTTGGTCTTCAGATTCAGAGAAGGAACTTAAAATTTTGGTCTTCATGACTTCAGAATGCTTTAATCAGGTTACAGATTGACCTGAGTGCTTCTCCCTCTTTGTTGCAATGGTTCTGATCACAATAAGTGATTATTCACTGAAGCGAGTTCTTGAACTTGATTCTTCCACACTTTGCTGTGTGCTGCTTTTCACCTACTGCATTTCTCTCTGGTCCAAGAAAAGGTGGTTTTCCACAAGGTGATATCTTCTCATTGCAGACTGTTTTATGACAATCCTTCTTGGGCTCTAATCAACACATTAACTTGTTTTATGCTAAAAAGTTACCAGCAAGAAGGCTGGAACTGTATTTTTAAAACTTGAGATGCTGCATAATCTGTGTTTAATAAGGCATGTATGCAGTGAGGGTTATATCCGACCCTATCCAGCAAAATAGATTCCACAGGGTACTTACTATGTCTCTGAAGGGGATGATTTGGAAACATGAGCAAGGCACTGTGCTCCAGACCTCTACAATAAAAAGCAAACACACCTGTGGTGGATTGTAGCCTAAACATATTTGTATGAATTTTTGCCATTTTTCAGTGAAGTGTTTTATTCTTCGCAAATAACCTAATAAATTTTAATATGGGCATCTGTCTTCGTCAGCAAGCAATGTACTAAGGTGCTGGCAGAAATGCCAGTAATCCTTCATGGCATTTTTACATTGCTTTGTTAAAAGTCAAACAGTAACCATTCCTGCATCTAAATGATCAGATTAAATGAAAATTCTGTGTTGCTAGTAAATAAATACTAAATTAAATGTATAATAGCAAATGTGCGTGCCATCTTAATCAGTTAAGGCAGGATTGCTTGTGTTTTCATTGTCACTTGATTAATTTGTATTTTAGGTCTGAGTTTTGAAAAAAAGAGTGAATTAACTACTGCTTTCTTAGGCCTTCTACTCATATTTCCTCTTTAAGAGAAGACTCTGTGAGTTCTCAACTTAAAACTTCTTGGGCATCCAAATTTCTTAGAAATCTATTGAATTAAAACCAGCTTGTGATGATACAGAACTTCTTACACATAAGGAAGACTTGAGTGTGTCAGGCTTCCAATAAAACCTGAAAGAAATCTGGTGGATGTTTTATCCAAAGCATCAGAAGTATGCAGCATCAGAACAGCTGGATTTTGAGATGCACTGTAGCTTGGAGTGGGACCAAATACAGATTAGTGAGATGAGTCTGGGTTACTTCTGAATGAACAGTCTCATGGATATTGGTGAACTATGTGCACTGTAGGAGTCCCTTTGCAATCAGGGCAGGTTGGGAATATAAATTGCAGAACACCGAGGAGGAAAAAAAATACCTTGGGTTTTTCCAGCCTTCTGTTTACTTTCCATTTCTTTCCTCTCTATACAGGTGAAATTTTTTTGTATTCTTATCCTCTTTGTGTGCATCTCTTGCAGCAAAACATGTGGGATTTTCCTTGCATGCCATTTCTTATGGATCTTAAAATACCCTTTTTCTGTAGGTGCCTAAGAAACACATTACTCTATGTGTGTATATACATATGTATTTTGGTAGTGCTGACTCCATTTTTAGAGGTTCCTAGCCAGTATTGTAGATGCATATTTAAATATTATCATAAATGAATATAAGAATAACGTGTATTCAGTTTTCTGGCCATCAACACAGCCTCTGATCTGTCTTATGTTTTGAAAACTTATCCAGATTTGACGATCAAATGTATGAGATACGATGCATTATCTAAGTGGATTGGAACACAGAAAAACTGAATTTACCAAGGCATTGGCGGCTGCTTCAGAAGTAGGGGAAGAAAACTTTATTGACAAATTGTCGTTGATATTCCTCTGTCTTTCCATTTTCCTTTAAAGATGAACAGAAAAAAAGGCTGAGTAGAGACAGATGAACAATGAACTGTTTGAAATTAAGTATAAGTTAGTTGTTAGTGGGTGGGGGGGAACGTGAAAGTCTTTATCTAGGGAAGAAAGCCCACAGGGTTGTCAGCTGAACTGGTAAGAATCATTCTGTCTAGCTGCAGTGAGCACACCGATTGTTTTGCATGTTGCTGCTGTTAACAGTAAAATTATTAAGGCTTAATCAATCTCAAAATTTTGAGTTTAATTAAAAAAATCATTGTGGTCAGCTGTGTTTGAACTAAGGTTGTCTCAAGTAGCTATAACTATGCCAGGTCATAGAAATTACCTAGAACAATCATTCAGCATTGTCAGGTCTGTTCAGGACATGTAGTAGAAGCATCTGGATAACCAGATACTGTTTTTCATGTTTGGGCAAATCCAAACATTAGTTGAAAAATTTCTTCTGTTACAGAGGCGCTGGAATTTGCAGTGCTTGTAAATGGTGATAGTAATAATAATCACTGGCAGTTAAACAGTTATGTCACAGAGGTAGAACCTATTGCAGAAGTTGCAGTGCAGCCTATCCTGGAACCAGTAACTCTTTCTGCTTAAGGTTTAGGTATGATCTATTGTTGTATCAGAAACCAGCTGACAAGAGTATGGGCTGGATGAGCAGAGAGTGAGGTGGGCTGAAAACTGGCTGAACAGCTGGCCCAGAGGGTGGTAGTCAGTGGTGTGAAGTCTAGTTGGAAGCCACTAGCTAGTGGTGTACCCCAGGGGTCAATACTGGGTCCAGTCCAGGTCAACGTCTTCATTAGTGATGTGGATGATGGGGCAGAGTATACTTCTAGCAAGTTTGATGATGATACAAAACTGGGAGGACTGGTTGATACACCAGAGGGTCATGCTGCCATTCCGAGGGACCTTGACAGACTGGAGAAGTGGGGTGACAGGAACCTCATGAAGTTCAACAAGGAGAAGTGCAAAGTCCTGCACCTGGGGAGGAACAACCCCAGGCACCAGTACATGCTGGGGGTAACCCAGCTGGAAAGCAGCTTTGCAGAAAAGGTCCTGGGGGTCCTGGTGGGCACCGAGTTGAACATGAGCCAGCAGTGTGCGCTTGCTGTGAAGGAGGTTAATGGGTGTCCTGGGCTGCATGAGGAGGCATGCTGCCACCTGGTTGAGAGAGGTGATCCTTCCCCTCTGCTCAGCACTGGTGAGGCCACACCTGGAGTGCTGGGTCCAGTTCTGGGTTCCCCAGTACAAGAGAGATGGTCTTACTGGAGAGAGTCCAGTGAAAGATCATCTTGAAGACAATTAAGGGACTGGAGCATCTCTCCTGTGAGGAAAGGCTGAGAGAGCTGGGGCTGTTCAGCCTGGAGAAGAGACAGCTCAAGGGGCATCTCATTAATGTACAGTTGTGCATCTCTGAAGGGCGGGTGCAGAAAAGAGGGAGCCAGGCTCTTTTCAGTAGTGCCCAGTGACAGGGCCAGAGGTAGTGGGCACAAGCTGAAACACAGGAGGTTCCCTCTGAACATCAGGAGATACTTTTTCACTGTGAGGGTGACCGAGCACTGGCACAGGTTGCCCGGGGAGGTTGTGGAGTCTCCATCCTTGGAGATATTCAAAAGCCATTTGGGCACGGTCCTGGGCAGCTCACTGTAGGTGGCCCTGCTTTGAGCAAGGGGTGTTGGACCAGATGACCTCCAGATGTACCTTCCAACCTCAGCCATTATGTGATACTGAAATAGTTCTGGGCTCCTAATAGCCTGAGATTTTAAGTGCTTTCATCCTGCTGGAGAGAATCAGGGTATGTAATAGGAATCTGTGATATCTATATCTAGGGATGGATATTAGATGGTACTGAAAAATGCTGTAGTGCTGTAATTTAAAATTTGGTTGTTCTTCTGTACATGTCACATGCATACAAGATATACTGTGGACTTCTGCAAATGTTTCACTGAACACATTAGCATTTTATAAATGTTAGTGTTATGGTCTGATCTGTGCGGCAATGCCAGCTCAGATATGTTGTTACAGTGACTTTTATGATGTGCTTACTCAATAGGTAAAACGTTCTAGGAGTAAAGGAGGGCTGGCTGGGCCTGATGGTACAAAGTCAGTGTTTGGACAGATGTGTGCTAAAATGAGTTCCTTCAGCCCTGATAGCCTCCTGCTTCCCCATCGTGTTTGGAAAGTCAAGTTTGTTGGTAAGAGAATTCTCCATGCCCCAACTTACTTTGCGCTTAACTTTACAGTTTTCTTCAGATTTATTATTTTGGAGGACCCAAAGGAAGGAAGGGATGAAGGAAAACAGCGTATATATGTAGGCAGAGGAAGGTGCTTAAAATGCTAGGAAGCAAAAAAGCCTTTTTAAATTATTTTATGAAAATACCTCAAGATTAGTAGAAATGTGTCTGTAATTGTCCTCAAATTCCAGGGGCTGTTCTTCTGCTTACAAGAAACATTCTGCAAAACCTAAACCTGAATTTCAGCTGTCTGAATTGGTAAATAATCCTGCCTAGCTGGTTCTACTGGTAGGGTTATTTTTACAATTCACACATCACTGAGCTTTTTCATGAAAAATATTTTAGATTGAAGAGCCATTCTATCTACTGTATGTGAAATATATGTGCTTTAAAATGTTTCTTAGGAATCACATTGTGTTGACTTTCTTTTTCTAACTCTTCTATTTCCTTTTCATTAGTGTATAACACAAAAATGTTAGTTACACTCTGGCAAAATAGTATTTTTGACACTGTGATATTTTGTATAATCTTACAAATAATATGATTTACGATGAACTGGAAATGTCCAAATGGAAAGCAAAACAAAGGGTTTTCATATGAACAGATATGACAGTGTAGCTTTTAATAAACTTTTGTTTACTCAATCAGCCCTGTGGAAGGAAGTACAGTTTATTTCAATATTGCATTTATTTTTAAAAGAACATATAATTTTGAGCCTTTTTTTCTTCTCCAAGGTGAATCTGTGGATGATTGCGGTGGAGGTTATAGTGAATCAATTGCAGAAATGTGCGAGGAGCTTCAGAATGGGCTGACCCCTCTGTTAATTGTGACACCAAATGGAAGAGATGAATCTGGAGCAAACAGAGATTGTTTCTTATTAAATCCTCCTGCCAAGTCCCTCTTGCATATGAACATGTTTCGTTTTCTTGGTAATTTCGTAGCAATATTGTGACATTCAACTTTCATTACATAATCAGAATACTGGGAATTGAATTAAAAAAAATTTAAATATTATGTTTAAACTTACAGGTGTCCTTTTGGGCATTGCTATCCGGACTGGCAGCCCTCTCAGCCTCAACCTGGCTGAGCCAGTGTGGAAGCAGCTTGCAGGAATGAACCTAACAATTGCTGATCTCAGTGAGGTAAGTGTGAAGTTTCTGAGCAGCATATCACTTAAAGAAGACAAGCAGACTCTAGCATAATTTTTTTCTCCAGTGATTGGCTTCCCTGGTTTCTGTATTTGTATTTTGCCTGGCCTTTTACATTTTGAGCCAGTATATAACGATGACCTGTATTCTCTGTTAAAACTGGAAATTTACAAGTCATTCAATAGTAGTTAAATAAACTATTTGAATTCTAGAGCATTATCAGATCTTCTCATGGGTCTCACTAGACAAATGTTTGTGGTCAAACTCCTACTTTCCAATAGACCTTTCTGTAGCTGCTACTGTCTGTTGTGCCAAGATGCAATAACTGATTAGTTGCACATGCCTACACTGTTTTGAAGTAAAAGAAAATTAGTTCAAACTACTACTGAAGATAGTTTGTGCCTGCACACTGTATGTCACAAACTTTCAGTTTCTGTTTACTGACCTGAGTAAATGTGGAGTAAGAGTTAGGTCTTCATTACAAAAAAAGAGTTCCTTCCCAAAGACTGTCCCATAGAAATGTAGAAACGTACTTCCTGTGAAAGCATTGCATCATTTACCTGTCAGTAAGGGGATTGCTTTTGTACCAAAACCAGCATTGGACTCTGTAGACGTGATTATGTTTTTAAGCTTTAAATCCATTTTTTTATATAATAGAGTTTATTGGAAAGTGCTCTGCAAAAGGATTGAAATCCAGAACACATGCACCCTCCCACATCCCAGCATAAAGAAGTTTTGCGTAAAATACTAAGGCATTTATGGCTTTGAAATTCAGTTGGATGGATTATGGTCAGACATTTGACAATGCTTTTGTAGATGACACATGATGCGCTGCTTTTGGTATGCAAGGGTTGCTGTTGATAGTGCTAGTAAACTGACTTTAACTCTGGTTTGTTATTTTCAAAAGGTTGATAAAGATTTTATTCCTGGGCTTATGTACATTCGAGACAACGAAGCTACTTCGGAGGAGTTTGAAGCTATGAGCCTCCCATTCACTGTGCCTAATGCAAGTGGTCAAGATATTCAGTTGAGTTCCAAGTACACCCATATTACGCTGGATAATAGAGCTGAATATGTGAGGCTGGCAATAAACTACAGGTTTGTTGAATAAGTCATTTAAATTGTTAACATGAATAAGCATTTTCTTTTAAAAATATGTGAAAACTTTTAAACAATATGCTACTTAAATCTCTTATGTACAAGTATTTTAATATTTTTATGTGATTACAGTGTTGATTTTTCTGATTTCTTTTAATATCTCCAAGGAGAAGAGATGAAACTTAATTTTTAGGAAACAAAATAAACTAGCAGGTATGACTCTAGATTTTAATAGCTGTCCTGACAGAGCAGTTTTGGCAGCCAGTTTTACAGGTGGAAAAATGCCCCATCCATCTAGTTCTGCCTATGTGATAAAAGAGTAGGCTTGACCATCGAGTTCTTTATGAAGAGAGCTTAGATTTAGTACTACTGCTACCATGAACTTTCATGTCATCAGTTGTAGTCAAGAGCAGTCCTAGATGAATTCTTACTATACCCTTATCTAAGTTGGAATACGCAAAACAAAATGTTTGATCCCTGGACACCATAAAATAAGTCTGACACCAAGACAGGTCAGTTCCCCCTCAGGTGCCAAAAGCTGAACATTGCACTGAAATAAGTGGGAAATAATTGTTCAGTATTTGAGAAGACAGGCCTTTGGTTACTTAAATACCTAGCTAGTTAATCTAGACAAGTACATCTAAGAAGCAACCCAGGCATCGTGTTATGTGAAGCAGTGGGCCTAGTGCCTGTTGAACTATGGAAATTTAGCTAAATTGCGTGAGAAACTGATTCATAGTTGTTCTGTTCTCTCCACCATAGTTAACTGTTTTAGAGAGCGCTTGAGCAAGACTGGGTCATTGCTATATACTTGCTTATTAGTTTGTAGTTACAGTGTTTGCCAACAACGACTTGAATTCAAGTCTTTGTGTTGTTTTTGTTTTTTTTTCCCTATAAATGGATATGAACGAACACTTAAACCTATTTTTGGCAGCAGAGAGGAATTTTATCTGGAATGTATAAGTGGTGTGTCTATATAAAATGTTACATTCCTTTGAAGAAATGGTTTTGTTCTCTAGCCAGTTCTGGCTATCCTCAAAGGACACAAGCAATTCTAAAGCATTTTCCAGTTAAAATTCCTTTGGGGGAAACGTTTACATGTTTAGATTAAGTATCATATTTTTTAATTATGTGAAGCCCTTGAGAGAAAAACTAGCACCTGAATAGAATCCGTGTGAAAAAGTGGATGCATGCAACCACATTGTCCTGACATCTTTGTTTATTTTGGTGATAACAAGCCCGAGGTCAGGACTTGACAATGATGTGAATCTCTGCATTGGAGAGCACTGTAAAACATCTTGGAAACTATTTGACAGGAAAAAAAATGCAAAACACAAATCATGGGTGGCAGCAGAAGCAGCAGAATGTAAGGCATATCTGTGTCTGTCTTGAAATACAACAACTCCTGGCCTCAGACAACATGGTTTAGTTCTGGCCCATTTTTCTTTCACAATAATGTCTGTCTACTGTTGGGACTGTTTGAGGGTAGAGTTTCAAAGCACGGCTATTCTTTTCCCAAGAGCATGTTGTTTCCAAATGGGATATTGGTTTGTTCTTGCCAGGCACAGCACATGAATAATACTGGGAATAAAATATCCTAAACATTGAGAGGTATCTCTCCATACCGAGCTTGCTGAGCGGTATGAATTGGTGTAGAAACTCGTATAAGTCCAGTATCTTGTGTGATAAATATTTATGTTTCTTGGCATGTTGCTGGAGACTTGAGGAGAATGGTTGAAGTTTCCTTGATGTTATAGTAATTGCTAGGAATAATTGCTAGAAATGGCATTCATAGAAACTGAAAAACATGTCTCTGCAGGCTTCATGAATTTGACGAACAAGTTGCAGCAGTTCGTGAGGGGATGGCACGTGTTGTTCCAGTTCCTCTACTTTCGCTATTTACAGGATATGAACTGGAAACTATGGTATCAATTTCTGTTTTGCTACCTCTGTTAGACTAACTTGGAGTGAGATTCTTCACTTATCTTACTAATCCAAAACCCACATTAAATATTATTTGCAATGCTTGCACTGTGATTGCAAACATTTTCACAGAATCACAGAATGGCAGGGGTTGGAAGGGACCTCTAGAGATCATCTTGTCCAACCCCCCTGCTTGAGCAGGCACACCCAGAGCAGGGGGCACAGGAACGCATCCAGGTGGGTTTTGAATGTCTCCAGGGAAGGGACTCCACACCCTCCCTGGGCAGCCTGTGCCACTGCGCTGGCACCCTCACAGGGAAGTTGTTTTTCCTCATATTCAGGTGGAACTTCCTGTGTTCCAACTTGTGCCCATTGCCCCTTGGCCTGTCATTGGGCGCTATTGAAAAGAGCCTAGTCCCGTCGTCCTGACACCCACCCTTCAGATATTTATAGGTATTGATGAGATCCCCCCATAGTCTTCTCTTGTCCAGGCTGAACAAACCCAGGTCTCTCAGCCTTTCCTCAAAAGGGGAATGTTCCAGCCCCCTGATCATCTTGGTAGCTCTCTGCTGGACTTGCTCAAGCAGTTCCACATCCTTCTTTTGTCTGAGGAAAGACTAGAAAATGTATAATTGCCCTCTTGGTGTTAATAAGGTTATTTTGATGTAGCTGAGCTGTGATGTAATGAATTATTTCTGGAAGAAACAAACAAACAAAGCCAAAAAAAGCCCACAAAACCCAGACCTAGGAGGTGAGTTGGAGATATTTGTCCCCAGTAAAATATTTCATTCTTTATGTGATTCAGGAATATGAAAGAAGGTTCATTATTGTCCTCTGATGGGAAGACATATATTTAGTATTACTGCACAGCAATTAAAATATCTGAATGCTCATTTTGTCAGTGTAAAAGCTGATTAAATATTTCAAAGCAATTGAGGGGAAAAAATGGCCTATAATTGATTTGATCGGACTTTTGTAGCATATCACTATATTTTATTTTTCAGGTATGTGGAAGCCCAGATATTCCACTTCACCTTCTGAAATCTGTAGCAACTTATAAAGGCATTGAACCAACTGCTTCCTTGATACAGTGGTTCTGGGAAGTGATGGAATCCTTCTCCAATACAGAGCGATCTCTCTTCCTGCGTTTTGTGTGGGGCAGAACAAGGCTGCCCAGGACTATTGCAGACTTTAGAGGGAGAGACTTTGTTATTCAGGTAAGGTTTGTGGGCTGGGGTGTGAGATTTTTATTTTAAAAAGCTGGTAGTAGTATGACATAACAACAGAACAGGCTGATTTCATTAAACTTGGTTATGTAATGGTTGTATTGTAGCTTCAGCAGTGCAACAGAGACCTATAATGTGTATAAATATTTTTGTCTCTTGACTTGGGCAAGTGGATATTTGTTTCATTTCTCAGCCATTTGCTTCTCTGGATTTTGATAAATGTTCTGCTGTCAGTCATCAGCAGTTCTTGCTGGCATTTATTTAGCATTTCATTCAGCTCAGTAATCATTTCAGCTAAATTAAAACCCCACAATCTTCAAATCAAATTGGTGTTTGCTGAAGTATATACAATCTTCTTCAGATTGTTCCCAACCACATATTCATAATCAAAGAAGCTCATATATGTCTGTTTTTACTTATTTACTTAGTGTAGGGAAGATGGATTTGGTATTTTCATTGTTCTTTTAAGAAATATCAGCACCAGAATCACAAATCTAACATGCTGTTAAAAAAAATTCTCAAGTTGTATTCTGATTTTTATTTGTAGTTTGGACAGTGAATCAAAAATATGACGCTTTTTGTTTTCAACAGGTGTTGGATAAATATAATCCTCCAGACCACTTCCTTCCTGAGTCATACACTTGCTTCTTTCTTCTGAAGCTGCCCAGGTATTCCTGTAAGCAAGTACTGGAGGAAAAGCTGAAGTATGCCATTCACTTCTGCAAGTCCATAGACACTGATGATTATGCCCGGATAGCGCTGACAGGAGAGCCAGCGGCTGATGACAGTAGTGATGACTCTGATAATGAAGATGCAGATTCTTTTGCTTCAGATTCTACACAGGACTACTTAACAGGACATTAAAAAAACCTAATATAAGGGATAGTTGTCACAAGCACTGAGGCAAAACGCCAAAATGACAATGAAGCCAAGGACAGTTTAGGTCTCACAATATAGAGTATGTAGTCAGAGGGACAGTGATCTTCTGCACATGGGGGAAGTGTGTTTGCAGCTCACAGTAGGAATTGAGGGTTACAGCTTAAACCATCAGCTTAGAATAAATGACACAGTATATGGGCATTTAACATTTAAAGAGCTGAAAGTGGCCCCCCATAATGCTGCACTACATTTAGAACCTTTGTGTTTACTGAAGTGTTGTAAATGTTTATATAAATATGGTAGTGCAGCATCCAAAAGGCAGTGAAACCTTTAAATTGTGGGTGCAATAGGTTTTTCCATATTAAGTGTTGTGTTCTGTGCATCTTCTTGATTGTATATTGGAAATACTGTGCAACAACTGAATAGTATTATAAATATTTCAATTAACTTTACTAGAAGTTTGTTAAAAATTTTTGAACATTGGATTAACATTATTCCTTGAAATTCTTCTATAGATAATAAAAATGGCCATTAGTTTCACCTCCGCCCCTGGTTTGTATATTTTAGCTTATGCATTATTTAACTCAAATTTGATACCTTTCTGTGAACAGCATCATAATTCTTATCATGGAAAGCGTGCTGTATATAACTTGTGCCATGTAAATGCAAAGGTTATAATTTCCCTCTAAATAAAAGTTCTGCCACAGGAAAAAAAAGTATGCGTTTTTTAATGGTAATGCAGCTATTACACAGGCCGAACATTGCATCGGCTCTAAGAAATGTTTCTGCAATTTACAGCTGTTGACCAAACGTTGCTGCTCCACCAATATGTAGCTATAGCAGGTGCATTGCTGTGGGCAGAACATGAGCTATAGTAAACTCAGAGCAAATCCACACAACACGTTAGCGGTAGTGATGAGGTGCTCTTTGTTTATGTAGTTGTTCCTAATGCTACTGTTGTCAGTAATGGTAACTTTGTTCTCAGACTCCTGGGGAAAAAATTGCTTTTGCGGAAGTGTAAGGGACAGATGTCTTTTAAGTACCTGAATGTGAGTAGAAGAGTATGACGATACTCATGTAACGTATTGTCTCTGAGGAAATTAGATCATTTGGCAAGGCTTGATCATGAAACATTGTGCGTCCAGAATAGCCTGTTCGAAAAACTCGTTGAAGTCAAGTGGTGTTTGGCGCATACATAGCTTATGCACTAGTTTTTCGAATTAGGAAAAGAAGATTTAGTTGTGCCAAAGCACTAATATTTTACTTAAAAATCCAGGAGAAGGTGTTGTCATACCATTTCTTTACTAATTACTAGGGTAGGTATACGTGAATATTTAACATTTTACAATTCAGAGTTGATTCATTTTCTTTTTAGTGTGTGCATTTGAATTCTGTTCCAGCTTCTGTAAATTTAAATAATACCTGTGGTCATGGAATCAGTTTTCCTGAGACATACTTGATATCTCAAAATAGTGGTGAAACTATCTATTTGTTGTTACGATATCGGAGATTTGAAATTCATGAGCTTGAGAGGCCTCTATTTCGCACTGAAGATGTCTTGCAATAACAGCTCCTGTCCCAGTCCTCTGTCTTGCTGGAGATTCTGGAAGTCAGGCCTGTGCACTCTCCTCCAGATTTTCTCTGTTTGCTGATGAAAAAAGCCAAGTCTTTTTTTTAGTCTTAAAAAAGATGCAAAACCCCAAAACCTGAAGCAACCTCTTTTATCTTTGCTGCTGAATTGAATTTTTCCTGAGATAAAGAGTGGAGAGTCTAGTGCAGAAGTACTCATGTGGTCGTCTGCTGTCCTTCGCCATGGTAACATCGGAGCCTTGAAGGCATCCAGCTTGATCAAAAGAGATTTTTCTGTAGTCAGCTTTTCAGGAAATGTGGTGGATGAGTCATGCCCAAATGCCACAAGCCCAAGGACTGAGACAGTTCAATTGCCATTCTTGAATTTCAAACCCCGTTTCAGGAGGATATGAACTACTATAACACGGAGAAGTTTTATAACTTGCTTAGGAAAGAAGAAGAAAGTCAAGAGCGTTTATTCCAACAACAGCAAAAAGGAAGTATCCTTTATATAAGGAAGCAGTTTACATTATTAGTTAGTGAACCATGTAAAAGGAGGTTTTTAAGCCTCCTTCTTTGCTTTCCCAACCTAACAGAAGAGTCTCAGGTGCCCTTTTGCAGTGTGAGATGGTTGTCACCGGTGGGCTGGCATACAGCATTTCTGAGTAGCCAGTTGTCGTTCTTGGAAAAAATACTGTTTCAAGTGGCCAAACCTGATATTTCTTCTTAATTGGCTTTTAGATGCAAATTCCTAGTCTGAGAAGGAAAAGGTCTCAACCTGGCAAATGAGGAATGGATTGCTAGTGCTCCTTTCCCTTCTTCGTATGTCGCTTCCCTGTAAAACCAAAGATGGTTTGATTTATTGTAACACTTTGCCATTATGAAAGCATAGAATCATTAAGGCTGGAAAAGACCTCTCGGATCCAACTGTCAGCCCAGCGCTACCATGTCTCCTAAACCATGTCCTGAAGTGCCACGTATACACATTTTTTGAACACCTCCAGGGATGGTGACTCCACCACCTCTCTGGGCAGCCTGTTCGAATGCTTGACCACTCTTTCAGTAAAGAAATTTTTCCTAATATCCAATCTAAACCTCCCCTGATGCAGCCTGGGGTCACTAGTGACCTGGGAGAAGAGACCAACACCCACTTTGCTACAACCTCCTTTCAGGTAGTTGTAGAGGGCGAATTGCAGAAGACACAGAAAAATCCTGTCCCATGTTCAGAATTACTCTTCCTTGCCTGGGTAAGTTCCTGATACCTCTAAAACCACCTAATGGCTGCTAAACAACCTGGGAATAAGGAGAGTTGGTCATTGCGTCCCACCGGAGAGTTTAGGGGGCACGTACCATTTATAATTATGGTATTTGTGCCTTAGCATCAGGTTAGCTGAAGTCTTCAGGGCAAAATATATAGGTACTTGCTTCCCCTGCAAGCATCTTCACCAGCAGATGATGTGCAAAACTAAACCATGCAGCACTCTTCTAGAAAAAAGGGAAGCAATGGCTTCCAGAGATCTCATTAAAATATTTTCACTTTTTAGTTTAAAGAAAATGTACCTTTAATCGCCCGATGAATCCTATAGTTAAAAATTATGGTGTTAACTAAAACATGCCAACATGGTTCTTTTACTCAGTTGGGGTTCAAGGCTGAGAGATTGGTGCAAAAGTTACTCTATCATGGAATCATGTCCTTACCTTCAGTGGAAACTGCAGCGAAGCAACACAACTGTGAATGTGATACCCAGACTATTTGTGAATTCGTGCTCCTAATACTTGGGAAAGATTCTGCTGGTTTGTGCGTTTGCCTCAAATGCGAGCGCTGATGGTATGTGTGCAAGGCACTGTTCTTCAGCTTTGCATTTAGTCATCTGACGGTGAGCGAGTAAGCTTGTGCAAAGATCTCACAAAAACACAGAGCAGAATTGTCTAAGTTGTTTCCTGACTGTGGTCATCCTTGATCATCTCTCTCCAGGCAGTTTGGGTGTGGTGCACTGGCATCATGACCTGGAAGAGGTTTCAGAAGAAGCATTTTGAGAATTCTGTTGGAGGAAGTGGAGTCACGCACATGACAGAGTACAAAATCCTCTAGGATTCTCCTTGGTAAACGGGACAGTGTTAAGTGGAAAGAAGCTTAATGTTCCTTGGGCACTTGCATATACCCACTATTGATGATAAGCCGTAATAAGGGCAGGGTAGAACATTTCTAGAAAATAAAGCCCAGGATAGGAGTACACCTTGTTTCACTGTGACAACTTTATTGCGGGGGGCCGGAAAAGTGCCTATGGCATTCAGCCTCAATGGTTGGCTGGGCTTTGTCACCCTGTTCAGCAGCAACTTGTAGGAAAAGAAAATGTGAGAAAGTGCAAAATGAAAATGCATGAAAATAGGACGCTTGCAGCCGTAAGAGGCTCTCGTGCTTTATTCAAGTTTGTCCTGCGGCCAAGACGTGACAGTGAATGTTTCTCCCCAAACCAGCGTGCCCTTTCAGAGGTCCAAAAGCAGAGAAATTAAAAAATGACCAAGTAGATGAAGCTGTGATTTCATTCAGAAGACAGACTTCTGAATTCATTCTTCTTGTGGAAAGTATTTCACCGCTATTTTGAAGAAAAGATGCTCTTTAGCTTCAGGAAGTGATCTTGTTTTGAGCAAGTTCTTTCCATCATTTCCCTGTGATAATTTTTCTAACGTTTGTTTTATATGTTTGACGTTTGTGACGCAAATGTGATTTGCTAACCACAGATTGTGATGAAACTATTCTAATGCTCTGACCTAGTACCTAATAGGTGAGGCAGACTTGCTTTATTATAGCTTTTGATATTGTCCCTTCCTTCTTTATAACACTTTTTACAAGTAAACTAAGACGACCTCTTAAAAGAGGTGGAGGTAAAGCTGCATGCGATATGTGAAGCCCCCTCCTAAACTGGAAAAACATTTTGAGTGAGACTCTTTCATGTGTTCTTCCTCGTTCTGCTGCTTCTCAAGTTGTTCGTTAGTTTCATCGCATCGACTTAGGAGCACCCCTAAAAATAAACTAGAGAACAGGGTCCATGTCTGAAGTGAAGCTGACAGGGGAAGGGCTGGCTGACCTGAGCAATGCAAAAGTCGATGGATTGTGAAGTGCTGTGCATAGAAGGAAGAAATCAAATGCATGAAATACTTGGGTATGGGGGCCAGGTGGGATTTGGGCTGGCCTGAGTGATTTGCTCTTCCTCCATGCTCCTACAGAGGACAGGGGATTTCTGGGGGAGAACTGGCTGGACAGTAACAGGAAGGAAATTGACTTTTTGTAGTGCAAATCAGGCACTTCCTGTGTCCCTGGGGGCAGCTGCTTCCTTGCAGAGTCACTGACCAGGCTCTAGTCTGTGGCGCTCGTGACTGGAGTTACTCAGGTGGGGCAGAGCCTAGCTGCCTTTGGAATTTTTAATTTTGGAACAAAGGAAGCCATTTTAGTTGCAGATGTGGATCTACTGTATGATGAGCTGCCAACACCAATAGGAAAGGTTAGGCATTTAGGCTGATGGTACCCAGTCACGTTGCCTCTGTCACTGCGATAAAGTGACTTGCCTTAATAGCACAGACCTGTCGTATGATGGACCGTGCTACAAGTACTAGAGGATGAAAATACACTGTAGAATGGCTGGTACGGTCTAGGAGTCAGCTACCTGGGAGCATGTTGGTGCCCTTGGGTGCATATGACCTTGGGAGGAAGGTAGTGGGACATTTTATGGCTGTTACCATATTGTTAAGGGATGTTAAAGAGCACAGCCACCTTCCCCAGCCACCCTGGTCCAGGACCTTGCTGCTCAGATGCTGGAGCCTGCCCTGGGGACTCAGGAACAGTGACATGGCTGCCTCTTTCCCCTTCACAGGCAAACTTCAGCTACTGGTGGAGCTGTGCACGTGCCCCAGCGACACACACGTGGGCATGGATGCACACAGGACACTGACACAGCCAGTCCCACACACCATTCCTATGCCAGTGACTAGGTGTGGAAGAACCTGACCTGTGCCAGTAGCTGATGCTGAGACCCCACTTGTGCCAGTAGCTGGCATCAGTTTTCACTCACGCCCACACAGATCTTACTGGTAGCCAGCACTCAGTCCTTGTGGCACATGTACACATGGGATAGAGAGTGCAGTTGCGCAGAGAGATAGTTATTAAATCTTTTATTGAGATGTAAGAGGACAGGACAGACTGCAGTGATCAGGCACAGGGCTCAGCCGGATGAGTGTACTGACTAGCCCTGTTTTACACATAACCAGCTGCCTTCATACCCTTTTGTGCCTGGCCTTTCTGTCCCTCCCTGCTCCCCTCCCCCTGCGTGTCCTTCATCGGGGGGCACAGTCCCATCCATCCCCTGCAATAGCCTGGACCCTCAGGTTTGCACCCCCAACAGCTGCAAAGTCCCAGTTTGCCTTCAGGTTCTTGCTAGCCCATCAGTTACTGTGACTGACCAGCTTTATTTCTGGTTATTGTGTTTGTTAACAGTAATTGCTTAGATTTCAGGGCTCTATGTGTTTGTATCCCTCCCTTTCCTTATCCTCCTGACTGATAAAATAAGCATTCCCACGCTCCACACATCCTTACCAATTAGTGTGACTGACTGGGTTTGTTCTTCCCCTGATCTCCCCCATCATGTGCCGGTCAGGTTTGTCTTTGTTCTTGTTAATGGCTCCTTTGACCAGATACCCTCAAAGGAGTGGACGCTCTCCTTCCACATACCCTTGCTAGTATGGTCAGACACGATTTATTAGTTGCCTGTGTGGCTGAGGAATTAACTGTATGGTGCTTATCTGGAGGTGATCACTGAGGCGTGGAGAAATGGATGTCAGTATTGTCCAAATGTCGGTATTGATGGCAAGCATGCAAAGAAGCAGATTTCCACCCAGCGGGGTGAAATGTTCTCTTCAAGAGCAGTTTCACAGTGCTGCTGTGTGTCTGACAAGGGCTGTGTAGACAGCTGGAAGATGCTTAGAAAGGCACAGGGGCAGCCAGCAGACTGGATGTGTGTTTGGGGAGGGTATGGCCTGCAGGCAGAAGGCTAATGAGTTGGCTTCCATGTAAATAAGGCGAAGCTGCATCCTGCAGAGGTGAAAGCTGTGAGGACAAGCTGCAGGACCTCCAACCATAGGTGAGGGTAGGCCCACACTGACAGGATTTGTGTGAGGTCTGAGAGCCTTTGAGCTTTTTCCAAAGGTCACCACCTGCAGGTGTAGTGGACAAAATTTTCTGTATTGGGAGTGAGCTATACTGGCAATTCACACACAGATACTGGATGCTGGCTTTTCTAGATACCATGATGTCTGTAGATGAAGCTGTGGCCTGCAGCTTTATGAAGAAGTCAAGAGCATGTGTAATCCTTTCATCTGCAGTCAGAGCCAAACAACATTGCAAGAATTTCTCAGTTAGGCAATGCTAGAGGACATAAGGATGTGAGGACCAGAGACCAAACAATTCCACATGATGACCAGTTACAAAAGGAGCAAGTATCCTTCCAGGGGGGTTTCCATGGCATTCAGTGACGGAAAGTCCATTTTAACCTAATCATGAATAAAGCTTTCGTTGGAGTACTCCCGGATATTCCCTAAGACACAAGCACACTCCCTGGAGAAAGGACAAAAGGAAACACATCTCTGGCAGTGTTAGAAAATGGAGATGAAGGAGAGTGGGAAAAGAAAAAGAGTGGGAAAGTCTGATGCAGAAATGCTAGATAAAAACACAGTAGTAAATCTTTCAATATGTTAAAAAGTTGGAATAAAAACTGGAATGATCTGTGGTCCACAGTTATGCAAAGCAAGTTGAGAATAAATAGTATCCTTACAGCAGAGATACTGGACACCCCACACCACCATTCCACTTTCTAACTTTAGAGACATTTAAGCACCAGAAAGCATAGTTTAGGCAGGTCATGAGTTCTGGTGGATAAGAGTTTTTAAAACCTTGTTAGACATCTCTTGGTGATCATCTGATGATACTTGATCTATCCTCAGTCAGGTAGCTGCCCAAACTGATTTCTTGAGTCCTCTTAGCTCATTTGTTATTCCTGTAATGCCCTATTCATTGTTAGCTTCTCTAAAAATGAATTTCTATTAAGTAGAATAGACCCTGCAGTGGTACCCTGTCCATCATGTTCTAACCAAGGTGCCTTGAGGCATCCAAACTTACTGTAGACAAGACCCTTGCAATCTTTATCGGTTACTACAAGTGAAGACTCTAGCTTTTCAGCTGCTTGCTTTTCCAGTCTGGACCTCCACTGGCTTAACAGGATCTTTGATTTTTCAATAACAGCTTCCTTAACCAGATGCCAACTCCTCTGCATATACAGTTCTCCCTGACCCCATCAGGGCTTGCTCATGATTTAGGATAGAGACAGACTGCCATTCTGAGCTAGAGAGTCCTCTAAATACCTTACTCATCTCCTGCCAGAGCTGTGTGTCTGCTGGGGAAATGCCACAGTTCTGGCTGAGCCTGGTGCGGTGGGATGAGCAGTCTCCTCTGCCCCAGGTCAGCCTAGCTCCCACAGCACGCCAGCTCTGCAGTGTTTCTGGTTCATGGCCTTACAGTGTGAATGCTCAGAGATACATTGGACTGAGGGCTGGGCTGTGGTGCTGCTCTCTCAGGATAGGGAAGACCCATATGCTGGATTGATAAAGTGACTCCTTCCTCATCCACTGCCTGAAAGCTGTTGGTGATTGTTTTCCCATGGGATCATTTCCTTTTATTAGGTGGCTCTAAAAACAATTGCACTGGCCCAGTAAGATGGGTATGGGAGAGCAAGCACCACTAAGCCAGCCCTACTCTGATGTCATAGAATCATAGAGTCGTAGAATCATTTAAGTTGGAAAAGACCTTTAAGATCATTGAGTCCAACCATAAATATAATGCTACCAAGTCCACCACTAAACCATGTCCCTATGCCCTTCTTATTGTCCCCCAAGACTGCAAATAGTGCCAAAAGTCTGGCTTTCCTCCTGGATGCAGGGGCTGTGTGCTGGCCATGGCTGTTTCTTTTATGGCTGCAGGAAGGGAAGCCCTGCTGAGCTGTGAGCATGCTTCTTGTCAGAAAAGCACAACCTCATGGACAGACACCTCTTTGGCTGCTGGAGAATGGGATGTCTTGAGGCCAGAAGCTGGCTGGTGGTGGGGAAGTGGTGGGAGCATGTGGCTGCATGCGGGGAAGGGTGAGGAGGCAAGACTGCCTCCATCATGCACAGCAGCTGGATCCTCCTGGTGCCCGCTGGGAGGCGGGGAGGCCATGGGCAATGGAGGCCCCTAGTCCATCAGGTAAAGTGGGTGGTGCTGGGGAAGCCCCTGCAACACTGGGGTCCCTGAACACCTCCAGCATTTTGGAGCTGCCTTGTTTTGTTGTTTCGAATTATTTTTTTCTTTTTATCCTTAGTATTTATGGCTTGTGGAAGCCTTTCATCTTGATCCAGTTTGTAGACTCGATGTTTGTGTCCTAGCTGGCTCCTTTGCTGGGATAACCCGGCATTGCCTTGCTGGGCGGCTGGAAGTCCAGCTTCAAGGCTTTTACTATTGGATCAAAAATGCCATGTTTAGCTAAATGTTTTGCAGGCTGTTTTACCAATTCAAACTTGCTCATATGATTACAGTGGTGGGTAAAGTAGATGTTATCAAGCTCAGTGTAGGATTAGTTATGATCTGTCCTGGAGCCAGTATGAAGCTGACCCAAATTTTGTACTGTGGGCCTTGGCTACTTTAGTGGGAATGCCACCCTGTGGCCATGTAGTTTGTCCTTCTAGTGTGTTATGCACAAATCCAAATTGTTGTGAAAATGGCAACTATTTTGAATGGCAGTAGTCTAACTAACCATTTTTGTGTGTTGTCAGAAGACAAATATTGTGCATTATATGTGTCAGGGAAGGAAAGCCCCTGGAAAAAAGAAACGTGTTTGTTATAAAATTCTTGATAAAAACAGGCAAGTATGACTCCAGGGGACATTTATCTTGGCTCCAGGTGAAATCACATTTGGCTTCAGTCCCTGGGTTTGCCCTTCAGTTTCGGTTCAACAACTAAAACTGCCTGCATGCTGCAGGATGTCAATACCATTTTGATGTTTGCTTCCAAGATGGTCTTGCTTGGTCCCAGGCACTTTTGGGGTGGTGTTAAGATACCCGTGTATAGGCATGACCAGGGGAGAAGAAGCCTGCGGGAGATTTTCAAGCTTCCTCTGTCATTAAGGCACAGGACTGGGAGTCAGGAGATCAAAGTTCCTGTGTTGTACAGAAAAGCTGTTTCAACACATAGGATGCATTGATAGAAGTGGTCTCATAAGAGTGCTACTCTCATTTCTTTGATGAAGCCAAGCCTTTGTTCATGCCAGGCAGTGCACTGCAGACAGTTGGCTCATCCCACCTAGAGAAAGCTGCCGTCCTGAAAAGGGAGCAAGGACAAACAGCACCGATGCTCACTGGTCTGGTAAAATTTACACTGCTATATCCATGAAAGTAGCCTCAGAGTGTTGAGCACTGAGTGGGAAGAGGAAAGAGAAGGCAGAAGGTGGCTGTGCTTAGCTGTGTCACACTGTATCACAAGAGCTGGGAAGGATGTGGTCAGCATAACCATGGCAAAGAAATGCAACTAGGATTGCCCTTACATGTTTATATACAAATTTGTGTTGATCTGGGTATTGTTTTGCAAAGATGTAAGAGTTAGAGAACATAGAGCTGACTAATGGAAAACAGTTTGAGCAAATATTTCTTTACAGTAGCTGGCCACAGAAAAGGCTCACATGCTCGAAGTGTGATATTGGGATATCCTTTTATGCAAGGCTTTGAAGGGAGAAGTGGGAAGGACAAAATCCCTAGCTAGAACTTGCTTACAGGCTGTTTAATATGAAAGACAACTGTACAAGCTGTTTCTTTCCATTTGGGAGTGGAACAAACTATCTTATCACCTTCTCATCCCTTACAGAGTGGCGACAATTTCTGCTAAGGCCTTATGGGAGATGGTAAAACAACTGCTCTGTGGCACTTCTGGGAGATTCAGGTTATTCTGTGGTCTCAAAACTACTCTGAGACAGTAGTGTTTGCAGTAGTCAGTGCCCCTTCTGCTTATCAGAGTCTAGATCCAGTTTTCATGCTGCTTTTAGGAAAGAGGTGAATTGCAATTACTGAGCACTCATTTACTGACGTGGTTGGTCTTGGGGTCATTTCATGGGTGTCAGTACCTTGTCCGTTGCCTGAAGAAGACAGCAGCTCCTAATAATAACATGATAACCATGCTACTGCTGTGTTGGGAGGGGTTGCAAAGTATCTGTTCTGGCTTAAACATCAACCAGCCTGAAAAGCTGCCCTGGGGATCATAGACTGCTCTGAGAAGGGGTTATACTGTGTAGGGGTGGGATTTTGACATAATGGAGGTCTTTCATCTGGTCAGTTATGAATTGTCATGAGGTGAGATTATGCTTTCCTACCACTGAGTTGGACTTTGGGTTCCCAACACTGAGCAGTCCTCAGCACCCTGTGTGATGAGATCCACCCTTTGGATGTGAGCATTTGCATATAACTCAGAAATGCAAGGCTGGCTATGGAGGATGTCCCTGGTGATTGTCCAGAGCTGATTTTCTTTTGGTATGGCTTTTGGTCTGATGGAGTTGCATTGGTGAATAGAGTTTTTACTAAATCATTAATCAGTCATTATACTCCTGCAGTTTTCTGTTATACCATACTGGACCCTTAAAGAAGTGAAGGGCCCATGTCACCCATGACAAATAACCTCTTAAAGAGAGCTGGTAAAGTCTATGGCTGGCACAAAAGAACAATATAGCAGATAGAAAAGAAGAAGCCGAAAAAAGCCAGTGGGCATTACTGGGTCTGGTCCCTTCAACAGCCCTGTTGATGTTAGTGTGAGACATCTCTGCTGTTCCCAAAGGCACAAATGCTTCTTTCCCATGGAGAGTAAAAGGTCAGAAACAAAAACAGTGAAGTGAAATGTTGTCATGTGAAATACATCTCTCCTCTGTTCAAGTCTGATGTGGAGATAAGGATTTATAGTGAGATGGTCTTACAGGTGAGCCTATGGGAGCCAGCTATGCTTTAAAGAGCCTGGAAAGAAAATTATTCCCAGTTTGGCAAATGTTGATTTAAACCCTGCAGAAGTGGAGATGTTTCTGCTCAACCAGACTAACACGACAGATTCTGTGAAACTGGGCTGGGACATGTTAGGTAATGCGTAATAACATTATAACGTCCCTAGCAGTATCGTATATAATGTATGTGTGTATCATTAATTAGCATTATGTATTATTGTTAATTTTATATATATATATGGCAAAAAAATGGGAGAGGAATATGTAACTTTGGTGGGAAGAAAAAGCCTTGTGAATCACTATTAAACTTTACTGAAAAAATCATAGCAGTCAAATACCTTATTTTATGAAAAATTCAGAAAACTTCCCAGTTTAACCAAATTAGTTTCCCGTCTGCTAGAGACATATTTTCTGCCCTGCCTCACACACAGAAATAATGCTCTGTAACCCAATTTAAGACCAAAGTTTGCTTCTGCAAGGACACCAGTGTTACTATCCTGGAGTAACTATTTTTCTCACACGACTCCAGACCAGTGCAGGGTGGGGAAGCGGAAAGGGGGCATATGTGGTTACTCTGGAATAGATGTGGAGACTGGCGGAGATGCAGAGATGTGTAGAATTTGGAGCCACTCAGTATTTGTTTCCCTGTGTAGATGGGATAGCCACACAAATAAATCTTTATCTTTGTAATTGCCTCAGCTGAGTTTTGATTAACCCCAAGGATATGGGATGACTTTTGAACATGAAGCTTCCTCTTGTGCAACGAGTACTGTCTCATGCTTGTTTTGACGTATGTGCTCACACATAAAAGAGCATACAATGCTCTTGTAATTGCATCATCTTATACAGAGAGTCACACAATGGTCCTAGTAGCCCTTTGTATACTACCTGGATGCTGCTATCCTGTCCTGGGGCCCCTGAAGCAAGGTATAGATGTCCAGCAGCTCCCTAGCCTGCAAAGACAGGCAGTGTTTGGCATGCAGGGTGGCTGCAATGGCTGGGGCCTATGGCTGGCAGCGGAGGCGGTGTCGGGCAGGCAGTACATGCCACTTTTCAGGGCCCAGAGCTGAAAGGGTACAAACGTTGTCTGCATCTCTCCCCGACCACGTCCCATGACCTGGTGTGTGGAGCCTTTCAAAGTGGCACAGGCAACAGGGCTGGAATGTGTGTCTGCCTCCTTGCCAGCAGTGTGCTGTGAGCAAGGACTGAAAGTTCGTGGGTGCTCTGCTCTTCCTTGCAGGCCCCCCAGCTGCTGGAAGGACACACTCAGTGCTGGGCTGGGCTGACCAGCGTGACGAAAACTGTAGCTTGGTATGAAACACTCAGAGATCTCCAATAGTAAAGTCCATATACAGCGTGGGGTAGGTTTATTT
This sequence comes from Phalacrocorax aristotelis, assembly GCF_949628215.1. NCBI lineage: Eukaryota > Metazoa > Chordata > Aves > Suliformes > Phalacrocoracidae > Phalacrocorax > Phalacrocorax aristotelis. The sequence goes on along the minus strand of NC_134276.1, from coordinate 74,730,561 downwards.
AGTATCACTGGGGACTGAACGACAGGACTACTAGTACTGTCTTAGCCTCACCCTGAAAGAAAAAGATCACGGGGTTGGCTGCCAGAGATGGATTTCCTCTGGCCTTCCTGGCTGCAGCCCTGCCTGGAGCAACTGCTTGTTCCTGTGTGCTCCTGAAGGTGAATCGTTCTTTTAAGTTCACTGGCTGAGTTTGTTTTCTTCAGCTCTGGCATGTATCAGCACAGGCTTCTTGGATGGTCAGTTCAAGATGGCAAATCAACATCCAACTATTAAGTTGCCACTAGGCGGGCGGTGTTGCTGGAAAACTACTGTTCCTGTTCAATAACTTCAGAGGAAGCCAGCCAGTTGTCACATTCATTACAGCTAGGTGGTTTGCAGGTGTAAACTATAGACTAGATTCCCACCACCACCACTCCGCTCCCCCCATGTCTTTTACCTTTCTACTTTCCCTTCTGAAAAAAATGATGCTATTTCAGGTTGGTGTTGAGCAAATGGACTTTTCTGCCCCTGTGTTTTCACCAGTTCTGCTCACTTCCACACCTCTCACCATCCTTCTCCCCTCCAGATCTCATCTCTGTTGCAGACAGGCCATCACAGGAGTAGGAAACTCGAGGAAGAGCCAGGAACATACAAGTAGAAAAATAATAACTAGAGGAGAAAGGAACAGACGAAGGAGCTGAAGAAAGAGCCCAGGCACAGCTGGACTTGGGCTTGTCTGAGCCTGGAGTGCAGTTGCTCAGTGCAGCTTTAGGGAACACATGGAAATAGCCATGCAGCTCCAGTGTGGTGCATGTGGAGACCTGCCCTAGGGGGATCAAATCGTTCCTGGTTAGAAAGACCCTTGCAAAGGCATTTCCCTCTTCCAGTTCGTTGTGCAGGAGATGTAGGCATCTCCTTTGGGGAACCGCTAAACTGTGTTACCTAAAGGCTTCATCCCTCTTAAATCTAGGTTTCTAAGGTGAAAGTGTCCACATGTGAACACACCATCTGTTCTTCGTGTTTTGGGATGTGGAGGCCTAATCAATACTGTTGATGCAGTCTGGAGAGTTTTTAATCTCAACCTGCAGTTGATGCTTGGCTGTGGTCAGGGTGCCCTTTTTTAGACTCTGCTGACTGCATTGACCCTGCATCTCCAGGAAATACAAATGGGAGTTTAGGCCTGTGGCTTTTATGCACACACCTAAAATTTGCTATCATGAACCCCTGCCTACTTTAGGCTGGGATGATTTGTCCATTAGTGGTGTCTGTACCTTTATTTGAAGTGTAGGAGAGAAGTTAGGCTAGACATCCAGCTTTCATACAGCAATGTCAGCAAGGTGGGAGGGGATGAGGTGGTGGGTGGGTGGGGGGAGGAATTGTCCCTTCCAGGGTGGAGGGTACCACCAGTGGGCTTCCCTGCTGCACCCTCCGCCCCCAGCCCCAGGGGTTGCACAGTCAATGCTTTCTCACCTGGAAAGTCCAGCAGGAATGCAAAAGCCCCTCTCTATTGGTCTGAGCTATGCAAGTTTCTCACAACGGCCAGCCTGTTTGTAGGCACATTATTCCCTACTGAGAAACAAGTGTTTATGCATGGCCATAGCAGGGACTTGTTTAGCATACATGAGCTATGATCTTATTTATTTGTCTATTTATTTAACTTTAAAACCGGAAGGACATGGTAATTTTCTCCATGTAAACATTTATAGGAGGTGCTGGAAACCATGATAATACTGGCCTAGCTCTGGTCAGTATTAATTTGTGGAAGATGAGAAGTTTCAAAACTCAGTATTAGAAAAATGATCAGTTTGAGTCCAGATCCCAGTCAGCTCCTGTTTCACTGTACAGGCTTATGGACGTGAAATCCTAAGTCAAACTGAGCAACATCACAGCTTTCTCTCTGCAGATTTTTCTAGATGTGATTTAATAATTTACTAGTATTTCTTGCTTATGTTTTTGTTCCCATTGGAGATTCTTCTGCAAGCACAAGGTGTGATCTTCCATGTAGATCACCAGTGGCATGCTGAATGCATTGTTTTCAGAGACTTGAGGTATATGCTGAGCACCACTTTCTCTAGTGCAATTATATGAGTTAAGTTGCTGTTTGTTCCTAAATTTACTAATAGAACTAAGGAAGCACAATAATTTTGTGACCTCCAGTGTCCTGTACACTCCTAACAACCTGTGCCTCCTCCAGTCTTTCAGTGTTCATCTGGATCTTTTTGCCGATACACCCTCACTCTCTGCTTTCCAATGTTAATTTGTAAACCTGTCTGCACCAGCTGTCCACTGGTTGTGTTCCTCCCTCCACCTCTTCCCCTCAGCCAGCCTTTGATTGTCTTACTAGGAATAGACTTTTTAAACAACTGACTGGACTCATGTCCTGGTTTCACCTGGGATACAGTTAATTTTCTTCACAGCACCTAGTATGGGGCTGTGTTTTGGATTTGTGCTGAAAACAGTGTTGATAACACAGGGATATTTTCACTACTGCTGAGCAGTGCTTACACAGAGTCAAGGACTTTTCTGCTTTCCACAGCACCCCACCAGCGAGCAGGCTGGGGCTGCACAAGGAGTTGGGAGGGGGCACAGCTGGGACGGCTGGCCCCAACTGACCAAAGGGATATTCCATACCATATGGTGTCATGCTCAGCATGTAAAGCTGGGAAAGAAGGAAGGAGGGGAGGTTTGGAGTGACGGCATTTGTCTTCCCAAGTAATGGTTACTCATGATGGAGCCCTGCTTTCCTGGAGATGGCTGAACACCTGCCTGCCAATTCAAAGTAGTGCATGAATTCCTTGTTTTGTTTTGCCTGTGTGCCTGTCTTTATCTCAACCCCACAAGTTTTCTCATTTTTACTCTTCTGATTCTCTCCACCATCCCACCGTGGGGAGTGAGTGAGTGGCTGGGTGGTGCTTAGTTGCTGACTGGGGCTAAGCCACGACAACTCACTTTATTGGTTCAGTCTTTTCAGACCTCTACCTGCTTTATTCTCCAGCCTCTGCATTGATACCAGCATCTTCATAATGCACAAACCATTCCCATACTTAGTGTTTCTGTTGTGCCACAGGTTTGGTCAAGATCTGTCTGGATGCCCGCCCTTCATCTCCTGGTCTGCATGGCTCTGGGAGGTGACCCCTGCCTGGTTTTGTACACTTTTGCTAAAGTTTCTATTGCTCTTGCTTCATGAATCTAGGAAACCTTCACATGGAGGGGCATCCAGTACACCGGGAATCAACTGCCCCAGGGGTGGGAACACAGCCCTACTATTTGTCGTGGACTGATCCATACTGCACTGGAACAGGGTGGAGCTCTGGAACACCTGCAATATATTGATGACATCATCATGTTGGGCAACACAGCAGGAGAAGTTTTTGAGAAAGGGAAGAAAATAGTCCAAACCCTTCTGAAAGCCAGTTTTGCCATAAAACAAAGTAAGGTCAAGGGACCTGCACAGGAGATCCTCTTCTTAGGAATCAAATGGCAAGATGAACATCGTCATATCCCAATGGATGTGATCAACAAAATAGCAGCCATGTCTCCAACAACTAGCAAAAAAGGAACACAAGCTTTTTTAGGTGTTGTGGGTTTCTGGAGAATGCATATTGCAAATTTCAGTCTGATGGTAAACCCTCTTTATCAAGAGACCCAGAAGAAGAATGATTTCAAATAGGGCCCTGAGCAATGACAAGTCTTTGGACAAATTAAACAGGAGATAGTTCGCGCAGTAGCCCTTAAGCCAGTCCAGGGAGGACAAGATGTAAAAAATGTGCTCTACACTGCAGCCGGGGAGAATGGCCCTACCTGGAGCCTCTGGCAGGAAACACCAGGAGAGACACGAGGTTGAGCCCTAGGGTTTTGGAGTCGGGGATACAGAGGGTCTGAAGTCTGCTGTACTCCAACTGAAAAAGAGATATTGGCAGCATATGAAGGGGTTCGAGCTGCTTCAGAAGTGGTTGGTACTGAAGCAGAGTTGCTCCTGGCACCCCTACTGTCAGTGCTGGGCTGGATGTTCAAAGGGAGGGTCCCCTGTACACACCATGCAACTGATGCTACGTGGAGTAAATTGGTTGCACTGATCACCCAGCGGGCTTGAGTAGGAAACCCCAGTTGCCCAGGAATCTTGGAAGTGATCATGGACTGGCCAGAAGGCAACAGTTTTGGATATCACCAGAGGAGGAGGTGACACGTGCTGAAGAGGCTCCACTGTATAACAAATTATGAGAAGATGAGAAGCAATACGCCCTGTTCACTGATGGGTCCTGTCATATTGCAGCAAAGCACCGGAGATGGAAGGCTGCTGTATGGAGTCCTACATGACAAGTCACAGAAACTGCTGAAGGACAAGGTGAATCGAGACAGTTTGCAGAGGTAAAGGCCATCCAGCTGGCCTTAGACATTGCCAAATGGGAAAAGTGGCCAGTGCTCTATCTCTATACTGACTCACGGATGGTGGCAAATGCCTTGTGGGGCTGGCTACAGCAGTGGAAGCAGAACAACTGGCAGTGTAGAGGCAAACCCATCTGGGCCATCACATTGTGGCAAGGTATTGCTGCCCGGGTAGAGAAACTGGTTGTAAAGGTACATCATGTGGATGCTCACGTCCCCAGGAGTCAGGCCATTGAAGAACATCAAAACAACCAGCAGGTGGATCAGGCTGCTAAGACTGAAATGGCTGAGGTGGATCTGGACTGGCAACATAAGGGTGAACTATTTCTAGCTCGGTGGGCTCATGACACCTCAGGCCATCAAGGAAGGGATGCAGCATACAGGTGGGCTCGTGATCAAGGGATGGACTTGACCATGGATTCTATTGCGCAGGTTATCCACGAATGTGAAACGTGCTGCAGTCAAGCAAGCCAAGCAGGTAAAGCATGTGTGGGATGGGGAACAATGGCTGAAATACAAATATGGGCAGGCTTGGCAGATTGATTATATCACACTCCCACAAACCTGCCAAGGCAAGTGCCATGTGCTTACAATGTTGGAAGCAGCCACTGGACGGCTGGAAACATATCCCGTGCCCCAGGCCACTGCCCGGAACACTGTCCTGGGCCTGGAAAAACAAACCCTGTGGCGATATGGCACCCCAGAGAGAATTGAGTCAGACAAAGGGGCTCATTTCTGAAACAACCTCATAGACACCTGGGCCAAAGAGCACGGCATTGAGTGGGTGTATCACATCCCCTGTCACGCACCAGCCTCTGGGAAAAATGAACAGTAAAGTGGACTGTTAAAGACTACACTAAGAGCAATGGGGGGTGGGACATTTGAACACTGGGATACACATTTAGCAAAAACCACCTGGTTAGTCAACACAAGGGGATCTGCCAATCAAGCTGGCCCTGCCCAGTCAGAACACTTACATACTGTGGAAGGGGATAGAGTCCTTGTAATGCACGTAAAAATTATGCTGGGTGAAACAATCTGGGTTATTGCTGCCTCAGGCAAAGGCAAACCCATTTGTGACACTGCTTTTGCTCAAGGACCTGGGTGCACTTGGTGGGTGATGCAGAAGGATGGAGAAATCCGATGTGTGCCTCAAGGGGATTTGATCTTGGGTGAAAACAGCCAATGAACTGAATGGCACAATGCAAACTGCTATATAATATTGTATGTCATCTCTTCTGTGGTTGCTATATGCCATACCGATGATATCACAGTACAGATCTCCCAATTCATGGAAGACGAATTTTGATAAAACAAGCAAAGTGCAGCAGTGATGGAACAAAGACTGACTTTGGTATGCAGCAACCCAACACCACACACACCATCTCTCCTGCCCTGAAAGACTGGTATGACAGTTGGAGCCTAGAGTCATGGCCTGGGTGAACTCCATGGACATTTTTGTGGACATCTGTGGATATTTTATGGACATCTTACAGGGATGATCCATAGACTGAGGGAATGATATCTGTGTCTTATGTCAAAGGATGGGAAGGGGAGGGGTGGTGGTTGGTAAGGTTGTGTTGGATAGTATGGGACATGGGCACGATGTAAATGGTATGGAATAAGGAGTGAAGAATGTGCTGATTTCGGCTGGAATAGAGTTAATTCTCTTCACTGTAGCTGGTATAGTGCCGATTGCACACTGACGTTTTAGTTGTTGTTAAGCAGCGGCTCAGTGTCGCTCAGTAGCACCTGTAGCAGTCAGGGACCTTCCCAGCTTCCCGCGCTCTGCCAGGTGGGCAGGAGGCCGGGAGGGGTGGGGCCACGGCTGGGTCAGCTGACCCCAACTGGCCAATGGGATGTTCCATACCATGTGACGCCATGGCCAGTACCTTGACTGGGAGAGCTGGCGCATGGGGGAGGTGGTTGCGGCTCAGACACCGGTGGTGTTGGGTTGGCGTGTGGTGAGCAGCTGCGTCACGTGTTGTCTGTTTTGGTTGTTCGTTCCTCCTTCCCCCTGCCCTGGGTTTTGCCTCTCTCTCATTATTTTCCTTTAATTACATTATTATTGTTGTTGTTATTATTATTTTTTTAATTATTAAACTGTTCTTATCTCAACCCACTAACTTTCTCACTTTTACCCTTCTGATTGTCTCCCCCCTCGCACCGGGGGGAGTGAGCGAGCAGCTGCGTGGGGCTGACTTGCCGTCTGGGGCTAAACCAAAACAACCCTAGATGCGTTTCCCTCCTGTTTCTCATCTTGCTCAGATATCAGCCTCAGTTTCTCAGGACATAACTTGGGGTACTGACATGCATCTGGTGTCTTCTTCTGAACCATGGAGTCCTTCAGGTCTGTTCAGCTGCTGTTTGCACAGGATCTGCAGCTAACTTACTTCTAAAACTCTTTTCTACCATAAGGTGCTAATCTGCTTTCCAGTGTTTTGTCCCATGCATCCTGAGTGTCTTCATTTCACCTTTATCTATTTTCACTAAGGGTACCTTAGCTCCTATTTTTGATGCTGGGCAGCTTTTTTCTCTAGCTGCAAAGTGAGAATAACTTCAGTTAAGCTCTTCAGTACACTTGTCTAGATAGACTTGACTCTTCCAGGCTTTTTATAACCTGGGAGGGAAAAACTACAGCTCCTTCCAACACAGCGATGTGCACAGCTTCAGAAAGCCTGGAAAAGCACAGCAAGTCCATGGCATCTGCAGAAACTTGCAGTTTCTGTGGGCACAGCAGTCTCCAAATTACCACAATTTATGCACAGATTTTAGGTTATTTCTGCGTTTACCAGGAAATGTCCTCAATTCTATGGCTAGGTCTCCAGCTAAAGGTTTATAGGAAACAGTTGCAAAAGCATGACTTTAATTTCCCATTTCACTAGAGTCCATGAGGTTGCTTATTTAACATATAAACTTCACAAGAAACATTTCTTTTCACTTCTCAGAATATCTGCCTGACCTTCCACTGTTAATATGGCTATCTCAGTGATGTAGCACAAATTTTAATGGCAATGTAGGTTAAATGAGGTTATGGGTGCTTGATGAACTCTTAGGGCAAACAGAATAGCCTGCATCCCTTTGATGTGTGCCCTCTTGCTGTGTGCCCTCTGCAATTACTATGCAGATCAGTAATGTCTTACTCTGTATCCTGTTTGCTGTCTTCTGTGTGGTACATTATCTGTACAGAGGGAAACTTCATCTTTTTCTGTGCTTTTACAGTATCTCCTGCTGTGGGGTCCTCAGCCATGGCTGAAGCATCTAAACAATAGAAACACAAATAAATTATTATAAAGTTAGAGGTGAATAATTTATCTTAATAAAGGGATTCTTTTTTGTATCAGAATACTCTTCCAAAGGAGAACTGGATTCCATAAAATCCAGTTCAGTAAAGAACTTGTCTCCATAAAATTGGATGGGAGGGCACCTGCATGTTTATAATCTATCTTTAAATTAATTTTTAATGCAAATTAATCTTTCTGTGATTAAAAAGGCCTGTCCCACGCCACACTAGAGCAGACAGGGAGTAGCTGCTGTCCTGCAATACTGGGGATAAGTATAAATAGGTTTACATTCACAAAACATGACCAGGCACTTCTTGGGTTACAGGGGTGTAACAATTCCTAGAGCCTAAGCTATTGTCACCTTGGTGTTTGTAGACAATGATTAAACTGGAACCTGTTTTACAATAAGAGAGCATCCATTATATGAGCTCTACAGCCTTAAAAAAAACCCACAAACCAACATCGAAAAGCACACTGTTGGACAATTAAGCACTTCCAGCAACAGAACAAATGGAACATTTTGATAGAAGCCACACGATGGTCCACCTTATTGCATTTCATCATCAGACTCACATAATAAGCGCCTTTCCCCAGCAGCAAGAGAGAAGAGACAGGCCGTGGATGTGTATTCATGATATACGTCAAATGAGAACATTGGAGATAACTATTGATGACCAGCTCCTGAGGGAGCTGGAAGTGTTCATCTCTGCCTTGAATCTTAGAAGGTCAAAAATGGTTACTCATCTTCCAAGAACAATTGTTTCTTTAGGAAGGCTTAGCTAGTAGAAACCATCATTACTACTTAATAACATGCAGTTCTTCAAGGCAAAATGTCAATAGCGTCATTCTCTTTGTGAAGAGTGACTTTTATATTACTTTCCTTTGTGTTATTCTGCTTGTACCTATCATATTAATGTAGCATCTCTTTCTCCAGTTGGCAGGTACTGTATAGGGACTGTGGTTTATATTATCTTTTATCAGTTTTTTGTCTGATACAGGCAAAAGAGTTTGGCATGCGTGGTGCTTAGTTAACATTGCATTGACTACTGCGGTGTAATTTGTAAATCTTTGAAATTCCAATGTAAAGAACGAGAATGAGTATTTGTCAGGATAATCTTTTTAGTACTTTCTGATGGCAGAAAAAAAGTGAATTTATTTTTCCCCCTTTTCAAATACAACCAGTTTTTCATAGTGAGAACTGTTAAATCTGCTCCTTCATAACTTCTGTGGCAGCTTAACAATGGTATTTTTGCTCTGTTCTCTTCCTGCTTCCCGCCCAAACTCAGGGCAGCGTGTGAAGTGCCTGCTCAGTGAAGCTAACTGTGATCTGTGTACTCTTTCTCCCTTTGCCACTTGTTACAGGCATCTCAGCTTTGCAAGAGCTGTGTTTGGGCAGAGAGTAGCGGGTGCTGGGAGTAAGTCGAGTGCTAGTTCCTCACTGAAATCACATGATGGCAAATCTGGGAATTCCTGCTTCATTTATGAGTGTGTACAGGATGCAATGTCACTCTCTCCTCATCCAGAGATGCTCACTACAAAGAATTGAGCTGAATTCCACACCGACAAAGTCATTCACCCATATAAACTCTCTATTCAGAAAACACCGGGCATCTTGCAGCTCCCTCAGCTGAATCAAGTCTTTTATTTTTAACATCTGTGCACCTTTTTTTTTTTTTCATTTCAGAGGTTTTTATTTTCAAACAAAAGAACGGCTTCAAGAATTCTTCAAATAAGCAGGTAAATGCAATCTTTCTACAATAAATGTTTTCTAGAATAGTTTAATGCGGTTCTGTTATTTTGAGAGAAGGAGTTTTAATATGTGCAATAAAATAATACATATTAAAAGTTAGTCAAACTTTGCAAATCATGCAAGGTGTCTGGACAACATTTATATGTACCTGAGCATTCAGCATTTTAAAAAGTCAGTGAGAAACATCAAGTATATATTATAATATTCAATGGTTCTTTTAGTTAGTTTTACCTTTACATTGCCTCAAACATTAACCTTTCCCAGAATATTAAATATCTAAAATATTGTTTTAACTTACTTTAGACTGTAGATTCTTCAGGGACTCAAACTTACTGTGATTTTTACTGTGTATTTTTTGTCCCTCCTGTTCTATTTATATGCAAGGGAAGATGTTCAGGCTTACTTTTTGGACTGGATGTTCTGCAAAACACGAATCTTCATGTTAAAAAAATATGTTTAGGTCTATGTATAGATATAACATTGATGTTGCAGAGTGAATATATCTCTAAAGTGAAATGAGTTAATGAAAAAATGAATGAAGCAGTTACATACTCCCATTACTTTTCCAAGGCATTCCTTTTCATGGATTTTACTCATGTTGGCTGAATTTGTAACAAGGAGTTGTGATTTTTCCAGTCACCTTGCTGGAGCAGTCTAGCAGCAAGGGAGCAGTCTGCAGCCCAGTCTGGGCTGGTCTGTTCTGCTCAGCACTGCTTTTGCTGCAGGAGGAAGAGGCTGAAACTGTCTCACTTCCCGAGAGCTTGAGATTTTACAAATTAGCCATGGATGTTTAGTTTTCAATGAAACTTAAGACAAGAGGTCAGTCACATATATGTAGCTACGTAATTTTTATGGGGAATATTAACATTTTTTTGTTGTTGTTGAGAATAAAATCTCTTACCTATATAAAACGATGTTTAAGAGCTACAACTTTCAAGAAATTTTGTCCAGCTGATGTGTTGGTATATTTCTGTGCTTCTTAATATGGTCATAGATGGAAAACAGACCCTTATTTGCTACCTGAACTCTCACAAAAGATGTTAATCTGCTCACATGCTACCGTCAGAATTGCTGGTAGCTTTATAAGAGCAGCTCCTGAACTGCTGCTGAAAAGTTAGCTTTCAATGCGGACTTTGATCTATTGGTAGGAGGCTAATTTGTACCTCATCAGGTCTCTCTTGAAGCGTCCATATGCTTTCTTCTGAGTTAAGCAGGTCACCGTGATTTAGTCTTAAACATCACCGGAACAAAGAAAGAAAACCATGGATATCAGAATTGCTGAAATTTAGGGTGAACAGATCCTGGTGGGTTAATGAGAAGAATTGTCTGGGTTACGGGTTTTTCCTACAGCTAAATCTAGGAGGAGAAATGTTTCCTCACCACAAGCCTTTGGGAATACCCTTTGAGTAGAAACAGAAGAAATATTTAGGCTTGTGGACATGTGAAACTGCTATCTAGGGACAAAAAGGGAAGAGCAGATTATTATTCTAAAGGATTTGCCTATGTTTTTCCCTTCAGAAGGTGTGTTAAATAAAGCTAAAGCCTACTAGGAGTACTGAGAAATTTAAACTTTTGCCCCCTTTTTCTTCTGTAGAGAAATAAACTACAAAAGGGATAAAATGTATCATGTAAGAAGAGCCTTGCTCAAGACAATGCAAGAATTATTTCTATAATGTTTCCCAACAACAATAGCTGCAGAAAGACTGAGAAAAAAACTCCCACAGCCTAATGATTTTTTTTTATTTCTGTGACTGGGTGCTTTTGCCAGATCACATTTTCCCCTGAGGATTAACTTTGAACTGCCAATTAAAAGTTATTGCTAAATCCTGTTACAGCAGAAAGCCTTCAGGTTCTTAGTGTTAAGATTTGGCCATTGTCTCTCTCACAGAATAAATTATACTGCTGGGATATTGGTAAATTACTTTTGCAGTATAGCCACATAGCCAACATGTCTTTGAGGGGAAGGGTAGTGACTGTATACCGTTCAGGTTATTTCATTCAATTAAAAACAGGGGGAAAAAAATCTGAAATCGAGACAACAGAAAATACTACCGCATTGTGTTAACAGTGCAGTAAAATTTGCCTGTGATACAGTGATGACTCCGTTTCTTCTCCAACCCCATTAGCCTGTCCTGCTCACAAAAGAAAATTACTGAAATCTGTGTACCAAAGGTTGGACGAACTTTCCTACAATTTTGGGGCACAGGAACTAGAATACGGCAATAATCCTACCGTTTTCCAACAGGCACACGCTGTGTGTGCCACTGCTCTGAGTGGGGACAAATGGAAACTGTCCTAAAATGGAAACTATCTCAGAAACTGTCATCTAGTAATGGTTGGCAGATGCTTGCTTATTTAATGTGGTCACTGTAGGATCATCCTCCTCTCTAAAATCTGTGTGTTCAGCTAGGAAAAGATCAAACTGGAAAGAGGAATGATCCCACTGATATTTTAATTTGCCTGAGAGAAGAAAGAAAACGTACTGCATTCATTAGGAGAGCTATACAGTGCTGCCAAAACATCCATTCGCTCTAAGACGTGTGGAACATAAACACTAGATTCAGCCATAAATCAACATTTGGGCTTCCATGTTCCTCAAATTCCATGTTTTAGCCCTGGTCCTAGACCTGCGATCTTGTTGACAATATTGAAATTCTTGATCTCTGCAGGAATATAACTGCACCCAGCGTTTTCCCATCAAAAAGTACAGAAAAGGGGGTGTCCTTCTAGGGGAAAAACGATAGCCTAGAATGAAATAAAACTTGTATTCCTGTTCAGCAAATGAATGGACGAGCCTACTTCTATGCAGGGTACAGCATCTTCTGGTTGACTGAAGGCATCTTCTTCCTTTCGTTTCCTTGTTTTAAAGCCATCTTCATGACACCTATTGAGAGAAGACTTAGGCTGGCAGAAATCCTTCTGTGGCATTCAATGGATTTAGGTACCAGGTCTGCAGTATTTCAGGAGCCTATAAAAAAAGAGTAAAACAAGTACCAAAGAGGGGACTTTGATAATTGGTAGCATCAGCCACAGCGGAGATTTCTGGGGCTCTGGACCTCTCTTTCAGAGAAGCTGAAATGGAGCCTCAGTAAGTGCGAAAGATCCCTGACCCAGGGCTACTGAAATCTCATAAAATACTCTTATTAGCTATGTAGCACAGGACAAGGGTATGGAGGCATCTGCCTTCCACAGGTTTTTTAGTCTGCTTGCAATTCGCCAGTGTGCTGCTTTCAGCTGGGATAGAGTTAATTTTCCTCCTAGTAGCTGGTATAGTGCGTTTTGGATTTAGCATGAGAATAATGTGATACCACATTGATGTTTTAGTTGTTGCTAAGCAGTGCTTGCATTAAGTCAAGGATTTTCCAGCTTCCCATGCTCTGCCAGCAAGGAGGTCCATGAGAATTTGGGAGGGGGCACAGCCAGGACAGCTGACCCACACTGGCCAGAGGGATATTCCATACCATATGACATCATGCTCAGCATATAACTGGGGGGAGTTGTCTTGGAGGCAGCAACCACTGTTTGGGGATGGGATGGGCGTCAGTTGGTGGGTGGTAAGAAGTTGTGTCACTCATTTTTCCTGGGTTTTGTTCCTCTCTCTCTTTTTGTTGTTTTCCTTTTCATTAGGAATTTGTATTGTTGTTGCTGTTGTTTTTATTTTATTTTATTTTATTTTATTTTATTTTATTTTATTTTATTTTATTTTATTTTGATTATTAAATGGTTCTTATGTCAACCCACAAGCTTTCATTCTTTCACCTTTCCGATCCTCTCCCCCATCCCACCGGCAGGGGAGGGTGAGTGAGCAGCCGGGTGGTGCTTGATAGCTGGGTGGGGTTAAACCACAGCAGCCAGCCTCCTCCCTCATCGACAGCAGATGCTCTTATCTTCTTCCATGGTCATATGTCACTTCAGAGGCTTGCAGTGTCAGCTGGCTCGACACTGTAGACGTCTCATTTGATGCTCATTGCCTTTTAGTAATTTGCATAAACACATGACTTCTTTTACTGTCTTGGGAGGGCTAATTATTATTGCACTTATTTGATCTATGAAACTACCAGCACACCCTGTGGATGTTACACTTGAAGTCTCCTCTAACCATCTCTCTTCTCTGACATGAACTGCCTGTAGCAGAGAACTTCACCTCTTTTACGTGTATGATTACAATTATTATTTTAATTTAATGTAGAAAATCGATATGCTACATTTCTGTTTTAATTAAATAAAGCATCTTGGCATGATGAGCCTTATAACTTGTAATTTCAAAACTGACAACAGCATTGATTATTCTTTTTCAATAGTCTGGGCTATGATCTCTCTGGCTGCTTCACACAAAGGGACAGCAGGGGGGTTTTTTGTTTGTTTTGTTGGGTTTTTTTGGGTTGGTTTATTTTTTTTTCCACTAGTTCCCTGCTGTTGAATTCAGCTCAGCCCCAGCGAAACTGCTTTCTGCTAATATTGCTGTGGTGTTACAGCTTGCAGCTCAGCCAACAGAGATTTGGATTTAGAGAATGAGGTAGTGCCACATTCAGCTACTGCCACAGCTGTGCTGCAGTTCTCAGCAGCCTCCCAGAGACTGCCTACACGGAGCTCTTCTCTGGCAGGATTAGAGTTGGTGCCATCACTTTTCCCTGACTGAAATGACCCCTGAGAAATGTTTAGTCAAATATAATGGAGAGAGGCTTGTCCCTGCCGGGGTGCTCCGGGCCTACCCCAAAGCCAGAGGCTTACTCTGGTCTCAAGCTTTACACTGGACTGTGTAGTATTTTCTTTTCCATTGTTCATGGGATCATTTGTTAACATCTCATTTTTTTTACCTGTTGTCAGACCGGGAGGACTTGAAGCATAAATTTTTCCTCCCTGTCCAGCAGCAGAAAGCCTATATGGTTACATGACTTCTTTTGGATTTGTGGAGCTGTGATTAGCATGGATTTGTTAATTGCTGTGCAGGGAAGTCACTGTCCCATGAGGCACACAAGGCACAGCTGGGGTGTATCTTGTACTCTGCGAGGAGCAGCAGCAGGGTGAGCGCAGCGAAGTGGCTCATCCAGCTGCTTGGTGCGGGAGCTGCTTCACTGGGGATGCTGGGAAGTTCGCTGGAAGCGAGTTTGAAACTAAATCAAAGCAGAAATATAGGTGTAACATTCAGCACCAGTCCCTGTTCCTTGAATGTCCCCAAAGGGCGTTTATGGGTGATATTCCCTCTGAAAGAGGTTCTTTTTCACAGAAATAATGAAAGGCAGCATTTTGTAATTGCTTGTCCTAGAAATAAATTTTTGTTATGGCTTTGTAGGTTTACAAGTTTGTAACTTGTTTTTTGAGCAGAATAGCTGGATTGGTTAAAATGTTTTCTGAAAACTATATTTAAGTCATAACACAAGCACCACAAATATTTAAGATTTTTTATGTTTTCTTGGGAACAGGGCAGTGTTCAAGGTGATAAATGCCAAAAGAGGTACTAAGTACAAATTGGAGAGATCTTGCAACTGTTCAGGATCTAGCACTCCAAACTAGTCTTAAACTACTACTGCTTTTAAACTACAGCCTCTTCTATGTCAGACATTAATCATAGCCTACAGGCATATGCATAGTTGAGGTAATATCACTTCGTCTGTATAATTATGTAAATTTCAGTGTTTGCACATCTATCCTTAGTGATTGGTCTTTAAAAACAGTATCTGTTAATTTTGATCATTGTGGCTCTTTGCAAGGACACTTAACTTTAGTTCCCAGTAAAATTCATGCTGTAGAAGCCACTGCAAATTTCACAACACTGTGGAGATCTCATAATAGAGAGGTAATTTAGAAATTTGTTTTAATCAAGCTAACCAGAGTTCTGTAGGCAGAAATATTTATCCAAGCGGTGTCATTTGTCATCAGTAATGTTCATACCATAAAGCACTTTTGAATATTTACCACTTATATTAAGGAATGTATGCAAGGAGATTTCTGGTTAAGAGGACTGTTTAAAGCAAGAATAGTTTCTACATGTTTGGTAGCTATGGCAATATGTTTTCTTTTACCTTTTCAAAGACAAAATGCACCTCATAAATCTTTGTTAATTGTCTTCTAATTTCCTGATTAGGTAATCAAACTTTCCTTCTCTGTCTCATCAGTAGCAGAAAGAATTTTACCTGGCAGTCATGAAGGGCAGTGAGCTAATCACAGGGCCTTGAATACAAATATCACTGGAAAAATTGGAAAAAAACTAAAGTAAGCCTTGGGATATACACGGGTGAGACATCTGTACGCCTCAAAACTAAAGCTCCTGAAAATTAGCGAGAGAGGGAGAGGAAGAGACACTTCAGCAGCACTTCTGTAGGAAATGAGGCAGCTGAACACACTCACTAATAGGCACAAGAAAACTTATCAGGAGAGCCATAAATACCCTCAAACATTGCTCAAGCTTCAGTCAAGGACCTGACTTTTTCAACAATGAACTCAATCTGTTACAATCCATTGAAAGGAAAAGCCCCTTAGTTTTTTGTGCTGGTGTTTTATACTTGTTTTTATAACTTCTAATACATTTTTGCCCTTGCTTGATTTGCTTTAAAATTTCATAGTGCATCAAATAGTGTTAATTTAATTTATAAACTGGTGTTTCATCCTGCAGATACAATTTCCCATTTAAATTATTTTTTCCTCGTGCATTGCCTCATAAGGTCAGAAGCACAGAAGAAAAAAATGCTTAATTATAGACAGTAGTGGACAGTTATCTTTTATCTGAGCTGGAGTTCAACAAATGTGCTGCCCATGGATCACCCTTCATGCGACAGCTTGAGGGTGGCTCTGGCAGAGCAGGGAATCGGGGTAGGCTGCTCTAAGCGTGCGGGGAAATGTAGGGTCCGTTCATAAATCCCTGCCTCCCCCCGCAGCAGGTTTTGCATCCAGCTGCTCCTCAGACCGTCTGTGTCTAACCAGGAATGCCTCATCGCCGTCTGAGGAATTTTACATAACGGTCAGGCCAGTCAGCTGAGAGGCGAGCGTCAGCCAAACATTCTCGCTGCTGTCATGTGTGCTGGGGTCTGGCCCTTGCCTGGTAGGGTTTGCTACAGGCATCACTGACTTGTTTTAAGCAAACATCCTTCTGGGTGGGCTGGGGCCCAGCCTATGGTGTAGTTTCAGGTGGTGGCTTGTGGGGATGGGGTGCAGGATAAACTTTTCAGAAGTTCCTTGGTAAAATAAGAACCTATATTAGCTTTGAAAACTGACCTTGTGGATTGATAGGGAGGTACCCAGTTCTGCCTAAACACTTCCAGACAGGTAATTAGGCTTCTGTTCCTCAGAAACTATGACACTTCAAAACACTTACAATTGGTGTTTAGATGAAATAAAGAATTTGGCAATAAGAGACAGAGGAAGACTCCCTGAAGGACAGCCTAGTGGATGTGCTGATGAGCTTGGCCACGGGAGATACAACCTCCATGCTTGTGTCTCCCAGAAGCCATTACCCTCTGGCTCCTGGGACCCCATTCCCTTCTTACACTGGGTTCACGTACTCAGGCAGTGCCTGGCCCAAACACTGGGCTATTATCTGCCTCACTAAGCTTTGAAGTCAGGCCTGGTTTGAGCTGGACTAGGTGAGCTCCAGAGGTCCTTTCCAACCTGGACAGTTTTTGATTCTGTGCCCTCCTTTGCAGTGGGTCTTCGGGTGGCTTCAGATCTTCCAGGGAAGAAAGAAACTTCATGCTGCGTCTTACCCACAGGAAATGAACGCCTTGACCACAGGCTGCCAAGTCTCCTTTTCCCCAGCGCAAGAGGTACACAGAAAGTGGTATAGTCGACCAGTTTGAGAAACTGATATAGCTCCAACAGCTTGTACTAGTAGATAACAGCAGAAGAACACCCAAAGTCAGGTCGAGTGCTGGGCTGGTGGGACATTCAGATGCAAATCTAGTTTTGGGCCAGAGATTTTAATCCAGCTCCCCTGTATTCCCAATGAGCCCTTGGTCTTTTTGATGCTTTAGGGTCCCTCTTTCAGCATAGTTTTAACCAGAATGTCTGCAGTCGTCCAGGAAAAACCTTCTAATAAACTATCATTTGCAATGTAGTGTCATGGCCAGGAGCTCTTTGCAACAGGAATTTGTGAATACCTGACATTTTCATGGGGTCAAAAGATGTTTCTTGCCATGGAAGTCCAATGAGGGCTGTGGACAGCAAAGCTAGCATCACCTGCTCAGGAGCTGCAAATCCTTGGAGCTTGGGGAAGGCAGGACACGGGTCTCAGCGCAAGGGAGTGTAGCTCTGAGATTCCCTGGGATGTCTAGGCTGCAAGCATGGCCTTGGCTGTCTATGAACAGGTGCACTGAGCTGTGCCTTAAAGTTAATCTTGCTGCATTTCAGCAGCAGCACTGTGGTTCTTCATCCACAGACCACAGTTTAACATGGTCGTGTATCCTAACGATGGTCTTACAACCTAATGTACATGTTTTGCAGAAGAAATGTTTTTGCAAACACTTCTATATCCCTGACTTCAACCAAAGATGGGAATGAAAGGAGAGTTTCTTGTGTCGTTGTGTATTTACTGTTTTGTTAGGCTGCAGACCTCTCATCGTATATGTAAATTTGGGCAGTAGCTAGTGCATCGTGCTTGTGCCTGCCTCTGAGCAATTCTCCTAGCTGAGTAAAAGTGAAAAACAGGAAATGAAAGGAGTTTGAAACAAGTAAATGTGAATTTAGACTGAAAGAAGCATCTTCTTTGAAAAGTAGATATAACAGGCACATACATAACCACTTACAATTAGAACTTTTGTTTGCTTTCAGAATTTAAGAGCTGTTGCTCCACGTCTGTATCCTTGGTGACCCTTGGTGCATTAGCATTTATTAGAGAGGAACTGTCAGGTTGTTAGGAAATGCTCCTTCCCCCTCAAGCATTGTACAATGTTGTAACATTCTTCTGAAGAGGGAAGCTGAGTAATTTCAGTGAGCAATATGGTCTTTGGTATCAATGAACAACTTAACGGCTTTTTTTTCTAAGCACTGTGTAGTAATGAATTTTCTTCTTTTTCTTCTTGAGATTTTCTCTGCATCATCCTTGTTAGCTCCCAAGACTCACTAAGCAGTGAACTTTTTCACGGCATCCCTGACAGTTTTATCTGGATCTGCCCTTGTGGAGAGGACGCCTTGAACAGAGTTGTTCAGGTGTTCTTAACAAAAGGTGGTTACAGCTGTTAAGTTTGTCTTGGTAGTTTTTCTCTTTGGGAAGTGGGTGCTCATTTTTGCACACATTTTCCTTTCTTCCATTTTATGTGACTACCTGTAGATGCTGGTTCCGGTCTTACTGGGGTCATTTTAATGTGGACCAGAGATGCATGGCTGAACCGAATCTCCTCACCATCTCTGTGTGCTGTGTTTTTGTTAGGGTGGTGGAGCAGTCTCAGAGTGCAAAAACTGGATTACTTTTGGCTGAAATTAAACCAGAGTTGTGCTCTCACCACCAATGAGCCTTCAGTCCACAGGATGAGACTAGGGTTAGTCCACACTAAAACTTTCTGGGATGTGTCTAGTGTGGATCTCAGGTCCACACCAATCCCTCACCCTACAGATTAATTCGTGTTGTGCCACACTACTCACTATCACAGATGTAGCCACAGACAGCTTGGGGAGTATTTTTGTCTTTTATTACTATCTGGGGCAATAGAACCAGTGCAGGGCAGTATATGAGATGTTGTAATGTCCTTCTGTCCCTGCTTTCTCCTGGCATTTTTCCAGCGCAGGACAAACATGCTTCTTTCTTTACTTGGTCAGTTCTCTACTATCTCTCTTTGGCCATGTTGAGAGCTGCTTTTGCTTCCCTTTTAGACTGGCTGTGTGTGGTGCACTCAAATGCAGTTGATGTTTCAACTCCTCATAGGAAAACAAAGTCTCTGAAACTCCTCACCAGGAAAACTTTGCAGAAGCACTGCATGCTTAAGCTAGAGGCCAGAAAATCTTTCCCAATAATCTAAATGGTAACTGGCCATCTAAAAACTGAAGTAACTTTACCTACAATCACACCTAACTTGGTCTGGGGTTGAGCAGGGACCTGATGTATCAGGAGACACCCCTCACACACTCCTTTTTGTGTTTTCAAGGGATTTCTCAGCAGATGAGTACTAATATGTGCAGCGTGTCACTTGATCACTTGTCTTTGGCCAGCATGGGACATCTTCGGTGTTGTGTACACACACTGTAGCACCTTTATGTGCCAAATATATGAAGGTTATAACTTCAGAGTGTATATCTTTATGAAGGCTGCATGGTCATAATGCCCTGAGAATACCATTTTCTGATAACGTTTTCTGTGCATCAGATTCCATCACATGGCCCTTTTCTTGTCTTGGACATACAGGCTGTTTGACTGCTAGAACCCAATGTATTTCAGTAAGTCTTTGTAAGGAAATCATGCTAGGAAACACGTCCAGGATCCTGATGAAACTCCTGCGCGACCTGAAGATTTTATGACTGAGGATGTCAGCAGCGACTTTGTTTTGTCCATTCCCTCTCACCGTTCCCCATAGCCGTTTTTTGCATCTCTTTTTTATCTTATTGTTTATTGCTTAAGTGGGCTTAAGTCCCAACTCCGTCACAACATGTGCTTCAGCTTCACTAACTTAAATGCTCCAAATTAAAGAGTAGTAAGCCTGTTCATTTGCACACATATAGGAACCACAATGAAGCTAAGTCGTTGCAGCTTGCCTGAAACTATGAAGCTACAGACAGCTTCATCTTGATTTCAGAAGTGTATCTTTTTCTGTTTTGCCAGAGGTACAAATACGGAAATATTTGCCACTGACTTCAATGAGGACAAATGTCTTCTCTTTTCAAGGAAACAAAGGTTTCATCTAAAGCATTTTTCTAAAGCAGTTTTTGGGATAAGAATACCCAAAGAAGTTATTGGAGGAAGAGCTACCATGTGACACTGAAAATGTCTGTTTTTTTGCAGTAGATGCCCCTGTCGTTACCCATCTCCAGGTCTGACACAGAGGTCCCAGTGAGGATGGTCAGAAGGGCAGTACTGTGGGGAGGGCCAGTACACTGTGACCACACTCCCAGGTTCACAGTGATAACGTGCTTGTATGTTCCTGTCCAAAGACTGTCATCACACAGCTCTGGATTTCTCCTTTGCTAGCTTCAGGTGCTAGCTAGTCAGGAGGAAGCCCTTACCTGGTAGTTGTTGTGATGGCAGTGATTTTGTGCTCCAATTCTTAGGTATATATTTCTGGAAATGCTTCATTTCTCACGGGTAACAGCACAGGGAATCTGATATTGCCCCCTGTAAGTAATTTTCCTATAGCTTCTTTCTCTGATCAGCTGCAAAAAAAGGTCTGAGTCCTACAAAACCCTCTGACAGCATGAAACCCTTGGGCTTTGATGCCATTAACCTTGTACAAAATCCCTCGGGCTTAGAGCAGGCAGGAACAGGGCTGCGGCTGGACTGGCAGTCCTGTCTCTCTGCTTTATGTGCTTGGTGCAAACAGGAGTAAGTGTACATGGGATGTATTTTCAATTCACAACAGAATTTTTTGTTCTTTGCCTGGCTGACCACAGACAATGTTGTCTGCTGATGGACTTGCAATACTGCTGTGGCTTAAGACTGTGTTAATCTCGAATGACTACAAATTTCAAATGTCCAATGAGATAGTTTATTGTTGCAATGTTTACATATAGGAGACCTGAGACCAAGGTTTTAAAAGGTTTTCTTGGGGATGTTAGTGGCACTGACCAGAGGTGACATGTTCTGGCTAGTAGGGCTCCATTTTAACCCCATTCTCTTGCTTCCTCAGGCTGCATGTGCCAGTTGACACTTGCTTCTCACACAGGTACCAAGGATATGAAATTGTGATGTGCAGGCTTTTGAGTTTATGGTCTCTCTCTCTCTCTCGCCTAGGAAAGAGAAGGCTTTGAGGGGATCTTGTTGTCTTCAACAATCAAAGGCAGTTACAGAGGAGCCAGAGCTGGGCTCTTCTCAAAGGTGCATAGTAAAAGGCAAGAGGTGACATACGCAAGCTACAATAAGAAAAATTCTGCTTGCACATAAGGAATTTTTTCTCACGCTGAGAGTGGGCTAGCACTGCAACAGGCAGAGGGAGGTTGAGGAATCTCCATCCTGGGAAATATTCAAAACCTGGTTGGGCAAGGCCCTGAGCAACCTGGACTCAGTTTGGTATTAGCCTTGGGTAGGCAGGGTTTGGACTAGAAGACCGCCACAGGTCTCTTCCAACCTGAATTATTTTATGTTGTGTATCACATAGTTATGTGAGAAAACAGACTGCTGTGAGATTTTTGTCTGTATTCTGAGTGTTAAAAATGGAAACAAAGTCACTCTATGTTAATTTTCCAGAATCCCTTATTATGCCACATAGTGAATTAAAACAACAGCATGAGTCAGTGACATGCTCTGCGAGGTTGTTGGGCAGACCCTGCTTGTGCTGCAGGAGAGCACATGTGCACGTGCGGGCGCTGAGGGGCAGGAGCCCACCTGGACAAGCGAGGCTGCCTTCCCAGCAATGCAGCTGCCCAAGGCTAGTGCCTGTGGGTCCCACTGACCCTGCTGAGCTCCTCTTGGATGCAAGGATCCATTTTAGCAGCTTTCTATGGAGAAGCAGGGGCTGAGGTATTTCAAGTTTGAAACAAGACTTGGGCTGATGAGAACAGCGCATAACTAAGCCCCTCTCTGACATGGCCTATCGGAAGGCATTTCTGCTGGTTCAGCAGCGTGGGGCTGGGAGGGGAGGCTGCAAGCTTCAGCACTCATGGTCGGCAGCTTCCTCCTTTGCAGGTTGGGTGAGGTATCTGCTCCACCAGGGCTGAAGTTGCGTGGAGCAAAAACCTGGAGATGGCCTGTTGGCTACAGGGGCTCAAAGGGAAAGCAGAGTCACTCCTTCTCCTCGCTTAGAGGGCTCGTTTTGAGAGCTTTCTGTTCTTACTGCTGGAAAATCCAATTAAAATACAATGTCTGGCTAAACTTGGTATCTTCGTCTCAAAAGCATAATGAGGTCTTTGCATTTTGGGTGTCTCTTGGCTAATAAGTTCTCCCCTTTTATATGGAACCTCTGAAGATAGATTTTTATTATCTTTTTTATTATTATTATTAAGAAAGGAAAAAAAGATAGCCTGAATACAGTACCTCTCAGGCATCCTGCCCATGTCAAGGGCTGTCAAAGAGTATAGAGTGTGATTACAGCTTCCTATTTCATTGCTGAAGTGCTCTATAAATAACAGTGTTCAACGAAAATTGCTGGTAGAAGCATTGCTTTTTAAGTATGAAAATGTACAAAAAGTCTCAATAACTAGATGCTTCCCCCGCCCCTCCAAGCCTCCTAAAGGTTTTATAGGTCCAAAAGGAACAGATTACTGTGAGGATTTTTGAAACAACTTTTTCTACTGTGACAACCGTTATTTTTTTTCCCCTGGTTGTTATCAAAGATCTGCAAAGCCAAGATTTAAACCCCAAATTTCTGTTGATATTGACACTGATTTATTTCCTGAGCCAGAAAATTAAGACCAAATGATTTTGAGATCATGTACTGAAAGCAAATTTGTACAGCCAGACTTTCATAGCATTTGGGGCTTGAGGGGGACTCTCAACTCCAACTCTCATGCTTCTATCATGCATTTGCACATCTCAGCCAGTTTTCCAAGTACTGGGCTGAGTGATGTGTCGTGTCTAAGCAGATGTCCCAGTGATAACTCTAGTCAAAAAGATATTGTCAGGCTACTGTCCCTGGTAGTTTCAGTAGTTAATCAATGCGACAACTTTAAAAAAAAAAAAAAAGTCATAAAAATTGTGCTGTATTTCCTATTTGAATTTATCCGGCTTCAGCTTCCAGCCATCAGTTTGTGTCATGCCTTGTCCACTAGGTTCAAGAGCCTTTTAATATTAGATATTTTCCCTCTGTGAAGGTTAACTAGTAGCTGAGTCATTGCTCCATCTTTTTTTTTTTAAAAAACGGGGACAGATCGAATACCTTGGGGATCTCTTACAGTAAGGCATTTCTCCAGCCCTTGGATTATTTTCATTGTGGTTTCTTTTCTGCACTGGTTTCCTTCTTCCAAATTCCTTTCCAAAAGGGGAGCCCTAGGACTGTACCCAGCACTTTGTGGGTAATGAATTCTTACATGGGGGGAAAACAACAATCTCAATTTCTACCCACTATTTAGACTTACACCTTCAAGGATTACATTTGTCGTTTTTGCTACATGATGCAGTAGATTGTAGGCTTTCTTTGTCTGTTAAATTCTGGACCATTTTGCAGGGCCATGGTTTCCTGTTATGTAGTTTCATTTTCTGTAAATAGGCTGCATTCCTTGTTCCTAGACCTGTTATTTGCATAGGTCTGTTTGCAGAACCCCTTGCTCTGAATGGGCTGAGACGACTGCCTTAAAAACAGTTTATAATCATAAAAAATTAAAATGGCGATGCTGTCCATTCAGCAAAAAGTATCTCAATAATTTTGAGGCATATAACTCTAAGCTAAAGGTATCTGTATTTTCAAAGGGAAACTGCTCACACCAGTTACAACAATACTTGGGCTAAGCAGCTGTTACTATTTTTCCTTAAATTTTAAAAGGAACAAAGTTATGCCTTCTGTTACAAATGGTTTATGTGTCTTTATCAGCCATTCAGAGATTATAGATACCTTTTCCCCTCTTCATGTGAATTGGTTTTGTTTACCCTCTGCTCTAGAAATCAACCCAGAGGTCTAACATTTTGGCTTCAATGAAACAGAGGAGAAACTATTTTTTTGATAGACAGATTATTTTGCCTGTACCAACAGAATGCTTTAAAGTCCCATAAATCAGAAAAAATGTTTAACATATTGAATGCAACACATTTCATGTACACTTCCAAAAAAGTTGCATGAAATAAACATAACTCTCTCTGGATTTTACTAAGCTATAAATTAATTGAGCTACAACTCTGAGCATCAGAGAGTCTTGGTTTACTCTCAGATAACTGATATTTAGCTTTAAAATACAGACCATTTGGATGTCAGAGAAAGTTAATAATCTAGAATTATTTGTTCTTCTGTTAACTCAGAACTATTTCTGTTGTGAGGTAACTTTTGTGAACTTTGATAAATGAAAACACGACTATTTTATCTAACAATTAACCATAATCTAGCAATTATCTTGTATGAAGCAAAAGAAACAAATGTCTGCAGTTTGATGTGAAATCCATACATATCTTTAAATAATAGGTCTCCTGAAGTATGATCCATGATTAAAATAAAGACTTTGGGATGCACAAAATTATCTAGTAATTGTCTTCCACTTTCTTATGACTGCTTGGGTAAGATTTCCAAATTGTATTGGGGTAAAGAAAGTTTTGTATTCCAGTGAAATTGCTGCAAAGTTTAGATAAGTCAAATTATCTCTTTGAAGATAATAGTCCTTATTCCCACCAACCCTAGCATTCATTTACACTGCTTTGACTGTGAAAAGAAGATTTAGAGTAAGTGCAAATGTATCTTGCTCCAGATTTATAGTAGGGAGAAAAGTCATTAGTGCGAGCGTCAGGCCTAACAGTTTTGTCTCCTTTTCCCTTCTTATTTGTACTTGTGTCCTACAGTGGGAATAAGGTGTCATGTCCAGAATATAAGGATAGCTACCAAGAGCAGAGTGGAGCCAATTGTCACACAACAAGGTGATAGTTTCTTCCAGCCTTCTGTTGAGCTCTGTGACCTGCAAATTATATTTTTCAGGGGCTATTTTCCAATAGAGATTTCTAAAGGGATAGTATGATGATGGACGGCTAGAGCTAGAGATGAAACAAACTCATCCAAACTTCTCAAAAGCTCAGAGCTGGCTGTGCCCATGGGCCTGCCTTGACACAAGGTGAGCATAATGCTCATGCATGCTCAGGGCAACTCGCTCGCAGCCAGCGTGCTGCCCAGCAAGACGGCCAGAGTCACTGTGGCAAGTTTTCACTTCCACCTGAGCTGTTAGAGTCTAAAACATTTTGAATGAGAATAAAGAAAGAAAGGGAAGGGTGGGTGCACATCTTCCTCCGTGTCTCTGTTTAACCGGTGCAACGTCACATTGCTCTGTCTTTCCACGGTTAGTTTTTTATTTTATAAGGCTGTCGTGTCACGTTGGACTTAGCATTTGAAAGCCAAAAATACTCGAGGGACTGGAGGATCATGTGGTTATTCTTCCAGCCAAGTTCGCCTCAGATCTTTAAGCAGCTGCTTCAGAAATGCATTCTTGCTGCAGACCTTCTGCAGACCTGGAGGGATTCACAGAAGGGCTCGCTAATGACTCTTCTGTGCAGTGAACTTTCTGCCCAGGAAGGCACTCTCATCCGTGAGTGCCAGTGAACGTAATCACTCATCAGGGATGGTTTGTTTAAGATAATCTGAACAGAGAGGCCACCCTTAGTCCCCCTTTCATGGAAACATACTCAGGTATACTCTCGGGCATAGTCAAAACATTTTGACGAGCAAAGGTGGTTACTGTTACTACTGTAATGTGCTTCTTCAAGATCTCAAAATAATTTACAGCTTTGCTGAATGAAACCTACCAGGTAAATGTTATTTAGCAGACAAGGCACACCTTATCCCTAAGACAAGTTTAAGCAGGTAGTAAATCAAGGAACAGAAATCCTGTTTATTGATGGCAGCTGCTAGGCTGTGGCTTCATCCCCTGCTCTTAAATGCTTAAAGCAATCCCCGGTTGCTGGAGCATTTACGTTGCTTAATCACTTTGAGATTTTCATGCTCTTCCTCTTTATTGTTGTAGGAAACCTCTGTCTCTGTGTTATATTTCAAACATCATCTTCCCAGGGATGCCTAAATAAAATTATTCATAATCACATTCCCACCAACATGAAGAGAAGTCTGCCATGGGTGAGGGAGGAGGAAACACTCCTGTGCAGGGAGCAGTGCCAGAAAATGGAAATGCATCAGCTGCAGCGTTGCTATTCATAGACCTCCTCTTTTTCTGTGGGCCAGGGCTGGTCTGGTGTTCTTCCCTTCTGGCCTTTCCCCTGCCTATTCCCATAGGGCCTACTTGCCAGCATGATGACTGCAGTCTTTCTGTGCGATTTCAGCATTATGGCCCCGAGGCTGCATAGTTCAGCCTTCCCTTTGGAGTCACGGATTTGGGCAACTTCTATTTATAACCAAATCTCTCTCACAAGCTAAGCATTTCAAGCCTTTTTTTTATATCTTTGAAGGGCTTGGTCCAAAGCTGAGTGAAGTCAGTGGAAGGACTCTCACTAGCCTCAGTGCATTTTGGATAAAGTCCCAAGGCGAGGCTCACATTCCATACATTTTAGCTTGGATTTGGATTTTG
The DNA here is from genome assembly GCF_949628215.1 of Phalacrocorax aristotelis. Taxonomy (NCBI): domain Eukaryota; kingdom Metazoa; phylum Chordata; class Aves; order Suliformes; family Phalacrocoracidae; genus Phalacrocorax; species Phalacrocorax aristotelis. Next base: position 74,703,885 of record NC_134276.1, on the reverse strand, counting down.
GTAAGCTTTAACACTGCAGAAAGCTGCCAGCTTCACAAATCTACATCCCATAGTGTATGCTTTCAGCCTCTTGGTTTTGTAAGAATGCTTTAAGCTGAGAGAGAAGTTAATGAATTTGTCAGGACTATAACAGGAATCAGTGGCATTAGCAGCATGGAAGCACCAGTTTTCATTGAAGTTGCTGTGTTTCCTTCTCGTGCATGGTCGTTTGCATCTAAGAAGTATGAATGTAGGTAAAAGAAGGCTCATTTGCAATGTGAGGCAGGTAAAAAGCTGTGTACAGCAGCAGGGTGCTAATGGACTGCCCACATCCAGAAGAAAAAAGTTCTAAATATGTCTGTTTTCATTTTCACCCTTGCTTGCTCAGTGTAGGCTTGGTCAGTTTTTAATTCATACCAGAGCAGGTTATTAGAATAACACTGAAATTTCTAATCCAAACTGAGGCTTATTAGCTCAATCAGGTCTGACCCTGTCCTGGCTAAAATCAAAGGAAAACTTTGAGAGGAACAGAACCAAATCCCTGTGGCTGTCTGGAAAGAAGAATAAGTACTAACGATGCCTGAAATCAGTACAGCTACATCCATTTACAGGGTCACTGTCTGGCTCCTGGAATGCTTTGCTCTTTGTCATGTCTGTCTCAGAAGAGTATTATTTTTGTATTCATTGCTTTGTAAATCAGGAAAAAGTTGTGTCCAGTAGTGATAATTAATTTCTGAATATAACCATGAAAACAATTTTTTAAATAAATAAAAATATTTTTTTAAAAGTAAACACAAGCTCCAACTTTTTTTGAGCACTGAATATGGAAATGGATCTATACAAAATACTTACCTAGGTCCCTTAATGTCCCCTCTTTGGTTTAATTGTCTTGGGTGTGTTCTCACCAGTGTCAACAAATCGTGTAGCAGCTATTTTTACCTTAAGTGAAGTAAAAACTCCAGCCATATTAGTGGGCTATGAAAAATTTACATTAATTTTGAAAAGTATAATCATACATAGCATGCTGCTTTGTTTGCCAGTTGAAATAATCGCTGCACCAAAGGGCATGTCACAAACCAGACTCCAGTCTGATAACACTAGGACAAAAAGACCAGCTAAAAACAGCAAGTCTATCTCACTGCTACCTACATATGCACTTGGGTCCTGTAGGAAAAAGATCTATTTTATTCTGCTTTGCTGCATATTTGGAATAAAGGAGAAACTAGCAGTACTGTGAACTCTGCTCTTTTGCACCTGTTGGTATTATCTTTTTCTGTGGTACAGCTGCTAAGGCATACGGATGCTCTAATTCCTTTGTGCAAAGAGACTCCTTATCATTGCCTTTCCTATGAAGTAAATTCAGGCTAACAGTGGACAGGGGAAACGTGACATGAACGCTTATTGCATATCAGTATTCTAGCTGCTGCAGCAATTTCAAGCACCTGCAAGTTAGACATAAGAATGATTGACACTGGGAATAACAATCATCTAGATACATCATTCAGGGGGCAATAACATATTTTTTCTGCACTTTGTTTTAGACAGCTTGGTGTTCAGCTTGAAAGTCTGTAGAATGATCTATTAAGAACTTGTGATATTTATTAGTAAAATATGGGCATAAAACTAATAAAAAACCAAGCTCTGATATTGGCAACCTGATTTTTTTTTTCTGAAGCAGGGCTAAAACTAGCGAGGCTTATTTTAATGATTTCAAAATATATTGTCAATTAGTCAATCCCTTCCTACTGTCTTGCTCTTTGCTAAGAAAGGAGGATATAAAGACCTTTATACACACCAAATAACAGAACAGAGCACCACTATATACTTAGTCTGACATATCTGAAGGATAAAGAATGCACAATAAAAATAACTCTACCACCAATTTGTAATAATCAATAAAACAATCCATTGGAAGACATTAAAGATTTCAGAATACTCTTTCCTAACAACCTTATCTGCCTGGGTTGTTGTCATCCTGTGCTGCCTTTGCTTGCAGAAGCTGGGGAGACCCAAGACCCTCTCAGAGGCTGCAGGGCTGGGTGCTTCTTGCTTGTCTTTACCTTGATACTTCAGCAGAGATTTCCTGTGATGACGAAGGTAAAGAAACCTTTACCTTCAGACTCAAAGAAGCTCTTCAACATGATCTGAGAATGTGAAATCTCATTGCTGTCCCATGATCATGTAACGATGGCTTATGAAAATACAGTAGAGAAATACCAAGCTCTCAAATGTCCTTTAGCAAGGCTATAGCGCTGAAGCTTTACTCATCAGTGTGAATCATTTCACATTCTTGCAGAGTGGTGCCATGAAAGGCCTTGGGGATCTGAGCAGGCCATTTAGCTTTCTTGAGACATGGTATTTGCTGTTGATCTCATTTTTAAGAGAATGCAGAAACATTAACTTTATGGTGTAAATAGCAAAACACATAGCTTAAGGAATAAAGAAAAAAATATCTCTGGGTTTATACTTGCATCATGAAAGGAAGAAGGCTGCTTTTCCTTTCAAACTTGCCTGGTTTCTCGGCAACTCTTGATCAGAGCAAGCTGCATATGCTAAATGGTCTCCAGCTATATCTTGCAAGTCTCATTTAGGATCTCTTCCTTTTTTTTCCCAAAGTAAGACCTAAATCCAAAAAAGTCTATTTCAAAGTTACACCATTTCCCTTCTGATACAGCCTATTTCTAACACAGACCCCTGAATCTCCAGGCTCATAAACTTAGATAGTGTTCAGCTGCTCAGTACTTAGCTGCTCTTCTCTCCTGTTTGTCTAAGATGTAGGCACCGTTTTGGTTCCAGTGAGAGTGCCTCACAGGCCCTGTGCAGAGATTATGCAACGATCATGCTTGAATAGCATTGGCTGAATAAGTTGTTCTTATAACTTGCTGGGTTAATATTGACGTTCACTCTCCCCCTTTTCTTGCTCAGCTTACCAGCAAGGAATCGACTTCACTGTATGCACCAGTTCAGTGATGTGACAGCATTAAGCCAGTCTTCAAATGGCCAAGCCGCAGATTTGGTCCCAGTAACTGTACAGCATTACTTGGTGCTGCAGGATTCGTGTTCCCAGTGACTCCAGTCCCTGATGCTAAGCTAGTGACAGTTGTTCAAAACCAGCTCACTGGAGCGGAGATGTCTTTGCAGTACACACGTCCCTCAGCCCCAGGTCCCTTGGTAGTCGGGGGAGGTGCAGGCACTTCAAGAGCATGGTGCGTTGACCCTGTCTCGGGGGTCCACTGTAGCATGAGCTGGGTGGGGGCCTGGCGGTCAGTGCCTGTCTCTCTCCATGGGCTCTGTGGGGAGCTAAAACATAAAGATGGTGGTGGTGGTGGGGCTAACCTTACAATGTATTGCAACTTAGTTATCTGTGTCTGATTAGACACTTTGAAAGTTTACCTATTCATTTGAATGGGCTTTGGACTGACCTCTTTGACAGATGCAGTAAGAAATGAAAAAGGAGATTACTGTTTTATCTTGATTTTTTTTTTTGGTGGCTGGCCTGTTTGATTATCACTATGCCTCCAGTGCTTCCTGCTCATAATGACCAAAGTGATAGCTCTGCACTTACATTCTTCCTTCAGCAAATGCCCCTACTAAAAGTCTTGCTAAACCAAGTCTTTAGACTAATCAGTGAGCAAGAGCAGGGCATTGGCACATAGACATCTAGCGATAAAGTGTTTTCTTTAAAAAAAATTTCCTAATTTATGGGGATCTTTTGCCTAGGGTAATGCTTACAGGGGAACTGAATCTCTCGAACAGGATGATCACTTACTGCCTGGATGATGATGGGAGTCTTTGTGTCAATGCCACCTTCAGTTGAATTGGATGAGACTCCCTAAACTGTTGGTGTTGGTGGTTTTTGTTTGTTTGTTTGTTTGTTTTTTCTTTTCTGGTAAATTCTTAAAATCCAGCTGGCCTGACCACTGTAGGCTGTGCATGACCCACCACTATCGATCACCTTAAGCTCCACACAACCCCCTTCCTACCTCAGCTGTGTAGGCCTGCCCTATCAGACCATTCCTGAGTAAGAGGAAACACTTTCTGCTGACCGATGACAGCCATTTTGCCCATGTAAAATTAGGCAAACGTTGCAGCAGGACTGGCTGGGGAGATCCTGGGGTGCCCAGCTCCCTACAGCAGCCCACCCTCACCCAGCCGGGACACCCGGCCTTATACATTGGCTCTTTTTCTTTTCTTTTCTTTTCTTTTCTTTTCTTTTCTTTTCTTTTCTTTTCTTTTCTTTTCTTTTCTTTTCTTTTCTTTTCTTTTCTTTTCTTTTCTTTTCTTTTCTTTTCTTTTCTTTTCTTTTCTTTTCTTTTCTTTTCTTTTCTTTTCTTTTCTTTTCTTTTCTTTTCTTTTCTTTTCTTTTCCTTTCCTTTCCTTTCCTTTCCTTTCCTTTCCTTTTCTTTTCTTTTCTTTTCTTTTCTTTTCTTTTCTTTTCTTTTCTTTTCTTTTTTCTTTTCTTTTCTTTTTCTTTTCCTGTTCTTTTCTTCTTCTCCTCTTCTCTTCTCTCTTTTCTTCTCTTTTTCTTTTTCTTTTTCTTTTTCTTTTTCTTTTTCTTTTTCTTTTTCTTTTTCTTTTTCTTTTTCTTTTTCTTTTTATTTTTATTTTTCTTTTTCTTTTTCTTCTTTCTTCTTTCTTTTTTCTTTTTTCTTTTTATTTTCTTTTTTATTTTCTTTTTTTTTCTATTTTCTCTCCTCTTCTTTCATCTTTTCTTCCTTTTTATCTCTTTTATTTTCCACTTTTTAAATTTTTCTTCCTTTTTTTCCCCTCCTTTTTTTTCCTTTTGTCTTTTTTTTTTATTATTTTCGGGGGAAAACCCGTTTCTGGGCGGCGGTCAGGCTGCCAGCAGGGGTCAGGCTGTGCCCGCCGATGCGCCGCGGGGCCGCGGCCGGGGCCGGTGAGCGCAGGCTGCCGCCGCTTTGAGCGAGCACCCGAGGCTCTCGGCGGCGCTGAAACTCTTGCGCTGCTGTGTCTTTCTGCCCGAATCACCCCGAGAGCGTCCCAGGAAGAGCCAGGGTCCTGCTGGCATGGCTCTGCCCGCCGGAGCATCACGCGTGAAGCCTGTTGCTGGAGACAGGCGCTGAGATGCGATGCGGGAAAGACACACTTTCTCTCTCTGTTACGCCTGTGCTGGGATGATTACTTGCCATACTCGCTTCTCGGCTCCTTCTCTTACTCAGTGCAGCCTGGCGGTTTTGTGCTTTCTTGGGACATAGTTAAACAGTACTTTTTCCTTCTGCAAGGAGGTCCCACCTTGCTTGCTGTTTGGTGCCCAGAGAGCTGCATACATGCAACCGGCTGTAGTGCTGCTCTTTAAAAAGGAAAATAACACGAAGGTTTTTTTCTTTTGCCACCGGCCTGCAGGTAGTTTCTCCACATTACTTTTGTCTCATGGCCTATAAATGGCTTCCCCTATCAAGCTGTTTGAATCAGGTCTCTACAATAAGCTTGTCCTTTGAGCAGCCCTCCTGGTCATGCCTGTGGTCATCATGACCAGTCCCTGAACTTCCTCCATGCTCCCTGTCACCAGCCATGTCAAGTGCAAGGTCCTGCACCCGGGTCGGGGCAGTACCCAATCTTAATACAGGCTGGGGGATGAAGAGATTGAGAGTAGCCCTGCGGAGAAGGACTTGGGCATAGTGGTTAAAGAAAAATTGGACATGAGCCAGCGCTGTGCACTCACAGCCCAGGCGGCCAACTGTATCCTGGGCTGCGCCAAAAGCAGCGTGGCCAGCAGGTTGAGAGAGCTGACTCTGCCCCTCTGCTCTGCTCTGCTCTTGTGAGACCCCACCTGCAGTGCTGCGTCCAGTTCTGGGGCCCCCAGCACAGGGAACACTTGGAACTGTTGGAGTGGGTCTGGAGAAGGGCCACGAAGATGATCAGGGGCTGGGGCACCTATCCTACAAGGACAGGCTGAGAGAGTTGGGGCTGTTCAGGCTGGAGAAGGGAAGGCTCTGGGGAGACCTTATTGTGGTCTTTCAGTACTTAAAGGGGGCTTATAAGAAAGGTGGGGAAGGACTCTTTATCAGGGTGTGTAGTGATAGGTCAAGGAGTAACAGGTTTAGATAGATATTAGGAAAAAATTATTTTCTGTGAGGGTGGTGAGGCACTGGAACAGGTTGCCTAGAAAAGCTGTAGATGTCCCATCTCTGGAAGTGTTCAAGACCAGGTTCATTTTGGTTTCAACAACCTAATGTAATGGAAGGTGTCCCTGCCCATGGTGGGGGGGGGGGGGGGGGAGTTGGACCTAGATGACCTTTAAGGTCCCTTCCAACCCAAACCCTTCTATGATTCTATGTGCAAACCCCTCACAGCTTCCCTCACCACTCCCCCCCAGCGCAGACCTCCCACTTACTCATTCTGACTCTCCAGCCCAATTTGCCCCTTCCCCACCGAGGACCTTCTAGCCCAGCCACCACTTCACTGCAGTGGGGGACCTCCGCCCTGCAAGGCCTCTGCTTCTCTATCTCCCCTGCAGGTGTCTAGTGAATGCCAGTCCCCAGGAGGCAGGGCCGTGTCTCCAGGCACAGCAGCTACTAGATTGCAGCAGCCCCAACAGAGTGCAGGGGAGACTGTGGACTCTGCCATTTGCAGAAGCCAGGTTTTGACTCTGTGCAGCAGGGTTTTCCATGTGTCCTGTTAAGCTTGGAGTCCTCTGGTGGAGCTGTGGTGCTGGATCCCCATCAGGCCTGTTGAGCTCTGTGAGCAGTGGTGGAGACAAGCAGCCCAGGCACTAACAAAGTCAAGGTCTTGTGTGCACAGCAGAGGCTGCTGCCTTAACACACCTGTAAGGTCTGAGCAGCAGGATCAGGGCAGCAAGGTCCAAGTAGTGGGGTCCAAGCAGCAGGGTCTGAGCAGCAACGTGTCAGAGCTCTTGCTGAGCTGGAAGTCAGTAATAGCTTTGCTCCAGCACAGGCTGCCTCCCAGCTGCAGGAAGCCACCAAAGGGGCAGCAGGGACCAACTTGCCCTGCACCTTCCTGGACATGAGTGCCCATCCAAGATTAACAACATAAAATGTGAGGCCATGGCAAGCAGCTCCATGCTGCTGCATTCCCAGCAGATCTGGCCATGTAGTATGTAGATTGGGAAAACACGGTGCTCTCAGGCAATGCTCTCCCTCCTCTTGACTAAGGAAATGCAGCAACTTGCTGCAAGCTGTGAAGTTCTGCCAGTTCATAATTGTGGTAGTTTAAACACTTTACAAACTGGCAAGAGAGAATATAAGGTATCTGGGCTTTAATGGTTTGTTGTGTCTGGGAGCCACCACCTGGGAACAGCTCTTATAGGAGCAATTTGAAGCAATTCCTTCTTGGGCAGGCCAATGGAGACAAAGCTTCGTATAGCCCCATCATCCTGCTTCCACCTGCCAAATAGCCCTCCCTGCAGCCCTGGGCCAAGAATTCATGGGGAACATAAGTAAGAAGTCTTACTCATCTTAGACAGGAGCTTCAGGTAGTTTCATTTGTACAGTTCATGCATAATGATAAAGGTTTATCCGCATCATTCTTTTTGCCATTGATGGGCAGCAAGAAAATATGATGCCAAAACCATAGAAGAGTCAATAGTGACAATCTGCTGTGGCCTGCCTACAGCCCCACCCTGCACACGATGCTCTGTTGTCTTCCCACTCAGGCAAGGGAGGGCCGCTCTGCGCACCATTATCCTGTGCAACCCCTAACACCACCCCACCGCCCTATGGGATGATGGGGGTCCTGTATGTAGGATAGGCAGGGTTTTTGTGGAAAACAGCTGCACTGGAACATACTGTGAAATCTTGTGTGTCAAAGTAGTTTGTAACACCCTGTATGCCCAAACCAACCTTACTTCCTTCCTACAGCTAGAAACACATTCTATTTATATGAGAGAACACACCAATTAAGAAATAATGAGAATTCTTACTTGCACATCACAGCATTAGACACCGCAGTACCCTTCCTTTACTCAAAATAAATAAATAACTGTGTTTTGGCAGTGGTAGTGTGGGAGCATGTGTATGCATGTAGTGTCTTGTTTTCAAATTGCAGCTGTAGAGATAGGTTTTCAGCTGAGTTTTGATCTACCAGTCCTGGGAATGGTTCTCCACTGTCCCCAGGATGGCAGGGTCAGGGATACAACATGCAGCAATGGCTGCGCAAAGACAAGCCTGCGATGAAATGATTTATGAGATGTAGTGCTGAAGCCCTGCTCTGTTTCTCTGCGCCACAGGCTAAGAATAATGACTTTCCTCCCTGCTGCTGAGACCATTTTAGGGTGTCTTTGCCACAGGAAGCCAATACAGCATCATCTAACTTGTGGCGAAGTTGTTGCGATATGCATATCTGGAGGGAGATGCATATATAGAAAGGTGCCTCCATGGCATGTCTGCCTTGGCGTACTGTGTCAGCGCGAGGCTGCGGGAGGTTCCTCAGAGCAGCTCGTACCCAGGGCCTCTGCAGTGCTTCTGGCACCGAAGCACACTGAGAGAGGAGTCAGAGCAGGAGACAAGTTTATTTAGCCTCAGATGCTATAGAGAGACTTCCCAGGCAGATGAGATTTGGCTTGAAATTTCCTTTGGAGAGAGGCTCCCTGGCAGACACAAACTCTGGTGTCTGAACGTGAGTGTTGTTGCTTCAAGACCCATGTTCTCCTTCCCACAGCAGCACTGCACTGTCCCTCTTCAGCTAGTTTTTTTTTTTTTTCAGAATTTGGGTTTCTGTCTGATAATGGGAAGGTGGCTTTGTGCAGAGGTAATGTTTTTTCAGGTCTTGTGGGAGAAAGGCTTTGATGGGTAATGTGGTACACAGGACAGGAAACGTTATTTATAGGTACTACCTGGAGCAGATATGATATTTTGTAGCCTCATGGCCTCTAAGGTTACATTCTGCTTCATTTTTGATTGCAGAAATGCTATGCTGTGCTTGTTGATACTCAGGATAATAATGTGTTAAATGGGGATGTATTACCAGCTATATCATTTGCCTCCAGTGTTTTGTTTTGCAACAAAAAAGCAGGCTACACAAAGCCTGTTAAATAAAACAACTTAGCCTGTTGATCTTATAAGCACCTGAAAATTTGAAGAAAATATAAATTCTGTACTAGTACTTTAAAAGTGGATGTTCAACTGCTTGGACTGCGATGAAAGGGATGAAAAGGTACAACAAACATGGCTTAAATACTGTGTTAGCGCTTTTATAGTCAAACTCCAGATGGGTGGTTGCTGGATCAATTTCTATCTGTGGCTAAAAACCCCTTACTGGTGCATGGCGCCAGAGAGATGAACCCAAAAGGAACTTTTTTTGGCTAAAAATCTCTCCTCAGCTTCACATGATAACATCTCACCTGTGTCTCATTGCTGATTGAGGCATTGCAAGATAAGAAAAGGGAAGAAGAAATAAAAGCGAAGAAAAGTTCTGTAACTACAGAGAAATGTAATTTGAGAATTTCTTGAATGGTTAATGCACTGATGTCTTAGAAGCTTAGATGCCATGGTGATAGTTGCCCTAGCAATGTTTTAGCTACGTAGGTAATCACAATCAAACCTGTCTCTTGTGGCAAAATGATGCTGTATTTTATTCTTTTGCAAAGCTTTTGTGAATGTGCAATAATGTGTTTATGGTTTTGTATCTAGGCATCACGTTTTCTCTCAGGCTTCTTGTCCTTGGCATTCTTATATCTTTTTTCACCAATGTTAATTCTGAAAATAAATGCATTTCATGCTAAGGCTTTGTACATATGAAAGCCTGACTAATTTAGTCCTTACCTCAAGATAAAAAATTCCCACTTTTGGGGTGAGACAGGATCAATTTTAGAGGTCATGGTCAGGTTCTCATCTTTTAAGAACTAGTACAGCCTGAATTGCTGTAGGTTTACCACTCATGTTTCCACAGGCTGACATTATTTAAAAATCTTTGTATTCTCACAGCAGGCATTCTGACAAACCAAATGTTATGAAAACTGGAATAAATGGGCAGCGACCTCACTTATGATTTACAGACTGCCTTAATAAAACCAATATCTAAATATATAAAGTGAAGTTGAAGACAAGAGGAATTATCTTTTCCATTTGGAGTTGGAAGTATTTGTATTTCACAGTTGTCTGTTAGGAGGGAAGGCAGGTTGGGATTTTAGCACAGGCAAAACTGGCTGCCTTGTAGGGCAGCAGGCTATCAGAGATAACAAGAAGGTGTTGGTGGGGCAGTGGTGGCCCCTGCGTGGTCTGCATTGGCCCTCCCAACACCTCCAGCCTCAGACCCCACAGTGCAGGAGCAGCAATCCTAGCTTTCCAGGACTCTTACTCAGGAGTTTGTCTTGGATCACCAAAATTCAGGGCTTTACAGGCTATGGAGAAGCCCTGGACCAGCTCAGTGACAGTGTTTGGTATTATATCAGCCATGCTTGAGCTCCTTACACCGGGTTACAATGGGGCTTGCCCCTTTAGGAGAATACCTGGGGGAGAGGTAGTATCCACTGAAAAGTGAAGTATCTTCAGTGTTTCTTGATGTAAGCCAGCCATGTTAAAAAATGGGAGCTATGTGAAGCCAATTGCTGCCACCATCTTTCAATAATTCACCACACTCTCCCTATCTTCCTTTGCTTTTTTCTCCCTTTCAAACAAACCAAGAAAGAACAAGTAAGCAAAGGCTTATTTAAATTTATATTTTCCAGGCTGCTAATCATAGGCTCATAGAGCAGCTCAGGTTGAAAGGGACCTCTAAATACCATTTGGTCCAACCTTTCATGGGAAAGGGAGCCTAGACGAGATTATCTATCATCCTGTTCAGTCACGTCTTGAAAACCTCCAGTGATGGTGACTCTGCTGTGTTCCTGGGCAGGTTGTTCCAGTGAATGATTGTTCTCACTGTAAAAAATTTCTTTCTTATATTGAGATGAAACCTTTCCCAGTACAACTTGTACCTGTTGCCCCCTGTCTTCTCCATGTGGCTGCTTGTGAAGAGATAGCTTCCATCCTCTTTGTAGACTCCCTTTAAGTAGCAGCATACTATGAAGAGGTCATCCCTGAGCCTTCTCTTCTTCAGGGAGAAAAGACTGAATTCCTTCAGTCTTTCCTGTCTGGGCAGGGTGTCCAGTCCTTTGATCATCTTCGTGGCCCTCCTTTGGAATCCCTCCAGCCTGTCTGCATCTTATTTGAATTGTGGGGACTAGGACCAGAGAGAGTACTCCATTATAATCATAGAATCATAGAATAATTAAGGTTGGAAAAGACCTCGCAGATCATCAAGTCCAACCATCAACCCAGCACTACCATGTCTCCTAAACCATGCCCAGAAGTGCCACGTCTACACATTTTTTGAATACCTCCAGGGATGGTGACTCCACCACCTCTCTGGACAGACTCTTCCAGTGCCTGACCACTCTTTCAGTAAAGAAATTTTTCCTAAGATCCAATCTAAACCTGCCCTGATGCAGCTTGAGGCCGTTTCCTCTTGTCCTATGGCTAGTGACTTGGGAGAAGAGAGCAACACCTGCCTCACTACAACCTCCTTTCAGGTAATTGTAGAGAGCGATAAGGTCTCCCCTCAGCCTCCTCTTCTCCAGACTAAACAACCCCAGCTCCCTCAGCCGCTCCTCATAAGACTGTTCTCCAGACCCTTCATCAGTTTCGTTGCCCTTCTCTGGACACACTCCAGCACCTCAGTGTCCTTCTTGTACTGAGGGGCCCAAAACTGAACACAGTTCTCGAGGTGTGGCCCCACCAGTGCTGAGTACATGGACACGATCACCTCCGTACTCCTGCTGGCCACACTAGTCCTGATACAAGCCAGGATGCTGCTGGCCGCCTTGGCCACCTGGGCACACTGCTGGCTCATGTTCAGCCAGCTATCGACCAGCACCCCCAGCTCCTTTTCCACCAGGCAGCTCTCCAGCCACTCCTCACCAAGCCTGTAGTGTTGCATGGGGTTGTAATGATGGCAAGAATCAAGTTAGTCAATCTACTTGTAAGGACAGGTGAGGAAGATTAGGATATGAGAACTAAGGGCATTGGGAATAGAAAGAAAAATAAATGCAGGGCTGGAGAAGGAAATGCCACCTGGGGAAATTCTGATTTTGATTTGGCTAGCAAGCCTGCCTTTGCTTGGAGCCAAGATGTGCATTTGTGGTGACTTGTGTGTTCAGCCTTTTGTTTCAGGAACCTCTGTTCCCTGCTAGCCTGCAAGGCCATGAGAGCTCAAAGCTGCTCAAAATCATCACTAGCTTTTTGTTATTTTTGTTTCTAGTGAATTCTCCTGCTGAGACCGAAGCAGACCCTATTTCCTATTACTGTGCTATTTTTGGCCCACAGCCCTGCAGGTCTACTGGTGTGTCCTGTGCTCGGGTCTCTGCAGGGAGGAGCAGGAATGTGCTCCGAAAAGGTTGCTTTCCCCTGCTGTGGGGATGTCGGAAGCTGACAAGCCTGTTTCCTGAGCTCGTGCTGTCCTCTGCGGTGGCTTCAGCACTTTATGCTGAAATATTCCTATGATTGGACTCCACAGCATGCATTTAAGTCAGGCTGATCTTTAACTCAGTCTTTGGGTCTGATTTGTGCACTTTGTGGGATTCTGAAGTGTTTTTTATGGCTTTTCATGCTGAATTTTAATGATGAGAGTATAAAAGCTTTCTGACTGTTATGCACTAAGTTTTATTATAATCACCATTAATAATCATATAATAGAACCTAATTTTCATCAAGGTTTGATTCACTTTTCATAAATGCCACTGGCAACTGCTGAAATAGCACGTTGTCTTCATAACATTCGGGTACCTGTTCTGTTTAACAAGGGGCCATCTGCTGTGGCAGAGCTTCAGGGTGACTGCGGCTTTCCAAGAGAGCCTGCGGGCTGGGAAAAGAGTGGTAGCTTTGGTGGGGTTGCTGCCACCACAGCCGTCAGAGAAAAGTCATGTTGTGGAGGTGAAGCAGTGTTGTCATAAGCTGGGAAGGTGTTCTGCACCAGTGGCTCTTGTGCCTCCAATAAGGAGGTGATTTTTGCTTATGCTGTGGGAGACACCAGTGCAAGTTTCTGGGAAATTTATGGGAGAAGATTATGGTAGACGTGGAAAAAGTAAAAGAACCATCTCTTTATGTATTTCAATGCTTTTTATAATGGTTCATTTTTGAAGTTGCAGAGCAGTTTAAAACATTGGAATTATTCCTAGTGGAAATAAACCAAAAAGAGAAATATCCAAAGGTGTAGAAGAAATCTTCTGCTTGGCATTTTTAACACGCTTGTACTGGAGTAAACATTGAGTCAACTCAATTTAGTCCTAATATATCTGTTTTCGCTTTCTTTAGGAGAACAGCCCCCAGGGACAGATGTACTTGGATAACAAAGATGACAGTACAATTTCTAGACAGCAAGAGATGGAGCTGAATCAGACATCTTTACATCAAACCAGTTTATCTGCAAAGGTGCCAGACAAACCAGTGACCAGAAGTTGCAATGAGCTGTGGCTATTAAAAGAGTACCATGGCATGGTAGAGAGTCTTGGAGAGCCACAGACCCTGTGTGAAAAACCAGCAGCAGCGGAGGATGACTGCGTTGCTCTGGGGAAGAGCTTCACTTCTGTCCCCATGCAGGGAAGGTAAAGAATAAGGACAAACAGAATATTTTTTCTCCTAATCCAAATTAATTTTTATTTCCTTGCAGAGCAGATACATACGTTCATTAAGTGAATGTTGTTTCTCCCACACAGAGAACAGGAAGCTTAAATGGGACATCAGAGCAGTCTTAATTGCCATGGGGGGGGGGGTCATGGATCACCGGATTTCTGAACTAACTCAGCTTTAATAGCAGCCACGGGCCAAATTTGCTGTGCTTTCAAGATCAGACACATGGCTTTTCTTCCTTACTTGGTGTGACTAAGTGTCATAAAACACACAGAGGTAAAGCAGTTTTCATGTTCCACCTCTCACCTCTTTCAGAAAAATTCATCATAAGGCTGTAAACTGAATCACTATGGCTAAGACTGAGAACACTAAAATGGCACTAATAACACAACTGTGACAGTCAACATGCCACATATCAAGTGTGCAAGGAGCGTGTGCTCCTTGTGTATCCTCTCCTGTATCAGGAAAGGTGAAGGTTTGGGGGGCGGAGGTGCTCGTCTTTCCTGTTGTGACAGACACAACACCAGGAACTCTATTTGTAAGCATTTAAAAATATTTTATAGACCCCAAAATATTGCAGGTCACTTTTTAAACCTTTCTCGTTCACATGTTTCATTTGTTAAACCCCTCTGGTAACAGGATGGAGCAAGCTTTTGACCAGCAGCAACCACAGTGCATGAAAGACAGCCAGAGTGGACTGTCAACCTTTTTGGGTAGTTTTGAGAATTTGTAGAGGTGACTTGATGGAACCTAAAGGGAGAGCAATGCTGTACCTAATCCAAGCTCCTGTGGCGCACAGACCTTGAAACACTGCCTGGGAAAGTTTGCATCAAGCAAGATGGCTTACACTGCAGTGGTGAAGTAGAGTGCCAGGACAATTTCCAGAATGTAATGCTGGAGTCTCTTGTTGTGCTGCTACAAGTCAGGAAAAAACAGGGTAGATTTCAAAGCTGTTTAACGTTTAAATCAGATTTTAAAAAAACTAATTAAAATTAAATAAACATAAAATATGATTTTTTAAATTACTTAATTAAAGTGGATCAGAAATGTAAAGCAGATCAGAATCCTGGGTAAGTCTTACCTGTAGTCAGCTAGACTTTTCATCCAAAGAACAGAATTTTTTAAATTTTTGCTCCCTCCTCTCTTTGTGGTTCTCCACAGCTGTTCAGGTAGGGTGGGAGGTGCAGTTCTGGGGGGTGCCCCCATTTCTGGACGTGGTGGTCACTTCCCTGAATTTCTGGGCAGGGCTGAGGTCTGTCCTGTGTTTGCATCTTGTTTAGAAGGAAATCTGCTTATATTGGGAGCAAAGGATGTTTGGGGCATTTTGGCAAGTTCCCTGATCCAGACAAGGGGGAGCCAGGTTAGCTGGATAAGCTTTGCTGCACCCCTTACTTAGCTACAGTGTAAGCGTGTCCTATAAGTCTACAGCAAACCAAGTCAAGGTTTTGTGTGCATCCAGAAGTATTTCTGTCAGAGTGAGAACTGGAAATCACTATAGCTATACTTTCCAAATATTAAAAAATTAATCAAATTGACAGCTTGACCACAAAAGCTATATAAATCCTTTAGAAATGATTTTTGGAGTGTTTGAGGATTTGTTGTGTTGACTAAGAGTTTTACCAACAGAATCAAATCTTGTAAAAGTTCTTCAGTTCAGCATGTGGTGGGGTGAGTAAATGTAGTCTTGTAAGTACAACGTATATGTAAGGATGAGAAGCAGGCAGGGGAAGGGAAGGACTGAGGGCATCTGGAGATAAGGTTTTTCTTTTGCAGATTCACATATATGCCTTGCTACAAGTGTGTTTACCAGTGCTATTTACCGTCATGCTAATGATCCTGTTACAGGAACAAAACCCATGATTGTGTCCTTATGGGCCAGCTCTCACCCTTCTGGCTAAACATCTTCCTGTTACTTTCCAATGGGTGGTAGGAATTTGTGTACAGGTGATATGCAACTTACTCCGAACCTATGAATCACAGTTTGGAAATCATGGCCACAGGTGTCAGAGATGAAACCTACTAAATCATGGATGAGCCCACCTTCCTGCAAGTGCAGGCAGTAGTTCCAGGTCTTTTGATAACACCATTTTCCTGTTGAGGAAACTGTAGTCATTGTGCATGATTTACAAATAGATGTACAGTTAAAGAGCCATCCCCGTGCTCCCTTACAGACAAATGTATATCTAATTTTCTATAATAATATATTAGGGCTAAGGAAAGGACCTCCTGAAATTTCTCCTTGTTGATCTTTACCTCTTTTGCTCCTCCAATACTGATTTTTTTCACATGGAGATGAATCTTATCTGGCTCTTCTTAGCATGTATTTTAGCCAATGTACATTAGGTGTGGTTAAAATACTGATGTGATCTGTGTGAGCTAGTATGAGTAATTATCCTTAAATCATTGGGACTACTCAACAGAATGCAGATTAAAACATGGGCAAACTTTTGCAGACTCACAAATTATTTGATTAATTTCATTAGAATGAGAATTAGCTTTTAACGTAAATTGTTCTTTTGCTTGTAAAGAAAACTACTAACGATTAAAAAAAGAGGAGACCAAATCCTTTTTTTTTTCTGTGAAGAGGTTCACTGAATTGGCATGTCTGTATGGTTTGTTTTAATGCATCAACTTAACTTAAATTGCTGAATTATATTTCAGGGATAAGATTCCCAGGTTCTCCAAATTGTTCAAATGTATGCTGAGACGAGACTTTCCAAAGAAAATATTTAACAGAACAGGGGATTTATCTCGGTTGCTAAAATTACATTTAAGAAAATGTTCTTGAGTTAACCGAGGCCCTTTTCCCAGGCAGGTAGATGCCCCCCTATTCTGGACCGAACACTTCCATTTGACTGCAGCTCAATCCTGCAGGTATTTTGTGGTTGGTGTGCCTATTGTCTTGGGCTGCCTGTCTGTCAAAATGCCTTCTCATTTACCTCATGTATTGAAGAACGGTACCTTCTGACTCCAACTTTTACTGCATTGCCTTAGGCTCCCTGGGCTCTGTGTGAGGAGGTCTGGACCATCCACAGTGGTCACTTCAATGACTTAGTCTTTCCAGAGCATCCTTCCCCCGAAATAAACCTGCCGACCTTCTAGTGAGCAACATACTTCCTTCAGTTCTGTTTGGTGCAGGAAATTCAAGCGTGTGTCTCTGCAGTGGACTACGAATAAGCTCCAGTGGTATTCAGTGGGAATGTACCTGGCCTATTTGTCCGTCTACACTGAACTGCATTATGCAGGGTGGTTCTGTCTATTGGAAATACAAGTTTTAAACTAATACAAAACAACAGTGAGGTCTGGATTTTGATTTTGCACTTCTCTCATTCTCCTCAGCCTTCAAACAATGGATTGACAGGGCTCTTTTTCATTACAATTACACAAAAGTGGCTTTTGCTATCGATAGACATTGGTCCAAGGCTCTTTTCTGAGACCCTCACCTTGCAGGAAGATTTCACGCTGCTCTGTGGCTGGGCTGCATGGGCAATGCTCCTCAGGGTAGCTCTGATGTCTCCAAAAGCACAGGCTACTTCCTTCCATCATGTCTCTGCACATACAGAATGTGGCCACAAAAAAGGCCTCTCGGTTGCCTTGGTCTCATCAGCATCAGTGCTACTTCCATGGGAAAAGCCTAACGGTATGCCTTTATATCAACCAAATCTGAAATCCCCTTTTGTGATCCACAGGAAGGGGGTGAAGTCAGCTGTTTTCCCCTTAGGATTTAGTAAGCCTCAAAGGACATCTATAGAATATTACTATTCTCTATAAAATTATTAATTCTTAATCCCATGTAGCCAATTACTTTTTGTAGCTATTTAAAACTGAAAAAAGAAGGGCATTCATTGGAATATGAAAGTGGTGGAAGACGGTGGAAGAGAAGCGTAATAGAGCAACTAGACTCTGTGGCATTAATTTCATATTGCTTCATTTGTGCTTCATTAAGAAGATTCATCTCTGAGATAAAAAATAATAACCTCTCTTTCAGAATCTGCTTGCATTTGTGTTTTGTCAAGCAAAACTATTTCTCTCAGCATTTCTCCTGTCTCTCAGTTTCACTTATGTAATGCTCACTTTTGTAAGAAAAAGTAAAAACAATCAACCAAACCCAACTCTTCCTTTTCCCTGAATCTGTGGTCCCAGGATCTGTAGGGAGATTGGTTTGCAATGGGAAGGTCGGTGAGTTAAAAATGCATATTGAATTCTTGGTTTTGCAGCAATACAATAGAAAGATTGCAATTGTATTTCCTGTTAGTTGGAGAAGCTGGGGGAGGATAAGCTATTGTAGAGTGAGAAGTCAATATGAAAGCGAAGTTATGCCTTTAGCAGTGAGGGGTTATAAATCTCAATTTTGATTTTTAATTATGTTGATATATTGCTACTTTTAAAGAACATTTATGAGACTTAGAATTAGATGTCAAGAAGACATGGTTACTGTCTAAATAAGTAAAATTTATGTGACAATTTAAAAGCTTCTTCAGACAGGGGAAAAAGACTGAGGAAAAAAAGAACTAAAAAAAAATTCAAAACACATCTTTTGTGTGTCCTAAGACTAATTTTTATCTTTGGCTATTAGAATATAATAGGATCATCTTCTGTTCAACAGTCAAACAGGGAACAATGGTCATTTTCACATCATAATTACATGTTTGTGTAGGAACCATTCTAATTTTTCATGTCAATAATGCAAACATTAGAGAAGAGTCCAGGACAGATAGATGACTGTCGTGGATGGAGTAAGAGCGCACTTCACTTGTAAGAGAGAAACAAAAATATACTTTATTGATATAAAACTGTGACTTAACAAGGTTCAATGGTGCATGCAACAGTGGTTTAACAATATTTGATGGCAAGGTACACTTGACTTTTTTACTACATAGAGGACAGGGTCAGACAAAACTGTCAGGGACACCCTCCCATTGAGTCACGAGATTCAAAGGACTCCCTTTGCTTTCTAAACTCCTCCTCAGAGAGAAGTCTAAGTGCTGCTGGATCCAATCCTAGTCCCAGACTTGGTCAACAGTTTATGTCTAAAGGATTATATATGTACAATCAATGATTTCTATCACTTAGATAAGATTTCAAAGTTTAGCACGCTATTAGTCACTTATCGAGGATCTGTTGTGGCAAAGAATCTCTTAACTTTGAGAAGTAACTTTGAGAGGCATCCCTACTCAAGGGGACATCCTGGTGTGCTGGCTGCTGCCGTGCAGGAGGGCTCAAAGGGCTCTTGGTCTGCTCACTACTTATGGCCAACTCATCATCATATTTGCATACCGACCACAGATTTTAATTTCTTCACTGTGATTGGATGGGCATGTTGCACAATAGCCCTTGGATATTGTGTTGTTATCTTTCTCCTAATCCACTTTGAGACAGATGCAGCCATCATGACCAGATGCATCCATTACAACCGCCACTTATTGCGTGAGCAGGGTCAAGGAGAGGAGGGGGCTGGGAGCACACTGTCGCAATGACTTCACAGCAAACTGCCACATTCATCATTCTCATGTGGCTTCTGGTGAACGTACTTGCTGCCTGAATGTTGACGCTTCTGGGTCTCTTTCCATTTCTTATCTGTAGTGAATGGTTCTGAATTTTGATTCCCCGTGAGGATCTTTAAATGCTATGACATTGCAGTGAACAAATATTATTAAAGAAGTTTTAAAGTCACAGCCTTACTAATTGATTTAATTTGGTTCATTTTGTTTTGAATATATTCTCTCAAGCATTTGCTGCTAACATGGAGTCATGTGGCCGCAATGCAGCTTGTCATGAGCAAACTGTGTACGGCCATAGGACTGCTGAGACTGTCTTAGCTCAGATTACAGCTCCCTGCTGTTGCCCCTACTACATCACAAAATACCATGGAAAACCTCAAAAACTCAAAAGAAGCAATAATCAGCTCTAGCAAACCTTTAGCTTGAATGGTAGTATATATAACAGAAAGGCAACATTATGCAAATAGGCAAATAAGTTATTAGAAACTTCTTCTGCCCCCTTCTAACTCACTGTTTCCCATTTCCTGGAAAAAAAAACCTTGGAGTGGAAGTGGAAGGAAGACAAAAATGTGGTTATATGGCATAACTTGGTGTTTGGCTTCATGTGAGCAAAAGATGTATGCTCAGCAAAAGACTGATTTTAACTTAGTTTTTGCTTTTAATGAAACATACAGACACAGACCTCACTCATGATAAATTTCCCTGTGTTCAGAGTTATTCAATTGCTCTGCTGCTGTGTACTATTCATCATCTCAGTGCTTATCTCTTATGATCATTCACAGTATCTCAGATTGGTCGTGTACTCCAATTTCTGTTCTGTCATCCGCAGGCTAAAATGATCACACTCCCATGTAGCCACTCAAATGCTTTTAGATTCTGACAGGACATTTTGGAAAACAAAAAACCACCACTATTAAGTTTTGTTTCTAAGTGTCCTGTTGAAAGAATTAGGGGGTACTAATTAACTGCTTCACACTTTTCCCACTGTCAGGCTAAAAACTGAACACAGCACTCAGTGAAAAATTTCAGTGTACCAACCGCCAAAGATCAAATGTTTCAACTGAGTCACTGTGACATTGCAAAAAACTGTTAAATTTTGTGAGCAGCTGCTCTCTCCCTAATGGTTAATCATATGGTTATGTGGGGGTTCATCTTTGTTAGACCTCTTAGGCCAGTTGTGGAAAGATGCCAGTAACATACAAGCTTCAATCCTCTTTGGGGCTGGACAGCTGTTTCCTCATGTAAACCTCTCTTTAAACGGAGGAAGGCTTTTAATGTCAGCAATGATTTTTTTACATTATAAGGTTGAAGGGTTAAGCCAACCAGACAGCCAGACTTTGAAACAAAATGTGTTGCACAGAGGCAGTCACAGTTGAGCAGGAAGGCATGCATAGGGCTTAAACAGCTGATGTGAGGAGTAGCTGTCACTGTAAGATGAAGCAAATAACTCAGTCACTCAGTATCCCTCAATGAAGCTTTTTCTCTGAAAAACTGTTCTGCGTGCTTCACTCCTGGCTGATGTGCCTGTGTGTGGGTGGCAGCTCTGACATACTAAGAATTTGTGAGAATCAGAACTTTGCACTAGCAGGTGGTCAAATTATACTAATTAATAAGAATTCAGTTTTGTCCCCAATTTTCTGACATGCAGGTGTGCAAAAGCTTTATATGGGGAAAAACAACTGAGTCTTTGTTGACAGTGGCTGGGGAGAAGGAAAACAGAGCATCAAAAATCTATGGCCCTTACCTTTATCGCTGCATCAGGTAGACATGTGGATAGGCAACCACTGTGACGTTGCTGTTGGGTGGTAAATGGTCTGCATAACATGGCAAAATTTCCATGGGCCCAAGCCCTGTGGTTGAAGAACGGAGCAAGACAAAACCTGCAAGTGTAGCAAAAAATAGTTGAGAAAGGAAGTAATGGAGAAGAATCTGATGTTTGACAGTAAGTTTGGACCATTTAGGTTTAAGGCTTGAACGCCAGTGAGCCTAAGGTAGGGGCAGGAGCCCATGAACTTTGCAGAGTGTAGGAGGAAATAGCCCAGGACAAGGGCAGCTTGTTTTCACAATCCTATCAAAAAAGAAGTAATGCCTTACTGTAAATATCCTGTAGGAGGTGGATGCACAATCTCCACTCTGCTCTGAGGGATAGTAAACACACACCACCTAACTCCTGAGTAAGTGTATGGGCCACCAGGCTCCACGGTGCTCTTATTTTTTCTTTCCTCTTTCAATTTATCACTCTAAATAAATAATGAAACACCTATTAAAACAGCAACTGTAACTCAGGCATTCTGTTTTCTAAGTGAATTTCTTGATTATCAGCATTGTTTTGTTTATCTCCTCCTCTCGTTTCTTCTCCTAGTGACTATAGTTTTGTTGAAAATACAAGGGCCTGAAGGAAGAGGAGAGTAAGGGTTTGCAGGCTACTGTCTTTCCTAATGGTCAGGAAAGCGAGGTGAGAGCTTGGGTAGCTTAGTTCATACTGAGATTTTGCCCAAGACTATTGCCTCAGATTCTGCCCAGGCTACTGGAGAGCTGCTGCCGAATGTGGTGGGAGGGCAGAGGACTCTCAGACACAGGTGGAAGAAGAAGCATCTGGAAGAATAGATATCAATAAAATGCAGAGACAGTAGGAATAGTGAGAAGGATGAGTGGAAACCCTTCCATGCGGCTACAGAGGGACACGGGCTGAAGCTGAAATACAGTGTGAAATACACAGTGAGAGCAGGGTGTAGTGACATATAAAGTGTATTAGATAAAAGCAAGATAATGCCATGGTTGTAATCGGACTGTGATGAAATCTATCCTCAGTTATGATAAAAAAATAGTAACTCAACCCAAAGCTGCAGTTAACAAGAGTACAAAACTGTCAGTCCCAAACCTTGAACTGAGTCAGCTGAGTAAGTAGCACTTCTTGCTTACCATGAACGCCTTGGACTAGTGAGTACATACAGTTTGGTCTTCCAAACAAAAACAAAATGTTAACAAGATAAAGACATGGAAGGCCATGATCCCTCAGAAAATAAAACAATCCCACCCTGCGAGGGGTACAGAAAAAAACCTTTCCTTCCTTACTTTTTTTTTCAAGGCTTACTGTTAGGAGCAGGTGTTTTAGAGCATAGTTCTTCTTGGTGATAAAGATGTGTTTCAGTCTGCCCAACACTTTAAATGTCTCTCCCATTAAAATTAATTAGCATCAGAGTGGTTTGTCTGCTCTTGTTGGAAGGACTAGAAATCATTCCTCAGTCACAGCAAAAATCTCCAGGATAGTGGTAGTCATACATTTAAGAACTGAAGTTCATGCTAAATTGAATGTAGTTGATGGAAAAATAGATTAATGCAGATGGAAGAAATTAGCCATTGAATTAAAAAAAAAGATAGGGTCACAGTGTGTAGTCTGGCAAATCATATGGCTTTTTAAAAAACCTGCTATTTCTATGGAGCTCAAGTGTTTTACTCTCTGAAACACAGCAAAAGCTAATGAATGAGTCACCAGAATGCTTACAGACAGTGACCAAGCAAGCAATTCTCTGCCTGATAGGTACTAATGTGTCTGCAGGGGCAACCTGCAATAACTGTGCTAATGGACCGGTGGAAGTCAGAGACCATGTCCACAGCAGGTCAGAGCTAAGTGAAGGACAGCACAGTTAGCTGGAGCTGGGACTGTCAGAACTGGGTAGGTTCAGAATTAATGCACTTGGGTTTCTTTTTTTTTTCCCTTTACACATGTTTTACTATTTCTTATGGGCAGGGTGAGATAGAAAACAGATTGGCAGTTACAGCAGCTCACAGTTTTCAGAAGTGCGGCAGAAGATACTGACTCAGTACTGTCTGTGAATTAACATCATTCAGAAGCAGCTGTGAAAGGCTGAAGGTTTTGCTCACACTTTCTGAAGTACTCCCTTTTCCATGCTATTTGTTAAGGACAGTAGACACAGTCCATCTGTCATTCACTCCCTGGTGTCCTTGAGCAGAGTTTTTGTAAGGACGCCCTTGCCTGAAGTGAAGCTCTGGCAATGGTGGAGTACGAAAGCATTTCTCTTGGTTGGCCATGCTGGCAGTAATATTGAACTGGTATGCTGGCAGGGCATTGCACTTGCTGTTTGAGGAGGAAACGCTATGCTGTTGATGAATTTCTTGCAAGAAATCTAATCCTGGATTAATACAATACTTCCTTGAATAGGGTAGGTAAATATTTCACAGTGACTTCTCCACCCACTTTTGCGGTCTTATGTAATTCATTTTCTCCGCTGCTTAGAAAATACAAAAGTAAAAGCAGCTTCAAATATTCTTTTGTCTCTAACCTTTCTAGCAGTGATAGGAGCAACTTTACCTCCTCACCCATGTCAACAACATGTGAACTGCAATCCTCTTTAGGAGTCTATTGACAGCTGGTTCATCATGTAAACCTCTTAGAGTGAAAAGCATGAATCTGAATTTAGTGAATCTATCTGATAAAATGAATGGTAAACCCAGAGTGGAGGGTAACAAGGAATGCACTTCTGTTTTCTCTGATGTGTCTTCAATTGTGTAAGCTAAAACAGTAGGGCTATGTTGTAATATTGAAAAACACAGGTTTGTTGCATCCATTGACAGCAGGTGGCTTCTTTGCCAAAATGCTCTGTGTACTGTACAGAGTGCCTCCCAGTGCTTTCCAGAGCAGGCCAACAAGAGCAAATGATCTACACAGAAGCGGCACAATGGAATTTGTGTGTTTTAGACAATGTTTTCTGCTCATGTCTACTTGGCATATTGTAGTCTGTACCCAGAAATTAGCTAAATCAGAACTGCAAGGAATAGTGATGTTTCAGAGTGAAAATTTTGAACATCAGCATGTGGAAAAGTATCATTTTGACCACAAACAAAATGGCAACAAGCACCCATTACAAATCTGTTCATAGCTGTATACCAGTATTGAAGAGGATTCTATGGCCAGAAATATTCCTACTAGCCTATTTGGCAGAAGGCTGACTATCCTTGGCGAAAAAGAATGATACGTTGTCATAAGGATTTGTATGTATGGATATCGTGCTAATCACAATTTTGAACATATAGGTCTGGCAACAAAAGTTGAAAAAGCTCCATTGATATCGTTAGACCAGTCATGCTTTCCTTCAGCTGGAAATCTGATGGTGGTGGTGAAGCAGAATACTCAAGAGCTCCACATCAGAATCAGGCAACAAATGTACCTATTTATTTACAATTTAGAGTAGGACCGATCATTTAATTTTCTTCATGTGTCAATCCAACAAATATTTTATGCTCAAGCAGACCGGGTGGAGAAAAGAGAATTCTGGCTTTTCATACTTGTCAAACACTATGAATCTGGGGAGATTTAGGTCATACATATAAAGCTTTGAGATCAAAATTAAGGATTGACTCCAACTTCCTTATATGTAATGGAATTTATTTACTTGTATGCAGAATTAGTCAACAGGATCCTACCTGTGCTGCATGTGTAGCTCTTCAGGGATGAGGTCTTCATAGGATCATGGTCTGCATCGTATTTAGTCTTCATTAACAAGAAAGTTGCAAGTAGCAGCATAGCTTGTCCCACTGAGGTTACAGTGTTTGGTTATTGACCAAAATAAATTAATATATAAACTGGAATAACACTGCGGAGCTGAGACTCTAACCATATCTCATACAATGAAGAACGAATGTTGATGGAGTTCATCCTTCCTTTCTAAATCAATGGTCTTTTTAAAATGTAATATGTCTATATGCTTTTGTCTTAAGTTAAAATCTGTTCTTTCAGCTCTGACACGTGTCATGATATTTTTTCTCTCCAGCCCACGCTTTTTCCTAATGCTTCTGGAGGAGATAATTCCTGTAGCTTTAGTTCTTCCACTATTCTGATTAACTTTCACATTGTGTAACCTTAAAATAGTATAAAATGGTTTTTTTTTCTCCTTGACAATGTGCTGTGGACTTCTGCTTCTCATAGACATTTTGATGTTTGTTTGTTTGTTTTTAAAACTTTTCTTTGCAATTGTAACCTACTTTTAAGTGCCATGACTCAAATGAGATTCCATTTTTGGGGCTTTAAAGTTGTTACTTTTGTGTAGAGGAACAACCATTATTCTTTGTTGATTCTTGAGGTGTGGAAAAGCTACCTATACGTTAACTTTTAAGAACAATATCTGGTTACGGTCATTTTAGTGTGTCTATCTCTTGTCTTTCTCTCTTTTTTGTTACTTCATTTATTGCTCTGCTGCCTAGAGTATCCACTTACGTTTCTTTTTCCTTTGCCTTTCCATATTGTCAGAGTATCCTTCAGTTTTCCTGCTATGTCACACTCTACTGATAATTTCTTTTTGCAAATTGCCTGTGCAGACTGTATTAAAAAGACATTTTCTAGTGCAGTGGCTGTTTATCCTGGCAACAATTTCTGGGGCTGTTTTATTCAAAAGATATGTGTGAGAAGCTGTGTTTTGTTAGCACTATACTTTATCCAACTTTCAGGCACCTAATGTGTGTTTCAGGCTTCTCTTTTTTGGAGGCGCTGCTGATTCAAGAGCACTATACCGTTTTGATCCATTTCAGTTTGTAATCAGACAGCTGCTTAACTGCCTGGTCCAACACATAGCAAAGGACAAGCTTTACTTTTTTTTTTTTTTGATGAAAGGCCTGTTTTTTCATGGTTTTTAAAATGCTAACAAGTGTTTTCGATTGAAAATTAGTAATTTTTCAGGCGCTATATCTGCCTGAAGAAACAAAACATTTGTAAACTTTCTTCTGTCTTTAACTGTCTAAATTATGTGTGCTCCATGGTATCTCTGCCAGGGTGGGACCAGTAACAGAGATCCTTCCCCTCAATTCTTCTGCTTTTGGAGACAGTCGTATTGTCTTGCTTCTTTAATGGAGTTAATTTGTAAGGGCCTGCTGGGGCTTTTTTAATCTGTCTTTTTGTATAGCAGCTTGGAGCCTTCTGCCTTAATGAGGGGAAGAAGATAGAAGGAAGCTGATGACAGTGGGCAGCTATGTCAGCATGGGGATTCCCCTTTTCTGCAGATAATCTCTTGCTGAAGAATTACTTTTTTGAAGTCAGCAGCACTGACACTTTTCCTTCTCTCTTTTCTTTTTCTTTGGGAACACAGAATGAGGTTTTATTTATGTAACCTCATGTCTGGATGGCCAGAAATTTTCATGCACATGCAAAGACTTATTAACCATATGGCTACTGAGCAGAATCCCACCTTTTTTTTTTTTTTTTGTGATCAATGTTCAGGATTTATTTAGTTTTGGGATGGTGCTGATTTTTAGAACACGCACAGCAAATATTACAGCATTTCTCATCAATAATGTGTTATGTCAGGAGCAAGATGGAAGGAAATCACCTTTGTGAGACTATGGAGTAACCAACATGTCACTCTATATCGGGCCAGAGGGAACACAGTGACTGAGAGAAGACAATCTAGCATCTGTGTGACTGGGAGGGAAGATGTGCATCATTGCTGTCAAGAAATATGATGTAGAGTTAAACTGTGTTGCTGGAATGAAGCCATCTGCCATGTAGGAAAAGGAGTTTCCTTCAGAACCCTGAGAGACATGATTTTGTTTTGTTGCCTTTCCAGTGCACAGGAGTGTGTTCCTACCTGGAGAAGGATTACAGGTTAAATCAGGAAGAAGGGAACCTGAAATGGCATCATTATTCTTTGTTTTTGTGATCAGTTTCCCCACTTGGTGGGGGGGAGACTTGCCAAACATAATATGCATGCTACACTGCATGAGGCAAGAAAATTCTCAGAGTTTCTTTGGAATGCATAATTTATAATTCTTGCCTTTTTTTTTTCTTCCTTTTTTTTTGTTTTCTTTGAGAATCTAAGTTGAATGTATTTATGGACTCAGATCTTGTGTTTCAAATTCATCTCCCATTGGCACTGAACCAAGCATCTGTGTTTTAAAGCTGTTTGTTAACATAAATCAGATAGCTCCTCTCTGACATTGTAGCCTTCAGGTACCTATCGATACCTAAGGCCTTTCAAGGCAGAAAAAAATATGGCTGGTAGCAAAACTGAACCCAACACTGTGGAATGAGTTTCCTCAGGCTTGGAAACTGCATGTGTTAACATGTTACAGTGATCTTAGTGAAGGGCTATTGCAGGGAAGAGCATCATCTTTTGAGATAAAACTGCCTTGATTCTTGAATGGTTTCACTGAATATTCTCCAAATATGAGAGCAAATATTGTATTATTATCAGCTACCTTTTAATTCTGTTTGGTTTCTTTCATTTGTTCCTCTGGGATTTTCAGTGCTTTAAAATACTTTTGTCTTTGATATAACTTGAGGTGGAATGCAATGGCCAGTGATGTGGATTTACTCTGTATTGGAAGTTACTTGTTAGGAAGTTATGATGAAGTCATGTTTGGAAGGATTTGTTCATAGTTGTTTTTATTCCTAATCAACACTGAATAACTTTTTTTTGGTGAAGAGTCTTCTGTACTAAAAAGAGGTTTCATCTATGAGCAAATAAGAAGTACAAGAAAAAAGTACTTTTTGCTGCACTGTAATATATACACTGTTTGTGTGAGGGTTATACATTATTTAGTGAAGAACTCTTTCTGTTATCTCAAAGATAATTCTCCAGGTTCCTTGTATAGTCAACATGAGAGATGTGGAGAATGAAAATAATCTGAAAAGGTCTCTCTCTTGCTAGTGACTGTAACTATCCTCGACCAGACTTTTAGATGGCAAAAGCTGTATGAATAACCCCAGTGTATTATGCTCAGCCAGAACCTGAAAAGGAAATCTTAGTACCTCCATTATAATTAAAATAATGAAAAAATAAAATATAATGGAAGGACTTCCATTACAGTGAAAAAATAATAATCATCTTATCAACTTGAGTGTTATGTTAATATATGATTGAATATGTTGAAATTATTAATTGAAATTATTTATCTTAAATTTTTATTGCTGTTCCTTCTCTGCCTACCCTGAGTACTATGTCTCATGCCCTAACTTTGGAGAGAATTTTAGCTTTTTATTTTTGGGTCCAGTCCACTGAGATCAGGGTCTACAAAAAGGCCACAGAAGTTGTCCTATTTATATTGTAATACCTTATGAGAATCCAACTATTTACTAGATATAAGAGTTCTTGAACTTGCCCTGTTTAATTTTTTTATGACCAAAAGAAAAAAGACAAGTCCCAGCACCCAGCAAGCTTACAATAGTTGGGATCCATCAAGTGCCTTTTAAAAACAAAGCTTAATTTGGTGACAATTTGAATTTTTTAAGCTCTGCAGTGGCCTACTTCTTGCCTTCACTTCCTCTCTCTAACACATCTCCAGACACAGGAGCCAGTCACAATTTTTCATGCAGTTAATCAGCTCTTTTTTATGTCTGTCTGACTTTTTTTTTTAACTCTAAGCAATGTAGATGCTTTGGTTTTAGTCAGAAAATTACCTTTTTCTCTAAAAGTTGCAGGTATGACTAATGTTATGTCAAAATTCTTGGAATGAAACATGTGGAACTTTTAAATAAATAAAGAAGAAGAAAAACAGTTTCTTCATGATTTCCTCTAAGAAGAGCTCACTAATTACTCTTTTCAATCTCCAAAACTGGGGTGAGTGGCATAAGAGTATATTATAGGAATATGCAAGGCCGAAAGCATAATTACGTGTGACAGCCTGTCAGTACATCTCCTGGATTAAGGAAAACTCTATCAAAATAATCCCACCTCAACATCGTATAGGAAAGTGTTTCCTCATCTGGGAAGTGGTCAATGGTATTCTTGTAATAGTGCTTCCTTTTCTTGTATCGTCCGTAAATTCAGCTAGTCTGAAAGTGAATCTTCAGGCTTCAACATTTATTCCCCCAAAGCTTTGGGACTACAACATCGTATCACTGCAATGCTTGAAGAATAACCTTCCTTAGAGATGGTCACATCGTCCAGTTGTTTCTCAGACTTATCTTTCTGTTCATGTTTCTGTCATGCCAGTGCCCTATATTGCATCTGTAAGATACCTGGTTGGATATGAGGTTAAGACTTTAAGTTGTCACCCCTTACTTAACTTTTGAGATTCTTGGAATTGCCTCACAGACTACTAAAAAATTGTGACACCCCCCCCCTCCCATTTGTCATAAATTCGGTTAGCATCAGAGTTGGTTGAGTTAAACGCCCCTCATGAATGCCAAAGAGAAACGCTGGCATTTAAAAGCCAGGCTTGCAGAATATGCTGAAGTATTAGAAGTGCAGCCATGCTTAAAGCGTTGCTGATAAATTGCCTCCCCATAGCAGATTCATTTTTCAGTATGCCCTGCAGCATCTGAGAATAATACTTCTTAACAGGTTATCTGTGTAATCCATAGAGAAACTGGGGGTTTGGAATTTGGATCACTACCAGTGCTGGCTACTGCTGCCTATTTCAAATTTGCAGCTTGCTGGCAGTCGCCAACAGCTAAACTGTTTTGGCAGCACCTGCTCCTGAAATGTATTTTCTCCTTCAGACTGTCTGCAGCCTTTGAGCCTTTGCATGCTCTCTCCTGTAGCTCTCCAATTTTCTTTGCTGAAGAAGAAAATGGAGAGGAAGAAACAGTAGCTACTCTTTCTTAGTGCAACTTCTCATTCCTTCAAAGGGTAGGCTTCTTGGATCTGCCCTATCACTGTGGCCCTGCTGCATAGTCATGAGGCTCTGGGCTGGCCCTGGTCCCTGTCTCTGTCCCTTCTCTGCTCCCTTGCTGGGTGCTGTGAGATGGGCCCTGGTCAAGGAGAGCATGCCCCTGCCAGACCCATGACCACCCTCTGCTCCTGGCTTCTTCCCATTGGGCAGCTACCCCTCATGGCGCCCTGACACACGAATGAAAAATGTGTGGACAGCAGCTTAGTCCTCTTAGGTAGAGTCAGAGGAGCTTCAGGGTAGCTCAAGGATTCAGTACTTTCTTTTAACTTCACCCACTGAAGTGGGGTCCTGGTGTGTCTAAGTTGTTAACCCTGTCCTGATGTCTTCTTGATGGAGACTTCTGCTGACAGAGGCAGGCAAAGACTCTTGAGGAAAAGGAGCTACCAGGTCCTGGAGGTATCTGAAAATTTCATTTCTCAGGGAAGTACAATAACCCTACAAAGACTGATTTGATTTAAAAAAAAGAGAATATAGGTAGCACTCCCTTTTCCAATCTATTTCTGAACTTAAAATTGCCCTACTTCTTAAAATAGCACAGTATTGCACAAATGAAGGGGACCCCACTATAACATGCTCTTGCAGGACAAGTTCACTCTCCAAATCCAGCAGAAGTGAATGAAGCAAACACATTGTGTATGTCCTATATAAGAAACTATTTCTGTCTTGCAAAAGCTTGGCACATCATTCTCTACATCTTTCTTAAGCATGTTCTTTATTTGCCTAGGGTCTTGGCATGGCAGACGCTTCTCAGTATGAGACCTGCCAGCTGGCTGTGCCTCTTGCAATGTCTTGCTGTCAGGTAGTGCCAGCGCTGCAGTCCTCTGGGGAATCCTGTACAGTCCTGACTAACAGAAAATTAAGAAAGTCAAAGAGAAAATGAGTCTGTATTAAGTACTGTTTTCATTGCTAAATTTTTCTGACATCTTAATGGTGCATGCTTTTAAAGGGTCTAGAGGTTATTTGCTGATTTAATTCAAGCTACGTAAAGCAGTCATCAGAAAATGTCTGGAGCCTGTTTAGAGCTATGGGCTCTGGAGTCTTTGATCCTTCCCTTGACTCTTAGCATATCAGTTGACCATACTTCATTTGCAATAGGTAGTCATAACAGTTCCCCCATGACGTGCTACCACTGAGCAGAAAACATGACGGTGGGCTGTGTCTCGTGGGCACATCTATATCTTGATGTTGATGGATGTATGTATTCAGCTGCTTAGTACACAGTAAATGTTTAAAAGCTGAACGTTGGTCAGCACAGTTTGTACCACGTAACAGTTGTCCAAAAGTGGACTTTATCAGAAACTGATAAATACCAAATCTGGTGTAAGAGTGTGTTTCAAAGTGCAGTCAAAAACTCGTGTGGGGTTTCCTTTTGTTTGTTTTTTCTTTTTTTTTTTTGTGTATGTGTGTGCGCGTAGTATAAACCTCTCTGTTTTTCAAATTATTTCTGCATTGTGATTGTTTACAGTTATGATAGGAGTAATTAGTTCAGTACATATGATTTTTATAAATGATACCTATTCAGGGAAGATGGTGCTTCTAAAATTAGGCTTTAGCCTATAAGAATGCAGAAATGATAAATGAAAGTCTTAGAGTTGTTATTAGTCTCCTCCATGATTAATTATCTCTCATATTCTTACTCAGGCCTTCTTCTCCACTAGGAAAAATTGCTTAAATTTTTATTGTATTTGTTATAATCTCTTGGCTTGGTAGTATTCCTGGACTTTTGTTTAAGAGGCAACCTCATGCTTATAATGGTTTCAGTGATTACTAATTCAGGAAAGCATGCTAACTTTTCTTTCTCCTGAAGAGATTCTGCTTTTAATGTTTTCTATAGTGACATTTCCAATAAGTTATGTTCAAAGCTGTTGATGCTCTTGCACAATATGTATGGTTCCATACTCACCTCTTCTTCAATTCTGACCAAATCCTTTCCATAGAAGTGAGAATTATTGCTTTCTGTTGTCATAGAAATAGCTCTTTTACTGGTAGTTGTGTGCACGACTTAGCATATAGCAGATGAAACATGATATTAACTGATGTTTAAAATGTATGCTTTTTATTATAGGGAGTGAAAACTTAAGGCATTGTGTGGCATGATTAACCTTTTCAATATAAGGCTAAATAATAGGTACCAGCCAAACCTAGTGATTCTTTTAAGTGTTTTCCACCTAACTAGGGTGAGTATGGTCTTTTTCTTCCCCAGGTACCTGTAGGATGCTTGCTTCTTTTGGTGTCCTTTGCTGTAGTGTGTTTGGAATCAAAAGGTTGCTTGTTGCTAAACAACAGTTCCTACCACAAAGTCTTCCTGAAAACGTGGTCAGGGTGCAGGTCTGGTGCTCAATGTCAGGAACTGAGTTCTCTCTTTGGACTTCATCCAAAGTCTCCTGAAGACTTGGGAAGTTATCACCTGTAGGTAATGGAAGATAGAGGCATGTTGTAGGTGGAACCTGGAGCAGTCTTCAGCCATCAACTCTGAATGATGTCTGAGGAGTCATCAGCCCATCAGTGGGAGCAATTGGAGTCTCCCACATCTCTTCCATTCCTCTCCTGCTCCCCCTGTAGCTCTCCACATGGCCAGGAGGGCAGAGAAGCCTGCTTCTTCTTAAACTGCCCAAATGAATGCAGGAGATTGAAGGTCACATCTCTGCTGTACAGCTGTAGAGAAGTACAAATTACCACCAGAAGAGTGTGAACATTGCTCACGTGTGCGAGCAGTGACACAGCCACAGATTATGGGGACTCCTGCAATACATGCCTAGGGCTTGCATTTGGACCCTTGTATGTTTTAATGCTGTGAGTAAGATCCTTCTCCAGCTGCTGTCAGGCAGCTGGAGCTTTGTCTGTGGACACCTCCATGACTTGGCAGAACCTGCTATATCATCTGGGGTGTGTAGACAGCCCCTCCTACAATGCTGATTCCTCTCCTGGGTTACTATGGAGACAGTCAGAAATTGTAATTGCTTGAAAGATTAGTGATGGGAAAGTATGAGTTTGACTGCAAGTAACCAGCTCAGAAAACACACCCTTGCTCAGAACAAACCTATACTTCTGCAGAGAAAGCCAAAATTTATATATATGACTGTCACAGTAGTAGCCAAGTGGTTAAGAACACTATCTTCTGTTTGAAAGATTTCTTTTAATTAATAAAAGCGCATGCTCTGCTGCAGCAAATGTGAGAATGAATGTGGCCACAGCTGTGGTTGTACAGGAGAGAGGACATGCAATTCTTTTCTGATGACAGTTCTACATGGATTTTTCCATATGAGTGGTGTTATGTAACTCTTTCTCAAATACTTCTTTCCATAGCTTTTGGTTTTAATTTTCTCCCATCACTTTTAAATGAAAAGGAAATGAGAAAGTTGATTTGTTTTGTGAAGATCTGTGTGCATATCTACATATAAATGTACACATGTGTAAAGGCTATTATTTCACGTCTCTTCTCATATTTCAGGTATAAAATACTAATGATTCTTGAGTCTGAATCATGAGAGAAGAACACTGGACACAACTGGTGCCTGGCTTACCAGCTCCACACATAGTATAAATTCAGACCAATTTTTCTGATCCTATGAACAGGTCTATCCACAATAGTCTAATGAGCTGACCTGGTGATTAGCTCCTTGGTAATGTTGCTGAATTGCTCAGCAGAGGTAGTTTGCACTCCATTCTAGCACGTAGGTATAATCAAAGTTTCTAGCTCTTTTGATTGTGAAGAAACATTTAAAGTCTAAACTGATCCTAGGTTTTGAAATGTGTCACATGATATCTTTACATTTACATGGTGTCATAACTGCCAGCCACTTGCAGGGCTGAGGAGCACCAGGAATGATGCTGAGGAGGTTTCTGCACACTGCAGACTTGCTCCTCTAATAACAGGGGGTCTTTGGGCCTTCCTAGGTCTTGCTTGCAGACAATGTCTGTTATCTTTTGATGAAGTGGATGACCAAATTGCACCAATAGTGTCTCTGCAGAAGTATGAGAGGCGCAGAAGTATGAGAGGCACAGAAGGGCTCTCCATTCAGGGATGACTTCCATTTTTATAATCCATGCTATTTTTTCATGATGTTTTTTCCAATTTTTCTTTCTAGAGCTTTCCGCCCTCAAGATTCTTTTATGCCCTAATTAACTTTATTGTTTATATTAATCTCATTCTGTAATTAGAGTAATCACATCACGGGGGAGTTGAGGCTCTTCTGCTTTTTCTCTAATTATTTTTGTTTTGTCAAGCCTGGCTGTTTCCTACTGGTTATTCTTGTCCATGAATTTTTACTCTCTGCAAATTGATGTTGTCATGTACTAACTGTTGTCACTTTATCTGAAGACTTTTTTCCATTTTTACTGTATTGGCCATTCTTGGCAATCCATGAAACTCTACAGTTCCATTTAAAAGTGGCAAGATCTATACCAGCAAGTGAGAATAACAAATATGCAAAAATAAAGTGAAAGTGATGTCTTTAGCCTTCTGGATCCTTCACTTCAGGTTCTACCATTCAAACCACCTTTTACCAAACCTTTATCCTCTCTTTCTGGTTGTCATTGCTGTGGTTGCTTTGCCATTGAGCACCCTTTGCAGATTGGTCAATCACTTACAGTAGTGGTGAAGACTTTCTGAGGTGGGAAAGTGTTGGTAGATATATGTATGTCTACATAACACAAAGAAATGTTGTTATCAACCTCTAACAATCAGAAACGGAATCTTTTGTAGAAAGTTTTCTGGTTACAACTGTTAGATTTTGTACATGTCCTAGAAGGAAAAGAAGAAAAGTAAGTGTGTAAAGGTTAACAATATGCACAATGTGAGATTAGATCAGAACAGCATACAGTAAATATTATTTGGAGCCTTTTTTTGTGGTACAAGCAGTATAATTTTGTTTAACAGCAGAAACAGCTAATTGGCCTTTGTGTAAGTTAAATTTCTGAATGTAAGAGTTCAAGGTCCATGACCAGAATTTTTATTAAACTTGTCACCTTTGGATGCAAACTTCAAATGTAGTGGGATGCGGGGATTAGCCAGGAGCCTATCAGTAGTGCACACATTTAAAGTCTTGATAGTGTTTTTGCTATCCTTATGGATTCTGTTTCATAAAAGCTCTAGGTAATCTTTTACATCTAAGGCTATGATAAGATTAGAATAACACTTGCTTCAAAATACCAGAATTTCTCCACTTAAACTTGTTGTGTGAATGATATTCTCCTATTTAAAAAAAGGAAGGACTTTGATAGTTTCAGAGTACGCAATCATCTCTTCACAGATGAACTGTCAGTGTAATGTAGCACCTGAATTGTAATCTGCCCAACATTTGAGCGGAGGTACTGGATAATTCAGTCTCCCTAACTCATTCATTCTCTTCTGTTGAGACTGCAAATATGGTGCTTACAGCAGAGTTTGAATGAGCATTGTGGCTACTCAAGGTTGAAATAACCATATGCAGTTGCTCCACACCTAGCGTGGCTTCTGGATGATAACACTACTAAACAAGCAATCTGAAGCATTATCTGGAGGTTTTAATTTTGCAAAGACTTAGCTCAAGCATACCTTTACAAATGGAAGAAAATTCCACTGTCTTCCATTGTGTTATGAAGTTAAATACACAGATCCTTCTTTTTGGACTAGCCTTATATTTAGAAGATTGAATTACCAGTCACGTTTGTATATATAATTAGTTGTCTATGATTTAATAATTCTTTTCCCCTCACAGTCCAGCAATAGCAGAATACATTTTAGGTTTCCTCTAAGTGTCTCTGGGAGTAGTGAGATCTGCATCTGAGATATATCTAGCAGATATCTTTGGGGTTTTCTGGTGACTAGTAGCTGCAGTTTTGAATGGAATAAATCTGAGCATGTCTGAATAATGGTGGTTTTGATGGAAAATGTCTCTGGAACAGCCAGGTCTTGTAGAGTGCTCTAAAATTGCCTAATTATTTAATCTCTTCCAGAAGCCTGCCCCAAAGCTAGACCCCTGTGATTGTGATTGATTCTCTTCACCTGTTTCTTAAGCTTTGGAATTTGTATTTTAGCAAAAGACCTCTTAACAATGCTAAGCTGCAATATGGCAAGAGGTAGCTTACTCTCTGTCAGTTATCTGCAGGACCAGGACCAGGACCAGGACCAAGACTTGACAAAAACTGTTTGGAAAGGATTGTGTTGAAGGAATGAAGTACTTGTACTTCAGATAAAGCTTTCTTTCCTAATACAGAGTGCTGAGATCATTGTAGAGATTAGTAGATTTCTGGTGATCCTGGTCTCAAATGTAATTTATGGGACAGAAATTATCCTATTATTTTATGTTTTATGAAGTATATTAACATGAAATTATATGAATATATGTAATTATATACCTTAAGAATTTCACCTCACTAATATTACAGTACAGTTGATCCATTGTAAATTTAAGTGCCTAAAATATAAGCATGTGAGTGTAAGTTAGGTGTCTATTGCTCTTCTGGCATTTAGAGGGAATTTAATTAACTATTTTAGATGCTGTTTTTAGGATAAAATAAATTTCTTTTATTTTATGCAGTAGAATCCCCCATGACCATAAGGAAGTAATGACCGTGACTAGTTCAAACTTAATGAAAACCTTAATTTAAGTGAACAACATTCTTAAAGAATATTTAACTAGTTAGATACACTTGTAGCAAAATAGTGTGTAGAAATGTAATGAATTATTGTACTGGAGACTTAGTTTTGTTTTATTTTTTTTTTTTTTTTTGTCTCCAAAGATATCACTTCAATTTTTCCAAATTATTCAGCTCAAGGTCAAAAAACACTGGCTTTACAGAGAAGACACCTCTGCTGAAGGTTTCCTCAGAGGGAAATGGGTGAGTTACTTTCGCTTTACTTGAAACAGTTTTTCACTAAGCTCTCTTCTATTTAATTGTGCATGTTTGTTTCTTATATCCTGACACTAAACCTGCTGGGAAATAAAGTCAATGGCAGGGGTTGTAAGCAAAGAACTACTCTGGAGGAAAGAAATGGAAAGAAGGGGCTGTAAGTGGGGAAGGGAAGGATGTAAGGTCTGACATCAGGGTGATTAGAGCCCTAATGATAGGCAACTGCAGGTCCTGGGTTATCACTTCCTCCATGTGGTGTTACATCAGGTGCACTGGAAGACACAGAAGAGCTATAGTCAGGGTCCTTATAGGGGTTTTATGCACCAAATCCTGAAGTACACCTGTCTGGTGCATCAGACAGCTGGTTCTCCCTTGTCTTTGCTCACCAGTCTACCCAGCTGTGTCACCAAAGGGAGCTAGTTTGTACTCAATAAATCTCTTTCTATGAATTTTTCCATTGAAAGCTCTCACAGTGAACTTAATGATATGCAAGGTCAGTTGCATCTACTGTCTGTTGGAATAAAGCACTGTTTTGTTTTATTGTGTTTACTGAAAATGTGTGACAGGTTGCAGTACATGGCTCTTCATAATCCAGATTTTATCACAGATGATGATTCATGGGACAACAGCTCTGCAGAATTTGAGCAAAGGTTTCAACTGGGAAGTGAAATTACAAGTTTGTCCAGATCTGCTTCTTCTGAGAAATACGAAATCTTGGACAACCTCCATGTCAAGTTCAATTTATCAAAGATGAGGTCTGAATTCAAACATTCATTTATTTATTTTTTCCTTTTTTTTTTTTATTTTCTAAGGGGATTAGTTTTTAAGTATAGATATTGATAAAATTATTTATTTTCTACAAATGAATAACATAACACTTCATATATAGGCTGTATCTTGCCATTGATAGTTTATAAATAAACCCTGATGAAACTGATTACAGCTTCTACCTAATGATCAATAGCCCCTTGTTCTTACAAACATCAATCATAGCAGCTATTCTAATTTTTTTAAGAAATACATTCTATTGCTTTTAACATTTCTTTGAAACCCTTTCTCAAAAGCCCGTTAGTTGATTCCACAGCTTTATTCTTCAATGTTGTGTTGCTTTTATAAAATACTTCGCTTTAATTAAAATATGTATCTAACACACACAGTCTTTCTGTATTCATTAAAGTAGCTTTTTACATATACACAATGCAAAATCTAACAGCATTTTTTATTAATCTTTAGGTACACTAATATATTTCATTCTTTACCTCAAAATAGTCTTTTACCTCATTTAGATGTGGAGGAAATTGTTTGTTGGTATATTAAAAAATAAAAATGTGATAAGAACTTAAATTCAAATTTTCTCAGGATATTTTTTCCTTGGTTTTAACTAGCAAACCTTTTAGTCTTGGATACTAATTCTCTCTGTCCCTTCCAGATTTTCAACACTTTTTACTAGTTTACGTGTTGATCCTGGAGCCTTTCCAATGAGATTTCCATGCAACTTTTCCCAATCTGTAGGTTGTCTTAGCTCATCCCTTCACAATTGTTTTCCTCCTTTCATCATGCATACAATATTGTGCGGAGTGCCTCTCTCCTGTGCTGCTGCTGAACAAATGGAGTAGGAGAATTTCAATGGCTGCAATTAGTGCAATATGAGCAGATGTGAAGAAGTTTGGCAGGTGTCTGTCTTCACACTAGAGGTAGCTTTCCCTGGTATTTGATGGAATAAAGGCTTTGAGCAAGACTGTAGAATCATTGTTTCTAGTACAGCATAGGATTTTAATCTGGGGAGTAGCGCGTTTCTCTGGCAGAACTTCCTGTGAAGCATTTTCATTGCTATAATGTGGGTTGTACATAACGGCCAGCTCCTTGTCTGCCGTAAATCAGCATAATTCTACTGAGATAATAAATGGAGCTAAACTGCCTGACACCGCATGCAGATCAGACTAAAAATCACTTGGTTTAGAACAGGGGTCAAATCCTTCACAGATTTATACTTCATGCATTTCCCACTGAAGTCAAATAGGATTGTGCTGGAGGCATTTATCAGCGCAGGATTTGGCACAGGGTTTGTACTTGCATTGCTGTGCCAGATTAGCGCTGTAGGAAGAGACAGATTGCAAACCATGGGCAAGTCGAAGGCTGATCACTTCTTAACTGTAAGCCATTAAAAACGCAGCTTCCCTAATACAAAATGCCATAAAAACAGACGGGAAGAAAAGAGCCTTCTACATTTAATAAAATAACCATTTCCAAAAGCTTTTTTGTTATATCTTGCCAGCTCCTTTAGATGACTTTATGTTATTTACAGACAAGTGGTTATGAATTTATAAAGGCTTAATTAATGCTTTCTGATTTCTCTTACGTCTTAAGATCAAGTTATTACTGTTTCTTGTTTCAGTAATAATTTGAATTATTCAAATGATATTATTGAATGATTCAAAATGATAATTTGGAAGTGCCAACAGAAAATATTAAGTACATTAAAAATAAACCAGTCTGGGCTGGGCTTTAATAATTTGTAACATAATAAATTCTCAAAAATAACTGTACTGTAGAGATGGGGACAGTAGACAAGTAGAGTAAAGGATACGTGACTAATCTG
Organism: Phalacrocorax aristotelis; assembly: GCF_949628215.1. Lineage (NCBI taxonomy): Eukaryota > Metazoa > Chordata > Aves > Suliformes > Phalacrocoracidae > Phalacrocorax > Phalacrocorax aristotelis. The sequence goes on along the minus strand of NC_134276.1, from coordinate 74,664,763 downwards.
GCTCCAGGTAATTTCCATAAATCACACCTGTTATCAGTTGTGAGGTGCTGATAATGGCTTTTGTGGACATTCCTCTCTTTTCAGGCCTTTATTATCCTTCTTCCACCTCTCTGCCACTTTGTTTTTCATTAGAACAGGGCTACCTGGCATTTCTAGAAGAAGCCACCTAGCTGGCTTCCCCTCTTCCTCTCCCTTCTCTGGATTTTTATACCGTGCAGTGTTTGCATAAAGTCACTACCAGTTGTATTTCATAGGATATTGTAACCCCTTTGTACCAGTTTGTCTGTAGCAACATTTTTTTTATGAGCTGCTGGGTTTTTTGTCTGGCTGTTTGGAGAATTCTGAAGAGGAAGGCATATTTAGAAAACAATGTATCTAAAAAATGGGTCTCCAGTCACTCATGCCGTTTTCAGCCAATGAACTTGATTTAGGGACTTATTTCCACTGTGATTAAAAATTATTTCTGACTCTTTTCAGACTACTCTGCTTTAATATTTTGTTCTATAGCACCTGTCAATGCAGCTATTTATTGCGCTGTTCCCTTACCAACTAATTATCCTAGTAACTTAAATGTTTTCCTTCTTGCTTGTCATCAGGCTTAAATCAAACCTTACATTTGTCATTCTGTCAGAAAAGCAATGTTTGAATGTTTACTTTTGGAAAAATGGAATAAGAACATCAATGCCTTCAATTAATGAAAAGATGTAATAAGGGAAAATAACCCCAAAGAGGTCTGTAAATTAAGACATCTGTGTAAAATACTGATGGACAGCAAGAAAATAATTAGTTGAGTTGCCTTTTATGGTATGATTTTTAAAAATTGTAATTTAAAAGTGCTAAATCTTAAGATTTCTTACTTAAGAGCATGCATTTTCAATGTCCACATTTTAATTTGGAGTTATTCTTGCTCAGCCCAATCAGTAGTAAGCTCTGACACTGCAGAAAATTTGATGGCATCACATCTCCAAAACTGGACATTCCTTCAAAGGGTGCGCATGTACTCTGGGGAAAAAAAAAAAAGAGAGCGCCTTAATTTTGCTAGTTGGTTGGCTTATGAAGTATACTTGGTTTAAAGAGACACTACGGAAACCGGGAGAGACTCAAAGCTTGTTCTCATCTTTAAACTGTCTTTTCCCAACACCTTTCAGGATGTATATCAGAAGTCCAGTTTTCAGGAAGTCATTCATTACACCACCCCTCTATGTGACAAGCTGTGCTTTCTGCTCGGCCATGCCACCTCCCTGTGGTGGCAATGCTCCTTTGCCTCCCTGGGAGAGGCCAGGACAAGCTGATGGGCTCTGGGCCTGTTGGGGGCTGGCAAAGGCAGCAGAGGAGTGGCTCTAGGTCCCAGCACTAGCTCATGTTCCAACCCGAGGGGTGCGACCTCCTTCCTGTGCAATGAGACCCATCTGGCAGCAGACCTGGGGCAGGAGTCCCTTATAGTCACTAAGGCTTCCTAAGCCCCTTCTGACCCTATGTAGTGGTGTCTATACTTTGTTGTGATAAATTATCACCCATAAGTCCTCACCATGATGCTTCTGAAATGTCAGAGCTGTTAAGAGAACATAAAATATTTGTTTTAAACTAGCCATATAGTAAATACATGTTTCTTACATTTCAGGTGCTGTCTAAAATTCCTAAAAGTTTCAGGCCTTTTTATCTTTGTAGTTGTCTGCTCTGTAAGTATTGAATTAGCAACCCTCCCCTCCTGTCCCTATTCCTTAGAATTAGTTTAAAATGTGGTGTGATATTTGGTCTTAGCTAATAAAAAAATGTCTTGGGGGTGCGGGCAAGATGGCAAAAAGTGAAAATACTGTCCAGGGCCTTATGCTTAATCAGATCACTGTTTGGTGCTCTAGCCACCACCCTGGGCAATGTGGTAGGGTAGGCAGTTGATTTTGAGGAGGCAGCTTAAACTCAAATTTGTACGTCCTTAATGGTTACTTGTTGAATTTAGGGTGAGTCTTTAGATACTGGCTAACACCTGGGGAATGTTCATAGGAAAAACTGTGCTGGGGATGATGTATCAGCAATCACAGTGCTCCATGGTGTGGAAGGCAGAAGGCCGTGAGGAGGTAGGCAGCTCCCTACTAGGCCTGCCATAGTGCTGCCCTCTGCTACCAAAATCTTCAAAATCAGCAAAATCTGAGACTGCAAGACTTGAGAAACATTTCAAAAAGTTGGAGTTTATCCTTTTAGCTGCCATGAGGAACCCTTTCTTTGGCTAGCAGGGCTTCTGTATCAGAGATAAAACAGATGACACTCTGTATTTCCTCAGATGTGGGTGTTGCTTTCCAGATAGATCCTTAAGATTACAACTTTGTCCTAAGCGGCATTTGGATAAAATACATCAAATATGTGATTTTAGCAGTAAGTTTACAGAAGAAATATTAGTCATCCTTTTTTAAGTATCCTAAGGCTGCTTTTCAGCTGTGTGGGAAACATACTTGAAAATACTGAAAGCGATCTTACAATTTAATATACAGTTTGAAAGAGTCTTATTTAAGTATTTCAGATACAGATGGGCTTAGCAAGTATTTTTCAGTTTTTCTCTTATTAATGAATGTTTGGTTTTTATCCTTGCCCTAGATTTTATTTGGCACTTATCCAGATCAAGGTGTGCCCTGGCAGATGTTGTCTGTGTCACCTCTGGAAAGCTTCTGTATCCTTTCACTGAAAAAAAGCCTGGAACTGACGTTTCATTGTTAAACTGGTTGAATGGGTGGGTGTTTTCTGGTTTATACCCTGAGAGGACTGGGTGTCCTCAGAGCCTGGGCTCCACGTAGACACATCCTTTGTTGCAGGCCAGAGTCATGCTCCCTAGCCAAGTCACACTGAATGGCACCTGTCTGGGGCACGTTGTGGTGTCCATCAAGTCCTTGTGTCCAGCCTCTGCATGAAGCCAAGAGTATGGAAGTGGGTTGCAGAGCCAGTGGGATCAAGGCCCAGCAAATAGCTGGGACCATGGTTAAAGCATGCATCTAGCTGCAGCAACTGCACCCAAGGCCAGTTGTATACTGTAATCTGTAAAACATTTGCAGTGTATACTTGGACCATGATGCTGCCCAGTGAAATCCTTCAAAAGCAGGAATTGAGGTGATTCATGGGTATGGTTCCAAAACAGCTTAGCCCAGCCATTTGTATGGCTTTGTACATCTGTAGATATTTTTCAGTGGTTGTGAAGATTCCTTTACAAATTTTCCATGCAGAACTCCTCAATAGTGAATTTAAGTCCACATATGGCCAAGAAACCATTCAAACAATAGAATAACCCAAATTAAAAATGATTCATTGCAGGTGAATGCAGACCTGAATGTGAAAATTCTTTCAGAGATAAGCATTCAGTTAGTAAACAAAAAAAACTTTTTGTAAATAAATTACATCTCTTGTTCCCACTATATTTCTAGTTTAATTAGTCTGGTCTACAACCTGTTTGTCTCTTATTTCACTAGTGTTAAAAGATGATTCAGCTATAGATATATTTCACAAGCTCCTGGCAGGTGTCTTGTTTAGAAAAGGTGCAGTAGGATTTAATTTTTTAAATGTTATTTTTTTTTCCTACTTAACTGGACAGTTCCATAGCTTTGATCAGGGAGAGTCCACTTTAAATAGATTTGATTATTAGTATTCTTACTGTTGCCAGTAATGACACAATATTACACAACAGTTAGTAGGGTAAATGAGGAAGAAAACGTTAGTGTTTGAGGACCATTTACAATTAAAAGTTGTGACTGCATTTTGGAAGAAAGAAAGCGAACATTTAGTAGGATCAGTGACAATTTCAACTGTAAAATCCCATCAGTATCCTGTTCACATCAATTATTTTGTCCTCCTTGAAACTGTTGTTGAAAACTCATATATATATGTGTGGCCTCAAACAGCACCAGGGCAGTCATGACCCAGTCTGCCAAAGGAGGGTGTGTTGGGAGCAAATGTTTGAGTTCAAGTTTTAGTCAACTGCCATAGCGTAACTTGAGGATTTGCACTCTTTCCACAGATTTTGGGTTGGAACCGTAGCTGCTGCATTGTACACATTGACTCTGCAACCAGTTATTCCCTTTGCTTGTTTCAGGGAAGTGCTGGTGGGACTGGGATTTGAGTACAAACAAGTGTTCCCATATTTCACGTTTTACCTATCACGTCAGGATGCTTTGGGCAAAATAGCTGTCAGACAGTCAGAATATAGCATTCCCCTTTCTTACTTGACAAACCTGGAGCTGTTTAAAACTGGATGTACTGTCCCTGCGTTCCCACCTGAGGTCACTGAGCTGGGGAAAAATATGTGAGAGGCAAGCAATCCAGCAAAGCCATGCTTTGTTTTCAAGGTGATGTGGTAATTCAAGCAGAAAGGCCAAGGTGAAACATTGCATTTTTAAATGAGTTTTGGAAAAGGCACAAGCAATTCTGAGTGTCATCTCACTGTTGCTGCCAGTTTTCATTTGCGCAGAAGTAAATGTTGCCCTCCACTTTGTTTCATAGTGAAGAAAGTATTCGCGTTTTTGGCTAGGCTTGGATAATGTTACTCATTCACACAGCAGTGCTAAAGATGTGATTTGTGCCGGCTATGAGACGGCGGTATTCCCAGTGGACATTAAGCACTGCTCTCAATGTCTACAAGAATTTCATGGTAGGCTGGCAGGTGTACTACAGTAGTGCTTGTGGCAAAACCCTCAGAGGTTATAATATGAGACAGCTTTGGGTGGAAAATCAGTCTCTTAGTTCATATGATGTCAAATTATGCAAATGAACACTTTACCTCTTGCTTATGCCTCAAAAAAATTTTAAGGAGTATTGAATGAGTACTAACCACTCTGTACTTTTTTTTTAAATTCTTTCGTCTAATTTTTATTTCTTTTCAGAAATACCCATGCACATTGATGTGTGAGTGTTATGGATATGTGCTCATGCATACAATGTGTCTGCATACACTATAAAAATCAAAGTTTGAAATATTTTTAAAAACAAATCAAGTGATCCCCTTTTGACTTCATATCCTTTCCTGGTGTCACTTAGACATTTGTGGTTTTTCTGTCGTGCCCATTAGATCTCAGGCTTTCTCAGAGGCAGGACTTTGTGTCTTTCATGGTGGGAGAGACCTGCATCAGCTGGTGTGGGGGTGACCTGCTTTTCATACGGCATCTCTGTAGCAATTTTCCACTTGCTCTAATTCCAATTTGTTTATGTTTCTATACCCTTATCTGTTATTTGGATTTACTCTAGCTGTTTTTCTTCCCACTATCTTATTTTTTATTAGCCTACTTGTATCTCCTTTTACTTTGCTCATTGTCACGGGTACAAACCTGGCATGTAGCACTGAGGTGTGTTGGCTGCAGTTTCTGAAAACAACATCTTGCCTCATGTGAATTAATAGAAGCTTTTTGAGTCTGTAAGTTTGTGGGTGGTTTTTTTTTTTAATTTTTTTTTTAAATACTGATTTCCCTATCAGCTCCAGATACAAATTCAGTGGATTTAGTAGTTTTTCAAAATAGTGGTAATACCATTCCTTTTTGACAACGCTTGGAATTTATTGGCTTATAAATTCTAACAGTCAGCTCTCTAATACCAGAAAGAAGTAAATTTATACTGAAGCCTGGCCACAGGACCCTTTTCTGCAGGAAGAAAGAGTCAATACCACTATTGGTGTAAATATGTGAAGTATTTTCAAACCTTTTGCTCAAAGGCTGTATCTTAAGTGGGGAGCATCAATAATTAATAAGATGACGTGACTTTGGAAAGCAGATTACAAAAATAGAAGAAGAAACACAGACTCTTAATAAATTCCAGCATTTCTTAGTTTAGTTACATGTACCTATTTGAAGGCATGGACATTTTTATTTTCTGTAACTGTTTGGCCATTCAAACCTTCAGGTAACTTCTCTCCATTAAATGGTTGACCAAACAGTGAATGAGAAATATTTGTGTTCTCCACAACTTACATAGGTTTTCAGACTTGAAGTATCTTCTGAAATGCTAAATATACTCTGTGTTTATTCCTTTGTTTCTAATAACTTCTGCCCTGATCTAAGCAAAATTTTAAATTTTTCTCCAGCAATGCGGAACAGACAGCTGGAGCAGAGCTGTGCACTAACTTTTTGAATTAAACTAGGCTTTATGAAACTAAAAAGTAATGGGGATTTGCGGATGCTATTAAGGAATTATGGAATCAAACTGTACACTACCTCAGTGTCATTTAAAGAAGTGTCTGTCTCCCTGATAGTGTGCCTTCTTTTCTTTCACTGTACCTGATACAATTATTGCTATTTCTACACTTCTTAGCAGTAGAAATATTTTCTTTTTACAAGACAAATCAAATCTTCTTCTGGCACATTTCTACGCAATGGGTCTCACACACCTCACTGAGCTGTGCATCTCCATCTTTACTCTGTCCCTGACAAGTATTTTGGTAACAATCTTGAAGGGTTTTCTTCCCTCTCAACCTCTGTACTTGTGCCAGTTCCTGTTATAAGTGAGGGAAAGTTAGATTGGTCTAGGTGAAGCAATTAATTTTCCTTTTTCAGACTGATTGTCAGAACTTCTTTCTCTTGGACCTGAAACCTAATAATAACTGGGGAGTGGACTGTGAATTCTTTCTGAGTCTGGCCAAGGATCTTGCATTTTTGTAAATATACTTTAAAGCTGTTCAGTCCTGATCTGATTGTTTGGTTTAAATGTTTGATATCTCCTCAGTAAAATTTTTGGAGCAAGGGCTGACATTTTGCAAGGTATATATTTGCACAACTCCTGCCGTGAAGGGTTCCTTACTCACTCTTTATGTTCAAACCAAAAATTAATGAAAATCATCATCTCAAGTTATGGCTGAATGAGTCTCCCATCAGTCCAAATCAGACAAAACCATAAATATCGAATCGACTAGTTAGTGACCATTTTCACTGACTTACCTCCTTACTCAGTAGCTCTGAGAGATTTCATCACATCCAGTCCAGGATCCAGATCTCAAATTCAGAAAGTAGAAGACGTATCTCAATAGCAATAATATGTTGAAATTTACATCATAGACTAGATTTTTCTTTTCATTTGGATTCACTGGAACTATTTAGAACAATTCCAAATATGGAAGTTGATGGGGAGGCTCTAGACCAAGCAGCCATAAGATGAGTAAGTGTGCTGACCTTATTATCAAGTTCCTTACTGAAGTTGCAGGAGTTTGAATGATTGGTGCAACTGTGTTAATCACGGAGCAAGAAAAGGTCACTGAAAAAACTTGTAATCATGTCAGTGACACTGAAAATCACCTTTCCCACTCCTGAACAAAAGGTATATAGAGAAAGAAAGACTGTGAGGCAAAGAATATAGTTAGATTATAGCAGACTTTTCAGCTTCCATGGAGGTCTTAAAAATGGGTTCTTCTCCCAGGGAGCATAAATTAGCTTAATGAATGAAACAACGTCTCTAATCCCTTTAGTTCTTTCCCTCGTTTGAATTATTTTTATTTTGTAACTCTAGTTCTCCACCGTCAGACACTCCTCCATAATTTTTCCTTGCAGAACACATTTCAAAATCATTTATGTTTGTTGATGCTGTTGGAAACGTACTAAGCATTTTGGCCTGGAGGCAATGCTCAAGCTTCTAAGTAGATGGATGAAGACCAGGACCACGTGCAGAGGCAGGCAAAGAATCAGAATCTCAAGGCATCATTGAGAAAATGCTGTAGAAAAGAGAATTTATTAAGGACTCACCAAACTTCTAGAACTAATGGAGGAGAGAGGGAAAGGATGGATCCAATGTAGACAAAAATGGAACCAGATTGCTGACGCTCCAAAAAGGGAAAAATAAAGTTACAGAGCATTCTTCAAATGGGGAAACCAATAGGTATAGAAAAGCATGTGGTTCAGCTTGATATATTGTGAAGGGATGATGTAAAAACAACCTCATAAGCTACAAACAGGGATAACACATCAAAAAATAAAACTGGAGAGTGATGCAGAAACAACCCCAGTTAAAGACAACATATAAAAATAGATGCTAAACATACTCAGGCAAAATACTTTTTTTAAAAGGGTAATATCCTAGAGAAACTAACATGAGTGACCTGGTCATAAATCCGGATCAATAGTATAAAAGTGCCTCAGAAACTTGGTGAAAAATAATCAATAGGCATAGTATTCTCAAGGTATGTTTTACAGCAGGCAGAGTAGGTGATACAAGTAGACGTTAAAGAAAGCATGAAGTCAGCCATCTGCATGCAAATATAACAGAATCTTTGTCATTCGTGGCTTTTCAGCTGGCTCTGTATGTACTCAGTTATGACATGATGGAGGGTAGAGCAGGGACTTGGTATTTAGGGAGTGAGTCATCTCAGCTACACCTGAGTTAGTCGTCTGTATAGTTAATAGAGAGAATTCATGTTTCTTATGAGTGATTGCTCTCATCTTTGTGTGGTGGTCCAAAATGAAGCAACAAATTCCATCTTAAAAGCACCCTATTTTCACTGATTTTAAGGGAGTAACCAACTCAGATGCAGATGTCCACAGTACAGAAGCGTGAACTTCGGTTAATGAATACCAACTTAAACGTTTAGGCACCGCATCCCATTCCATCATGTTGTCTACATCAGCTACAAAAAAGTAAAGTGAAGTGGCATGAGGTGACTCTTGCACACCCTTCAATACTTTCTAGGAGTAGCTAGTCAGAATACCAAGATCAGAAAAAACAGCTCTCGGTTTAGCTCTGAGCAGCGGACCCAATCTGGTGCCAGAAGTAAATACAGACAGCCACTGTGTAATGGTGCACAAAGCATACACGAATGCAAATCCCTTGACAGGATAATTCACAGCAATAATATAATTTCAAGAACGGACCTACATAAAAATAAGGCAGCTTAGAAATACAAAATAAAAGCTCTGGCTGTAAATCTTGTCAGGGAGATTTTTTGCTTTAAAGGCGCACACTGGAGGCCATAGTACAAAAAAAAGTTCGGAAAGAGAAAAAGTCCCAGCATGGTTAAGTTGCAGAATAAAAGGGGATATTAGAAGTAAAAAGATAGTTTTTCCCAAAAGTTAGTCACATCCGAATGGTTAAGATATAGAGGCAATCACATTCTGGCAATTTAAAGGAAATATAAAACCCAGATAAGGCAGAACAAAAATATTCTGAAGAGCAACCTGGTTAAAAAAAAAAAAAAAGCATTTTAATTCATATAAACGTGGCTGGAATTTTCTCCTGCTTTATTTTGATTCCACCTTTCATAAAGGCTGTGATCTGCTGCAGTCTAACAATGGAATTATGACAAAGTCTAAATATTTTTTGGTGAAAGATAACTGATGGGATTTCAGAGCCTCAGTGCAGACTGGTGAGTGATCGTCAGTTCCACTTGCAATCAAAGGAGAAACTATTTTGCTAGGGCTCTTTCTGAGGGTTTTATAAATGCAAAGAAAGGAATGGAAAAACTTCTTAAGTATCCTCATCTTTATAGGAAAAGAAGGAAGGAACAAGTCTTGAAAATAAGGTGTAATTTTTCCCCCCTTTAATTTTAAGCATCTTTTACAATAGCTCCTGAATATGTCATCTAGGTAATTACAGGATTTATTTAAAAAGTATTGCTTAAAAGGAAGCTGCCATAATTATATGCACCTGAAGCTTTTCAAGACATAAATTACTGGCTACTCTCTTAATAAAAGGCAGACTGTCAAAAGGTGTCCTAAATCATTGGGTTAATGACTTCGGGTCAGCAGGCCTTTTAGAAGGTATAATTAATGTCTCTAGTTAAAGGTATAGCTATAGTTTCAGTTGAGATTACTATTACATCTTAACTGGGACACAGAAAAACTGTGATGCCAAATCACACTTGAAACCTTCAAAACCAGAGGAGAACTGCTGTAATTTGTATTTATGCTTGCTAAGGGCTGTGTGTGTAAATTCTTCTGACTGGAGTTGGTCTCCCCATTTGTTGCATCTGAGGTTGGTGGTTTGTTTTTTTTTTTGGTCCTTTCCTGTGTTATTCTTTTAAGCAAATAGATGCTTGGGAGGTTCATTCTCAATGAACAGCCTGTGAGTGACACTGGTGGTAATTTCTCTGCTTGCCATGCCAAGCAGGGTGTCAGTTATATTACTTTGCAATGCATTAGCTGCTTACCTGCCTCTAGATGTGCTAAGGTCTGTTTGTTTTGGTTTAGTGTGAGAGCCATCTCTTTTCTAGATCCAGTTCTCCTGCTGGGAATGTGGACGGATGGAACAACTCTTTTAAAGATGAAGGACCCCTGTATAATGTCATAATGTTTTTGCCAATAGAGACTGGTCTACCATGGATGGCCTTACTGGGGCTCACTGGAAAGCTGGGCACAGCACTGCCCTGAGTCCCCTCTAACTATACTGTGTTTTTTGTTCCCCTGTTAAAATCTCTGAATCTGTGGGCAACAAAACATCTTTCTGGGAAAAACCTTCTGGTAGGTGTATGTTGTTGTGCATTATTTTTTCAACAGTTTCATGCTTTGTAGTATGCTCAGTTAAATGTCAGATGTCAAAACCATTATGATAATCAAACATGTGATTAAGCTGCACAGTTTTAACAGAACACATATGTGTAAAATCAAGTCTCTTCTTTTCCCTTCTTAGGATTTTTTTTTTTTTGGTGGTGATGTTTTAGCTTTCTGTCTGGTCACAGATAGGAGCAAAACAATTACAGTATTGCTCTATTGTAGTAACAAACATACTGTGAAGGGTTTAAAAGTACAGGCTTTTCCTTTTCCCCAAACCCGCAGGGATGATTCTTTCTCAACCATGCCAGAAGTGGGCTATCACAATATGAAGTTTAAATAGTCCTAGATGTATTGGGACTAATAGAGCCAGACTTCCTACTGATTTGTGGATCATGGTTGGCTGATTTCTCAGTTATATTAGACTACAATTGTAGTTTGACCACACCTCATGCTAGGTATCCAAGAGAGAAAGGAAGAAAAAGTAGATGAGGGAGCTGGAGGAGATAGATTCAACGCTCATATTGAAAATATGTCTTTCAGATGTTTGAGAAACTATGAGTAAAATTTTGACCAAAAAGCAAATCCTCTGGCATGAGTAGGATGTTGATTCTGGTTTAGTTTTCCCTGTGGCTGGAGCTTCCACAGTGTTTTCCCCAGTACAAATTCTGTGATGTTTGAATTGCTGAGCTAATGATGCAGCCTTTTATCTAGCACAAGCACTTGAAGAGCCTTACTTCTCTGTCTCTCTGTGTATTTCTGTATGCTGTTTTGGATCTTTGGTACATCTACAGTGTGAGCTGAAAGCACTGGTGATCTCAAAAGTCACTAGGAAAGGACAGCTGTATTTGTTCTGGACCAATAACTCCTTTTTCCTTAGGAAACCCATCCAAAATGGTGCTACTTGGTGAGGAAGTAGACATCTATTTTGTTCTTTTCATAGCTTCTTAAGCATTTTAGCTGAAGAATGTGTTTTTCAGAATAAGTTGACTAATCTATTTTATTTTCTGGATTTTGTACAGCCTATACTACTTTTTACTGGAAATTTACACCTTAACAGCTTATTTAATAGCTATGAATCTGACTGATTTTCGAGATTCTGCTCTGTTGAGGTTAGATATTGGAGGCCCATTTGTAGCAGATGTAGCTGATCAGCAAACAGGGGAATACGTTGTAGTACAAATCAGCCAGTCAGAAGATGCTGGATCAAGGAGGAGAGGCCAACAGCAGGTGACGGTCTTTAAATTTTCTTTCTTTTTTTTTTTTTTTTCTGAGATGTGTTTTATCATTTGTATTTCCATCACCATTGTGTGGATTAAGTGGTCATGCTTTTCCCTGCTTTGAATTGTGTTAACATCTGCATTAGAAAACTTATTCTAATGAGTAATGTTACATTTTCTTTTGTCTTTATAAGACTTCCTTTAGCTTCCTATATTAAAATTTTGTAAAACCTATGCCCTTTGACTGACACTTAGCATGGAAGTTCTTGTGTTTAAAATTGGCAATGTTTTCAAATGTTGTCTTAGAAAGAAGAAACAAGTGCAAAGTGCCTTTTTGCACTCACTGAAATGCATTTTCACATTTTGCTCCAAATTATTTTCTCAGATGTGTCACATTTATTTGCTTTATTTCTCTTAAGGCTTTCTCATTGTTGATGTTGTTTGTAACAAGTTCCTGCTGCTCTCTCCCAGAGAATTTGGTGAAAGAGGATCTTCTACAGCCTGTCATTGGATATCACTGCAAAATAAAAATAAGCTTCAACATTTAATAAATGGCGTTGACATACAAACAACTGCCTCTCATTCTGTATACGTGACAGGATGGCCTGCCTCTACCAGTGACAGCACAGCTGAACGATGCCAACAGTATTCCTGCTTACCCCAATCTCTCTGTTTACAGCAGATTAGTCCTGCTACTTTGGCATGGTGAAAAATACCATAATGGCAACTATGCATTTAAACCACCCACCCCCGTGATGAGGAGGCTGCTGTAACCTGTGCTGCTGGCAGTGATCCCCAAGCAGCCTTCATGCTGCTGTGGGGCAGCCAACATGCAGTTGGCTGCAGCAACTGACCTCTGCTGGCATGCCAGCGGTGGTCCTGACATGTCCAAAGGAGTAGGTAGTCAAATTAACCTTCCCTGCCTGCATGCTTCTCAGGCATTTCTCTATGTCAGATGTTCCAAGCTGGCTGATTAAGCATATTTTTTTTTATTTTTTCCACTGTGTAGCATACAGGCTTAGGATTTAGGCTACAAGTAACCAAATCTGAAGGTTTTTTAAAGTTACACTTCTTTAAAAAGGAGACAATACCTGTATCTACATTTAAAGAGTATATTTGGCTAAGCTTGCATGAATATGTAGTTATGGGCAAAGTTTCAGAAACTGTTTATTTTCTGAAGATTTTTGTTTCTTTTTGCTAGAAGATCAGCAAACAGGAATTTTGTTTACTGAAATTCTACTATTTCTTCTTCATAATGTAAGAGGAAGGGTATGCCGTTGCTCCTGGAACTTTTACCATCTGTACCTCCTGTATGATAGTTTTCTTCCCAGGCAGTCTTTGTGAGTGAACCATATTATTTTCTCTGAGCCTAGCTTCCCTAGATGCTCCTTCTAGTCAATGCAAAGTGTGATTTGGCATCTGCTCTCTGGAGACACCTTCTGGTGTGTCTCACTTCTTTGACTGAGTGAGGGAATGAGAATAAGGATTTGCTGCATCCTGAGTGCCTGTAACATACCTAACTATGTGGAATTAATTTGGGGTAGTGTGTGTTTTATGCCCTGTCCACACAAAATTCTCCTAAATGAACAGAGAGGAGTAAAACCCTAGATCAGAGACACATCACTTTCACTGACTTTTTGCAAAAATTGACGTATTTCACTGACATATTGCCAAATGTGACTCTCTTGCAGGTGGTATACAACTGGTCTCTACCCTTAAGTTCGAGAAGAAATCAACAAATCATCACAACTAGAACCTTTCAGATACCAGACAGGTTGGCTGAGAAATAATCCATTGAAGTACTAGATTACATAGACTTAACTATGAAGGAATAGATAATGTTTTAAAAACAAACTATCACTGCCTGTTTCAGAGGGGCAGGAAATCATGACTTCTTGCTGCTTTTAAAATGGATTTACAAGGCTGGTTGTACTTGAGTTAATTTCCACACAATGCTGTTTAGAGGGATACAGCGAAAATGTTTGAAAAGCTGCTTGCAATTGTAAAGATATAGCGCATATACATGTATTTATAGGTACTCAATATGAAATTAAAGCATAAATAAAGCTAATGGTATTTCATTCCAGAAATAAGCAAAACTTCTCTTTCTTTCACCAGAGGCACCATCTTCATAAACATTCAAGCTTTCCTACAGGAGCCTGGAAGTGTTCCTCTCTCCATGAAGCATCAGTACCTTTATGCAACTATAGAGGCACAAGTAACAATTGCGTCCGTCATCTTAGCAGGTGTCTACGTGCTGATCATACTGGAAGTAAGCCAGTTTTTCACTTTGATTTTATTTTTCCCCTACATTGTAAATGGAGCACATGGAAGGGTTTCATTCTTGAGCTTTAATATATGTATGTGAATCCTTGCTTTACCATCAGTGTTTCTAGTGCAATGAATAAGGTATACGTGAAGAAACTGTGCTGAATTATAACTGGTTTTGGCAATTTATATTAATGTTGCAGTGATCTTGGGTATTTTCGATTAGGTTGTATTAGTGCTTTAATATTTTAACAGGATTGTAGTTTGGCTATGAGAGTGAAAATAAGTCTGGGTTATAAAAGGTGTGGAAAAATTGTTTTTAAGTTAATTATTTTTTAATGTAAGGCAAAAGAAAAAAGCTTTGGTTATTCCCTTTTCTAAGGCATCTCAAACCATGAATTCAGTGTACTTTTAAAAGGTTAAACTGAGCATGCTTTTTAATAAGTGACATTTAGAAATTCTTTTACTGTATTACTTAGAGGAAATGGAGTCTGAGTTAACATGAAGAAGTCAAGGGACAGGGAACTTTAAATACATGTTGCAACATCAACCTCAAAGCCTTGCAGTACCAAACCCAATGAAAATGCATTGGATCAGCACTAAGAATGGAAAACATGTCAGAAACAGCATTGGACTCCAACTGACTCTTTTGAACTGAGAACATTTGCTGTCTGATTATCTTGAAATAAAGGACAGATACTGGGGGGACACTTTTTTTTCTTTTAAATTCACATGAGCATTCACACTGTCAATGAATTCTCCAAGTTGAATTACACCTAATTTATACTAGTATGAAACAGAGAAGTGAATTGAATGAAGTCTACAAGGCACTCCATAGTAAATATGTCCAGGATGCTAATTTTTCTTTCACATCCCTTGTGTATTTTAAGCTTTTCATCCTGTTACACCTCAAAATGGTAAGGTAGTTAAACACCTTCTAATCAAATATCAGTAATGGGCCCACACAACATGACAGATGCTTTAGACATTTAGATTATGTCATTCAGCAATGGTGATTTATTTATGAAGCTAAAATTGCCTCTGTGTACTTTATAAATGAGCAAAGATATCTAATATTTAGTGTGGCGGGGGATTGGACTAGATTTTACTATAAATATATGTAGGCATGCAGCACAGCATCAAAATAATCTCAATACTTTTAAATGCAGCTTTTATTTTAAAAAAACCCCAACTATGCAACCTTTTCGCAATTGCAAAAACATCAGATTTTTAATGTATGTAAATGGTGGTTTCCTGTTAATATCCTAGAAAACTGCTTTGCAACAATTGACCGGTAGAAGGAAATAAAGGCTTGAAACTGAAAAGCAAAGCCAAGGAAAGCATATGTTTTCCTGTTGTTTCTAAGACAAAGCTTTAAAACAACTCATTATCTTATTGTTTCTGTGAAAAGATCAAAGAAAAATTTCTGTTGTTGGCAGAAAAGTTATTTCTGCAAATTCAAAGGTAGAAATAGATACTTATAAGTAAACTTTTTTGGATTTTAAAATGTGGAAATTCACCTACTGCATCATGATATTAGCTGTTTTCTCCATAACATCAGTAAGAATGGCAAATGTTACAGAGCAAATTTTAAGCTATAAATATATAAGCTGGAAATAATTATCATAGAAATAAAACTTGACTTTTTTTTTTGTTCCCTCATGGAGCTCTTGCAAGAGATGGATGTTAATATTGTTAGAATATGTAAGAGTGACTTACCTTACATTCAATATTTATAACTTTAGTGCCTGAAGTCCTGCTTTCTCAACACATTGCGCGCTCTATTCCATTAGCAGTCATCACTGTTAGAGAAATCAACTGGTGTTGCTGCAGGAGCGATCTCTCACAGATTTTAATTTTAAGTGTTGCTGCTCCCCATCTTTTATCAGTCTTTATTAGTTTCTTGTGTTTTATTCATTGCCAATATAGGTTCAACTTCAGTCAGTGTGGACACCCAAACAAGTTTTAGAGCTATATTTTCACATATTTTCTTATAACAATGAAGAAAGAGGAAGCATTTTGTCTGTTACAACTCACAAGAGCTACCCAAAGGCGTGCCTCTTGCTCCTCCTGCACAGCCCTTTCCCCCTAGCACAGATCATAGATCTTGTGCCCACAACCTCCTCAGCCCCACTGTCTTCATGTTTTAATCCTTCCTTCCCTTACCCCCTTGCCCTTTGCAGCCTTAGTTACCAGGGAGCATGCAGGAGAACAGGCTGTAAGAGCTTCTGCCTCCTGCAGATACAGATGATGGGAAAAACTGATGAAGTAAGAGGTTCCAGTTGGAAAATGAAGTGCATTTAATGTAAACTGTCTTATCCAACTGTCGTCATCTCTCTACTGTAGAGACAGGTGGTAAATACTGCTTTGAGGCAGTTTGCCTCTATGTTGGCGTCAGATCTCTAGGTCAATGTATGTCAAATACTGGTTGTTGTCAGTGAACAAGTCTTACTGTCTCAAGATGTGCTGCCCTTCAGAAAACATGTTAAGCTGTTGACTTTTATGTCTTCAGACATTTATTTAAAGCATTTTTTCTTTTGAAACTGATCACATGTTACATATTCATAAAATATAAATATGTTTCTGGTAAAAGAAGATGCCTTTTTTCCCTCTTTAATTTATGATTTCTTTTTTTATGCTTACCACAAATATGAATATTTTCTTACTTCACAAACCTACTCTGCCCCTTGAAAATTTGGTGTATTACTTTTAACTCTTGTTAAATGGGCATCTCTTAGTTTCATTTTTTGTTTAAAATCTGTGGGTTTCTTCCCCCCCACCCCCATGTAATCATCCCTTCCTTCAGTAACTAGACATTCATTCTCTTGAAATTGGTTTTTCTTCAAATACCAATCAGTTCCCTCTTTGCATTTCACTCTTCTGTTCCCTCCCCTTCTCCCGGAGGAGAAAGGAGAAAAAAAATCTGCTTTTTGTGGTATTTTTGAATTAATCTAATCTACACTATTTTATAGACTGTTGAAAACAGTGAAGTATTTAATTTTGTTCTTGGAAGCCTATACTGCATAGGAAATGAAAACAAGTGTATGTTCAAAAAAAAAAAAAAAAGCGTGCTAGGTTTGCCATTGTTGATCTCAGTTCTACTGCCTGACCCTTCAGGATTACTGAGGAACATAAGTAAGACAGGTTATAGGTATGTTTTCATGTTGGTCTACAAGGACTTCTGGTGTAAACAGCTGATGTACAGAGTTCTACAACAATGTTGCTGTACTAAATTAGTTCACAATGTATTTCAAGACAGTCTCTTTCTAGTCTTGATCCTCGAAACGTATAGCCTCTTTTGATTGAGAACTTGAAAAAAATTTCAAACAAAAAAGTCTTAGAAGATTTAATTCTCACACGTTTCCTTGTTTTTCAGCTAAGAGTGTGTTTTGTCTTTTGCTTTCTTTAATTTCCATTCTTTTTCCAGCAAAGCCTTTTTCTATGTATATATGTAATGTGACTATTTACACCCTATTCACTCAGATTCAATAAGCAGTGGTGTATGGTTGTTTCTGGTGGTACAGCACAGTCAAGGAAAATTAGTGTGGATAAAATCTCATTGTTTCCTCTTTACAATACAGTAAGATATATTTGTTTCCTCCCCTTTTGCCTGTGTTTGCATACACAGAGAATGGCATAATACACTGGTTACTCTGAAAAGAAATCCATCTGCCTATCTATAGCTTAAATATCTGTTAAAGTTATAAAGTTTTATTGGTATTTAGAAAAGTTTCTTGAGTTGATAATACTCTTATTAGTAACCATTAACTGCATATTTACAGCTATGTTGGAGCTGCATTAATTAGAAATATGTAAGGAGGAATGTAAAACATTTATTATTAAAGGACAGAGCCCATTAATTTGAATTAATTATTGTGTGCACTTCTCCAATATTTTTCTTTAATATATTTGTTTTATGTTGTGGGTTACAATGGAGTGTTAGCTGTTTATGATACTTAAATCAGCCAGCAGAAACAAATATGAAGGTAATGGCCTTCCTAATGCTATTTTATAAAACATTTTGTTTAGTCAGGAGAAAAGGAAGAATAACATTCATTTTACTAAATCAATATAAAAAAAAGAAAAAGAGGAGAGGAGATACCAACAGCACATCAAATGGCAGAAAAGTGATATCAGTGATTCTGTGAGAGCCTCCATAGGGCTTGTTTTATCACAGGAGCTATAATTTAGTTTCATATCCTGTCTTGTAGGTAGCCCTAAGAAAAGTCTTGTCAGGATCTTTCAAATGACATTTTAATGATCTGACATCTTGGATAACATTTACATGTCTGTATTTCTTCTTGAAACAGAAATACTTGAAAGTACAAGGTCTGGCCTTAAAAGCTCTAGCTCCTTACTAGCATCAAGTATGGGCTTATAATCACAATTTTTATTACTTTAATGGAAATTGAGAGTTTCTCTCCATATTACTTTTATATTATTAACTAGCTTAAATTATGAATAAACATCCCCTAAGCTTAATTTCTTTAACTCAAAGCAGAGTGATTTTTAATAGCAGCTAACCAGCAGAATTAAGCTGCAGACAGCAAAACCTTTGAGTGGTTCAGTCTGACCATTTTTTCTAGTGTTGTGGGCTGGTTGAACCAGTGTTTCCTCACAGGAAGCATTTTTACAAATGAAATAAGATCTTTGTTATTACTGCTGCCTACGCTCACACAGTCCAGTTTTTGCTTATTTGCAGTAATGAGGCTGTTTATTTGCACATGGAAAACTATGCTTTAGAGAGGGAATAGGAGAACAGAAGAAATAGTCACTGGTATACGAAACATAATACTAAGTGATGGCAATAGGCTAATCTTAAGGGAGATCTTTTTCCAATAAGAAAAGTCACAGAAACTAGTGATCAGCTTACTCAGCATGGTTTCTCACTTGCCATCCATTCTCATATTGATCTGTCTTTAAATATAGACAGAGAAGAGTGTGGATTAGAGTGTTTCTACCTCTACATATATCCTACCAAAAGATTAGTAGCAAAGGGACAGAAGAAAATCCATAGCCTTTATTGGAAAAGATGGTGTAAAAAAGAAAATTGTAGCTGCTGCTCTCCCTGGCCTTTGTGGAAGAGAATGTATTCCTGCTGCTATTGATTTCATTTGTCCTGGGATGGAAAAATTCTGAAGAGGAATTAAAACACTGCCTTAGGAGTTGGCAGAAAATTAGGGGCAGATTATCAGAGGAAACAATCTATCCTCTTTGGTGAAGAGTCCAAGCCACACCTCACTCAGAAAGAATAAAAAGAATAGAAGTTTGCCCTCATCTGCCCTCCTGTTTTGGGGAGGGAGGAAGAAAAAGAGCTCAAGATCAGGGCAGAGTGGGAAAGCCAGTGCCCCTGGGCATGCTGGCCAGCATCCAGCAGGGCAAGGGTGCTTTCCTGTACTCTTTTCCTTCCTTGAGAGACTACTGGTCCTGATTGGGGTGGAGGAGGTTGCCTTGATATTGTCTTTTCTGCAGTGTTTTACAGTGGGGTAGAAATGGAGCCAAAAGGTAGGGCCTGGAAAGCAAACTTCCCAGCCCAAGACAGAAATCATAAATGTTGTGGCTCTGGGGGTTGCACAGAACCTGAATCCAGCAGAGTGAAACCTAAACCATAAAAGCCAGTAGAAAAACATCTTGAAGAAAAATCTAGCTCCCTCTGGAGCAAGCTAGCTGCATCTTTCCTGGGCAGCATGTGGCTGTGGTTTAGAGTCCCTGTAACTCTAAAGTGCCATTACCATACAAAAGTCTACTGTCTACTCTTTTTTTCTTATTCCTCCCTCCCCCCACCCCCCCAGCTGAAAATGTGTAATATAATGAGGGCAGCCTTGCAGTCCTCATGAATAATGCTTTTTGGATGTAAACTGAGGGTGTGCATTGGGAATACTATCAAGGCATGTGGAGCAGATGGAGGCAGCAAAGCCTGCTGAGATAAGTGCTGGAGGACTGGACTGAACAAGGGGATCCAGACACAGGGCAGATCCATCTATCCTGTTCCCCAGAGTGAAATATTCACCAAATGGTACCCTAAACGTTCTCCCAGAGAGAACAGCCTGTGACTGAGCTAGCAATTAAGCAGGATGGACTATCAAGGCTTAAGGTAATTTCCTGCCCTTGTCTGATTTAGGAGGAGGGTATGACTTCTGTGCATTTTGAGGGGCTCAAAATTACTTTAAAGCAGCTGTGCAGCAGCATTACAAGTTGCTCCTGATGAGGAGCATTGGATCAGTGTCCCTGAGATGTTGGGATTTCTACCGCTTAAGTAGAGCAGAGCCGCTGCCACCAATGAGGGGGATCCAACAGGACAGAGCAAGCACCAGTTAGATAAATTACAGTCACTTTTCCTGCCATCACAAATGAAGTGCTGTAAGACAAGGACAGGATAAGTTCAAATCAAAACAAAAATACAGTATAACAGCAAGCAAAATCCTCAGCTGGATCTCAGCTTGATATGTTGTAATGACGGTTTTGTATTATTAATCCAATATAAATGTTGATTTTACACTGACTATTGCCTGTCTAATTGTTAGATCTATCTTGGTAGAAGCCTGGCTCTGCTCTGAATATGTGTGCTTTAAGAAAAAATATCTTCTTTTGGGTGCTATGGTACTTCTGCACTATGTAAACTGGCCTTAATTAAGAACTTTATAGGAAAAAATTGCCACTGGACAGTGCTGCTTGCTAGATGAAGGACTTGATATGATTGTCAGCTTTAAAAGATGCTGTCACCCAGGCTCTACTTTTCACATAATGTTATGTTTTTAAATAACAGGAGTCATATTTTCTACACTAAGTGTAAAAACTAATTTCCAAATGTCCATTTTCTATTGCCTTTTAAAACCAATTTTGAACTGTATTTTGTTCAATTTGTGAAAGACTGTCGAGCACAAATGTGTTGCCCTGCCTTGCATACTATGTATGTTGTGGGCTGGGATTTTTCCTTTCTGTTTGAGACAGGCAACAGAACATTAAATTAGCTTAATTGAATGGTGCTGTTCAGCTTCTACCCTGCCTATGGCAACCAGAGGGGTAGAGAGGCATGAAGTCTTAAATTTTTGACAAGGTGTTGGAACAGGCACTCACTTCTAATGCACGCAAACAGGGATGAGAACCACTCAGCTTTTCTGGGGCCTCAAATGATGTCTTCCTTCAGCAAGAGCAAGGGCAAAAGTGAATGAACAAATATGAAAGAGTAGAGTGTAGGAGGCAGGACTGGAGGGAGATGCAATGGCATGATCTAAAGAGGAAAAAAATATCCAGAGAAGAAAACTAGATGTCGTGGTTCAGCCTCAGCTGGCAACTAAACACCACGCAGCCACTTGCTCACTCCCCCCCACCCCTGTGGGATGGGGAAGAGAATCGGAAGAGCAAAAGAACTTGTGGGTTGAGATAAGCACAGTTTAATAATTACAATAAAATAATAATTATAATAATGATTATGATAATAATGACAATAATGTTAATATAACAAAATGGAAATGGAAGGGAAAGAAAAAAGGAAAAAATCCCACAGAAACACAAACAACACAGCCGCTCGCCATCTGGTGACCGACGCTGGTGGACCCCAAGCTGTGATTGCTGCCTCCTTCCCCCAGCCAGCTCCTCCCAGTTCACATGCCGGGCATGACATTACATGATATGGAATATGCCTTTGGTCAGTTTGAATCCGCTCTCTCAGCTGTGCCCCCTCCCCTCCCGGCTTCTTGTGCACCCGGCAGAGCATGGGAGGCTGGAAATGTCCTTGACTAGTACAAGCACTGCCCAGCAACAGCCAAAACATCTGTGTGTTATCTCAACATTTTTTTCATGCTAAGTTCAAAGCACAGCACTATGCCAGGTAGAGTGAAGAAAATTAACTCTATCCCAGCTAAAACCATGACACTAGAGTGAGAAAGGCAGGAAATGTCAGGGATGAAAGACTTCAAAGGAGCTGCTGGTTAGAGCAGAAAGCTCCCTGTAAAGGTAATGTAAGCACTGCCGTTTGCCATATTGTTGTTCATAGTGCATGGCTGTAATTCTGTATGGTTGTATTACCCTAATATTAAAAGAAGGCTGACAGAGATTCACACAGGGAAAGTAAAATAAGTTTGGTCCTCACTTTTGTTATTTGCTCCATGTAATTTCTTTACTAGAAATTCACAGTCTCATTAGTCTTGAGGATGGTGAGATAACTGTGGAAATGCTGATGGTGGTATCTTCTTCAGTTTGAGAAAACATTCCAAAACTACGAATACAATGAGGGCCTTACAGTTGCCATGAGCAATGCTTTCAAGACACAAAAATGAGGATGTGCATTGGGAATGATATCAAGGCACGTGGAGTAGATGGAGGCAGCAAAGCCTGCTGAGATAGGTGCTGAAGGACTAGACTGACACTTGCAAAAGGGTTTTGTAAGATGGAAAGCTTGTTGCTAGGCCAGCCTGTTGATATACAACGGCTTTGGTCACGTCAGCCCACAGTAGCGGTCTGGTTTATCATTTCTAGGTAGCAACATTAGTCCTTTAAAGGCTCACGACCTAGATCTCTCTACTTTAGTCATATAGCAAATGTTTTTTTGTAGCTAAAATATTACAGGGCTGAGGTGCCTTGGCACATAAAAATGATCACCAACCCGCCTTTCCACAGGGCTCCGCTTTCTATTAATCTGGCTTGACTCAATGCCCTGATTTACAGAACATCAACTCATTCATCTCTGTGTGCCTCTGTCCAATTTCACATTAAGACAAAACCGCTAAATTCATAGTAAATAAAAAGACTCACTTTTAAAATTTGACTCTGAGGGGCTCTTAAACTATCAGATGTTACTGGATATTCCCCTTTTGGTGTTTCCTGGAGGAAAATATCCACCTATGGCTATAATAATATAGATATGGAAGACTCCTCTTTTTTGTATGAATCTCATAGGTATTATTAGGTATGACACTATACCTTTTTATCCCTAGTTTTCATTATCAGTATTCTGAGGTGGGAGGTTATTTCAAAGCCAGACTTGACCTAGAAGTCAAGCAGTCATTTCAATCCTCATTATATAGGAATAAACCCTCTTCTGGTTCCTCTGGCCAACATCTGTACAAATGCTGTTTCCCTCCTTTGTTCCTGACTCTGTTTTTTTCTCCAGCTTTGCTTTTCCCCCAAGTTTCCAAGGCATGAAAATATAAGGGTTTCAACAGGCTTGTTCATCTCATACAGTAATGATATGTTTATCTTTGCATCATTTCAGGGCTACTTTGAATCGATTAACTCAATGTTCTATATCAGCATGAAGCTTTAGTCTATCCAGTTTTCTCTACAAACACCAAGCAGTGACATCACTGAAGAGGAAAGCTCATAGACAATGAAAAGTTTGCAAATTGTGCACATCGTTGATTCAAAGCCTTTGACAGGGCTATGGAGTAACAAATACCTTTGCAGAATCTAGAGTCAGCTTATAGATCTTCTATATATAAAGGGAATGAATTAATCAGATAATTTATTCACAGAAAATAATTTAATTTAATAATTTAATTAAGTCTCTTCCTCTTGCTCTTCTATGTATTGTGTTTCACATATAGAAAGAATTGATGTCAGCTGGTGAAACTTAATGTAATTACTTAATCATAGGTTTTCAGGGTTGTTTTTCCAAGGCAAAACTCCCAAGATATCCCTATTTTGTATTTCTTAGCCTGTCCAGTCAACATACCATAGGAATATGGTATTCATATGGTATGTTGAAAGTGACCCCACCTGGAATATGAGACCCCACCTGGAGTGCTGTGTCCAGCTCTGGAGCTCTCAATAAAAGAAACACATGGAACTGTTGGAGCAGGTCCAAAGGAGGGTCACAAAAATGATCCAAGGTCTGGAGCACTTCTCCTATGAGGACAGGCTGAGAGTGTTGGGATTGTTTAGCCTGGAGAAGAGACGGCTGCGGGGAGACCTTATTGCGGCCTTTCAGTACTTAAAGGGGGACTATAGGAAAGATGGGGACAGCCTTTTTAGCAAGGCATATTGTGGCAGGACAAGGGGTAATGGTTTTAAACTAAAGGAGGGTAGATTTAGACTAGATATAAGGAAAAAAATTTTTACAATGAGGGTGGTGAAACACTGGAACAAGTTACCCAGAGAGGTTGTGGATGCCCCAACCCTAGAGACAATCAAGATGAGGTTGGATGGGGCCCTGATCAACCTGATCTAGTTGGGGTTGTCCCTGCTCAATGCCGGGGGGTTGGACTAGATGACCTCTAAAGGTCCCTTCCAACCCAAACTATTCTATGAGTCTATGAATAAAAGTTACACAGGTGTTAACTTGTCTTGGATACAATATAGTATTACTTTTAATCACATTCTATTTAGAATAATAATCTTGTGTAGTGCCATCTTATATTTTGAAACATTGCATTAGGATGTGTCAAATTGCTGCCTTCTGTGCCTTTCCCTAAGGCATCATTGCTCATACCATGACTTTCTCCATTGACATTAAATCAGAACAAGGAATTTGGCATCCTATCTGAGTGAAAATGGGTATTACAGCAGAATGTCATGGATGGGTGCTTTCTTACCTTGGGGTGGTGTTGATGTCCTTCAGGAGTTACAGTTTGCTATATATATATATATATGTATAATCTAATGTTTCTATTAAAACAAACAAACAAAAAGCAAAAAAAAAACCAACCAAACAACAAAACAAAAAACAAACCCAAGTGTTTTAGGATTGGGAATTTGTCTGTAAAAAGAGCTTAGTGAATGTAGATGGAACATAACTTTCACAGAGTCACAGGGATCAGCCATTTATTGTCCAATTAATAAGAATATATGTTAGCACTAAAATATGCAATTAATTTTTCCAAGTCCACAGACCTCTTAAGTCTGTGCTCTTAACTGATCTTGGGCACATATTTCATGCATGTGGTAGTACTATTCTACTGAAGCACCACTGAATTCTTTTAAAAATGAGTAAGCTGTTGGTCCACCTTTTTTTTTATTTTTCAAGTAAGGCATACCTATGTACAGTGATGCAGTTTTGACATATTTTGACTTACAAAAATGAGATTAATAAGATTTCCTAAATATTTAACCTAATGTAGAGTTTTATTTTATGATTTGCATGTCTGTATGTAAATATATATACATAGTACCCTAATCTGCAGATGAAGGTATAAATGGCTGTTCCTGCTGTCACTGATTTTTGTGATGCCTGTAGTCATTTTGGGATCCTTGATGTGCATCATCTTTCAGCAGCTGTACACTACGTGCTTGCCTCAAGAGCTGCTTTAGTCCATCCTTGAATACCGCATAAGTATGTCACACTTTCTAAGCTATGACAAGCAACTCCCTTTTGCTTCATTAAAATCCCTACAGAATTTACTTGTTATTGCTTAAGAAATTCTAAGGCAATTAATTTTCCCTCATCATTCATTTTGCACTGGCTTTTGAGACACATCCCTTGTAAAGGGGTTCCCATGTGCTGGGAAGAGCACCCCTCAGCTGAAGAAGCTGCAGAACTGCTTCTGCACAACTTGTGAACTTGTGTAGGTGGAAAACCAAGGGGAGGAGGGTGAGGAGGCAAAGTATTAACTGCCATCACCAGCTGAAGCGGACATATGTGGCTATGCCTTCACTAACTGGTACTGGTTAGACAGTGTCTTTAATAGGCGAGCGTGAAGAAAATCAGGTAAGTATGGCTGGCTCCATTGACCTTCCTCTTCTGCTGCTCTGATCTCATTTGTACGTGGCTATATCCTATATTTCTAGTCTATTGGTTTATAGTCTGTCCAAATTGTGCAATTTGCCAGAAGTAAACCAAATTCTCATAACTGAGAATTTGATGCCATTCAGCTTTGAAGTGAATCTTCTGCAGGGCAGAGTTGAAATATTGCAAGGCTTTTTTTGACACTTGTTTCCTAACATAAGCCCAAATTTTAATTTATATTGCTTGACAGACTTAGGAAAAACTACCTAAAACAGTTAGCTAAATTATCATTGTTTTTCTGCAAATTTCAGTTTTGATTTCAGCTTCTGATGCCAGTGTCAGGCTTCAGCATTAATTTTCCAAACCATAAATGGATCAAATATGTGTAACATGCGAGACTGAAGTTTTGTCTGTATCCTCTAAAAAACAGCTGGAATAGTCCAGGGCAACGCAGACCACCAAAGTTTATAAAGTACATGATGACAAATGATAAGATAATCTCCATCAAGGGATTTGGCTGATGAACGCATTTCCAGAGGCAGTCAGGCTAATACTGTCTTGATTACCTTTAGGAAAAACAAACCCTTTGTCTTTCAAAACAACCTCTTCCACTGCTGACGATATCTTCTTTTAACCCAATAAACCCTAATTACAACGTTAAAAGGATAGATATAAAACATGAAGTCAGGAAAAAAGTTATCATAGAGCAAATTTTAATCCCCTTCTCTCCCTCCCTGTACCCTCAGAATAAAGAATTGAACCGGAGACTTTATAAAGTCTAAGAGGGAGTTGGCTGTGGATTTTTAGGGAAGGTCTCAGCTACTCCAGAGGCAGATGGAAAATGCATAAAACCCCTATGCGGATATAGGCTTGGGAATAACTGCCTCCTGTTGAAATCCAGCAATGCTGCCACTCTACCAAATGAAAATTAATTTCTCAGTAAGAGAAGTAGTTTAATGCAACAGGCTCCACTGGAGAAAAAAATGGATAAGAAATGAGTTGAGGCTGCATTTGAAGCTTTACATTAAAGCCACTGACAGTCATATTTCCACTGCTATTTACCACTTATAAAGAAGAACCCATGGAAATAAAATATTTGGTATGATGTATCATTTATCGAATATCTTCACCAGTGCATTTTGGAAACATGCATGACCTGTATTTCAGCTGGGAAATGTATGCTCTGAAATAGCATAAGGTCACCATTCAGTTGGCTTCTAAATAATTTCCTTTTACCTCCTGGAGCACTGTACAAGATAAAGTGTTTGGAATTTTGAATAATTTTTATAACGATGTTGTTGCAGTCTACCAAAAGATTTTATGAACTCTGTGCAAATATTCCAAAGCACTTTCATATAGATAAAGAAATTTAAATCTGGAGAAGGTATAGGTTGCCTAAATCCATTTTATATTATAGTTCTGAAAATGAATATTTTTAATTAATATCAAGCACAAAGACTTGTGGTATAAATGATTTGGGTTCCTTTAATTTCTTACCTTAAATTTAACTCCTGAATTAAAAGTATGGAAACTCATACAGAATCAGCATTCAGCACATTGTGTTCATCACACAGCAGGCAACAGTGAGACAAACTTTCCACAGATAATTATGAAACAAAATCGCTATAGAAGTTTTTCCTAATCTTTGCCCATTCTGAATTGACCCTATAGCATGACCCTGTGATGTTGCTATCACAACACCTACATTGTTGATGTTATTTTTAATAGGTTCAATTATTGCAATCTTAGCTGTTTTCATTATTTATATAAAATTATGTAAATATCCATTCCCTTTTCAGAAATCTTTTCAACTCTCAGCCTAGTAATATCCTTTATCAGTGAGCTCTGTGAGTGAGTTGTGCATTGTAAAGAGTGAAATATGGGCTGCGCTGTTTTCAGTAGCAGTTTGTATTGAGATAACTGTCCCTTTGTAAAAGCAAAGCACCATCCTTTGCTGCTTCATTAAGTCAGCACTGCTAGGCATTCTTCAGACAGAAATAAAGATGATGTTGATGGTGAAGATGTCCCTTCTGTGAAGAGATTATAAGGTTTGTAGTTGTGTTGGGAGGGGAGGAACTCTAGCATGCAAACTGATAGACTAAAGCCTTTGTATCTTCCTTGTCTATTCTGCCTTTTTTGTCTCAATGGCCGTTGCTAGTTTTTTTAAGGAACCTTTCCAGGAAATAAGGCAAAAAAATTTTTTAATAAGTGCATTTTACAGAGTGTGCTCTGTCTGATTCATTGATATTTGGTGATCCAATTGTGGGACAGAAGAAATGAGTGAAAAGAAAATAAGAGGTCATTTTGGCGTATGGCTTTGACAGAATGTGTAGGGCCAGAGAGGGTGGAAGCATGTGAGAAGGTATTTATGTGCAAGAGGGTGGAAACAGAAATATACCTCTGAGTTACCTCAGAAGGCTGTAACTGGTTGTCTCTGTCATGAGAAGTCTACTTACAGGGACTGGGTTAACCAGTGCTTAGGGCCGTAGGCCTGGACTTACTTCCTGAGTTCAGTCACCCTTGCTACTGAAGTAACTTTTAGCCCATTGTTTCCTTCTGCTTCCATCTGTAGTTTGTAAAATGAAAACTCTAGCCGGTCAGGCTGATACAGCCAACTCAAGTTTATCATCTTATAAGCAATTCCTATTTGAGAGAGAAACTTGTTATGAATCTGGGTTCTTTTATTGTAATAACCTTTGCTTACTAGAGAAAGCACAAAGGTAGGCACTTTCTCAAGCACAAGACAGATCAGATGAATACAGATGATTTCTCACTTCATCTTTCAAAACGTCTTTAGAGTCAAAAGTCCAACAAACCTCTCAGCTTTCCTGGAGTTTAATCTCTGTGTTAATTTATTTCTGAGTTCTTTCAATTCTGTACACAAGCTTTTGTTTATAGCTACACTCTGAGATTCATTCTGAAATGTTTTCATACTCCTTCCAGGCTTTGAGAAGGTTTGGGTCAGGTCTGTACTATTTTGCAAAAGAATAATAATGGAATTTTACCTAATATAATGCCCTCCAAATATGCATTAGACAGAACTGTGGTTCAAAGAGTGTCACAGCTTATAACCTGTATCTCTTAATTTCTCAATTTGTTGGCTTTAAAAAATACCTTTACAAATATATTATTTGTTTGGGGTTTGCTTTATGTGAAAAGAAAATTTGAGTAATCTATTTTTTCCTAAACCTCCCCAAATCTCAGCTTTTGCATATTTGCATGTCTCAGAATTTACATAAGTGAACTTTTTAGGCTTTTTGTTACTGTATAACTTCCACTTGATAGTTTGCTGCAGTGAAGAGTTGTACATTTGATAAGTTTCTCTGTAATAGACCTTTGCACCCGAATAGTCTTCGTTCATTCTTCAGGATACGTTTTTGTATATCCTTCTTGAAAAATCACCAGGATGAAGGAACTGACAGATGTTTCCATTTGTACAGCATTTTTTCTCATCTTTCTGCAGAAATGAAAGCAAATTTCACCCATAGGTGACAGCAAACTCTTGGAAAAAGAAAATGCAGTCAACCCAGTGTATGCAATTAAGTATACAATGGTGACAGCCAAAATGCAAAAAATCTCAAGCCAATCAAATCTCAGCAAACCCATATCTTTGAGAACTGCAAAAGAGCTATTTAATGTGCGTGGTGATTAGATGAGGAGAAAGCCTCCAGCATGAGGATGGCTGAGCATTCCCCAGTAGCTTACCCTTGAACCTACTTTGCCCTGGTAGGAAGCTGATCTCCTTCCCTAACTGACACCTCTGCTTTGTGTCTTTTATTGGAGAGAACATTAAGGCCTAATGGCTGCACCCCATCATCAGCCACAAGAACTATTGAATGTTACCGAACGCTCCCCACCTTTGCAGAATCACGAGGGCCATATGTGTGATTTCATATCAACACTGTATCTGGAAATCAAAGATGAAATAGTGACTTATCACACACATTTCTGTGGGAGCTGGTGGAAGCTGTAATCTGTGCTATGTACTTTTAGGTCATTAGGACCTTGGTCTGATCTCATGCTTTATCACTATGAATAAGTTATTCTCCAGTGCACAAAAAAAAAACAACATAGGAGAATGAGAATGGTGTTTCTTTTGACTCCTAAATTAGTAATTTATATATTTATTTTTCTAGTAATTTGGTAAATTGTGTAGTTGTTTACCATTACTGTTAAAAATTTATGTTCAAGGAGAAAAACCAAGGCTGAATTTTTCATTTTTTCTTTTCCTTTACAAGCAGGCAGGAGGGCCTTGAGGTGTCCACATCCTATTGTTTCTTATCAGCAAAATATTTCTAATGAAATTAGCAGCAAATGAAATATTTCTAGAAGGCCTTATTTCTTTCTTAGAAATAATTCTGGCTTGTGTCTAAATAATATTCAAACACATTAATAGTAAATGCTGTTAATTAGATTCAGTCTTTTATAATGTGATTTTCATTAGTTACATTCTTACTTTAACTGATTTATTTCACACAGTATGTGATCTTCCAGACATGGTGGATTAAATAACTACAAATGAGCTCTTGGAGGAAAAAGCACATTTTCAGGGCATGCTTGTTTTTATACCTTCTTGAGAATGTTAAGTGCAATCTATTCATTAGATACATAGATGTGGACAAATGTCCATATACTGTAGTAATTGCTGCAGTATTAAATGAACGTCTGTGTTGTGGTCAGAGGACTGGATGCTGTTTTCAGATGCATTGCTTGTATGCTAGAGAAATATTGCAGATGGAGGAGAAGCACTGTTCAAGGCTGGGTTAGCCTATTCACTCTTGAAAGCAGCTTTTGAGGAACTGAAGAGAATGCATCAAAGGTGTCCAGCAGATTTTAGCTGAAGTATATGGCTTTCTTGTAGAAAAAAGTATATGTCCGTCTTTCTTTGTAGAGAAAATGCTGATGAAAAAAAAAATGATACAGAAAGCAGGTGCACAGGCTTGACAGGTCTATCTGTGCCCCAGACCACAAGCTGGACCTGGAAACTCAAAGTTAAATATGTCTGTATATCTGTAGGATGCATCCGCCCCAGGTCTGAGCTATTTGCTTGGGAAATGCTTTGCAGACACTGGAGATGAACAATCACCTATAAAGAATGGGGTGGATTATCTTCTGGGCATGCACCTTCTTCCCGTGGGTTGTGGGATGAGGCTTTCTAGTCCTGAAGTTAGGGAAAATTAATTGCTTTCCTTCTGTGGATCACCTGTTGGCAAATATAAGAAACTGGGACTGAAATCCCTTCTCTGCCTTGAGATCAGAGCTGAAGACTTCCTAGCAGGGTTTTGCACAGACATGGCTTTTTTTTTTTTTTTTTTTTTAATAACATCCTGTAGTGAGGCAATGTAATCAGCCATTCTCTGGTTAGGTCTGTCTGAAGTGGGGTGGGGTCGAATAAGGGAAAAAAACCCCAAACAACCAAGAAAAGAATCAACTGCAGGAATTATTTATCCTTTTCCCTCCCCCTTTTTAATAATAAGGACATGTTTAAAGGAGTCTCTGGTCAATTCTTACCCTTTCTTGCAGATTGTTCACAGGACTCTTGCAGCGATGCTGGGCTCTTTGGCAGCTTTAGCCACCTTAGCAACTGTTGGGGAGGTAAGTAATCAAACTTTAAGTGCTCAGTTTGTTTCTGGGTATGATATCATAGAGTTCTGTGTTTGCTCTGTTGTGACTGGGCACATGACAGAGCAGTGTTTTTTAAGAGAGAGATGGTAAAACAGATATTGGGATGGGGAAGCATCTTGGGGAAAAGTCAGCCTAGCTCATAGACAAGAGTAGAAAAAAGTCAGTTGATGCTATTTAATTCTGATTTGCAGGAAGCTGAGTACAACCATTTTCAGCTCATTTGAGAGTTACTTTAACACTGTTATTTTCAGTAATGTTAGGTTATCAAGCAAACCTAAATGGAAATACACTGTCTTAGACTACCATAAATAATTACACTTCCCATTCCTTCTCCCCTCCACCCCCCTGCTTACTCCTAGTTGATATTCAGTGAAACCACTGACTGATTTTCTCTGTTTTTCTCGTAACTGGTCACCATTTCATTGCTATGTTCCCTTAAATTCCCTTCAGTGTATTCACAGGTGAAGCAGCATGCTTTTGTTCTCTTATGAAAAAGGAAACTGGGGTGTACCATATAATTCGGTTATCTTTCATTTCTGTAATGCTACATAAGGAACAACTAGATAAAATCAATAGCCTAATGTAGGCTTTTGATAATGACCCACTTAGGATGCCAGCAGCACTTTAAATTAGTAATAATAATAATGATAGTAGTAATAATAATAGTAAAGAGTCCTTTTTGTGTACCTTGTAGGAACACTTATTAATTTCCATCATAGCTTATTTAAATGGTTTATCAATTAAGTGGAGTTTATATTTCATAGCTAATCACAAGTCACATGTTTTGTAGCATTCGCTGGTAACTGTATTTTTTGATTGCAGAGGCCAAGTATGGTCAAAGTGGTGGAGTGGATTGATTATGAGACACTGGCACTGCTGTTTGGAATGGTACCTAAAATGTATCTTTTGCTCTAAATGTGCTAGAATGATCACATTCAATATAGAGATGTTTCCCTTTTAAACATTTTGTTAACTGTACTTTTCTGAGACATGTTATGATGAAAATTTGGGCCTCAAGGGACTTCTCAAAAAGGAGGATGATCAGACCTCTGAAGAAGTCTTTTGAAAACGATCCATCTTTATTTTTTTTTTAATTTATAAAATCATGTTGACAACATACTAAAAACATCCTTGAGGTCTATAAGTGGAAAGACCTGTTTAAGTACCAAGTATTATCACTCTCATTTATCTTGTTAATCTTGTTTACTCAAAACCTTCCCCAAACACACTCTACTGGAGAAGTGATTTTCTTTGTCTTAGTCAGTGCTATGTTTAGAGGCAAAAAAAGGCAAACCAGAAATAGAGGAGAAATAGCTGATTAGATTATAATTATATATTATTTTAATCACTTACCTATGTTGTTATAATGGTAAAAAGAGTTGTCCAAGTACTATTAAACTCTAACAAAAAATATAAAATATACAGAGACAAAATTACAATTATATGTTGCCATTCTGAGTTTTTCTTATTTACTAACACAGCTCCCTGCTCCCTGCCTTCCCCACAGTAAAAGAAAGCAAAAAAAAAGATCTGTTGGGAGCAAAGATGGAAGGACAGGAAGCCTCCCAGAAGTGTGGGAAAATGCAAGTAATTCCTGGAGCCTCTATCTTCTGCACTCTGTAGAGCATTACTGCAGAAAGCAGGCACACTTACTGGTTTTTCTTGATTAACCAAATAAGAGATACACTGAGTACTCAATGTATGATGCCCAGTCAGTCACTGCAAATGAAATTCAACATGACTAGTATGACATTTACAGGCTGTTTATGTTGAGAACTAAATTTCACCATATGATGCATTAACAAGAAATATCTGGCAGCTGTAGTGGATATCCTAGTATGATGGTCATCAGATTCTTAGAGCTGTGACCGACAAGAAGGACTTTTGTCAGGATCACAAACTATATCGCTTTGTTTTTGTGTAATAATTCAGTGGCAAGGTATTATCTTTTTCTTCATCTTTTGGTAGATGATTTTGGTGGCCATATTTTCAGAGACTGGATTCTTTGACTACTGTGCAGTAAAGGTAGGCTTGTTTTGGTACTTTTAGTTATTACTGGGTTAATCAAGTTAGTATTTAATGAGATCTGTTACACCAAGCACTATCTTTGATGAACCTTTCTTAGGGCGGTGTGTGCTTGTCGCATTAGAAATGACAGTGGTCAACTTGTAATTTTGAAAAATTTCTTAGGGATGAGATTAGGGATCTCTTAAGGCAACTCTGTTTCTATAGGAGAAAGGTAAGGGCTCCCAGTAGGGTACACAAACATATGGACAATATAAAGGTGAGTTATTCTACTGACTTCCCCAGGACTGCAGTTCCGCTGTAACTTAAATCTGTGTTTTATGCCTGGCAGTGGGAGAGGGGAAATATGGGAGCTATCGTTAGCTTTACAGTCACACATGAAAAATGGCCGCAGACCTTTGCACAGTAGGAGAACCAAAGCTTACAAGAAAACGGTAATTCTGCTGGATTGGTTGTAAAGCAAGTATTACCCATACTGAGGGACTCGTTCACCTGCTGCAAAGCTTAATTTTCTTGGGAAGGGTGGAAAGAAAGAAAACAAAAGTGACAAGGAGGACTGCTTTGAGCACAGGACCCCAAGCAAAGCATGGGTGGACACAACTGCTGCCTGCATAGATGCTCAGACTGTGTACTGTGCCCGGCAGTACTGCTCTGCAGATGGGGAAGGTGTCCCAGCGTGTGGAGGGGGTGGGAAGCCTGAACCACATCAGTCTACATGGGCACACAGGCAGAAGATGGGGGCTCAGCCCTGGTCCTGCCATAGACCCCTTTCATGCCTGGCAACAGAGCATGGCGTCTCTTCAGACTTGTTCCTTCCTCTGCATAATGGAAATGTTTGCCCAATTCCACAAAATGTTTTCTTGCTAAATTAATTAATATTGGAGAGGGTGTTGTCAGAGGTGCATGGAGTAATAAATGCTCTGAGCTCCCTGCTGCCTCATCTTTGGTGAAGTTGTTTTATCTATCATTTTTTGAAAACTAAGCTGGAGTGATGTAGTCCCTTAATTTTGTTTCTATTTGTTTGGTTTTATTAGGCTTATCGATTCTCTAGAGGCAAGGTGTGGGCCATGATTACATTTCTGTGCCTCATCGCTGCAATTCTCTCTGCATTTTTGGACAACGTTACCACTATGCTGCTTTTTACTCCAGTAACCATAAGGTACTTTATTGTTATGGTTTTGGACTTGGTCTTTTATAGCCAGCAATCAGTAGTAGACATGTGTGCAAAATGCTTGTTTGGACTTTTTTTGATTATCTAAATGGAAATGAAAACTTGGAATATTCCTATTGTAGTAGGGTAAAGAGCTAACATTTTCAAAGGGATTGGTTGCCTTTTCCCTTTGTGTTAATAGTGAGCCCATATCTGAAGCCTGTTATACTGCCTTGGCAGCGAACTATCCTGGTTTGTCTCTGTATCTGAACTGCAATAGCACATTGCACTAATTTCTCCCTTGTAGATTAATTTTTTTCCCTGTAAGCAGGGAGAATTTTTAAATTAAAGCTGCCTTGTCCCTTCCTGGCTAAAACCTATATAAAATTTTGTATAGTAATTTATATTTTAGTGAAGTTGTTATCCCTTTAATACTAGTGACAAATAAACTAAAAAGATGTCAAAATTTTGACTGAAAGCTTTGATTTGGAATAGGAGACTGAATTTTTTTTCCTGCTGGTGATCATGGCATTGGTACAGCCACTGGTTAATTCCACAAATTGAGATCAGATATTTGGAAATTTAAATACAGAAAGGTGAATTAAATTATTTCAGATTTCTGTAAATTAATAATATGTGATTTGCAACTACATTTAATCAATGTGTGATTATAAATTAACTGTTTAACCTGAATTTAACCTGTGTCTGGTCAGGCAAATCTGGTTAATCCTGTTCAGTTTCAGAAAGACCGAGTGTGTTTTTAAAATGACCCTGAGTGATGTAATGCTTGCAGTCATTATCACATTAAAGTACACAAAATTCTATTAAGATATGCTCCCACTTTAAAATGTAGTCTAAATCAGTAAAAACCAATTTTGCAAGTGGAATTTATTCTAGACTGGGAAACAGCTGGTGAATGAAAGCTCCATTTGTCTTCTGTCCAATTATATTTTAAAGAGATCACTTTGCCTTAGTCCAATGAATAATTTCACGTCTAGCAGTAAGTGACACTAGAACTGTTAAACACCAAGTTTTCTTTAGCAGATATTTGTGGAATATTTTGAATTAACTGTAATTAGGAATGGACTGAAATCCAGACATCAATGCATCATGAACTACTGTTCACAGGCAGAGCTACTGTAGCATTTATTCTGTTTTCAAAGAATCATAGAATAGCCCAGGTTGGAAGGGATTTCAAAAGACAGGTTCAACAATTCATGGGAAAGGGAGCCTAGGTGATATTATCTAGAACCCTGTTCAGTCAAGTCTTGAAAAGCTCCAGCTATGGGAACTCTGCCATGTCCCTGGAGAGGTTTCTCCAATTAAAAAAAAATATTTTCTTATGTTGAGATGAAATGTCCCCCAGTGAAACTTGTACTTGTTGCCCTTTGTCTTCTCCATGTGGCTCCTTGTGAAAAGAAGATCCTCTGTCTTTGTAGCCATCCTTTAAGTACTGGAGTTTTATACTAAAAGTATATCACAGAATCACAGGCTGGAAGGGACCTCAGGGACCATCTAGTCCAACCTTTCTAGGAAGAGCACAGTCGAGACAAGATGGCCCAGCAACCTGTCCAGACGACTCTTGAAGGTGTCCAACGTGGCTGAGTCAACCCCTTCCCTGGGGAGATTATTCCAATGGGTGACTGTCCTCACTGTGAAAAATTTCCCTCTGGTGTCCAATCGGAATCTCCCCAAGAGCAACTTGTGTCCATTCCCCCTTGTCCTCTCCATGTGACTCCATGTAAAAAGGGAGTCTCCATCTTCTTTGTGTCTGCCCCTTAAGTACTGGTACATGGTGATGAGATCCCCTCTGAGCCTCCTTTTCTCAAGGCTGAACAAACCCAGTTCAACTAGTCTGTCCTCATATGGCAGGCTTCCCAGTCCTTTGATCATCTTTGTGGCCCTTCTCTGGACCCTTTCCAGCCTGACCACATCCTTTTTGTATAGCGGGGACCAGAACTGTACACAGTACTCCAGGTGTGGCCTGATGAGCAGGATAATGACTGCTTTATCTCTGCTGGCGATGCCCTTTTTGATGCAACCCAGCATCCTGTTGGCCTTCTTGTCTGCAGCAGCACACTGTTCGCTCATGTTGAGCTTCCTGTCCACCAGGACCCCAGGTCCCTTTCCACAGAGCTGCTCTCCAGCCAGGTGGATCCCAGTCTGTGCTGCACTCCCGGATTATGTTTTCCCAGGTGCATGATCTTACACTTCTCCTTGTTGAACTTCATAAGGTTCTTGCTGGCCCACTCCTCCAGCCTATCCAGATCTTCCCTCAAGCCTTTCTTGCAGATAGGGGTAACACTTGCGTACTTTTTTTCATACTAAATGAGTTTGTAACACTGAAGAAGGGGAAACTCAGTATGCAGGAAAAATTTATATTTGAATCACTATCAAAGGTAAAATAAAATTTTACCTCGCTTAGTAGAGCCAAATTATCACCTATTTCTAAAAGTTTCATTCTGGGGTTATTTTTATGTTTCTTTTTTTTGTTTGTTTTCTGTTTTCTTTTTTTTTAATATTACTGCCATTGTATTCAGCCCTTGTCTACAGCTTCACTATGTTGCACTGTGCTGTCATTGCCATGGAGATAAAGCTTACAGATAATCCTACTGACTCTATGAATATAAGGATTTATATTTCCATTAATAGGGCATATAAACGTGATACTTTTTTCACTCTGCATTTTGTAGTAAGCTGATAAAAAAATTTAATAACTACGTCTTTTTAGCTATAGTTTATTTTCAAGATACTTTGTTATTGAAAACTGGAAAAAGCTAATGGTTGTTCACATGGGGCATTAATATTACCAGGATAGGTAAACTGAAGAGGTTTGATCCTGCTACATAGCTAACACATCCTGATGGTTTTGGACTTTGCGCTTGGTCTTTCTTGGCATATGTCAGAGGTTCTTTTTTCAAGTATCACTAGGCCCATCAAAAAGAAAGGATTACTAAAGGAAAGTTAAGGTTATATTTTGAAACATTCAGAAATCAAGGAGTAATGAAGTTAAAATTACAAGTAGAATTGTGGTCTTTAACCACAGTTGATGCGATTGGGCCAGTTGTACTACAAATTACCCTTTAACTGTATAATTTTATGCTGTTGGGGAAACAGTATATTTTGTTCTGGAGTTTTTATGTGCTGACACGTGTCATCTGAAAGTGTTTTTTCTGAGTTTTAAATTGACACTCGTGGTGACAGTGTAAGTCTATCAAGTTAAGCTTTTGTGCAATACACTGTTTTCTCTTTGAAATATAGGTTTTAATAATACAGACTTAGACTGAACAGTAGAGTTCAGTCTCTTTTTCTTCAGAACTCTACCTTCAGGGAAATGTGTGACAGCACTACAGTGAAAGCAATCCTGAGAAAACATTCTTGCTTGCCACTCTTCCCCCATCCCATATTAGGTAGAGGGGGTGATAGTTTAAGAGTGGCCTCAATCTTTACAATCTGGAACAGTGTTTTGATAAGCCGTGAGCAGGAACACAGTCATTCCTTATTCCAAAGTTCTTAAGTGTGACCTTAACTTTCAGCCTTTAATACCATGGGCAAAGTTTGAAGTCAAACACGTGCTTCAGGGATGAGCAGATTGCGTGGATCTGTGCGTAAAAGTAATTTGTGCAATTTGAAGTAATCTGTGTGAAGATTGCTGTGTGTAAGTGGGCTCTGAGTTGAAATGGATCATGAGGTTACTGAGTCAATCCCAGTATTTGCCAGAGCACTTTAAGATGCTTCTTATTAAAGACGTATTTTAATTTTTCTTATTAAAGCAGCACTTTACTAAAGAAGCATTAAATATTTTTCAACTGCTAAAAACATTTTGGGATATTTTTAATAACAAGTAATGTGCATTTTCTACTTTTGTTGCATTACAAGTAGAAATACTCATGGTCAAGCTTTAGAGAAGGGAAAAAATAGGAACAGAATAAACCAGATAAACCTAGGCTGAAAGCTGAGGTATCTAATAGATGATTCATGGCTAACAGGTTGCGTGTGCAATCCTCTACCACTGCTCCCCACTGTAAAGTTAATAATTGATGCTGGGTGCAAAGCCTGTGGTTGCCAGGGTAGTTTTCCATAGGTTAGTGCAGCCTGGAGACCATGGTTTAAAAAGTTGCATGAAGCTGAAAATTTGAAATGTGATTTTCTGTGTAGTCCAACTCTTGTAATAGTTGATTACTTTTCATTAAACACTTTTAAAAATGCATCAAATTTGTAACCATTAATTATTGCATTATAAATGTTTAAAAATCTAACATTTTTGCATTTATATTGATATAATTACTATAGCACATATAATGTAGCAGAATTAAAACTTTAATAATATGCACACACAAAAATATTATGTTTAAAATCCTACAATTTTTCAGTGAAATGACTGTATATTGTAAATTTTGTACGTTTTAAGATTTAAGGTAACTTAATCATAGGGTAAGAGGTTAATTTCAATCTCTTTACACCACAGGCTCTGCGAAGTACTAAATCTTGATCCTAGGCATGTCCTGATTGCAGAAGTGATCTTCACAAATATTGGGGGGGCTGCCACAGCTGTTGGGGATCCTCCAAATGTGATTATTGTTTCAAAGCAGGAGCTGAGAAAGAAGGTATGTACTGCAAGCTGCTTAGCTACTAAAATTAAGTGCTGGTGTCGACTTATGCAGTGTTGAACCTTCTCTTCCCCCAGACTGCCACATAAACAGAACATAATCCACTTTTTCTGCCACATTATTTCTTTCTTAGTAGGATGATTAGACAGAACAGAGTGATCTTTTGGGGACAAAATTGTGATGAAGAATAGACTTTTTGATATGGGCTGAGAATACTGGTTTCCTTTTTTTTTGGTGGTGGTGGGGAGGATTTCCTTGTCAATGACAAAGTGAAGAAGGAAGCAGAACAATAGAGGGATGTAAAGAGAGGGTAGCAAGTTGGAATAAAAGAAAAACATGAAAATGAAGATGAAAATTCAAACTTCTTTTTCAGAATAGGCTT
The DNA here is from genome assembly GCF_949628215.1 of Phalacrocorax aristotelis. Lineage (NCBI taxonomy): Eukaryota > Metazoa > Chordata > Aves > Suliformes > Phalacrocoracidae > Phalacrocorax > Phalacrocorax aristotelis. Next base: position 74,625,388 of record NC_134276.1, on the reverse strand, counting down.
TCTGTCAAAAGTTAGATATATTGAGATAATTCAATTCCTTTTCAGAAATTTCAGACCAGAAATAATTGTCCATATACAAAAAAACATGACATAAGAGGCTGCATTGCCCCCATGTCACACACGACCACTGCAGCAGAGACTTGGTCCTTCAGCTGCAGTCCAAGGGGATACGGGGTTGTGAGAGGAGAGCCGGGACTCCTCACATGAAGCATGGACTGTAGCTGGCTCCTACCTCCTGCCAACTTTTTGGTAACCCCAGGCTGTAATGGCAGATTTTAACTTCCAACACTTGGCTCTTCTATTGTTTCATTCTGCTGGGTGACCGGTGCCAAAAAGAAGGCTACAGTGGCTGGTGTTGGGTGGGACTGCAGGACTCCAGACACCACGCCAATCCCACCATCTCCTCCGACCCGCATGTCCCTCTCTGCCCTGTGGACAGGCAGAACTGCTGCTGACAGGCGTTCACGTTTGCAGCCTTCAGCTTCTGCATGGAGCTGGCATTTGTATGAATTTTCCACGCTTTCAGCTATCCCTGCCACCCCTGAACAGGAGGGCATCAAGGCTCACTTCTGCCTCTGATACTGTGCTCCACAGTATCCCTTGGTGTATCACCCATTTCTGGTGCAGTAGGGGCAGCAGGACGGCAGTCTGCTCAGGATGCAAGGGGCAGCCCCTCCTGGGGTGGGGCAGCCCCTCCTGGGGTGGGGCAGCTCTGCTTTCCTTCTGCCCCTGCATGACCACCAACAAGCAGCATGATGGAAGGGGCAGTAATGTTACAGGCACATCTGTAAGGACACCAGGCATGTGTTTTCTGTTTTGGCCAAGTGTCATAACCCCAACCCCACAACAGAAATTTAAAGGAATTCAATGTACTGTATGGGCTAGTGTGAAGATACCTGTGCAAGGGGGGATGAGGGAATTGTAATATAACATTTCAGGGTTTTTTATTTTGGAGTCAATTTTGTTTCTATTGCTGTACTAAAAAAGGGATCTCTTCTAATTAACTGAATACACTCAAATTAATTAAGTACTGTCCAGGTTGGAAAATGTCTTTAAAAGTTCATAGTATTTAATAAATTGGATGTTTACCTTCAAAATATTTGAAATATGCTGCAATTAGTTTGTTTGGATGATGACTTTGGAGACTCTGTAATATTCCTGGCTGAGGACTTGATAGCTAAATTTTATATTTTAAATAATAAATCTGTGTAACCTTTTAAAAGTTCTTTTCTAAAAGAGAATAATTAGCACCTGCCATGCAGGTCATTCTCCTAAATACTCAGAAACTCATCATCTATGTAGAACTTTTAGAAGCAGCTATAAACATGGGAAGCAATTAAGCAATCACATTGAAAGGAAACAATTTTATATTTCTCTTGAATGAGATACTGATAATTTTAGGAGGACTCAGATGTATAAATATCCTAGCAAATGTGACATTATAGCAAATTCTGTATTTGAAACAAGCACAAAAACTTTCCAAGTGTTTTCACGCTGGATTGTTTTCAGATCTCTTGTTGCATCACAGAAATATGGACATAATAAAATAGATCAGATTCAACACAGGACCATGGGACTTGGGCTTCTTCTTTCCTGTATTCTCATGCATTATATCTATCTATATATACATAAATAAAAGAGGGTCAAAGACCTATCCTTGGCTCTGAGGCTGAGTAGCATGGACTGGCTTATGTCCTCACTGCTTAGGGCTCACGCCCTGTAAAGATTTGCCTGGGAGACTGCTGGCAGGAATAACTGGATAAAGCCAAGAGTGAGGGCAGGCAGGGAGCTGGACCATTTGGCCTCTTACAGTCTATTCTGTTGAACTAATATATCGATTCTTAATCGAAAGAACAAGAGAGTGTGCCCTCTTTTATTCAGAAGAAGAAACACAGACATTGTTATCTTGTTTCTGAAACTACTTCTAGCAAAGGCTGCTGTGAGGAAGGGTTATATGATCAACTCCAAACCTGCCTCTAAAATGCATGGTGTCTGCTGTATTTGCACTAGGTAAAAAAATTTTTTTTTAAGTGTTTTACAGACAAAAGTTCTTGAATGCATTTTGGAAATAGGAGGTCATGCAGTATTTTTATAGTGTCTATTATGATGTTTTCTACACAAAATGTCTGGGTTTTACTTCTTGTTACCATTATGGTCATGGTTTTGCCATTCTAGGAAAATTTTCTCCTTCATATTGTCATTGAAATTCTCCTTTTCATCATCCCTTTTGCACTTCTTCTCCAGTGTTATTTTTGCATAGTAAGTACGGGTGTACTTGGACAAATGCCCCTGTAGGAGGCTGAATAGTGTATTGCACGATGTAGATGATTGGTTTTTCTATTTTACTAGGTGCCATCAGAAGGAGAATTTTACCAATCTTCCTGAACTTTTACTATTGTACATCAACCTCTAAAAGCAGCCTAGTAAGGTATTATGCAAGCTCACAGTTTCTTAGGAAACCTTGGATTCTAAATCAATAGAAAATGAAGTGCAGCCTTGTTACTTTGGGTGCAGTTATTGGGTTATAGCATTAGAAATGCTTTACTCTTTGTTTACTATAGTGCTGGAGAGATTTTTCTCCCTAGGTTCTGGGGAAAACTCACGTCATCTTAAGAATGTTTTATTTAAAGTATGTTTGAATAAATAAGCTTTTTGTTACATTTTACTTCATTAAAATCTAGGAATAAGTCTGTTTATTTGTCCTGAGATACAAATGGATGCCAAAAGGATTTTCTCTTTGTAGCAGTGGATAATTTATAATACTGACATTTTCCTTACCATCATGCCTGGAATCAGTGGAACATTTGCATAATAGGGGAGGAAGATTTGTTGTACTCTTTCTTGTTCAAGGAAAATAAAAGATTTCATTAAGAGCAAATGGAAAACTCATTCAGTGAATAAAAAAATTTAATTTTATCTTTTATTACCTCAGAGTACTGCTACTGACTGGCCATTGTTAGCAAAATTATATTCATATCTTGAAGAGGTATGTGCTTTGGACTTTCGGAACTACATTTTTATATGCACAATAGGGCATAAATAGGTTTGAAAGGGTCATTGCTTTCAGAAAGGTTGAACATTAAGTCTTCTACATCTGTGAACTTCACAAGTGTCTGCACAAGTGTCTACAGCCACGTCTTTGAAATCTTATTGCTTGTTCTCTAAGTTTAGGCTGTGATTACAAAAACTCTTTAGAGAATGGATGTTAAATAGGTCTCCAGAGCAAGACGATGGTGTGAACATAGTGTGCGCTAGTGTATCTAGCTTCAATCTGTCCAAGAGGTAATGATAATAACAGAGCCAGTTTTAGCATGTGCTAGCTACTGGATTATATCCTCTTATTTAGTGTCTTTGTTAATATGTGATAAAGTTTGTACTGTTAATCTGATGTTTGCTGAGGATTTTGGGTTTTCAGTGTCCCACTCAGAGTTATTCCTGCCATTTAACAGCAATTCCCTTGCAAATGGACAGGATCAGGTTATCCTGCTCTGCCTTTTTAGAGACTTTCAGCCTCCATGCAGAAATTTAGCATGATGTGGTACTAGTTAGTTATATTTCATGAAACCTTGTGATAACAAAAATTTATGAATAGGTTATTCTGAAAAATGGAAGAAAGTTCTATATATGAATCTATAAAGGTATTTCAAGCACTGGCAGATTGTGAAATGGATTCCTATAGTTTACTAGGCTATTTTTTTTAGTTTCCTGGATACAAGGCTATTAAAACTTTTAATCAATTTGTAAAACTCTTGCCCTTTCTGTCAATGTTTCATTGATTCCTTTCCTCAAATAAAAAATTAAATCCTAGGTAAGGTATATGAAATAAAATTTATGGGTTTATGGCTGATTTCAGATCGTTTCCTATCTCTACATGTAGTAATTGTTAAAGAGTATAGTGCAAGACAAAAATGTAGGCTTGTCATTGTCTCAGATAAGCATTATTTTCACATAACTGTGTTAGGCCATCAGTGATTTCTGGCTCAGCGATGTCATGAGCAGTTCCTTCTGAGACAACATAGATCTCAGTCACTCAGCCAGAAGGGATGTTTAAACCAGTGTAGAAATAAATTACTCTTGCTTTTCCTCATTTTATTATTTTTAAAATATTAAGTAAAGGGAATTCTGTCTAGAAGCACAGTATTTGCTACTCTCCGTATTGCCACACCTAGCTATAGTTCTTGCTTTCTCTTTGCTCTAAGACGGCAGATTTCCTTTTTAAAGGTCTGAATTGCTAGAAGTTAATTTCACACCTCCAAAAGCAGTAAAAAAATCCCCATGATGACAGAAAAATTATTATTTTGGGAAAACTATATGATAATTCCTCCTAATATGAAATTGATATATTTGACTTTGCATTTAAAACTACAAACCAAGGAAAGATGCCCACTCTGTTTCATCTCTGAATCTGATGGCAGTGGAACCTTTAGGCTGTTGTCTTGCTTAAACAAAATCTTTAGATTTTCTGTCGACTGGGGAATGGGAGAAATTTAGTACAATCAGTATAGCCCCAAGAAGGGACATTTGAAGCATGTATTGTATTTATCTGATGGACTGAAATCTCCTGTGAAAAAAAGTATTTCTTGCCTGTTGTGCATATCCATTCTATTTCAGTCTATTGTGCAGGAAAAAAAATCTTTATGAAAATTACATTTTGTTGTATGCAGCAGACATGTGGAGCACTTCAAAGTGTTTTTACAATGCTGAATCCTGGCCCCAGCAGTGCAGAGGACTCAGAAGGTATAAAATGTGTTATCCACGGCCATACAGACATGAATGTAGGCTCTGTGGAGTTGTTGCATGCCCTTTCTAAGATGTGGGAGAGGGAGCAGGAGCAACTGATGAAGTAACTGTGCCCCATCTTGGTATCCTCTGCTGCAGTTGTTCATATTTGTGGTACAATGTAAACCTTTAGCCTCTTAAAATTCTCCAGAATTTGCCAGTAGTGTCAGGTGTGAAATCTGCCTGCTCCATGCCTGGAAGCATATCCTGTGTGTTGCAGAGAGGCCAGTGCTGAGCACCCAGACAAAAGCATCAGGGTGGGCAGTACACTGTTTTTCACCTTGAACCCCTCTGATACCAGCCATAAAAAGAAGTGCACTTGGTAGTCCTCAGCCTCCTCATAGCTACAGGGTACAAGTTGTCCAAGACTAGTGTTCGTCAGGATTCATTTTAACTCGCTGGATTTTATGGATCAATGCAAAGAGGAAATGGGGAGGAAAGCTGGGAACGAGGGATGGGAAGATAATTGAATTCAGCATTGCACTGTCACAGGCATTACTGTCACGCAAGCTCTTGTCTGAAATTAGCATGCTCCATGTTAGAAAAGTATTTGTTTCAGCTGAATTGAAGGCTGTTCTGCAGTCACAGCAGAGCAGCATGGTTTTTTTTTTCTCCAGGGATCTCAGAGATAAGAAAGATCAATGGGGTGATATTATGAAGTTTAACAAAATCCTGAATTTCAGCTCTTGGAAAAGTTTGGGTAAGCTCCTGGATAAGATGACAAAAAATCTATTAGGCTTTTTTTTTTTCTCTTGTGATGGTGACTCCAAATCACTTTTAAGGCTCATCTATGTCAGCTTTTATCTCACGAAGCTGTGTTAATCCTGATTTTTTTTTTTTAAATAGTATTGTGATCTCCAACTCATTTAAATTCCTTTCAACTCTCAGTCAGACCTGAGACCTTCTTCTTGACCTCAACATTTTAGTTTGCATTCTAGGTTGATGTGATTTTCCTTTTCATAGAGAAATTAGTTTTGTGAGTTTCAAGCGGCCCATTTCTGTCCTGGTTTTTTTTTGTTTGTTTGAGAAACTTCTATATTGTGCATTTCAGCAGGAAAGCACAATTGTTTTGCTCTGAAATTGGTGTGATATTCAAAACCTAGAAGCAAGAGACTGTAAATCTTTGCAGTTTTTTGCAATAAACCACTTCCCTAAATTGAAGTTCCATTAACATATGATGGAAATATCACATATTTAAAGTTCAGAATTTCCAAGGATTCTTCAGGTTCCTGTTCCTCTTTTTGATTTCCTACATTAGCAATTAGCTTTATGCCTGAGTATTTCTGCAGAGAATTTCTGCTGGCATACGATGCCCGGTAGCTGGCATCCTTCTTCATGATGTGGGCACTTTGATGCCAGCCGAAGAAAAGCTTCATGTCCACTGCTCTTATAATGACTAAGTTGAAAGCAAAAGTAATTTTCCTTGTTCTGGTAATTCAGGGTTGGGTATATTCTGACCACCTCTAATTACTTTATTGCTCCTCAGCTAGCTGTTTCCCAGTCATTTAGTTTTTCAGAGGATAACATTTTCTTCCAGTCAGATTTAGGCATTGCTATTTTAGCTGGTTTTACAGCTCAATTCCTTCCAGCTTCCTACCTCTTCTTAGGTAATTTTAGAGACCATACAAAACAGAATACTTATTTTCCATACTTCCTGAACTGTTTAATGGCACATTGTCAATCCCTGAGCATTTTCCAAACTAAGGCCAGTTCATTGTGCTTTTAAGGATTCTGATTTTTCTTGGCCAAAATTTTCTGATTTTTCTTTTTGGCTGTAATCTTAGAGGTAACCCATATATAAATCAGATTTATTGTCAGTTTTAAAATACTGTACTTAAGGAAATATACATTTTGGGTATAGACTTTATACACTTTAGGGGCAGGTCTTACAAACATTGAGCCTTTGAAGAATTTTATTTTTTTTTTCATTGCTATTTGTGAATTTCCTAGAGTTAAGAATGTTGATTTCATCCTTCATAGAAATGTGTCCTGTAGCTCTGAATCTTGACTTGATGCCCAGAGGCCAATCTTTCTATTTATAAAAATAGACTTTTATTCTTAAAATAATATTATTCCAATTCCTGAAGAGTCTTCTTTCTACCTTCATAAAGGAAATGGTGGTAGCTGAGTTATAATGAAAGGCTAGCAAATGAACAGGCATACAGTTTCACCTTTTAGTGGCTGGAGAGTAGAAAAGGTAAAGAATCTACAATTAAATAGCAGCTAAGGGTGATTTTCTTTAGCTTATGAAGCTGAAAACTGTATTTTTCATAGGATCAAATTCTAATCCCAGGTCTGCATATTTATGTTTGAGATTTATTTAACTGTCTGCAAACTATGGATTTTTTTGCAAAAGAGCACTAATCTTCGTCTGGCCACGAATGTTGTTTGTGACTTTAATCAGTTTCTTGTGTCGTGTATTTTTTATTATGCCCTGTGGAGCAATGAAGAAACTTTTTTTTCCTTTTTTTTGAACCAGAGGCATTTCAGCTGGGACATTTCCACATAAATTCTTTTAGAAGGAGGCAATATAGCTGTTTTTAATTTCTCTTGGTATTACAGAAGGGTCTATCGGTAGCACAGAAGTATTTGGTAAAAGGCAAGTTCCTATTATCCTTGTAGAGACATAGAGGTGTGCACAGGGTCATTCCATGACTTCCTAGAGTCTCTGGAAAATCAGTGGATGATCTAAAAATTTGATTTGAACAACCTGAACTGTCAGGGGCTTGGACCATGCTGTCTTCCAAGTATCACAGAGCTGTTCTGCTGGGATCACCAGTTCTGCTCTGTGACTATAAGACAGGTCCTTGATACCAGAGCACTTGGATGCCATCCTCATTGGAACTTCATGGACAACTTCTTTTGGACAGGCTAGTCATGACTACTTCAGAAAATCCCAGCCCAAAGGCCAATCCTGATCCACTGTAGTGTCTATAATAGGGAATAATTCTGTTGAAAGGGGCCCTGGAGGTCATCTAGTCCGATGTGCTACTCAAAGCACAGCTAACTTCAAAGTTTTAGGGTGGGTTGTCACTATTCATTCTCATTGCTTAAAACAGCAGCTTTTTAATATATTCTGCCTAATCTTTTTGAGAACCCCTTCACTGAAGGGTTCCATTATTCAAAAATGTAAAGAAATGTGTCCATTTATTAAGCAGGTAGAAAAATAAACAGAATATTGACATATAATATTTTCATTATTGAAGAATATTTGTGAATTTAGATGAAACCCTGGTTCGGATAGAATTATTGTAAAAACCCATGTTGCCATCAGTTTAAAACAAAAGCTGGTCATTAAAATTTAACTATTTCTGTGATTCAATGTGATTTAAAATGAATTTACACTGATTTAAGTGATGAAAGTGAAAGTTAATGATTCAGTTTGGTGTTGTGTTTTGGGTTTTATTTCTGTCTGTGTCAGGAACACTAAATATATTTCAGAATAACTCATAATGATATTTTTTCATTCTCTGAATTAAATTGTAATGTGCTTTGATGAAATACAGCATATACTGTACTTGGAACTTACTGTACTGCTTTATATTTATTATTGATTGCTAAGGTGCAGGTAGTTGGATACTTTTACCTGTAGGTAATAGTGGAAAATAACAGATTTTTTATTTTATTTCCAGGGTTTGGATTTCGCAGCCTTCACAGGGCATATGTTCGTTGGCATCTGTCTCGTTGTTCTGGTCTCCTTTCCTTTTCTCAGACTTCTTTACTGGAACAAGAAACTTTACAATAAGGAGCCGAGTGAAATTGTTGGTAAGTGTGAGTGTGAAAACATTTTTATTATCGCTACATTGAATATGTGCTAAACAGAAACTGAATAGTGCCTACTACAATGTTGTCCTCAGGAGGGAAGTGCCCACTTTCCTTCAGTCTCTGAATGTTAATTTTTTACTAATAATTTTATGTTTAGTTGCAATATTTTCTGACTTTTAGAAATGGATGTTTTTCTGGTGCTAAGGTTGAGGTGTTGACATGAATTATTAAATATCTTTAAAAATTTATAGTGATATTTTGCATCATTTATAGCCATAGGCTTGAATACCAAGGTGTTCTGTATCGCAGCAGATAACATCTGCTTAAGGTGCTGAGTTCACGACTTAGTTTTAGAAATATCCCAGGTTTCCCTTATGACAGGCATAGTGCACTGGTGCATTCCCTCACTGCCGGTTTTATTCTGCTGGATTTTTTTCAGCAATCTTTTCCTGGTCTATGGTCGGTGAAGGACATTTCATCAAGAGTAGAAGAACTTTCCATGTTCTTTCCACCTTGCCTCTTTGGCTCTTCCAACCCTAAATTTCCCTGGTGTATAATTTCTATAGTTCAGTAGGGCTAAATCTATGCCTTTTTTAGATTGCTCACCTCAGTAGTCTCTACAAGTCTTAGTAAAGCTCTTTCAATGGCTGGTACCATTTTGTCTTCATGTTTTATGCCTTTCTGTTGAGTTGTTTTGAAGTTTTCATCATTGTCTCAGGCTTCTGTTTGACTAGTGAAACTTGATAATGATCCCCAAATGGTCACAATTTCTTTACAAGGTAAGAAATAATTAACTAAATATAATTTCTTAGCAAGCTTTGTACAAAGATAGTTGAATATAACAGTTTCTTCCCTGGGACTGATGTTTTTTTCACTTTTGGCTGCAGAATACTTAGGATCCAGGCTTCCACTGACCATGCAACAGATGTTTCAATATGCTCTATGATATCTCTGAACCTGTGTGCATGGTGCCTGTTTGGCATGGGGAGGACAACTTCTTATATGGTTGATATAACTTGGCCCCATTTGTAATCTGTGGAGAAAGACTAGCCCTTCTAAAGACTATTGTATTTGTCTACAATAGAACAGATACATTGCAACCCCCCAAAGTTTGCTAGTCTCTTTTGAGTAAAAGGGGAGTCCAGAGTGACTCAGTGGTAGAGAACTTCATAATAGGTACCTAATTTGGGCAAGAGGAGTACCACTTGTACTGACTTGCCTTGTTCTGGGGAAAATTAATTTTAGGAGTAGGATTTTATTAAAAAGAGAGAAGTGACAGTCCTCCTCTCAGTGGATTGTACCACATCTCTTGAATCCCATCTGATAGAAAGGTCAGAGAAGACACTTCACTTAGGAAGTTGGCTTTTGTGCAGCCACTTGGTTTTGAGAGACTTCCATGCCCATTTAGCACAAGGCATGCTCAGCCTGCCTATTCACAGCTCTAGGGGCCAAAGTCTTTCTCAGTATTAAGAACTAAAGTGTTTTTGAGCTGTTTTAGAGGTAATGCTACCTAACTATTTTCTAAGAGAATTAAGATTTTTGCCTTCTATATATTTGCTTGGTATGAGATACGCATTTTAATTACAGTGCTGTTGTACAACAGCTGGGGCTTTCTGCACCCTTAGAGATTTGATGCTGAGAGCAAGAGAAATAAAGCAATGAACTCAGTCCCTAAAATGCAGAGATGTTTCCTGTGACACCACAAAGTAAGATGTTTCAGGAAGCCATCAAGAATATTCTTTTCCTACCTTCTTGTACTAGAGAAGGTGCCGCAAGGGGTCTTCTGCACCTGGTAAATAAATCTATTGAATATATACTTCTGCATCAAAGAGACAAAAAGACTTTATTTTCCACCAGACAAAAAAGATAGGACACTTTTGGGTCACCTCAGTTTACACTACATGCGCTTCCATTCACATAGCTAGAATATTATCTCAGGTGCCACAAATGCTCTTAGGGAAGGTAAGCCACTGAAAATGGGCAGTGTTAACATGCAGACAGGGAAGCTTTCCTCTCCTAGCTATAGATGTGCCTTAAAATTGTAAATTTTAAATAATTAATGTTGAATTTTGTCTTGTGGGAAGGCATCGTTACCTAAAATAAATATATAAATATCCATTAAAAAAATTAATAATAAGCATTGTGAGCTGTGTATCATGGGTGAGTGATCTTCCTACTTGTCTGGTCAAAGTTAGTACTTCAAAGAGAGACAAAAAGCCTATAAAATAAACAATATCCACTCCCAAGTTGTCCCCAATAGGCTACTGAAATGCATGAGCTGTACAGGTGAGAAGTTGGCTCATGTTCTTATTGCTCCTCCTCTTCTTCACACTGGTAGACGAAAAGCTGGATATAAGCCAGCAATGTGTTCTTACAGCCCAGAAAGCCAGCTATATCCTGGGCTGCATCAAAAGCAGCGCGGCCAGCAGGTTGAGGGAGGTGATTCTGCCCCTCTGCTCTGCTGTGGTGGGACCCCACCTGGAGTGCTGCATCTGGCTCAGCACAGGAAAGACATGGACCTGTTGGAGTGGGTCCAGAGGAGGGCCACAAAAATGGTTGGAGGGATGGAGCATCTCCCCTGTGAAGAAATGCTGAAAGAATTGGGGTTGTTCAGCCTGGAGAAGAGAAGGCTCCGAAGAGAGACCTTATTTTGGCCTTCCAGTACTTAAATGAGGCTTATAGGAAAGATGGGAACAAACTTTTTAGTAGGGCTTCTTGCAATAGGACAAGGCATAATGACTTTAAATGAAAAGAGGGTAGATTTAGAATGGATATAAGGAGGAAATTTTTTACCATGAGGGTGATGAAACACTGGAAGAGGTTGCCCAGAGAAGTTGTGGACCCCATCCTTGGAAATATTCAAGGTTGGATGGAGCTCTGAGAAAACTGGTCTCGTTGAAGATGTCCCTGCTCATTGCAGGGGACTAGATGACCTTTAAAGGTCTCTTCCAACCCAAACTATTCTATGATTCTATGACTCGCTATCAAAATGCTAAATAAAGAGCAAGTTCCTACCTGCTCTACACAGGGCTCAAGAATGAGAATCCTTTGTGGAAGAGACCATATCTGGGAAAAGAATTATCTTTTTGTTGGGGAGGAAAGGAACCCTTGCCATGTCCCAGATAAAACCCTTTGTAATTATGCATCATTATAAAAAATTACTTTTCTTTGTTGCCTAGAAGTATATTATTAAATCTTTGGTATTCAGCATTTTTGTAACTCCCCAACTTTCTTATTTAAAAATAATTCCTTTGGTTTTATTAATTTCTTATTTTCTAATAAAAGTCATAGCTTCAGGGACATTTTCTTGAAATACTAGAGTTATTATATACTTAAATTATCTTTAAAGGTGCCAGATTGCAAGGTGTCTTGAGATAAGCAATATCTAAACAGTCAGAAAACATATTCTGCCAACTGTGAGCAAATCTGATCCTGACATAATAGCATTATTTTATACATATACATTTTAGAAAAGACAATAGTTTTTTTTTTTCTTTCATCTATAAATTTTAAAAGCATATGGTTTGGATTTTTAAGAAATTATGTATGCATAACAATTCTTTATTAATTTTAATAGTACAATTTATTCACCAAAGTGATATTTTTGCCAGTGAAACACTGTACACTTTTAAGAGGCTAGCATATTTCCCTCAATTCATCTATCAGCAATCTTTGTTACTTGTAGCTTCAGATATAGCAGTCTCCCAATCAGTATACCACGCGTTCTTGTAATCAGCTGCTCCTCCATTGCCGTGAAGCTAATAAGTAGCTGTTCAATTAGAGCCAATGCTGAAAAGCTAATCTTTCTGTTGAAATTTTCTGTGAAAGGGGAAGAGAAAGCAACAAACAGAGCTCCATTAGGAGGGAGCCATTGCGATTTGAACTTGCAGAATGTACTCCAAGGTGCTTACAGGGGTCCTTCCACCTCAGGTTGCAAAGAATCTGTGATAAATTCAAATAGTTCATTTGAAGCAGCTGTTTTCATCAACTAAATACCAACCTTCCCTCAGCCTGCCCCCAATTAACAATTAAAGAAGATATATAAGACTTAATTGTGTATTATTCTCCCCAGATTTTTTCACTGTATGCCATGTGCTTTAAGCTTTTTTCTGTTGCTTTGGGCTACACAGATTATTGAGAATGGATAAAACCTAATTTTAAGAACAGTGGTGTTATTCTGATGATACATTGACAGATTACCTCCAGTAATGTGTGTTACCAGTGACTTTGAATTGTTGGTTTTCAGACTAAGCTGTAGCACCTATGCAGTGGAAAAAATGCACATCCCTTCCCCAGGAGCTACTATCTACCTGCAGTAGCTTGAAGCAGGGCATATTACAAAAGAAAAAGACTCTTTTGAGTGTGACTTTCAACTGATAAATCTGTACCTTGTTCTGTGTGATGCAGAAGATGATGGTTGGATTAGGGTAGTAAACTGAGAAGATTTAAAAATCATATACATACTTTCCAAAAAGAATATGTAAGGTGAAATAATAATATGAGTGTAAGGGGAATTAAACTTGCTTCCCCCCACACCTAAATTGAAACTAAAGTTTTTACTTCCCTTAAGGGTTACCAATACATTATTTAGTCCCTGGGAAGCATGACAATACACTGTTATGTATCAGCTATCAAGCTGTGGAGATGTGGACCTCAGTGTTTGGGAAGGTGGCTATCTCCAAGACAGTGAGTGGCACGTGGTCTAGTGACAAGTATTATTATTGCCATTTTTGCCAAAGAGGAAGAGCTTTCTCTTAGCATGACAACAGATTTGACACCAGCTCCCCATTTCTCCTGTGTTGCTTGCTCCAGTTTCTGACTGTTTCACTAGCTGAAAGAGAATTGAAGCAGGAGTGCTGATGCCAGGAGAAGGGGAAGCGTGTTATTCCCTCTGCCGTAGCTCACTGTCTGCAGCAGCTGGGAAAATAGTGCTATGGTAGTGTGATAGTCAGTATGTAAAGCCTCCAACCGAAGGAATTTTCTAATTAATCATGGCCATGTATAAAGTGCTTAACTTGCCAAAAACACAGTGCTATTTCCCACAATGTGAAATGTAGTAACCAGATGAGTGAGCAAATCTGTTTCTTTCATCTATGTGGAGCTTTACAGCTGCTTCTCTAAGAGAAGAAATGGGAGAGGAGGAGGGGGAAAAGAGGTACAAAACTGACAGTGAAAAGATAGAAAGACTAGAAGTGGAAAGAAGTAGGGGAGTGAAACTGAAGGTTATCAGACACGTGCAACCAATAGGACTGTGCTGGGTGCAGACCCAAGATGTCCAGGCATTGTTCCTGGACCGGGCCTCATTTTGTGTGAAAATGTCCAAAGGATGACACAGCTAAGGTGAAGGTCAAGAGAGAAAACAAGGTAAAATGGAAAATATCATTAAGCACCTAATATCTGGTGAGTTTCTCCCTCTGTGTCCCATACTGACAACAAATGTCTGCTATAGTACTTTGTGCTGCACATGATTGACCAAATGCAGGCGTCGCCAATTGTAATTGTAGCTGAACACAAGGTATAGCTCAGTGCTGTCATTATTATTCTGTCCATGTGAACCCCTTTGCCTGTTGCAGCTCTGAGATGCCTGCCTGAGGAAATGCTCCCCAGGGCAAGTGGCCGTGGTTAAAGTGTTAACCGCTTTGTTGTTTTCTCAGGGCATGGGATGTCAGGGTGGCCTCTGCATCCTCTAACAGTGGTGGATTCCATTATGCTATGCCCTGCAGTGTGATGCACAACCTTTTGGTTTAATGCTGGGGAAGAACTACTGTGATGACTAGCAAGAAAGCCCCAACACTGCTTTAGACACTTTGAATTGAGAAAATAAAATAATAATGTCCAGGGCCACAGGTCACCACAGGGCACAGAGGGGCCCCAGAGTTATGTAGCACTAGTACAGCTATGTGTCCTGCTTGGGGTCTGAGACCAGTCCTTAGCCTTATTTTAGTTAGTAACATGTTTGTAACCATAGGAACCATTTCATGCTAGAATCAGAGATGTACATCAAGTACCTAGCTGGATTAAGTACCTCAATAAATCTCAATCCTGGGATGTGTCTGTACCTATCTGTGTAGGTACTTCACTAACTGCACTATTGGTATTTTAATATAACTGTTGAAAGTAGTGGGCTGTCCGCAGTTGAAAACTGATTCAGGTGAGAAAACCAGCAGGCAGATTATCCAGAGAACAATGTCAAAAGGAAGGGTTATTTCAAGATATTTTCAAGCACTCAACTCCAAGCTCAATCTGGATGGCAGTTTGGCAATATGCGTTGCACTCTGCTGTCGTCAAACAAGATGCTAAATTCACGGGAATATGTGGGAAACATTTTTAATCCTGAAGAACAATGTGGAACAGGAAAACTTTTTTTTCCCCTCTTCTCTGCAATCCAGTTGTAGGTATTAACAATGAATAGTTAACATTTTAACTTTCCTACTGGGGATTACAGCATGCTAAACCAAAACTTTCTTATGAATTATCTTGGGATCTAAGATTGTATCTTTCTGCTATATAATCTGTTTTTTATTTTAAAGAACTGTAAGACTTTCAGTCTCAAAAGAGCTAGGTGGTCTTATGGTGCTTGCAGACTTTGTGTATATTCCTTTTTGGATAATATATCAGGATCCAAGAGGGTTGTGGTTTTATGTTTGAAAATGTAAAAAAAAAAAGTCTTTTATTATTTGCACTTTCAATAGCTCTTCTAATGATCAGGATTGAAAATAAGTGTAGTTGTTTACTTTACACTGACTCAAGATTTTTATATTTTTAAGCTTTTTAGATAATTTTTTTAATTTAAAATCCTCTGTGTGACCTTTGTACTGGTTTAAAGTTGATGGAGTATTGCCCGTGGAAAGAGCAAAATGTTGATCTGTCTTTTCTTGTTTTCAGATAATAAAAATAGTATTCTCACATTGCAGAATAAGGGAAATATTACAATTTCATATTATTTGCTTAGTGCATTGATAATGTAGCCATCACAAGAAGGCAGCTGTAATATTACTTTGCCTGCCTTATGCAGAAAAGAAGTATAACACACTGGCATTTTGACTCAGTAGAGCAGCACTTCACAATTTTATTACACACATTTTTCATGGAAGGAATCAGTACAGAAGCATCACTGATGGGAAGTAAAAACTTAGGATGTGATACCTCTTATTTCTTTTGCAGTATTTGTCCCCCTGGATTTTTGTATGCCTACCACAACTTTGGAATGATTAGACAGATATACACTGGTAGGCAAGACCTGGACTTATTATTAACAGCGTTTTGGTGAAGCTATGACAAAATATTTCAATTTACTCTGATGGGTGTGAAGCTAATAGGATCTTCCTGATATACACAGCTTAACAGAACAATTGAGGTTAATTTAATACATGGTCTGTATCTGTTTGCTGCAGAGAGCTTTCACAGAATCACAGAATGGCAGGGGTTGGAAGGGACCCCTGGAGATCATCTTTTCCAACCCCCCTGCTTGAGCAGGGACACCCAGAGCAGGGGGCACAGGACTGTGTCCAGGCAGAGTTTGAATGTCTCCAGGGAAGGAGACTCCACAACCTCCCTGGGCAGCCTGTGCCACTGCGCTGGCACCCTCACAGGGAAGAAGATTTTTTTTCATGTTTAGGTGGAACTTCCTGTGTTCCAACTTGTGCCCATTGCCCCTTGGCCTGTCGCTGGGCACCACTGAAAAGAGTCCAGTTCCATCCTCTTGACACCCACCCTTTAGATATTTATAGGTATTGATGAGATCCCCCCTCAGTCTTCTCTTGTCCAGGCTGAACAAACCCAAGTCTCTCAGCCTTTCCTCATAAGGGAGGTGCTCCAGTCCCCCGATCATATTTGTAGCTCTGTGCTGGACTTGCTCAAGCTGTTCCCTGTCCTTCTTAAACTGGGGAGCCCAGAACTGGACACAATACTCCAGATGTGGTCTCACTAGGGCAGAGTAGAGGGGGAGGATAACCTCCCTTGATCTGCTGGTCACACTCCTTTTAATGCAGCCCAGGATACCGTTGGCCTTCTTGACCACAAGGGCACAGTGCTGGCTCAGGGTCAGCCTGCTGTGCACCAGCACTCCCAGGTCCTTCTCAAGAGAGCCGCTTTCCAGTAGATCAGCCCCCAACACGTATTGGTGCCTGGGGTTGTTCCTCCCCAGGTGCAGGACCTTGCACTTCCTCTTATTGAATTTCATGAGGTTCCCCTTGGCCCAGCTCTCCAGCCTGTCCAGGTCTCTTTGGATGGCAGCACAGCCTTCTGGTGTATCAGCCACTCCTCCCAGCTTGGTATCATCAGCAAACTTGCTGAGGGTACAATCCATCCCTTCATACTGGTCATTGATGAATATGTTGACCAGAACCGGACCCAGCACAGATCCCTGGGGACACCATTATTTATGGGCCTCTAAACAGACTCTGCTCCATTGATCGTGACTCTCTCAGTTCTGTTGTTCAGCCAGTTCTCTGTCCATCTCACCGTCCACTCATGCACCCCACACTTCCTTAGCTTGCCTGTGAGGAGGCTATGGGAGACAGTGTTGAGTGCCTTACTGAAGTCAAGATAGACAACATCCACTGCTCTCCCTTCATTGACCCATCCAGTCACACCATCATAGAAGGCTATCAGGTTGGTCAGGCATGATCTTCCCTTGGTGAATCCATGTTGACTACTTCTGATAACCTTCTTGTCCTCTACGTGCCTGGAGATGACCTCCAGGACAAACTGCTCCATCACCTTTCCAGGGATGGAGGTGAGGCTGACTGGCCCATAGTTTCCTGGGTCCTCCTTCCTGCCCTTTTTGAAGATTGGAGTGACATTTGCTTTCCTCCAGTCCTCAGGCATCTCTCCTGTCCTCCATGACCTTTCAAAGATGATGGAGAGGGGCTCAGCAAGAACATTTGCCAGCTCCTTCAGCACTTGCGGGTGCATCCCATTGGGGCCCACGGGTTTGTGAGGATCCAGTTTGCCTAGGTGATCTCTAACTCAATCTTCCTCAACCACGGGGAAGTATTCCTTTCTCCAGATTTTTTCTCTCACCTCTGGGGGCTGGGATGCCCGAGGGCCAGCCTTAGCAGTAAAGACCGAAGCAAAGGCGGCATTCAGTAACAGCCTTCTCTGCATCCTGCATCACCAGGGCCCCTTCCTTGTTCAGCAGTGGGCCCACTGCATCCCCAGTCTTCCTTTTACTGCTGATGTATTTAAAGAAGCTCTTCTTGATATCCTTGACATCCCTCACCAGATTTAATTCCAAGTGGGTCTTGGCCTTCCTCGTCGCATCTCTGCATACCCTGACAGCACTCCTATATTCCTCCCAAGTGGCCGGTCCCTTTTTCCATACACTGTGAACCTCCCTCTTCCATTTGAGTTTCACTAGAAGGTCTTTGCTCATCCATGCCAGTCTCCTGGCTCCTCTGCCTGACCTATTCCTCCTAGGGATGCACCCATCTTGAGCTTGGAGGAAGTGATCCTTGAATACTGTCCAGCTCTCTTGGACGCCCTTGCCTTCTAGAGCCCTAACCCATGGGATTTCTCCTAGCACGTCTTTGAAGAAGCCAAAGTTGGCCCTCTTGAAGTCCAAGGTTGTAACCTGACTTGTTGCCCTGCTTCTACCACGCAGGATCCTGAACTCCACAATCTCACTGTCACTGCAGCCAAGGCTATCCCCAACTCTCACATCCTCAACCAGCCCTTCCTTGTTTGTTAGGATAAGGTCGAGCAGCAAATCTCACCTCGTTGACTCCTCCACCACTTTCATCAAAAAGTTGTCCTCCATGCTCTGCAGGAACCTTCTGGATTGTGCATGGCTTGCTGTGTTGATTTTCCAGCAAATATCAGGGTGGTTGAGGCCCCCATGAGAACCAGGGCCTGTGATTGTGAGGCTGCTTCCAGCTGTCTGTAGAAGGCCTCTTCAACTACCTCTTCTTGATCAGGTGGCCTGTAGCAAACACCCACAACAATGTCACCCATATTTGGCTGTCCCATAAATTTTACCCACAAACTCTCAACTTGTTCTTCCTCTCCAAGGCATCATCACTGTAAGTGTGTTACAAATAAAAGTGTAACCCTGACAGATTTTAAATTATTCCTGCCATTTTTATTTATCAAAATGAGCTGAACTTATTAACCACTATTTTTACATTTAAACCGGTTGCTAAAAATATAGTGAGTCTGAAGTGTGCTTCATTATTTTGCCATTCATTTTGCCCATTAAAAGCATTAGATGAGGCACTGTCTTCGGATATGGGAGCTGTCCTCCTGAGGCTGTATCTTTTCATGATTCTTTTTTCCTTAATAGGACTTTAGGAATACAGTCTTTAACTGGTTGCTTCCCCTGCCCCCCTCCCCCCCCCCGGTATTGAAAGACCTCAGCAGAAGTTATGTTTGGTGTAAAATATTTTATGATTGGAAGGATCTATTCACTTTTGAGCAGAGGATAGTGAATTGAGCAGGGTTTTCTTACATTGTGAGGTTCGTACTTTAATGGAAAACATTGGCTAAATTTGTTTTCCTGGGTAAGTCTGGCAGTCTGAGTTAAAACTTTTTATAGTGAGTAAACGGGAATTATTTTCCTAGATTTCAAACCTGATGAAATTTTTCTGAAACAGACCACACTGCAATTTTAGGTAAATGGATGCTCAAAATACTTGGCTCTTTACTTCCCATGACCCTGTGTCATTATTGGTGTAGCAGAACAGAGTATTGTGATCACATTAGGCAAGTGCTAATGAGTGAACATGAAATCTAAATATACTCAGAATCCTGCTTTTAAAAGATGGGGAACTGCAGTAGAGGAAACTAAGGGGCAAAACCATGAGGGCTGAAATAACTTTGTGGCTCTAAGTTTGACTTACCCAGAGGTGAGAACAGAGCCCATATCACCTAAAAGAGATCCCATCCCTCGTTCAGGGACAAAACAACTGAAGAGTTAAGTGTGTCTTTATCAAGCATCCTGAAATCTTATGAGAGATCTAACCCTCTTTAATATCTGCACATTACTCCATCTGAGTGTTATGTGACCATCATAGAGGTATTAAATTCACTATTTCCTTATAAAATGGAGGGGGAGCCTTGTAGCATTGTAGATTCTTTCAGTAGCTACAATTAGAGGGGGAAACACAGAGTACAGTGAGGAAAAATTCCAGTTACATTTTGAAGAAAAAGGATACTTGCTGTTCTGCAGCTTCCTGAACAGCCTATCTGCTCAGCTTTCCCAGAAGAAAACTCCTGGGAGGTGACCTAGGTGTGTGTCACTGTCTGAGCTTTGCAGTTTTCTGCCTGTGCTCCAGCTGCTTTGCTGCAGAGTTGAGCAAGTCCTGTAAGTCCTGTGCCGTGGATGCAATCTCATGCCGGGCATCCAAACCTGCATTAGGTGACTGAGTGGGGCCTCAGTTGTTGGACTTTGAGTTTAAAAGCTTATATAAATGTTCTATATTGCTTTATGCAGCATTGTGCAGATTTCTTGCATTCCTTGGGAAATATTTAGCTGAATAAGGCAAATTGTGTTTTGTTGCATCTTTGAAGACCCTCCAATGTTTATGCCTCTGCTTACCTTTATCCATGACTGATAAACTGTATTATTCAAAGAAATAAAGGCAAGGATATTTCAGGCATTTCCACCCCGCCTCCCTCCCCCCCGCCCAAATAAAGAATTTAGAGTCTTATGCTTGTCTCCTAGGAGAGTGGTTGGGCTGGAATATCCCTTGAGGTGAGTTCTTTCTATACGTGGGTTTCACCTTTCTGACTTAGTTTCTGTGCTTTTTAAATGGAGATGACACTTACTTAGTGTCTAATAATGTTTAGAGTATTAATTATATAATATAATTACTAAACTTTATAGCTATTACTATTACTAGATTAAGCTATAATCCATGGTACTTAATTTTCTTTCAGTTAACATTTAAACAGAAGTATTCTTGTTCTGAGAAGTTAGCTAAGAAAAATAATCGCTTTACTGAAAAAGTTAAGCTACAATAGTATGTGGAGAAAGAAGAAAATTTCAGAGGAACGTGCTTTGCATGTCGTTAGTCACAGCCCAGCAGCGCAAACTCGTGTTGCTTGCAAAAAGGTAGTTAATGTATTTAGTGCGCTTGCAAATTTAAAATTGCCATTTTATGATAATTCTTATCATCTCATCAAGATTGGTCATGCTCTTCTGAGTATCTTCAATTAACAAGACTGGCCTCTTCAAATTCTGAGACTGGGAATTAATTACACTCAGTTTTTGAGGACGTCTTCTTTGTTATTGGCAGTTGGGTGGGAAGGAGTGTGTGATTTAGAGAAAAACCAATCTGACTATTAATTGGCAGATTGCAGAAAGAATATGCATTTTAAAATTAAACTTAATGTTTGATAAAATGCAGAAAATATTTTCTAAAATGGCACAGCTCAGATCAGTAGCTGAAACTCCATTAAATTCAATGGGTCCAGGACATCTTATCTGTAGTCTCCATGGTAAAATATAAGAAATGACAAAACCAGAACAGAATAGTAGCATAGGGTTTACATATTTGTTGATCCTTTATTTGATCCTTGAACTAAGCCAAAAATCATTATTTTCTTGTTGGAAATGGACTTTCTAAAAAAAAAAATTGTGAAATTATAATGCTAGGTATATTGCCGTGGTGCCTTGTAGGCTTTATGAATGTACCATGTTGACAAAGGTTTTAATGGTCTTCCATTCCAGAATGGAATTCCCTGACTGAGCTGCAGCTTTCCTGTCTTCTACTCCAGGTTACTGCATACTAAAATTTGCCTTGCTTATACCACTTCAACTACTGCTACTACAGCTGCAGTTCAATGTTAATTTATCTGCTTTAATGATAAACTGCCATGCAGACCTAGCAACGGTAGGATAAATCAGTAGTCTGATCCACCATAAAGCGAACCCTGCAAAAACCCTGCAGGTTGGGTTTTGTTGGATGAATGAATGGAGTGAGCTTGTGCTGGTGTAGCATGACTATTAGATCCCATCTGAGGAGGAGACAGGAACTTATGGGCACGGGGACAAAGAGTCTGAGACCTTCCCACTCAGGGGCAGACAAATGCTGGGTTTATGCTGCCCTAGCCATAATTTCAAAGTGATTGGTAAGACCTTGCAGTTGCATTAAGCCCTTGTCCATGACGTGTAGCATAGTGTGTCATAAAATATCAGATGTTCCCAAACTCTAAGGGTGGCTGCCTAAATGGGTTTGCAGACCTGAGATGGGAGAATTATGGAAAGGCCCAAAGGTTTTTGGCCAGGTTCAGTGTTCTCACTGACCTCAAGGGTCTTGCATTACATTTCTTTTAGAACAAAAACTACCGCTAATACATATGCATCACCTGATGCCCTAATGGGCTATTACAATAAGAGTGTGCATGAAAGTGGAATAGAAGAAACATTCTGTAGGATGACCTAGAAAACCTCTTCACAAATTATTGCTGCAAGAGGAGTCACAGTATAAAAGATGTATCGACTATTCTAATTTTCAAAGGATTTTTTGTTCTGAAGTAAACTCCACAGCAGGTTGAATGTTCATATGTCTGGGATGTTTAGAAAAATAACAACTGAACAATCAAGCACTTGCTGTACATAAAGGCAAGATAAAAGCCATGTGAAAACACGTATTTTTAACATGGACCAGAAAGCACCAGGCCAACACTGCTGAACCTGGAGGTTAGCCACGTGGCACTTCAGACATGGAACAGGAATTTGCAATGCAAGTCGTGCTGCTTTTGTTTGTGCAGGTTTGTTTGTGGCACAGATACAGTGATGCTAGCTGCCCCTTTCTGCAGGAGAGAAGATAAAAGATCTTTTGTAGGAAAATACCTGCTGGAGATCTGCATCTCAGTTAGGTGATGAAAGATTCAACTTTCCCCCATCAGCAAAACCCTTGGTGAAATTTCAGTTGGAAAGGATGAAGGGAAATGCTATGGCAGGATGAAAAGACATGATCAGAAAAGGTGTTGCAGCAAAGACATGCTATCGGAAAACAGGATAGCAAACTGGATAATCATACATCATGAATGTTTGCCAGAGAAAAAGACAAAACCACATGCTTTCTCTTGGACTTTTGATGAGAGACACTTTCAAAGCTACAGTCCAATTAACTTGAAAATTGCATGACAGAGTAGTATAGGAAGGACCATTCACTTGCTGAGTGGGTTCTCCCCCTCCGCCTGCTTCAATTACATATAAGTTTCTCTCCTGTTCAGGCTAGGGCAGCATGTAGGACCATAGAAATATTTCTCTCACCCCAGAGGGCTTTGAAACTTTTTCAAAGAAAAAAATTTTACCTGGGAAGTTGCACAGGAGAGTGTGCAAGAAAGCCATGTTCCAACATTTCTCCATCTAGTCTAGCTCATCTATATAGGACAGAAAAATTTCCCAGCTCACGATTTCAGACCAGTTTCAAGGTGGCTGTCATGAGGAGGAAGTTGCCAATTGAAATAGCTTGTTGCTCCTTTGACCAGAAAGTGTGGAACTGAAGCAGACCCCAAACATGTGGTCACTAGTTTCTTTCAGAAACTAATAGTGCTTATCAATTCAGAGACTTAAAATTTAATCTTGCCATCTTATTAAAGAAAAAATGCCACCATTTCTGTGGTTTAAAATAAGGTGTGGTTTTTTTCACAGCTCCCATCCACTCTAACCCTCAAAGAGAGTTTGTGGGGGTTTTTCTGTGGTGGTTCTTTTTTTGGTGTTTGGGTTTTTTTTTTTCCTGTGGGGAACAGAAGATCAGGTGTGGCCTAAAGCTCTATGACTTTCTTGCTTATGTTCTGGAAGAGAATGGAAAATCACTGCTGATATAGTTGTGTATGTCACAAATGTTGATGGAAAAGTAAATGATGACCAGGATAGGCTCTCTGCACAAAGTCATGCGGATCCTTTGATAAGCATGACCTATCCATGTTTTAAAATAATTTACTGTCAGACTTTGATCCCAGAAAGAATCACCAAATATATTAAGAAGTGGTATATTCTGCACCTCTTTGGTATCTGAGGTTGAGGTATGAATCCCTTCTTGAAAGAAAAGCTTTAGCTAAACACTGGTTATTGAATAACCTGGGACAGTCACTGGGCGTTAGATAGTGTGAATTTACATTTCTGCTCTTGCACTGTAAAGCTCAGGCAAAGATTACCAGTGTGACGTATGCTCATCTATAGACATGAACCATACAAAATGTGAGTCAATTGCTGTTCAGATCCCTTTTTTGTGTCAACAGTGCGGGCTCTGGACACACTTACTTTTTCTCTTTGATGTTTGAGTTCTGTCAAGTCTAATTACGTCTTATAGTCAATCTTTACATGATTCACTCTGTATTATCATTATAAATACTTGGTCTCAAAGGAACAGCAGGAATTAAACACGTTTACTACTCTTTTTGATAGCAGATACAATGAACTGCTAGGGAGTTGCAGCAGCAAATATTAATATCACTGCCTACATCAAAATGTATTTAAGAATTTCTTATGTTATTGCATAGTTTATTTTTTTATATATATAATGCATATAGTTTGTATACAAGGTGCAAAGGCTTCCTCATCCACTTTTTTAGGATAAGAACAACTTGCTGATTGAACAGGGATCTTAAGATACAAGGCCTTGAATTTTTTACACACTATGTTCAACGACATGGAATTTGAGGTGAACAGAAAAGGGTGAGGAAACATCCTGTTGCTTCATCAGGAAGCATTTCTGAAGACAGTTTCTGAAGGGATATTATGCTTCTATTTCTTCAGTGATTTCCTGGAAAATGCAAAGTTTGTTTTTTTTTTTTGCATGCCCAGTGTAAGGTCCTTCCTGAACAGGAACAAACACCTTTTGGTCATTCTCCAAGGCCTTGACAATACTGGAAAAAAAAAGTGTTGAAACTGTTGAAACACAAAAAGTGTTGAAAATCCTGACAAGATTTTGAAGACTGATTTCAAGTGTTAATCAGTCTGTCTGAACTTACACAGGATCAGATATCATTCAGGTCTGCACGTAAGTGATGGTAGCTGTTAGGTACCTAAGAATTAAGTCCTCTTAGGACACCTTTAGAGTGTTATTAAATGATATTCCATAAGACAGTACTAAATTTCAGTTTTGCCTTACATCAATAAAATTACTTGTGTGAACATGGAATGGAAACATGTTGTCCATCGTGAATACAGTGAAGGATAATTTGCTGTAAATAGTGTATATTAGCAGTTTAATTTCTGATGAAAAATGAATGTGATACAATTTTATCACTAAAGGTTGTGGAAGGCATTTTCAAGCATTTGAAGACAGTACTTTTTCTTTGGAAAAGTTCTTTGAGATTAATTTATTTAAAATTTTGGAAAGTTTCTATTTATTTTTCATTCCCTTCAGCTCTGAAAAATGAATAGTAAAAAGTTTCCTAAGTGGAAAATTGTTAGGAAAACATTCCAATCGTTTTAACAGCTATGTGTCCAGGGCATGTTACACATATTTTGTGTGTCTCTGGTTTCATAAGCGTTACATCTGCTTTAAGACAAGTGATTTTGCTTTTTCGTTTTAGAGCTGAAACATGAGATCTATGTTTGGAGATTGACTGCACAGCGCATTAACCCAGCCAGCAGAGAGGAGACTGCTGTGAAATGCCTCTTGATGCAGAAGGTGCTGACTCTGGAGATGCTCCTGAGGAAGAAGCTGAGGACGTTTCACAGGTGAGTGGGGACCAGCATGTTCGACCTCCCCTGCTCTGACCTTTGGTGGGGACAAGCTGCAGGCATAGGCAGTTTGTTGGACTGGCAGGGAGCTCCTGCTCATCTCAGCCTACAGCCAGGAATGATAGAGTGGCTTTGTTAATGTCAGGGGTAATATTTCTGTTTGGTCAGTGAGCCAAGGACTCACCTCTGGTAATTTTAGGCAGAGGTGAAAGTGAAGGTTTTCAGGGATCTTCTCTGGGACAGGACCTATATTCTTAGTTGTCTCTTGATCAGATGGATGTTGGGGCAGGTATGAAGAGCCACCCTCAGCCTCAGTAAAACACAAAGTATTTGAGGACAAAACTGATGTGTAAGGCCTGGAAAATATATGTCCATATGACCCAAATTTCAAGGCCTAGAAATTTCAGGTAGTTTTTTGTTTAAAAAGATCACAAATACATGATAAGATCTTTCCTTGCAATAGTGGCTTCAGTGTAGGTAAAAGCTATAATTTTTTTTTTACTGAAAAGTTCAAGTGTTCTTTAGTGAACTGTTGAGTTTGAAAAAGGTATCACCAGCTTTAAAATTATTTCACAATCAAATCTTCAGTGTGAACCTGACTGTAGGTGTAATTAAGTGTTTATGTATAGAAAAGAAAGAGTTTTTATAAACTAGGAATAACAAAAATGCTAACCTTATTTTGTTTATGTTCTGGCAAAAAAACCTGTTATACTATGGAATCTGATGGCTGAGAATAGCAGTGATAAATACTCTGAAAGTGAATTGACTAAACCAAAATGAAACTGAAATAATTATTTTTTATTAATAAACATGTTAAACAGGCAGTATGGACAAGGACATGTAAATATATGATTTCTTAAACTCTTCTAGTAATAAGATGGCTTTTGTTTATGTAATTTTTGCTGATACTGTGCTCTTTGAACGGAGTGACCATATTACTGCTTAAAGATAAAAAAAGCTGTTAGAAACACCTCCTTTTTAAAAGATTATTAGCCTTTATGGCACTCTAAAGAAGACACTTCTGAAGTATAAATAAAAATTGTATTTTTAATCTCAAAAATCAGGATTCCTCTAGCACAGTACATTTACAGCAATGTAAAAATTCATTAACATTAACATCAGTGCTCCTGAACTGCAAACCCCAAGGCTCTTTGCTGGAGGGCTGACTATGCTGATAACACCGTGAAGTTATTCAGATCTTAAAAACTTCATTATAAAATGCAAATGTAAAATATATGTGTTCTGACTTGTTAATGTTAGCACATGACCCCCGTTTTATCACAACAGGGCACACATTAAACCCTGAAACTGTTAAGGGACTACATATTGTATATAGCCAGATCCTATACCGGGGTCTGTGCTCTGGAGGCTACCTGCTTCTAAGCCTGTGGCACTGTTCGTGTTTGCACACAAGTGGAGCATGTTAGGGAAGTGGAGTCTTAAGTGAACACTCATGGGGATGTTGCTGTTGGCCATAAGAAGGCCATGACTTCTTTGTGGTATGAGTTACTTCATACAGGGGAAAGGATCGTCTATTTGTGATGAGAGGGATTTATTCCAACACTCTTGGTAGAGCTCTAATTTCACCCTGGAAAAAAGCAGGTGTCATTTTCTTTCAGGCAAATTTCACAAGAAGACAAAAACTGGGAAACAAATATTCAGGAACTCCAGAAAAAAGTAAGTAGATGGCAGTTTTTCTCAGTATCCATGCAAGTGGACCCATACCTTTATACAGAGAGACTGCTTTGAATCTAATGCAAATTTAATAACTGTCACGATAGAAGAAAAGCTGGCAGGCAGGCTGGCTGGATTCTCAGTGTGATGGGGTTACTGAATCATGTTTTGTTAGGTTTTATACTTTCGTTCCTTAGAAAAATAACATTTAAAGGATCAATAAATGATTCAGGAGTGTTTTCTTAAATTCTTAATCTATGGCCAGAAAGAATCAGAAGGTATCAATAGGTTGTTTATAACCGTGATGCATGATGATAGAGTATATTCCTGCTAAAGTACTGAATACCAAGTCTAATTTACTACACTGTCTGTGACATGCCTGCTTTAGTAAAGTAGGGAAAAACAACTTGGATAAATCCTGTTCTCTTCACTGTGCAGACAATAACAGTACCTATGTCTTTATGCTGAAGCTGGGTCTGATGAGGTGTAAACTCTGTGGCGGGATTAATTTCACCTAAATTTAATTGTCTAAATGTCAAATCCTCTCCACCTCACTGGCATCACTGATGAATCCAGGCCTGCGTCTGGGAGCTCAAGTCCTTGACTAGGACATCACTGTCCTATATGTCACACCAAAACAGAAGAAAAGCAACAGGATTTCTGATTATGTTTTACACCTTTTTCAAGGCATTGCATAAAAGACAACCTTTTTAAAGAACAGAGACTTGCTTGTGCTTTAGTAGAGATTTAAACTATATGTGGAAGAGAATGGAAACGAGAGGGGAACTTAGGCTGGGAAAAGGTGATTCCCTGGGTTGCTGGCAAAAGTGAGATCAGAGCAGAGATGCAGAATCATGATGGGAAGTGATGTGTCTGTGGGTGAGATCATGAGGAGATTGGCACAGGGATGCAGGAGCTGGGCGTGAGGGTGTAGAAGCTGCATAGAGATTATGGGCTCGGCATGTCCATGAGAGTTGTACAGGAGGCATGAATGATCTGATGTCTAGGCTAGGTTATAGGTTTTCAAAACATACCTGCATAAAAGGGTGATTTTTGTCCAGGGTCACTAAACCACAGGGTGCCTGGAGTGTCCTCTGTGGTAGGAACTACGTTTCAACACTACTTCTCCCACTGAAATGCAGTTGTGATGGGGGCAGTTGAACACAGCTGAATGTATGAAGCAGGTGTTAGCTACCTGTGTCTCTTAGATCACACTGGGCCACATATTCATGGTTTTCCTGGGTATACATGAATTGCTTCAATTTAAATATTTCTGTCTTTTCCGATGAAAAGGAGTATACAATACAGGACAGAAGCTTGCGCTTCACACATGCTTTTGTGAACTCTGTGCATAATAGATGCACAGAGTGCATCTCTTTAATAATAAGAGTGCATTTCTTTAATACAGTTTTTTTTTTCTCCCTTTATACAGCACAGAATAACAGACAAAATTCTTCTCATCAAATGCCTGACTGTGCTGGGATGCGTTATTCTTATGTTTTTTCTCAACTCATTTGTTCCAGGCATCTACCTAGATCTTGGTAAGTTTCATAGTTTTGTCTCTCTAAGTAAAACAAACACGCCCCCCTTCCCTCCACCCCACCCCTGAAAAAAACAGTAATATTTTTCTGAGTCTGGATCTTTTCAGGAAGCCCTTTCCCTTATGTCTCTGGCCTCACAGTTCCACAAGGTTAATCAGAACAGCAGTTTCTCAGAACAGTTTTTCAAAGTACAGTCACGTCCCAGTCACCCCAGGAGGAATAACAGAGAGTGCTCATGACTTCATTTTTCTGACTTCCCAGTACTAACGAGCTGGCTAAACATTACAGAATGAGCAAATTTGACCTTGGCATCATGGCACTGTAGGTTTGAGTGAATGACCAAGATGCATTATGGAGATCAGAAAATAACCACTCCATGGAAGAACAAAAAAGTAGTCTGGCATTATTTCTTCAGTATAGATAACAGTTTGTGTAACCTTCAGTCTCCATTACTTTACCACTAGAATAATTCATTTCCTAAAATAAAATCAGGAAGGCACTGTATCTGTGTGAAATGAAAGCAGCTGTATTCATCCTTTCTATGTATATATGTGCAGTTTTTTATATAGATAGTTGTATATCTGTATGAGGACAGGCTCTGCATATCCTAAAGCCAAAATCATATTAAAGCTCACATTTAATTGAAGGACAGTCATAAAACCTACCTATGCATTGCCCTACAAAATTTAGAAATTATTTTTTGGCTGCTGAGCACTTGAAAGTTATGGAATTTCAGATTTGGTTTTTTTCATGCAATCTGAATTCCCCCACTGCGTACATCTACCCCAGTTACTGAAAGATGCAAGCCTTGAAGAGGAATAAATCATTGATTGAATCGCCATATTCACATTGAAATCCATTTTTGTTATGCACAATATAGAGATAGTTATAGCTGTACAACGGTGATCAAACTGTAAACAAGGCCTTCCATATCTGCTATTCCTATTGACTGGCTTAGAAAGGTACCAGTAGCAGAAGGCTGTCCTTCCTGCTGGGATCTAGGGAAACACCAGTGTTGTGTATTGCCGGCAGCGGTGGGAGGATATGGGCTACTGTATCTGGAGCAACGTTTTTTAATAGGTACAGCTTTGCCGCTG
Source organism: Phalacrocorax aristotelis (assembly GCF_949628215.1). Lineage (NCBI taxonomy): Eukaryota > Metazoa > Chordata > Aves > Suliformes > Phalacrocoracidae > Phalacrocorax > Phalacrocorax aristotelis. The sequence goes on along the minus strand of NC_134276.1, from coordinate 74,595,890 downwards.
AACACATTTGTTCCAGGGACTGATCCCCAGCCTTCATGCCTGAGAGGTGCAGGATGGCTTCTGTCCACACTGCTCAGACCTTGTCCCTTCAGAGCAGACTGGCTGTATCTCCACAGCACAGCAATTGGCCCTGTGTTTCCTCCTGACATCGTGTATATGGGTTAATTAATTTTTAAGTTCACAGTGAGGGCATTTTTGTAGCCTAGTAGAGGTGTGTTTTAAGATAATGAAGCTGAGGGCATGTGTGGTTGCATTATCTGGTACATTTGAGTGCATGAAGCCACTGGGGCTGATGTTGGAGTAACTGTACAGAGCAGAGAACCAAACATGATCCAGACCTTCCCATGCTGCGGTTTGGGTGTGATCCCAGAAATGAATTGGCTCCAGAACTGCACCTTGGTTTAATTTTATCTCAGATGAATCAAGCTGGGTGACTGCAAAAGAGTCTGGGAGCAAAGCAACACTTGCACAAGGGGTACTCTGGGGGACCAGGACCTTGCTCTGGACTTGGACTAAGCAGTTATCTTAACAGGGCTGATACATCCAGCAAGACCTTGTTGGCATGCAGTGGAAGTCCTGGTGCCCTGGGGCACTATAACGTTAGGAAAGGGGCGATGTCAGCCAGGTTTTCTTCCCCATTTCAGCCAGTGCCACAGCTGCTGTGACATCTTCCCTGCTCCAGAGTATTTGTCATGAAAATGGGCGATTTCAGCCCATAAAGATTATTGGCTGTTAAGAAGTTAAAAGGTATACTGATGTATTATAACAGGAAAAATGCTATATTACTAAGGTGTAGGAGGATGTAGAAATTGAAGACATCTGAAAGCATTTGAAGTCATGGTGGCTAAGAACATAAGGCAGGCATTCACATCGGCAATTTAAGAAATCAATTTTCACCCTTATTTTTCTGTCTCAGAAAAGTGGGCACTGAACCATGTAGGATTTCTTGAATTAAGTCCAACACCTATATGTGTTTTTGAAAAGCCACAGACAGTCAGTAAAGACCACATAGCACTGGTTGCATATGCTGCTGGTGAGATATTCTTTCAAAACTCCAAAGCAGTTGGAGTCAATACTAGAAGAAACTTAGTAATTGATGATTGTTTCTTGTCCTACTTTATGTCACTAAAATAAATGAAAACAAATGGCATGGTTGGCAGTGCAGGTTTCTATTATTCACTAGCTGATATTCAACTGCAACCTTGAAAGTAAATAGGGGCTGTATGTGTTCTGTGTAACTTCTCCCTGTTCTGTATTCATAGCAAACCTGTCAGATTAATGAATAAATGTTATAAAAGCATACGCATGATTTCTATTAACAATTAATGGAACCTGCAAACTCGTACTGAGATCTCATTGGTGATTCCTGAATTCCACTATCTTGATGACAGCTGTCACTTATTTATCATTACTGAAGTAGTGCTGCTGTGAGTTTCTATGGATTTTAGTCCTCCAGTGCATGAAAATGAATTTCCTAAAATGCAGTACATCTTGTACTCTGATGGTTTGGGTAAATTTGTTCAATATGTTTTTCTCATAAAAATGAAAGTAGATTGTAGTTCAGTGTTTAATTTTCTACCAGAATAATGTTTATACAGAGGCTGAAGTGTTAGAAATCTAATAACTTTTAATTGCATTTGGTAGAGTGAATTAGAAAGATTATAGAATTCTTTATCAGTCCCCAGCCTTGATACATTTTTCCATTATGAACTTGGAATCATTAATATAATTTGAAGGAACTGACATTTTAATTTAAATAATAAAATTTGCATACTTAGCTGACTCTTAAAATGCAGAACACTTTCCTATTCAGCTTTCTCGTATCCGTTCCTCAATTTATTTAGTCTAATTCTATGGAATATCTATGTTAATGAAAGATTAGTACTGAGACTTTAAAGAAACAGATATGGCAAACTTTAAGACTGCTATAGTGCTTTCATTCAGCACTATGTGATTTTACTTTATTGATAAAGAATTGATAAAGCATCTGAGAAAAGATGATAAAAGATGAAAGTAAAGCCCCTTTGAGGATTGTACCTAGATCCTGTTTTGACTGTAACTCTTAGGCAGGCATGTCTAGAGCTTTGAAATATAATGAGATCCCCTAAAAGAGAAAAAAGATTTAAAAAGTAAAATAAAACAAGATTTTGTTGAAATTTAAACTAGATTTTTTTTTTAATAGAGGATGCTCAAAGTGACTGGGTCAGAAAGAGTACATAAAATCTATTTATAACCTACTTCCTTCTGCTTCTGTGGGGCAGGTCCTTCCTCTTTGGTTTGTTTTCAGTCAGTTCAATGAGATGCTGAGCTGCTGTGAGCTCTGTGCTGTTCCTTCTAGTATCCGTGATGAGGGACCCAACACCTCTGTGGCCCTGCTTTTGTCTGCCCCTCTCAGTGGTCTCTGCATGCAATGCAGGCACCTCGCTTGTTGCAGATACCCTTGCCCTTGCTCCCTTCCACCTCTGGACACCTGTTTCCCAGGGCCAGGCTGAGTAGGAAAGGTCGTCTTCTCCTTTTAGAGAGTTGCAACAGACTCTGCTTCTCTCACCTTCAAGAAACAAGGTACAAACCCAAGAGCAAACAAAAGAGATATTGCCTGTTTCAGAGAAGAGATACCATCTTTATTTTGGCTGCAGAATGCTGGAAGCTGGGAAAGTATGCCAGGAGAAATGTAACTGTATATTTGCCTTATTTGTAAATTTATTCCCACATTATTGGCACTACTTTCCTTGTTGCGGACAGGACCCTTTCATAGGTGAATCTTTGGTATTACCATCTATGGCTGTTCTCATGTTCCTTCGATGAATTAATTATTTATGCAAGGGAACAGGGAGAGATTTTTGGACTCACTGAATTCTTGATTTCAGGACTGCTATTTGCTCTAGCGCTAGCAGAAGACAGAATTTCAAATCATAAACCTTGAGGGAGCTATCTTGGCTTTCCTTTTTCTTCTGCAGGGGAGTTATATCTTCACACTATTACCTGAGCCCATTCTGGTATCTTTGGTGCCATGGATGCCTGTGATCCTTCAGACATCATTGTGTAAGATAATTACCTCAGCTGCCCTTAAAATAATCTCCAGAGGAGGTTAATAATCAGTGGAGGTGATCAACAACTGTTTTATCTGACCTACTTTAAAGGTCTAATTCATGAAATGATTCACCTTACCCTATGTCACTTAACTCTTTATATGCCAGAGGGTATCTTCTCAAGCTATGCCAAGTTTTAGCCATAGATACTTAAAAACAAAAAGCACAATGGCTAGATGGACATTTGGCTTGATAATTGATTTTTTTGGGGTTTTCATTTCTAACTAAAATCAACTTTGATATTGTTAGCAAAAAACTCAAACTTATGAACTTTTAAAAAATTTATGGTTTTATTCTTTTAACTAACTAATATGATCACTATGACCTTTCTGGGTAGTAGAACAAGTTCTATAAATCAACACTCCATGTCACTTCTGTCAAGCAGACATCCTAGGTTTAAGTTTTCCTCATCCTTTCTCTGAAGTTGAAATCGCTCAATATTTACAGACAAAGGTTGTCTTGTTTGAAGAGACCTTGTTTGTGTAGTTAAATCTACCATCTCTTGGAAACTCTCTTTTGCCTTCTATATTCACTGTGGTTTAACTTCTGACTGTAGGCTTCATCAAATTCTGCTGCAGGCACTTCTGAGGATCTGAAACTCAGTTTTTGCAATTTATCTTAACTAGTTGTGTCTTGCATCATTGAGACATTTTAATATTGTGACTGAAATAGTGGAAAAGTAGGGAAACAACTGTTTTCACTTAATTTAAATTGATGTCTGTTTGTTTGGTAGGCCATGTTGTGCAGTGCTGCTTTTTATTTTATTGCCAGAGCATTAAAGAAGAAACGTAAGCAGTTGCTGTAGATACAAAAGATGCCTGTTGTACTGTGACTCCTTTGGATACCAGTTGGCATATTTTCTGACTCATTTCCACAATTTACAGAAAAAATTATTGAAGTTCACTTGAGAAATGAAATACCTTAATTGGAAAGAGCTTTAGCAGAACAACCCCCCCAAATTATGTCTACAGAGAATTTTATGCAAATTGCAGCAAAAATTGTCTTAACCTGCAGAGAGGAGCGACACCTCGAATTCAGGCAAGTGGACTGGATCTGAGGTTTCTCCCATATACTTTCTTTTGATTTTCATCCTGCTTTTATTTAAGTGGACACGTACAATTTTCAAGTTACACTGTAACTTATGTAGGTGAACTAATAATTTTAATAGAGTTGGAACTGAGTGGCCCTTGTCTGGTAGCTTGCTTAGTGATGAAGCAAGGGCTGCACTGCCCTAGACACCTTCACAAACTTGCTTAAATATGCTATTGAATCGCAGAATATTGGAAGTTCCAAATGAATATTTACCTGGCTTAGAAACACTAAAGCTAGTTCTCCATTGCTGCAGTCTACTAAGATTTTAACAACTAACTTAATCCATTTTATTTTCTGCAACATTCTCAATAAGGAACACATTGCAACAATGATTCTTCCCTAACTTGAGGCAGAATGGGAGGGTCAGTACATGTAAAGGCTTCCGTGGGTTAGCAGTGCTGTAATGAACAACAGAAACCTTAAACTTAGAGATCTTTGACTGAATTATTTAATGTTATAAACAAAAAAAAGAACTAATAATTGCACAAGTGAAATAAATGTAGTCTGTGTGGTTTTGTTCTGAATGTGCAGCCTAGGAAGCTGCCTAAGAACTCTAATAAGCTTTTGTCCCCAGCTTTTAGCTGGGCCCTGGGACAGAGTATGTATGTGCATTTGAACTTGTGCCAAGATGTTTCTTTAGAAGGGTGAAAATATTTTTAAACTTGGACTACTGCCCCATAGCTCCATGAAGGAGATCCTGCCTCAGAGCATGCGGCAGAAATTCTCAGGTCCAAAAGATTTATAAATGGTCACAGAGAAGAACGCAGGGCTGAGAAAGATGTGGATAGATCCCATTAGTCTGAAAGGGGTGTTCACATAGAAGCATCCAAAGGGTCTTATTTTTATACTTTAAAATGTTATTCTGGAACTTTTTTCTCATCTGCTATCAGCAATAAATAGATTAAACCCTGTTATGCTAGTATCCTGTGTAATGGTGGAGTTGTATAAACCTGACACTGTTTACAAAATAAAAAAAATTATGTGTGCAGAAACAAACAAACTTGACTCTAAACATTTAAGTGTTTGTACCCATAGAGAGGGAGAAAAAGAGAAAGCATTCATATTTTGGAAATACTTGGGTTCAGGTTGTCGTGGTTTAGCCGGCAGCTCAGCCCCACACAGCCACTCGCTCACTCCCCCACCGGTAGATGGGGGAGAGAATCAGAAGGGTAACGCTCGTGGGTTGGGGTAAGAACAGTTTAATAATTAAAATTAAAAGAAACGACAACAGAAATGCAATGTAAAGGAGAACAACGAGAGGCGCAAAGCCCCAGGGGAGGGGGGAAGGGAGAGGGGGAAGGAACCGCCTAAACGAACCACGCTCACTGCCCGACACCGCGCCGCTCCCGCGCTGCCACTGCCCCCCCTCCATGTACTGGTCATGGTGTCACGTGGTATGGAATGAACCTGCCATTGGCCAGTCGGGTCAGCCACCCCCACCATGGCCCCGCCCCTCCCAGCCCCTCCCCCCACCACGCGGCAGAGCGCGGGAAGATGGAAAGGTAGCCGACCCCCACAGTGAGGAGAATTAATCCCTTCTCAGCCAAAACCAGCACACAGGTTAATTTGCTCAATAATTCATTATTCATTAATGCACACTATATATAATATGTATAAATATATTCAATTATATTTATTCATTGTTCATTATAGTGTTACTGAGAGGTTATTTTATAAAATGTTTAAAAAAAAGAGATCCATTTAATAAGATGGCATATAATTGTTTAGTGCTTAAGAAAACAGAAAATCCTGGTGAGACTGACAGCTATTAAGCTATAAAAACTGGTGAATGACATAGTTTTAAGAAAACATAGGCTTAATGACAAAAACCACATTGTTCAGTTTAGCACATCTTGTATTTCACATCTTATATCACTTTATCCTCAGTGTAAAAAGTGCACATTTTCTCTTTAATTTATCACTGATCTAACATTTACCTCCAGATTATCTAGGGTCTGTGATATTAATCAGTTTTAGCCGAGGAAAGCTTGCAGGTATTGACTGCTAAGTCATGGCTCAAATGATACTGAATTATCAACTGTATTTAAAGCTGTCACAGCCAATATTTTCTTCTCTTTGTCTTTTTGTTTTTCTCCTTGTATTTTTATTTTATTTTATTACTTTGTAAAGCTTTCCAGCATGGCTTGATAAATTAAGGACCCAGATGCAAAGCCTGGGAAGCAACATTTATGGACCTTTTCTATGCAGCTAAAAATATCAGCTCGAATAATCTGTGGTTGCCTGGAAACTCCTTCACACACTGCAGTAAAATAGATGGTTTTGGTCCTCAAAATGTTTGGATTAGGGATGCCTCCCCTGTATATGGCAGTAAGCTCCTGCTTTCAAACTAGCAGAGGTGATGCTACGCTTGTCATATTGTGGGCAAAAGGGGGAACATTTCTTATATCTGGAGCTAAGAATTTATTGTTAGTCTAATTAAAAGATGTGTCAGTGTAAACAAAACTCAACAAACAGTTATTGTTAGTCCTCTTACAATAAAACTAACACTTACAGTCCAAATTATCTAATTAATACAAAACAAAATCACTAAAAATATACAGTTAAAGCGGTTCAAAAAAAAAGATTTATCATCAGATGAGTCTTTGATGCTTTGCAGGGTGCTAAGGTTGACAAATTTAGGCTGGGAGGAGTCACAATAAGGCATTGATATCTTCAGGTCACTGCTGGCATGAGCATGATAGGGGTGTCTTCCTCCTCTTTACCAGGAGGTGAACATTGTTTATGTTGATGGTTTCTTCCTCCCTGTGCTTAGGTCCACTTGAGCCCATTTGTATACATTTTCTAAAGCTTTACACTTTGCTTTCTCAAATTTGGTCTTCAGCTCTGCATTATACCTAATTTTATCATACATGATGTGCTATATGTATGTTACATCCTTGTTCCTTGTGCTTTTTGTTACCCCTAAAATGGGTTTTGACCATCTCCTAGGTTTGCTCTATCATCTCTAACTAACCACTGTTGAGTTGCTGATAAACATGGGGCCTTTGGTATCATCCTGTGCATCCCTTTTTATCTGCAATTACTCATCCTGTGCATTCTTGTCTGTGGCAGCTTCTTTCTCCTCTTGCTGTTTTCCAGTAATGTTCCACCTATATGAAGTTGTGACACTGCTTTCCATGGCTAAAGTGGCTTCTTTAGTTCCTGACCTGATAATGGTAAACAGAATAACAAATTGTAGCATCTGTCAAGAGAGTCCAGCCTAATGTAGTAAGATATGGTAAGATTAGAGCCGTGCTTTAAGGCACTCCTCTTTGAAAATCCTCAACCCTTTCTGGAGACCTGTCCTGGTCCTTGCAGTTGTGCTTGCAAGGACTGATCTGCAGCCCTTTTCCACGGGTGGTGTCAGGTACAACTGCCTCCCTGCTCTTGCTTCATTCATCTACTGTTTTACCTGTTCTGGCGTGCAGCAGTGGTGGTTTAAGTTGTCTGGTACTTTTACATTGAGGTTAAGAAGAGCACTGGATGGGACTGACCTGCTGGCCTCTGAGGATGTAGTATGGAGATCTGATTGCACCGTGAAGATACAAACTGTTGTTTTAAAATGAGAATGGACATAACTGTATTTAGGAGACTTAGTACATCTTTGATTCATAACAAAAAAATTCCTCATACAGTGTATATGAATATGAGTTAAAAATAAATTTGACAACCATTTTGTAATAATAAGAACCTTGGAATGGAGCTAAAGTGATGCAGTCAGCCTTGACTTGGACTCAGAAAGTCTTGTCCAGAGCTTAGTTATTCCTCCATCTCAGCATAACACTTTGCTCCCAAAAATAAGAGAGACCTGATTTTCATGATTCTTGCAGTCTTAATTTCTTTAGGATAGTTTTCAAAAAATCCTGTCCTTGAAATTGCACAGTCATTTTCACAAACATGTAATTAAGCATGGAAAGTATCCTCTGTCCTTGCAGCTGCCCATACACTTGATGAGAAAAAACCAAGAACCAATAGCAGTTGTATCTGCTAGTGCAGCTTTTGTGCTTTATTGCTTACTTCTAGAAAAGTTGACCTTTCCTCTGTCTTGATATTTGCATCTTCTCAAGTTATTTTTGGTTCACAAGGGTCAATGAGGCTATGCAATAGAGTGTGTTTGCTTGCAACGACCTTTACTGATATAACTGTAACTTTTTTAGACTTACGGATTGGTGCAATATACGCAGCCTAGCTGTAGCAATCTCTAACCAGGGTTACTTTCTTACAGTGTTCTGTCCTGAATGCCATCCTATCTCATCTATGAAATTGCACATGGAGAATTAGCAAAGTTAGGTGTTGACCTTGCAATGTAAAAGCAAATGCGATTTCTGCATTCAGACCTCATGGTATTACAGCTATGTACCAAAGTCCAGCCCATCCTTTCCTAATGCACATGTGCTGATCTGTGATTCAAGAGCAGCTAGTCCTCTGCCTCCTTGTGTTATGCTACACTTCGGGTTTTTAATGTTGCAATTACCTTCTATCAGCATAGGTTTTGGTTTCTTTTGCCTTGTGTGGGGTTATAGTTTTCACCAGCTTTTGTCATGTTCTTTTAATCCTCTTGTATTGTACCAAGCATTTCCTGTTGCAGTGCAAGCTGTCCTGATGGACTGTCACCATCACAGTTCTGTCCCCGAGGAGCAGCCTTAAACTATGGTGTTACAAATAACGCAGAACAACTGAAAATTACTTCTATGAAGCTAAGTGTATGAAAAGATACTGCTCAAAAGACCATCAAGTTTCTTTGTAAGAGGGCAACTTTATAAAAAAAGAATATTAAAGAGAAAACTGTGCTTATCAGTTGACAACATATATTACTTATAAACTTGCAGCAAGAGTTCAAAATGTATATTTTCAGGGCTGCCTGATAAAATAAAATAAAAAATTACAGAAACCAAAATACAGGGCATTTTCATTCACATTCAGAACTACTGATGAAACATATTCCATGAGTAGAGCAAGGACTACTGGAAATATGTCTTTGATTTAATTTTTTCACCCCAATATTTCTATATGCTTGTATAAGAGTATAATTGAATGTATGGTTTATGTAACATTACAACTACACCATAGCATATGAAGGACTGGCATACATCCTTAGGCTAAATTTTGAAGGGTTGTGGAGTTAATCAGACTACTTCTGATTAAGCTGTTGAAACACAGTGATGGATTCCTCATATATCCAATAACATGCTGTGCAAACAATTATTCAAAGGTAAACACCAAATATGTTTTAGCTGGCAAGCCTGCAAGGGACATTGTGGGCTAAAAGGGATTCTGTGGTTCACAAAAAGTTGCTGTGGCAATTTTGACAAATAGAGAATTGGTAAGATCAGAGAAAAAGAATATTATACTTTTCTCAGTAACAATGCCTAAAAAGTCAGTGTGTCCCTCCCATTGTCTGCAGGTAGGAGTATCGTAGTTTCATCTGGCAGAGGCTGGCCTAGGTGATTTTTAAAAAAACTCTACTTATTTCACAACCACTGTAAACATGTGACCCTGAATATTGTGTAGCCTGAATCCTCCTCACTGCTGTTACACCTCATTTTCATTCCCTCTTGTCCTACCCACTACTGCCACCACAAAAAAGTTGCCCTCTGCCCTCTAGAGCAGCCTGGTACATACCCAAAGACTTGCCAGGACCTCTTTAATCTTCTTATCTTTGACCTAAATATCCTGGATTCTTTAAATTTTTCTTCAAAAGTCAACTTTTCAAATTGTTGATTGTGCTTACTTCTCTGCCTTGGATTTCCTAATCTATCTTACTTAAAGTATACCTTCTCAGGGTTTACCAGGGATGAAGAGAGCAGAGGTTGCTTCACAGAATTCACCATTTATAGATGTGGCTCTGTATTTCAGTGGGCCATTTGGTTCAGTTGTGATCCACTGTATTTATTGAGTCTTTTCTGCAGGACTGTTAGGCATCTGGTTGCTTCTCACTCTGGATTTGTGCAGTTTTAACTCTTCCTACCTAAATGTAGTACCCTGAGCCTGTCTGTCTTGAGCAGCATGCTGTTTTGCCCTGGGCAGAACTGAGACCGGGAAATGTTATCCTGACTTTGGTTTTCATTGCAAATGTCTCAAGTGCCATTTCAGTTTCCACAAAAATGAAGTTTCTGTGTACCCTCAGTATTCATAAATACCTTATTTCAAATTCTCTGCACATAAAGTGAACATACAGTGTCTACATGTTCACATTGTTAGGAGGAAGCTTATTATGCTTTTCAGCAGGTAGTAGGTCAGACAGAATTACTTTTACTAAGGAATATAAATTTTTCTTAATGAGCATTTGAAAGGCCTACCGATTACACAGTAATTTTTTTCTTTCATTTCTTTCTCGTTCACCTACCTTCCTCCCACATATTATAGACCTTGATTCTATTAGATTGTTTTCTATTTTCAAGTTCTTCTGCTCGATTATTTCAAAATAAGGGGTTTTTTGGGTAGGATTGCAATTGTATTCTGTTCACCATGAGCTATTTATTTTACCGAAGGTGGTTTTCCCTACTGGGTAAAGTGTATGAGAAAAGCAAAGCACTCAAGCTATTTCTACTGTACTTTTTTTCTGGTCCCAAACAAAAGACACGGGAATCTTTTCTATGAAGAACGCATTATAAATTTGCAAGGTGCATTTTATAATAAAATTTCATTTTATTTTTCCTAAAATAAATAGAAACTGTCACTGTCTTCGACAGATACCGTATCAGTGCAGAAATGGAATTTAGATTCAGTTTCTCTCCACATTATATTTCCAGAACATCAATTGTTGTGAATCAGAGGCACTAAAAGGCAGTAAAGGAAGTGGTCTGTGGAACTATAAATGGGCTTTGCTTTCACTATAGTAATGAGAAGTTATTTTTTGAAATTATTTCTAGTTATCTTCCTCCTGGCTATCTTTTGTGGCCCAGTAAGCTAGAAAATATATGAACAGAAAAGCCAGTCTTTAATGTAACCTGGTACTTTCAATTCCTCAAAAAGGAAGGAATAGCTTCAATACGAATCCAGGGCAAATGCAAAGCTACCCAAATATATAAACCACTGATATGGTATCGTCACAGTCATGAACATACTTAGAAAGGCCTTGGAAAAGCCTTAGAAAACATGCCCACTTAGAAAGGCAGGCTGCCCCGTGTTCATTAGCTTTGTAGTTAACTTTGATGAACAGTTCAGCGGAGAGCAGTCAGTCAAACAGTGACGGCATACACTAACTACTGCGGCTTTCAGGCTTCAGAAGATGTTACTCTCATCCAGCTGCAGGTTGTGTGAAGCCAAATTGTGGTACTAAAAGGCACTGTGAATGGAGATCTTGCATGAGGACCCCCGAATTCCTTGAGAGACTTCCTCTTTCCTCTCCCCTTCCCTGCACCCCTGTCCTGTGCCCTTTGTCTGAGAGATGGGTAACTGTATCTCTTCTTTGCAGGCATAGCAAGGAAAGCAAATGTACTCTGAACAGACTCTGTGTGTAGACTGAAATAAGCTCTGTGCACTCAGAATTGGCAGCTGGCATGTTTGAGCCCCCAGAGAGCTGTACTTGCTGGAGCACTGCAGGAAGACACATCACTTGCCTGTCCATGTTCCCAGGGAACAATATTGTAAGGCAGGCCACTGTTCTCTCATGCAAAGCTGCATTTGTGGAGCTAATGCATGCTGGTAGCAGTCGTGGTGCTAGAAAATGCCTGGCTCTATCCACCTCTTGTCCAATGCAGTTGCATTTCATTAGCTTTAGCAAATAATTGTTATCGCCATATAGCATGTTCATGTTGATTTGTTTTCACTGGAGGCCGGAGGGTAGAAATAATGCCAAGATATTATCACAGATCATTCCAGAACTATTGAGAAATTGCTGTTCTTTAATTCTTCACTTTGTTGTACTTACATACAAAATGTATGTGACAAAATGTAATGTTGTCACCTACATTTGTACAAAATAGCAGTAAAATTCTGCTAGTAAGCTCCTGATCTGCACACATCTATGTCCCTTTGCAGTATTCCTCTAACAGGAATTGCCATCATCTTTATTTAAGGTGGAGCTGGGCCCACTCTACTGGAATTCAAAGAGCAGCCAAGACAACAGTCAGAAGAAAATTAGGCAGTGCATTTCCATAATCCCTTTCTTTGTGTTCAGAGAAAATAACGATTTAATTTGCATGGACAGATTAGCTTTGTTTTTGGAAAGACAGTAAATTGACTACGCTAGCAAAAAGGCATGGTAGACAGGAACTGACTGTTCTCTCCTCACCTTCTCTTGCTACTTTGGGAACTCCCTGTGGTTTGCAACTGTTTTTTCGAAGTCTATACAGAATCACAGAATGGCAGGGGTTGGAAGGGACCCCTGGAGATCATCTTGTCCAACCCCCCTGCTTGAGCAGGCACACCCAGAGCAGGGGCCACAGGAACGCATCCATGCGGGGTTTGAATGTCTCCAGGGAAGGAGGCTCTACAACCTCCCTGGGCAGCCTGTGCCACTGCTCTGGCACCCTCACAGTAGAGAAGGTTTCTTTCATGTTCATCTGGAACTTCCTGTGTTCCAGCTTGTGCCCATTGCCCCTTGGCCTGTCATTGGGCGCCACTGAAAAGAGTCCAGTTCCATCCTCTTGACACTCACCCTTTAGATATTTATAGGTGTTTATGAAATACACATACCCAAAGGCTGGTGTACAAAAAAGTTCATACGTTTTCTGTTTATGCCAGAATCCAGCATTCATCCTGAGCAGTACAGAGTATTACCACTCCTAGATCAGCCCTGGTATCTCTTTTCAGTGGGTGGTAAAAATGTCATTCTTCACGAGAAAGTTCAGGACCAGCTATTCCTACCCTGCTCTCTTTTGTGGTTGTTTTTGCTTTCCTCCTCCCCTGCAGTATGATGCTCATACATAAGCTATTTTTGACCATACACTCTGATTAGATCACTGTGACCAAAGCAGGGAGAAGACTTGCTCAGCTTGCAGCATGGCAGCATTTGGAGGTAGGCAGAGCTGGCCATGAGACATGGTTTTTGGATCCAGTGAGGCACTCAGATCAGATTTTAATCAAAATATGTATTGGGAGTAATGTAGGAGCTGATGCTGTGAGATTTGGGATACAAAATTCCTTCAGTTTTCTGCTCTTTCCTTAGCTTTGGCTGTTTCCAACTATATGGTGGTATTTCTGCTGACAAACCATTAAATTTCCTAGACCTTCATACCTGTTTCCTTACAAGGATTTCCCTGCCTCACCCTGTAGACTAGATTTGCACGAGGATAAATAAAAAATCTTGTGAAAGCTGCTTATCAAGGAAACAGCAAGACCAGAGTGACCAGCTGTATCAAAGCTTTTCAAGAAGAAGGATCATAGGGAGAGGCCTGGGGAAAGAATTCATTTGTAGTGCTGGAAAATGTGGTTTCAGCCAAGTGGAGAGGACAGAAGCCAGGTTAGGGGCACCAAAAATAGAGCTGAATTGGGAAGACGGTACTAGGAGGTGCTTGAGAGGAAAGAATAGGTCGTCAACTGAAGAGTTGGTGTCACAGACAGAATTTTGGTTTTGGAGCCAAAAAGTGCAAGAAGTATGATTTCACTGCTGCCCAAATATGACAGCAGAAAATAAAAACACCTCAAAGCACGAGGTGGAAAGCCGGAGCTAACTGGTTTAGCTCTCCTTGCCAAACAGACCAGCCAAACTCCTGAGCTGCTGGTTTTGGCTTTTGGGCAGGTCTGGTTGCCCTACTGCAATATTTTCAGCAGATGTTCTTTACTGATCACAGTTAACCTGAAATTCTCATTTAGAGAGTACAGTATGACATTGAAAACTCCTCAAATGTACTCAAGAGAGCAAAATGCGTTCTTCAATTAGGGCATATTTATGTGACAATGTATAGGTGTTGGTTTTTTTTAAATAGTGTTTACAGCTTCATAGACAGGGAGAACCTTTGGTCTCTATTTCTTTTATATTTAAATAGAATTTAAATGGTATACTGCTTGATTTTAAATTGTTGGATGTTTTCAGATCTCTTTCTTCTTTTAACCTAACAGAAAAACACACACAAGCTGTAATTTGAATGGCCTAAACTTTTATGAATCAGTCTTTTCTCTTTCAATTTTCTTATAACTTGAAGACTTTTGGAGAGGGCTCACTTTATTAATCTATCTGCTTTGTAGTAGGGGCCTATTCTCCCTAAGTTACATTTGTTACTTGATTACAAGTTTGTGACTTAAAGTTGTTTGCCAGCAAAGATTGTTGTTCCTCTTTCTTCATTTTTTTCTGCAATTTTGTGGATCCATCACTTTCTGACTATGAATATATGAAATAGCATAAGTTGTATGAAATAGTCACAGTAAAGAGAGAAGTAACTTGAAGAGCTGGGAGGCTTTATTTCCATGCCATTAAAAAACCCTTATATTCTGTATCTTAGTTTTTTATACTAAAACAAAATCATCTGCTATTTAGGAAAAAAAGATAGAGAAGAAAGGCATAAAGAGGAGCATCGTTCTGAGGGAAAAAACACCCAATCCCCCGTTGTTTCATGTCTGAAATCCCATTCCATTGTTTAAGATAAATGTGTCAGAGGAATCAAACAGCTCCAGAAAGCATGTTAACTGTGCAGGGAGAAAGTGAGCCTTGCTCGGACAGGAGATTCACTGATTACATTCTCTGGCTGATTGTGCATTTGATTTGCATTTTCTCTCAATCAGTTACCAAAATATGTGTCTTAAAACACTTCAGGATGTATAAAGGGATCCTGTCTGGAAAGAGCATATTTTGCTATTTAAAGTTAGTCCCTCTTCTGTTTCAAAGAGCTTTTCACTTCCTCCATTTACCTTTTAGAGCACATAGCCAGTGAGTCTTCAAGGCCCTGAAAAACTCAGTACTGTAACTTTTACATTGGTGGCACATAGCAAGTCTGTGAAGTGTAAAGTGTTGTTCTATCTTTTTCTAATGCAGGCTGGATTGCCATGTTGGGAGCCATTTGGCTGCTAGTGCTAGCAGACATCCATGATTTTGAGATGATATTGAACAGAGTTGAGTGGGCAACCCTCCTTTTCTTTGCAGCATTGTTTGTTCTTATGGAGGTAAGATTCTCTGACTTCTAAAGCTTGAAGAGTTATAAGTAACTTAAAATGTGAATTATGTTCCTGGAATACTGAGGATTGTGTGTACTCATGGTAGCAGAGAGAAAATTGCAAAGTGGTGGAAGTTGGCTGGACCTCTTTTAAATGTAATTTTTCACTGGGAGCTTGGTCTCATACTCTGTCTCTCCTTCTGCATATGCTGAATGTGTCTGACATGATCATTTTCATTTAAGTGGAATTTTAGTTTCCAGGTTTGTTGGCTGTCTATGGATGCAGATAGTTTATATGTATTTATGTGTTTGTTTTGCAATTATTTAGACGAGTGATAGGAAAAATCAAAGAAGAATAAACCAGAGTTGAAAAATGCTCCTAATGCTGTCTGCGACATGCTGGCTACCAAATGGCCTAAGAAATTTAATGGGAGTATGGTTTGAAAGGATAATATCACTGAATTTCTGTTTGCAATTGTAATTTAAAAAGATATTCAGTACTTGAAATGCCTGGATATCTTGCTGTGTACTTTCCTTTTGTTTGTCTGCTTGACTATTAGAAAAAGTCCAGCTGTGTTTGTATCTGGGTGGTTTTTTTTTTTTACTGTTTGTTGCTTTTGTATACCATAGCTGTTTTTTACTCCAAGTGTTTGGATAATTTTTCATATGAATAGTCACATTTACATGTCAATTAGGCTCCTGTGCATTCCCTAGGATGCTCGGTTATCCTCGGTTTTCCCGTGCTTCAGTTGCTATTTTTTGGGTTTAAGTGTTGTAGAAACATGACTGACAAAACCCAGATGACCACTGGCACTGCCATGGCTAGTGAATTGTCTGAGTGAGCAGCCTGGGAAAAACCTGTAATGAAAAATTTGCTCACATAGCCTCCTTCCTCCCTCCACCCTCCTCTCCAGTAACTGCAAAGAGCCCAAGAATTTGTAAAATGGGATCTATTAAAATAAATCACCAACAGTAAAATGGACAAAACTTGGAGCAAATACAAACAGCAAATAATTCAACTGACTATAATTAATGCCAAACTGGAAGTCAAAATTTGGTAACCTTTGAGAATATGAATGGAAACTCTGATTATTGTTAGGAGGCTTGTTTGCAAGCTAGTAGGTCTAAAATTCATCAAGAAGTGTTGATTTATTGTACACCCATTAGTACAGGCAATTTTTAGTTCTCTACGTTATTGGGCTCTATATATCCTTGCATTTTCTAGCTCTTATAAGGAATCCATACTGAAGCCATGTTTATTTTGTCTGCTGCTTCTTTAACAGTTTATTCATTGCGTTCCCAGATGTATTTACTGTTTTAGCTTGGATTGA
Organism: Phalacrocorax aristotelis; assembly: GCF_949628215.1. NCBI lineage: Eukaryota > Metazoa > Chordata > Aves > Suliformes > Phalacrocoracidae > Phalacrocorax > Phalacrocorax aristotelis. The sequence continues at coordinate 74,579,345 of NC_134276.1, read as the reverse complement.
GTGCTTTTGATTTGAGTGCTGTGTGACTGCACAACAACATAGTAAAACACGCAGGAAGTTATTTGCCGTTTACTGCCAGACTTCAGCTATGACTGTTGTGATTCACTGAACTTCATTTTTATGGTTTCTTAGGACACCAGTGAATAGCTGGCTAATAAAAGAATACTTTTGCTGGCTGTGTAGAATAACAGCAATTTAAGGTCATGAAAGAAACTTGTACACAGAATCAAGAAAAAAGTGAGACACACTAAATTCTTCCCCATAAATGAATGAGAAAAATGTTCTAAATATCATTGCTGCTAATTTTGATTTTAATCTATTACTTTTAGGATTACCAGGAGATTACAGTCATTGCCAAGGCATTTTTCTTTCCTTTTGGTTAGCAATGTCAAGAAGAAACAAGTCAAAACAAAGATATGCATTGAAGTATAAGAATCTTTCCATGAACTAGACACTCAAGCAGTTGTCAGCTCATATTCTTGTCAATCATCCTTGGTGATCCTTCATCTGAGAGGGTTCCCAATGTGAAGCTACTTCCTACTGTTATAAATGTTCCCTTTCCCATGAAAAGGCACATTTAAAAACCTGTGTGGGACTTCGGCTGCAAGTAATTTTGAAAAATGTGAATTAAGTTCCAGAGCTATGGGGGAACTCTTGGAGGTTCTGCCTTTGGCTGCTCATTGGTCCAGTCTGGTAGATCTTTTGCAATTAAAAAGTTGGAAATCCTTTGGAACTCTCTTGTTTTATAATTTGCCCTTCAGGTAATTTATCTTTACAACTGCGTTTTTAGTCCTTGTTCACAACTGGCTGTTACAGGCTATAAAACCTTCCTGCTTCTTCTGTGTCTTCATGGCGTAAGTTCCTGTGCCTCTCAGGGATACAGTATTTTGTTCAATTTTACAGTCAAAATTGACATTTTACCTTAATCCCTTCATGCAGAGTTCATTTACAACAGTCACCATGACATGCTGTCCATAAGAGGGTTTCACACAAATTTTTGTGCATAAATTAAACTTTGATCTAAAATGGTACATGATTTTTTCTGCAGTAAAACTCTATTTTGAGCTGCCAGACTGGAGCTAGTACACTTGAAGGCATCAATTAGTGCAGTAATACTCATTCCTCTTAGAAGACAAAGGAGGATCCAGGAGACCCTCTGTGCAGTTTACACCCAGGGGAGGCCAGTGACAGGGTGCTAACTGCTGACTTTCACTTAGGTGCTTGCAGGCAATTGGCCTGGATATCATAGAGACAACCTAAAGGTGGTTATGTGATTAGTACTGTCATCATCTCTAAAGTGATGGGCTACCTGCAGACTGACTGTCTTGCAGGAGTGATGTATGTGTCCTTCACTCCTTTCCCTCTTTCCCAAATATCTCTTTTGTAGTACCATGTCTGGACTCCAGAACAAATTTTGAGTGTTACTGAAAAGTAATATGTTGTGTTAATAGGCAGTTAAGTAATAAGGCGGCAGTGTTAACTGAATGTAACTCTGAGTTCTGGCTGCTGACAGCTATGTGTTAAAAAGTTTATTTTGAAGTGTGAACACAAAGCAATTGCAGAAAAAATACTAGAGTTCATTAAAAATACTGCATTTACGTACATTTTAAAAGTCACTTTCATAACCTTTGATTTGACAAAGTAACACAGATAACTTAGAATGAAAATGGTAACTTAAAATTACCAACAGGAATTAATTTCTTAGGAAACTTTCTCCTGGGAAGTTAAAGTAATGAAAAAATGCCCTGTTGGTTTTGGTTTTGTTTTTTTTTTTTAAGTGTAAGGGATATGTGTACATATTTAAAAGTCTTATCACGTGTTTTCTGCATGCTGTGTCTTTAAATGTAGTTATACCTTCTCTTGTGCAGTGCATTTTTAAAAGAAAATATAGTTTCTGGGCCAAATTTGATATATGGTGATACCCAAACCACTACTAGCGTACAGCTGCCACCTGAACGAGCTGCAGGTACAGGAATTGCTGGTCTGAATGACAGCCCCTTTGTCACTCTGACATTACTATGTCTTATACCACACCATTCAGTGCCCATTAGGATCTTTGTCCATCTCTGTCATGGAATTTGACAGCGTGCAAGTTGAATCATATTTTTCCACTGACGTCTCTGAAGGGCTCTGCGTGACTGCCAGGTGTGCAGCTTGTACGCAGTTGTGTCATCTGAATACCAAATTCTGGGCTTCTGTGTGGGAATGGAGTCGGTAAGTGGGGCATTGCAGCTGACTGATTCTTTGTCATGGCAGAAAAAAATGAAAGCAAGCCAACCAGCTTGGTCCAGGCTGAACCTAAAATGGTGATTTTCTCCACTGAGGAACTGAGAAGTAATAAAATAGATATACCAGGTTGAACCTGAAAATAGTACTTCATTCTGAACAGTTGTAAGAAAAGAAAACAAAATGAAAGTGAATTAAAGGGTAGCTCTCATGGTATAAAATTCCCATTTTACCTTGTAGTTTGAGGGAATAGATCATTCTCTCAGGGTGTGAATACTCAGTTTATATTCTCCTGTCTGCCCAAGGAGAGATCAGAGCCATCACAACTAGGCTAGAGTCTTGCTTCGTCTTTTAATACATGGCAGTAACCATGGTTGTCTGGGATGCTATCGTGGTATCATGTACAAATGGGAATGGCTCTCACAGGGAAGACAGAGCACTCTGGTCCAGGCTGCCCTGGGCCCAGTGCTTACTGGGCTCGCCTCCTCAGTTTGGGTGTCTGACGTAGGGATAGGAGACCTAATTTTCCTGCCTTTCAGGTGCTGCTGCCTCTGTGCCAATTTCTGTTCACCCAAGATCTTTGGTCTGTTTTTAGCAGATGGGTACTGTTGTTTCTTTATGGGTCTAAGAAAGCTGTTTAACAGAAACATGTATTTTGCTTTCTCTTGTCTTCATCTGAGACTGAGCACAAGATGCCTGATTTCATCTGACCTTTTAAACATATGATATACTTCTAACTATACTGTAGTTTGGGGGAAGTTGGATTAAAAGCAGTTGTGTTCAGCTTTTCAGGAAACGTGTATGTACTGAAGAATGTCATCTTTAAATTTCAGCTGTTCTCTGAGGCCTGTGCCACACACTGTTAAGTAATCCCACCAGTCATTCCAGCACAACCAATCCACTTCTGCAAATACAGCTACCAGTTCCTGCTGTGTCTTTTCTTTCTACCAATTTTAAAGTTGCTGTAGAAGCTGCATGAGACGATTATCAATATCTTGTGACTAGGAAGGAATTGTATTTGCTTACATCCACTGACATAAAATGAAACTGTATCAGGTACTTCACTAGTTAATATCAAATTTTTTTTTAGGCTTTGGCTCATCTCCACTTAATAGACTATATAGGAGAACAGACAGCTTTGTTAATAAAGGTATGTTTAAAATATTTACAGTTTTTTAACAGGTAAGGAGAACAGTTTTAGCCCAGTAGAACAATGAATAATACTTTCATTTTGATTTTAATGTTAATGATTGCATTCCTGCATCAACAATATCAAGAAAACATGTTATACTTCGGCATAGGTGATATTTGGTATGTATATACCTGTCCACAGCCAGAATAAACATAGCCATAAATGCAAAAGGGAAGCGTTTTCTGTCATCTAAATAACACAATAAATATGAAAAGTAAAAGGGGAACATTGAGAGTTTCACTGTTTATTTCTTGTGTGAAATGTAAGTATGACTATTAGAAATATCAGTCTTTGTATTTCTATTTCTTCAAATTTTCTGGCAGAAAGAACAATATTATGTTACTAAATGTCAGGCTGTTTTCTTTAAGAGACTTTTCCTATCTCAGAGCCTGAAGGGATAATAAATGTTGAGAAATTGAAACTGTGGAGAATGTGCAGTTATGCCATCTGGGGGGGACAGAGCAACACTGATCTCATCAAAGTTTTAATTTGACCCCTCTCAATTCCAGGTGGTTCCTGAGGACCAGCGCTTGGCAGTGGCCATCATTTTAGTGCTCTGGGTGTCTGCTTTGGCCTCCTCTGTGATCGACAACATCCCCTTTACGGCTACAATGGTAGGGGTCTGTGCAGCACTTGCACCTCCTCCTCCTGGCGCTGGCAAGGGAGCTGAGCTTGCTGATTACGATTTGATTATTTTCCCCACCTCTGCTGTGTTGTAGTTTACTTTATCCTCTAAGTTTGAATCACTATTACAAGCTTATTCAAACCATATAGGCATCTAGCTGGCCATTGTTGCCAGCAGGCGCAGTTCACTGTGGGACTAGATCTACTGTTTTAGGTGTAATTTTTTGCACTTTCCCTGTTATATCCACATCCATAGCTGAAAAGTAAAATTGTCTTTTTGATGGAAATTGTCACTAACCATCCGCTGCTGTCAATATTTTCCCTCTATGTACTGTGTAGTTACACTAATGCTTTTTTAACACAAGAACCTTTTATTGCTACCTTACTTATGTAATTATTTAAAAAAACCAGAAAATAACATTAATCATAAAAAATGCTCATCAGCAGCTGAGTTTTAATATTAGAAAAGTATCAAATTAGGACATAATCAGATAGGTTTATTCCACCAAGTTCTCTGTTTAAAGTGCATTAATCCCTTCATTATACTGTAGGGAAAATTCATTGTTACAGCTTGTTCTCAGCTAAGTATAATTTTTTCTTCCATTGTTATTGGGTGGTCATATCCACCGTTAACCTGTGTCAAGGTTTAAGGCACTTACAGGGCATATGATAGGTTGGACAGATTTGCAACTGCTTTATATGTTAATATGGTATTTTGGTTTGATTACTGTGGTGTTTCCTGTGGAATTTTATTGATTTAACAACAAGAGACTGCAAACAATAGGCATGAAGGGAAAGATTGGTTCAGGATGAGTCACCTGTCAGCAAACGCTCAAGGACTGTTAAGTAATAATGCAGAAGTCTTAGCTTCAAAGGTTTTGCCTCACATCCAGATAGTCTACGAAAATTGGTTTGGAGCAATACCAAAAGACACCTGCGTGCACACCTGACCAAAGGGTCTTTTACAGGGTTTGAAAGGAACCCTCTTTTAAAGGAGTATGTTTTGGGGGATGGGACTGAAACACAGGAATCTTTTGGGATGCTTGAAGATCACTTCTTTTGTATCTTTGAGGGATTGAAATAGAGATGGACAGGAAAGGATTCCTGCAAATATTTCAGACATTTCAAATGTTTATTTGAAATATTTATTGCTCTGGGCTAAACCTAGGAGACTGCAACATATTTTTTTTTCTTTAAAAACAGGTGGAGAGAGGAGGGAGGAAGAAAGAAAAATGCAGGCATATTCTCACCTGTGCAAGAGTAGTTATTAGCTGAGGTGTTAAGATATTATTGTGTTATATGACAGACTAAAGTCGAGACCTAGCATCATCTATCTCAGTGAATGGCCTTGGACTTCTGTCTTTGTCATTCTACATTAGAAAATACTTACAGAAAATTCCTAAGTAACTAAGTCCCAAGTTCTTATGTAAGACTGTATAAACTTTCATTTGAAATTATTTTTGTTTCTTTGACACTTGGTTCCTATTGCCAAAACAAGCAATATTTGGGTTTTTGAATGCTATTTATCACTATATATATCAAAGCTACGAACTCCTGATGAGAAGTATTACATATATTGAACCCAGCTCTTTTGTAGAATAACTTTTCGCTAATTGGAGACTTAGTGTATGTGTTTCTAATAAACACACAGCATAACAGGTTTTTCTTAGATCTCTGTTTATTGACTTGTTATTTACAGAATCAAGCTGTAATTATTAATAGCAGAAAAACATCCACATAGTTCACTCACCCATTCACACAGTTACTCAGCTGAAATGCTTTCATATACGGGTTTGGTTTCATACACCTCAGTGATATTGGAGTGTTGGGCACCTGCTATGGTGTAGCCATGAATGATCCTGTACTTTCCTGGACAGGACTCATAACTATGGAAGATGCAGATGTATTGACTCCCTCCACTGAAGCCCTCCAGGAGGTTTATAAATATCCTTCAGTAGTGAACAAATGTCTGTATGACAATGGGGCAATAGCTCTTGTGATTTTTGCAGTTGTAGTCTTGATGGACCAAGTACTGGGTAGGGACATGGGACCCATCAAGTTCCTCCCATTTTTTGAACCTATGGATAGAAAAAATCTGGGTGGTTTTGTAGATATCAGCTGTATGCTCTGACTGAACAAAGAGTGGTTGGAGAATGGCATCAGAGACCTCTGCCAATAGTGGATTTGCCCACCCCAAGGTGGTGAGCCAGTGACCAGTTAGGGGAAACCAAGCTCACAGGGCGACAGTCTATTTGACTTGTACATGGATAGGGATTCCTGAAATATCATGCAAAGATTGTGAAAGGCTTGGTGGCAGCCTACAGTCAAGGGCACTAACAGAGTCTCTTCTGCATTAGAAAAGTAAATATCCAGTGCTTTTTGTCCCATATTCCAGGAATAAGACAGTCCTGCCTGTCTCAACTTTTTGGTTTTAAGTCTCCAGCTGACTGTGGGCAAAACTACTGTGATGGCAAGGGTGCCTAGAAAGTCAAATTGCTCCTTTCCTTCAGATATGTGAAGGTGCAAGAAGACAGGCATCAGTTTGTTCATGGGATGTCCCCAACACTTCCTCTGTCTCGCTGGATAAGGTCTTCCATTGATTCCCCACAATACGGTGCAGTGGTGTTGTCCAGACTTGGAGAAAGGAGATGGGATGGGCTACACACACTTAGTGTAGTAACTCAGAAATGGCATGAGAGTGGACTGAAGTAAGTGACTCCAAAGTGAGATGACTGACCCCCCTGGACTGAAGGCACCATAGATAAGAAAAGACTCAGCTCCAACTCTTCCAATCTCCTATTACACCACATTACTTGCTAATGTAGTAGTCCACACAATTGATATGTAGAGTATTTTAACCCAGGACCTGCCTGAGAAATGGAAGAAATATGGAATTCCACTCTAACATGTAAGAAGGCCTGAGGCTTGACTTATAAGGTGAATAGTTGGAGAGAAGATAAAGTTGAAAACCTGCAGATAGCACTGAAACTCTGATACTGTGTTTCCTTTAAAAAAATCAAGTTAAAGGATGTTTCTCCAAATTTCCATTTCAGCTTCTTTGTATTAGTGGGATAATCAGATTCATAATGATTTGTTTTGTGTATTAAAAAAAAAAAAAAGAAAAGAAAAAGTGTGAAAGCCTAATTAATGGATCTTGGGACTAAAAATTTCACTTTATCTGTGTTTGTATAAAGTTGACCGGTCCATTTTAAGTTTCAGATTTGACAGCATTAAAATTTATAGCTGGCTGATTCTTACCTTAACAGGAAGTGAAAGTGGAAGCTCTAGATCAATATTTTAAAATGGTAATTAGAATATTAATATATCTGAGCCAGCATTACAAAGTATTCTAGGAAACATATTGTTTTATGAATTGAAGTAATGAAAACAGAGAAGGAAAATGGTCTCCTAGAAGACAAACGAAGCATTTTCAAGAATTGCTAAGTATCTATGCAAGTTAGGATTCTGGCTTATGCTAAAACACAAACACATTATCTGCAGTCTTAATAACAAAACCTAAATATTTTCAGTTATTTTAAGATGGAAATGTTTTAAGGTGAAAAATATTGGTGTGTTTAAACATTTTGAGCACATTGATGCTTTTCAGAAGTTTTCAGCAGCAGCATCGTTGAAAAGAATTCTCCCTTACTATAAAATTCTGAAATTACAACAGTCAGATTGGTTTAGTATTTGGAGCATCTTACCCTTAGAACACCTTTTCAGTGCAACACCATTGTTGGTCAAATTCTTCTTTGCTCTAGACAAGAGTAAATCTGGTAAAACCCCACCATCAAAAATGTCAGTACCATATGGAATTCATGTATGGAGGTCTCTAAACTGAAATCTCTGCAAAAAGCTCAGAACACAGCAAATATTTTATGCTACAGAGGATGCTGTAGAAAGAAACAGTAGAATGAGCAGCTGAGGGCACTTAGCTCATCACAGGTTGATTACTTTTACTGTTTCTGCCTTGGTGAAATTCTGTTTGCGTTAAACTAAAATAAAGCATTGAAGCCACACAATGGCAAAAGAGTCTTCAGAGTATCTTCCAATTGTTTGTTTCACATAATTTGTCCTGAATGCAGATTATGAACTTCCCCAAAACAAGATTAGATTGAAGCTTGCTTGAATTATTTATCCCTTCTCTGTAAGCACTGGAGAGTGAAGATCCAGCTCCCTAATTAAATAGATGTTTATATGAGTAAGTGTTTATTGCACTTCATTGCATAAGCATGCCTGGCAATTGTGATAGGAAAATCAATATATTTTTGCCAATATGTAAAGAATGTACTACAGCAAAATATTTTGAGTTTGAGATATACTTTGTAGGAAAGTCCATGAACTCTGACTACATGCAAAAGGCTATGTTGCCAGCAGCTAATCTCCTATATATAAACATATCTGAGAGTTGCTGAAAAGACACCCATGAAATGTTCTGTTCTTAAAAAATTAATACACCAGGTGCTTAGTTATTAAGTCTCACACATTTTAATTCTTGAATAGTAAGGGGTTTTTTTCATGTTGGATATCCAGCTTTCTTTGTCTGATGAATATATGTGGTGAATCAACTAGTGATGCTCTATGTGTCATTCTATTAATCCTCTGGTATTTTTCAACAGCCTAAACTCACAATGACATTCCTTGACAGGCAGGTTTTAATTTAATTTTTAAGGCCTGCATTTTCCTAGTATTGTCATTTGAATAGCCACAGATTTCTGCCCTTAGAATGTTAAGTGACATGATTTTATTACCACTATGCTCTTTAGTTTAATTGACATATTTTATCAGCCACATATGCTGGAGCCATCTGTTTATATTTTTCTTTTATTACCAGAACTAAAAATATAGCCATAGTAAATCCTCATTTTAGCTGAGTTTAAATACTACTTCCTCAATACAGAGTAACAAACAATTTCCATTAACCACCTGGCTGGCAAGGTGACTTAATTTCTGACTGGTCTTCATTAGAAACCAGGTAACTTTTGGCCCATTATTATTTATTGCCTCTAAAATTATCAGAGGCTTTTCATTTGCAGTACTGAATATTTTGTATATATCTCATGTTCTTAGTGCCAGTTATATTTTTGGATCTTCTTTGCCTTCTGACCTACCAGAGTTTTCTACGCTCTGCATTTCAGTGCTTGATAAATGTGTAAGGCTGGGCCATAGCTTCCTGCAGAGAAAGACAAATCATCAACAATTTGGGAAACTACAGGGTTTTTTTCTATAAATGCATATTCTCTGCACTTTTCACAAAAGACATTTTTACCATATGCAGCTTTTAGCAAAGTGTGTGCTGTGAAATCCCATGGTGTAGAGCAGCAATGAATCCCTAAGATAAAGATGTGAATTGCTGTTTCATTGTCATTTTGCACAAATAAACAAAATGGGCAATATGACCTGATGTCTTCTACTGAGCTGCATAGGTATAGGATAAACTTGTGTTCTTGCCCAATGGGAGGTGTGTGATTATTTGTACAAGTGTTATCTTTGGGAAGCAGACGTATCTGAGAGGGCTTCACCCCGCTGTTTCTTATGAGTCTCCTGCCGTCCCAGGAGGAGATACTCGCCGATAGAGCAGAACCAGTGCCTCTCCAATTTGGTCTCCTCTCTGATATCCAGGGTCCTGCTAGTAAAGTTAAATCATCATTTCTGCTTATATATCAGAAGACTGTCTTTATAGTTTTGAAACAGTTCTTCCTTCTTCGTTTCCTTGACTGGTGGAATGCCATGCTCATGAGAAGGGTTTTTTTTTTTGCAAAAATAAGTGAATAGGATAAAGGTCTTGATTCAACTTGTTCTTGGGTAATTTGGAGCCTTGGAAAGGAGGCTGTGACTGTAGGGTGTGGAAATGTTAACTCTTTGATCATGGTTTTACTTATAAAGAATGCAATCCATATACATAATAAATAAATAAGTAAATAAATGTGACGGCAAAATGTTCAAGGCCCTCCATTCCACTTTCATACATATAGGACTGGAAGGAACAAGGCTTGGGAGGTGTCAAGTAGACCCCCTCTGTCAAGTAGACAACAGATTTGAGATGTGCAAACATCATCACCAGTCTCTTTAAAAATAAAAAGGCTGCATACTGCAATATAAATGCAAGGATTGTTATGAGAAAACTAACAGTATTTTATGAATTTTAGCTTAGTAGTAATTGGTGTATATAATTCTGGTCTAAAATATCTCAATTTTTTCTTTTTCAAAGCCTTCTTTTAAAGTAAAAATTGAGCTTCCTTTCTTTTTGATTGTTTCATCTGGCTTAAATTTTGAGGATATTAGTGAGCTAAGGGGGATGAGAAGAAATATGCTGTCCTGCAGAATCATATTTTTTAGTCTGAATTAACTTCTTATAATATTAATTGTTAATAGATGATGTTTTCTAGGGAAGGTGGATAACTTATAACAGTAATAAGATCCTATTCTGTTTTTAAAACCTTGCAAAACTGATTCAAGATTAAAAACAGTGTGAAAGATGAAAATATATACAATTCCTTTTTTTTTTTTTTTTAATATTTGAAGCACATCCTATGTAATGCTACAGTATACGATATAAACAAACAGCTTCTTCACAAGGATTGATATTGATTAGGATAGTATATATAGACAAATGTGCCAACATCTGTAGACACTTGCATTGTTCTTTGTGCATCAGTGTACATCCTACATATAGAATTCATATAACACCCTATATAGAATCAAGATTAATGAATAGCTCCTCTCTCTTTCAAGTCTTTGAGGACATTCTCCTGATTCCAGGAACAATCATTATAGCCTACAGTTACATTTTTCCATTTTACTGGAGGCAGATAGTCATACAATGGTGGCTGGTGAGAGGGATTTGGCTTTGCTCTGTTGAGCTACATCACTCAATTCATCTGAATCCTGCCAATCAAGCAGCAATGTGGGGTGGTTTAATATCAAACTTTCCAGCAAAATTAGCAAGTTTTCTAGAAGCCAGTCAAACAGAGATTTATCCTGGTAAGGTTACTGAAATAAAGTGTTCAAGAAATGAAAGCTGTTTTCCTGATAAGACAATATTATGTTCCTTCTAATATTGATAAGGGTGCTGTTTACCTAATCTGAAGAAGGAATAATGAAGGAAACATGATACTTTATGAGCTTTAACTTTTGCTTTTTTCTCTGTTGAGGGTCAGCATTTCATAAAACTATGAAAAAATCTGCATTCCAATTATGTTAAATCATTATGACAAAGGTATTTGTACTATATGTTTCACAGGCAACTATATCTCAGTTTGCGAAGTATCCTAACTTGGAGTGCTTTTGATACTGTTGTAAATGCGTATGGCTTGAAACAGGAAGAGTTGTAGATGTAGCAATTCAAGCATAATTGTTTAGACATTAACTTATCAAAGTGAAAACATTTTTCAGGAAACAGATGCTCCAGCTCTGAGACTATACCCCTTGATGGGGACCTGTGAAACACATTCAAACGGCAAATTGGAGGATTAAAAGTCATAACTTTACTCACTACTGCAAATCCTGGACTCCAAAAAAGCATTAATTTTTAAGGCATATCACAGTATTTCCACAAATCCTTTCCTGCTTGAACTCTTGCTGTTCCATGTTTGCTTATTCTTTTTCTCTCGCTTTTGGTCCCAAAAACCAAATGGTGCACATTATAAACAGGTTAATAACATTATCACCTCTCCCCCTGCTAATGACCTTCTCTCTACAGGTACTGATTACACTTTTCTTTCAAACTAAATGATTACACAATTAAGTTGAACTCAGACCAGTTTTTCCCAACTAAGGTGAATGTTATCTAGCTTTGAAGGATGTTACTGACTGAGGTCTGTTGCTACTAGGCAGCCTGCCTGATGTATATTTGGTCTCTGCATCAATTGCCTCATGACATCTATAATGTCTCCCTACAAGCCTCCTTTGACTTTTCAGTTTTGTTTTGGTTTGTTTTTTTTTAAATTTTATTTTATTTGCTAATATGATAAAATGAAATTCCTAAAACTTGCAAATATTTCCCAATGAACTAAACCTACTTTATTTGGTAAATATAATTTTAGAATAAAAAGTAAAATAACTCAGCTCTGCTTATGAATTCAGAAGCCTGCCACATTGATCTTTCTCAATGTTTCCCTAACAGATCAGGCAATTTTGATTATAATAAGGATTCAGGAATTTTTTAGTTACCAACACATGATCTACAGCCATCCTGATTGTGAAGGTCTGGACATCTCTCTCAGCTGTTTCCAGCAAGAAGAGGGGATATAGCTCTGTCCTTTAGGTTTCAAGAAATGGAGGGGGGAATTAATTTATAGTCACCATCACTTCCCTGTTGATCTAGAATGGGAGACACTCATAACCTTAAGAGATCCTCAGTTTTGTCAGCAGTACCTGTGTCAGGCTTGGCCTAATATTGCCAATACCTTCTCTTTAGCTTGTGGGACAAGCACAGTTAGTGGGGAAAAGTAAGAACAGAACAAGAATATGATGCAAAGATACTAACAAAAAACCAATAAAACACAAACGAAAAAGAAAAATAATCCGAGTTATTCTTTGGACTTGCTAGTGTTTTAAGTTGTTTACCTGAATGAATTTTATTTACATTGTGCTGATGGTTGGCTAATGTCTCCTGAATCTCTCTTTCTTTTCTTAAACCACAGATTCCTGTGCTTCTCAACCTCAGTAAAGATCCTGATGTTAATTTGCCTATGAAACCATTAATCTTCTCATTGGCCATGGGTGCATGCCTTGGAGGTAAGACTTTATGTGAGGAAGCTGACAGAAGGTGATATCTATACAATTATAGCATGTATAAACTGGCACAATAGTTTCAATGACTTTCTTATGCAATGATTTTCTTATGCAAAGTATAGGGAGGGCCTGATCCAGCTCCTTTTGACTTCAAAGGACTCCTGGATAAGGATCTCAGTCTCTGTCTGTTGTTACAATAGGATTTTTGCAGTCCATGTTTGAAGAGCATATCTGCTTCAAGTACAGACACACAAAGAAGCAGTCCGGGGGGTACATATGGGGTTCTGATCTTTTGTGAGAGAAAATACAAAAATACACTTAGCCTTCAGAACAGAGACCCATTATTGCTTGTTGAAAAGATGCAGAGGATGTATAATAGCTGAGATCTGAAGGCTTGATTCAAAGTCTACTGAAGTCATTGGGAGGTTTTCTGGCTGGCTCACAGAAATGGTCTGAGTATTGAGTATCCATTTGCTGACCTATTTAGCAGTCCTCACTCTAAGGAAAGACTTTTTGAAGTCTGTGGGAAATGGATCTCCAATAATGAAAGATAATAGCCAGTCTCCTAGTGCCCATTCTGGTGTTAACTGGGATTTCTTGTATTGTCAGTGCATTAACACAAAACAAGCAGATGGCTTCATTACTTTTTACTTTTTATTAAAAATGGAAAATGTACCATGTATGGATTGTAGGCCCAGGATTTCCCCTCTATTTGTTGGAACAATAAAGGAGAATAGCCATCCGGTAATTTTTAAATTAATGTTTATACTTGATTACTAGTTTTTTTTTCCATTTTGCAAATGGCTTATGAAGGTGTTACAATGCGTTTCCAACAGCAAGTGTACTAAGTGCAATTAAAATGTGTAAGTTTATAATGAAAAATAAAGTTAGTATTATTTTTTTATTATTACTAAATATTTTAATGCTAATTACATTGTAGTGGACTGTGTTTTGATCTCTAAATGTTTAGGTAGTTAGGTTAAATCAAGTTAAAATGGATAAAAGGGTATTCTGCAATGAATCCACCCCTTCTCCCCCTCTATGCCCCTCCAAATAGTTTCCTTGGATTTACAGAGAATAAAATTAAAACCAATTTTGTGTGTAATACAAGTTCTGGTTTGTTTGTTCAGCTAAGTGATTGCTAGTACCAATGACCTTAATACCTAACAAAGATTTTAAACATGTAATTTACAGATTAAATTTTAAGAGCAGGTTGAAAAGACAAGACAATTTATACCAAACAACAGTTATTCATTTGAGGAATATCTTTTTGTACTCATCATTACTCATCATTATATTGTGACTTTAATCCATTCCTCTTTAAACCAGTTATCTGAATAATCACCATATCTTTATATAGATGTTTGCCATAAATTTATCATCTTTCATCACAATTTGCTAATCACCAGCATACTTTGATTTCATTAAACTTTCAGATTAAAAAAAAAAAGTCATAAGGAATATAAAGTTGGCCAGATTACGCTGACATATTCTGAGTGGGAGGCACTTCACCAGCCCTGAAGACTTTACAAATCTCAGCTGATTTTCCTAAAGTATCAGTTATCATCTTAACCCAAATTCCTTAAATTTAGTTTGTTGAGGGGCTGCTAGGATTTTAAGAGAGACTTCTGTGTGTATGCAGTATGAGACAAAACTAAAAATATAAACAGTACCATGGGAATTATTTTAATTAAAATCACTAGAGATCCAAAGGACAAGCCCAGGTGTCCAGGCAGGCTCCATATAAATATTTGGATAAAAAGCTAGATCATTATCATATTAGCAAAAGCTTAAAACCTCCAGACTACTCTATTAGAACAAAGCTGAGCATATGCCGAGTTATACTGGCAAAGGTCTAGATAGGAGTGGTAGCTTGAAAATTAGTCATCTTCTGAATTTCCTATGTCAAAAGTAAAAGCTTATTGTTAGGGAATGGAAAGTGTGGAAAAACTTTTGCTTTAAAAGATGTCATAGTCCCCCAAAAAGTGAGGGAAAAAGGGCTTTTCTTTTTTAAAAAAGAAAGTGTTGACGGTCTTTAAAAATTATTTCCAAAAGAAAAGTCTTATTGTCACTGAAATCGGGAATAAACCTTGTAACACCAATGTAGTGTTATAAGGCAGGCATTCTTTTTTACTGACCCAGATGCACGGGGGGATCGCTCCTCCTAATGTGCCTACCTTCAGATCTAATTGTGCCGGTTAAATACATGCTCTATATACATATTCATTAGTTTTCTGATAGAAGATATACATATTCATCATATGCAAATGTAATTTGCGCATGCCTGTTGGTGTCTCTGGGTGGTTGTCAGGGGTCTCTGGATGAAGGATATACTCTTCCTCACTGTGTCCACTAGTTAACCCTTACTTTTGTGCAAACTCAGTTCTGAGATCACGTATATACTGTCCTTGAGGGATGGTCTGTTCTGGTTCAGTGTTTGCTCTGCAGTTCATTATCTTTATAGTTCTGTACATATGCTTTTCTTAAGGTCAAATGTCATCGTAACTTTGTTTAGGCACTTCTTACCTTGAGGCCTTTCTGACTCCCCCAAAGCAACAAGTTTTAGTCATCGTGCAGGCTGCTCCTGTTAAGGCTACCTCATTATCCTGGTTAAGTTTTGGCTCTGGGCCCCAACATTTGTTGAGCTACACTAGATTGCATTAGTAACGCTCAACCATTTATTCCCTGAATCATTGCTACCTAAAAATGAGGCTTTAATCCTTGAAACAGAGGTTTGGACTCAAAAATTAGGCTTCGAGCCTTAAAAGAGGGGTTCTGACAGAAACGCGTTGTCTATTGCTTCATTCGCATCAATGATTAACTAAAGACTAAAATACAGATCAAAGAATACACTGTCCCCAGGCTTGGTGTCCAGTTGGATAGGGCTGTACAAGGAGTACAGCAGCATCCATGGTTGGTTAACTTCATCACCCTGGTTACATTATCAGCACTGAAGTGGTGTGAACAAATTCTCAGGGTAGGCTAATCCCATTGTGGAAGGTGTAGATGACAATTAAATCATTACTGCTTGGTGCTTAAGGCAAAAGATTGGATCTTATCACTGCTCATTCAACCAAAGGAACTTGGCAAACAAGATATTTTGTAGAAGAGTCTGATGAAATAATACATTATAACTACATATTTTAGGGTTAGTTGTTTACTACATAATGCAGAGCTTCAATTCTGGTAATTTGATAACATTTCTGGGGTTCAGGGTAAACACTGCTGCATGCTTATGTATCTGTGAAGGGAACTTTAGCATTAGAGCCTGTCTTGGAAAATGCCGCGCAACGTTTTATCCTGAAAAATTGCCAGTGGGTGCAATTACTTTTTTCTACTGTCACAAAGTGGACAGGCAGCTATGAGGTTGGAAGATGATAAGATGAGAAAAGACAGTAATTTTCCTTCATTCCTTTAGCTGTTGTCCTGGAAATGAAAGAAAGATTGAGTCAGTCTCAAGCAAGATGAAGATACCTTTGCCAGTATAACTGCCGCATTGTTGTCATCTTCAGCAGTGTCTCCCAAAAGAGAGAGCTGTTGCTATTAAAGTCCTGTCTTTCATGCCTGTCGTGAATTAACCCGGCAGGCAGCTAAAATCGTACAGCTGTTCGCTCACTGCCCCCACAGTGGAATGGGGAAGAGAATCAGGAAAAAGGGTAAAACTTGTGTGTTGAGATAAAGACAAATTAATAGGACAGAAAAGGAAGGAAAAATAATAATGATGATAAAAGAATATAAAAAAAATGTGATGCACAATGCAACTGTTTACCACCCACTGACTGATGCCCAGCCAGTTCCCGAGAAGCAGCCACACACCCGTGACCAACTCCCCTCTGTTTTTTGTTCAGCATGACGTCATATGTTATGGAATATCCCTTTGGCCGGTTTGGGTCAAGTGTCCTGGCTGTGTCCCCACCAGCTCCTTGTGCACCTTCAGCATGGCTGAAGCTGAAAAATCCTTGATTTAGTGTAAGCACTGCTCAGCAATCATAAAAACATCAGTGTGTTATCAACATTATTCTCATCCTAAATCCAAAGCACAACACTATACCAGCTACAAGAAAGAAAATTAACTCTATCCCAGCCAAAACCAGGACAATGGCATTTGGCTCAGACATAAGGAGTAACTGAATATTGTAGAGATGCTCTTTGCTCTGTAAAATGTGTATCTGAAAGTGAGAAGGGATGAAAAATCCTGTCCCTTAATCAAGGAAGCCAAGGACAGTGATGACCATGGGAAGTTCCCAGTGAGATGGTCACAGGTTTGAAACCTTTGGGCCTTCCTCGGATTTTGCCTGTTCTATTCTGGCAGAAGTTTTCTTGCTCAGGTCAGGTCAATCTTACACAGTTAATACATAAGCATGGTAATTTTTCAGATGATCTGGTTCTAGAAATATAGGTTGATATTTGACCCAGCTATCTTTAAGAAATTTTATTAAGTTGTAAGTTAGGAGCCTGGCTCCCCTAGCCTCTCTGGTGATGGGGAGACAAGCACGTTCAGGAGGCAGATGCTTATTCATCCACTGAAAACGCCAGACGCTCTCTGCAGAGCACATTGGAGCTCCTAATGTGCAGAACTTCAGTAGCTGAGATGGGTCCCCGAAGACAGATCAAATTAATTTGGACCTTGGGGCCTTTTCATTTGTCAGTTCTTCTGTACGCTGGACGACCCTATTAGTTCTTGTGTGTTTGGGCATTAATGGTCAGGCTGACTAAGTAGTAGCTGGGAAAATTGTGTTGTTCATGGGTTTTTTTATGTCCTACCTGCCAGTTTTTCGATTATATTTTAACCATGAAGGAAAAGAAAACAGGAAATTTAAAGGGGACTAAAGGAAACAAACAAGGAAGTAACTTCTCTTGTTTTCTGTGGTGTTCTGATAAACCTGCATCCATATTTCTTTTGCAGGGGAGGACATTGTATAAAGCATTATTAATTAATGCTTCCTATGCTAGTACATTATTAAATTATGGTACCTCTTGAGAGCGACTTGTATGTAGACCTTCTAATAGTGTCTAGGGAATGCTTCCCTGAAATTTTGGCAGACAAATGAAGATTGCTATATCCAGCAATTTCAGAACAAGGGGAGTGTTAGTTGTACTGCTTCTATTGGCTCATAAGTTTTAAAATAACATGAAACAGGGATTCAACTCAAACTGAGTAAGTGCACAGTCAGAAATTCACCTCTTAAGACTGTTCAATTGTGTAGAACTAGATTTGTTACTGAGCTGAAGAGGTTATAGCTAAGGTATAATTTGAAGAGGTTTTGTACATTTGACATTTAAAGAGCTGGTATTTATTTGCCTTTATCTCTTCCTTTTTTCATGATTTATAAAAAAATATTATTTTAAAAAAGGGAAAAAAAAGGGTTTGTGTTAAAAAGTGACTGATTTAATATTTGGAAGTCCCTACCTTTTGAGTTCTCAGTTGCTAGCACATAAAAGTGCAAAAAGTATTTCTGCTGCAGCGACTATCACTGTAGTCCAAAGAGGACATCTTCTGCAGTTTATATTTTTGCACTATTTTTTTTTGCTGTGTATTTTCCTGGAGAACAACACCTGAAAGTCGTCATTGTCACAATTCTGCAGAAAGAGACAATCTCTAGAATGTATACAGCTCTGTTATTCTGGCCACACAATCTTGGCTGTAGGATCTACTTCAAGAAAGGAGGTTTCTGGCACTTTTCTTCTAACCTTACGGGGTCAATCCCCAGCTGTGAATAAAATCCATTAACAACAGGTCATTGTGCTAATTATAGCTATTAAAGGAGTACAACCCAAAGTGTAGCTAGCCAGTGGGATTTCTCTTAGTGGTCCAGTGTTATAACTATTCTGCCTCTTGGCACTCCTCATTTGGTCCCTGATGCCAATGGGGACTTGCATGGTGGAGTATCACTGATACATTATTCCTGCTGATTTTGCTCAATAAAATCCTAAACTAGTTTTAAAGCTTCAGACACACTGAAGGTATGAACCTAGAAATATTGTCTATATTCATAAACCAACCCTCCTTCTTTGTGATATGAGGGAAAGGTGATAGCCTTCAATAAAACGTAAAATGTATCAAAATATATAATAGTCAATATTAAGAAAAAAGCACAACTGTAGATCCTTTGAAGTTCTTTTATAGTTATGATAGATCAAATTTGTGTAACAACACTTTTAAATTTGAAAGGTTCAAAAAGTCTATCAAAAAAGAAATATATGGTGTAAAAATATAGCAGTTATTTAAGAGGAGCAGTGCTTGGCTTTGTTTTTGAACGTAATTGTTGTATACAATGTGTAACTGAAACTGTAAGAAAATTTTTAGTGGAGAGAATATACCTAGCAGAGCTTGATTTTAACCAGGACACTGATATTGAAAGTTCCTATTGTATCTAAAGGAGTCTTTTAATGAAGAGAAATCCTGAGGCTTAGTTTCATGTCTTGGGGATGAGACAGCCCTGATTTAGGTAAGTATTTTGTCTATGGATATAAAACTTGTAATTCAAATCTAAGGGTGGTGTTGTAGGGAATGAGAGTGACTTGAGACCTTTCAAAAGGAAAAGGATGTTGATGTTTTTCTTTAAAGGCCTCAGTGCAGTCTTAGTGGTATTATGTTTCTAAATTGTACAGATCTAGAAGAAAAATACAGCAGGTATTCTGTATGTCTTACACTAAGAAATAATTTACTTCCTGAGTATACTTTGCATTGTTTCTATGATGTTTGCAGTGATGGAGATGAGTAACATGGACATAAGCTGTGATTACTGTTCATTAAACGGCAGTACTAGCTGGTTCTTAATGAAGAACTCATTCAGGTGTCAACTCAAAGTTTGGGGTTTTGTTGTGACATAAAGAACAGCATCATCAGATATAAGCACAAGGAATTTTTTCTCTCTATTGATATTTGAGTGTCCAAACTGTACTGTTGCTGTTTTCTGGAGGAACCAGAGTCTGTAACCTTCTATAAAAATCCAGCTGCTGTTTTCCTTGGCTTTTTCATGACATTCAAACTCTGTGTCATCTTCACAGTTTTTCAATATCAAGTTCTTAAAGCCCAGCAGTGTTGTAAAGTCCTTGGTGTGAGCGCCAGGCTCATTACCCAAGTCCCTGCAGAGAAAGGAGATCCTCTAAAGGATCTGAAGAGAAGCCTGTGTGGCATAGAAGGTATACAGAAGAAAGATGGGATCGTAAAATGTAAAAACAGCTAAAACTGAGTGTGTGCATTTGACAGACGTACCTTTGTCTGTATTAAGGCAATATCAGAGCCCTTCTTGGCTTTAAGACACTGAGTTAATATGGAAACAAACCCCGTATTGAAGCTAGTCAATTTTTCTCATCTTGAAAAGAGTTTTCTTAGCAGACTTGCATATATAGATTTATGTATATATTAAGGATGAAATACGAAGTATATGGGGTACAGGAATCTGTTACAGCTGTACTGATGAGGATTTATAGTTTGGATGGTAAATCTTAGATTTTAAAATGGAAAAGAAGAGAGCTATGTATAATATGTAGAATTCTATTCTATTTTACACTGATTTAGAAAACGAATTTATACTAAACATGAGGCTCACCTGATTATAATGATTGCATTGCTGATGAATTTGAAACGCTTCTATTAATGGTTTTCAATCTGTGTAAAATAACTGCATGCTATAAAGTTCTGCAAATTAGAGATAGGATAATAATCAGAGATGACGTCGGAGGCTCCTACAAAGCATATGCGGAGTTTTGTTTAATTTTATTTACTTTCTTTGTGCATTTGTTTATCATAACTTACAGAAGGTTCTTTCTAGAAGCTTTAGCCACTTCTATTTCAGACTAATATAGAATATTCAAACTCATGATGTTGTATTGGTGAGTTGCTGCAATACAAGAATACAGACATATGCAGACATAGCTGTCTGCAGGAGAGGTACATTCAGTTAAATGGTAGCATTTGGACTCACAGACAGAACAAAACAAGGGAGATATAGCAAGCTTCAAAACTCTTAAGTGCACAAGATAGTACTGGCTTATCTACTTTCCTTCCTCTGCAGACACTTTCCAGATAATACTCCCTTTTCTGCACCTTGAGTGGTACAGCAGAGAGAAGGAAAAACCCCTCAATCTGCGATATTCATATTGATTTATATTGATGAATCAGACACTCTGTATTGTGTTGAAGAAAGTTATATTCACGCCTTAGATATTATTTATACATATATTAATAAATATTTGTAGTACAGTTGCAGTTAGCACACCTAAACCAAAGGAGGGCAGTAGCAGTAGTTATGAAACCCTTTCTAACAAGGCACTTAAACCACAGCAAAACATAACAGGTAGGCTTGAATTCAAAATCAATTCGAGTTAAGTTAGAATCTAAATTTAAAACAGCTGGATATTCTAAAATAACTTAATGGAGGGACACTTTTTTTTGAGTAATATTTTTTTGAGTAGACAATATATCTTGTTCTGCTCTGCTTCAAAGTTATAATAAAGTTGAATGATGTACTTTTATTCCAGGTGTCTATACATGGAAATAGTTTTCAATATTTGGTCCCTAATAGTGCCACATATGGAGAAGTTGTGAGATTGAGCTGACATAGTTTTAGCCTCTGAATCTAAAAGTTGGAGAGAAAAAAATGTGTAAACTGGGGCTTCTGTGCAGCACTAAAAGCTTTAAATGGAACCTATCTGAATGGGACCTACCTGAATAAGCTGAGTGGTGCAGTTGGCACACCAGAAGGATGGGATGTCATCCAACGAGACCTGGACAAGCTGGAGAGGTGGGCCTGTGAGAACCTCATGAGGTTCAACAAGGCCAAGTGCAAGGTCTTTCACCTGGGTTGGGGCAACCCCCAATATCAATAGGGGCTGGGGGATGAAGGGATTGAGAGCAGCCCTACAGAGAAGGACGTGGGGGTACTGGTGGAAGAGAAGCTGGACATGAGCCAGCAATGTGCTCTTGCAGCTCAGAAGGCCAAATATATCCTGGGCTGCATCAAAAGAAGCATGGCCAGCAGGTCAAGGGAGGTGATAGTGTTCCTCTTCTCCACTCTTCTGAGACCCCACCTGCGGTACTGCATCCAGCGCTGGAGCCCTCAGCACAAGAAAGACATGGACCTGTTGGAGCGGGTCGAGAGGAGGAACAGAAAAATGATCTGAGGGCTGGAGCACCTCTCCTGTGAGGACAGGCTGAGAGAGTTGGGGCTGTTCATCCTGGAGAAGAGAAGGCTGCGGGGAGACATTGCTGCTTTTCAGTGCTTAAAGGGGAACTATAGGAAGGATGGGGGCAACCTCTTTAGCAAGGCCTGTTGTGACAGGGCATGGGGTGATGGTTTTAAACGAAAGGAGGGTAGATGTAGAATGGACGTAAGGAAGAAATTTTTTACCATGAGGGTGGTGAAACACTGGCACAGGTTGCCCAGAGGAGTGGTAGATGCCCCATCCCTGGAAGCATTCAAGGTGAGGTTGGACGGGGCTTTGAGCAACCTGATCTAGTTGGGGATGTCCCTGCTCAATGCAGGGGGGTTGGACTAGATGACCTCTAAAGGTCCCTTCCAACCCAAACCATTCTATGATTCTATGTATTTCAGGGCAAGAGGGAATGGCATGTCAGTGTATCCTGCTGACACTTTGAGGAAAGAGATGAGGTTAGTGATTGCCTCAGGTTTTATGCCTCTTTTACAGATGTCTGGATTTGAAAGAAGCTTGTGGATTTCTTTATGTTCTTAAAGTAACAAGTGCAGGATGTTTAGGAACCTGCCTTATTTATTTCACACTTCTGGTAGAAAAGTATCAAATTTAAATTTCACCTTTTGCTCTTATAATGAAAAGAAAGCAATAAGCATTGAGTAGTGCAATAGTTACAGTAACTGTCCTGCTGGTAGTATAGTAGTGGTGATAAAAAATTGTGAAGTTCACCTGATTAAAAGTATTGGATTGAATGTAGTTCAATGAACTTTTTTGATAAGTTAACACAGAACTTTGATTTAAATTCTTTTTTTTTTCTTCTTCTTTTTCCTACAAACTCCATGTCTATGTAGTTGTGCAGAAACATCACATTCAAAATGCTGCCAAATAGACAAAATTTAAAAATATTGATATTGTACAACTGCAATCTATAACAATGTAGAATGAGTTCATGCATGCCTTGTCCCCCTTACTGCCTGTGACTTGTTATTTTAGGGACTGTTAATGGTTTAATTGGCCTTAATTCTGTAGCTCTTTATTGACTGCAGTTTTATTATCCAGGCCTTGTTAATTTTTACACATAAAATTTATTAAAGGATATTCAAGACTTGTAGACATATAACAGCTGAATATAAATGGCTTTGTTTAATGAAGTGAATCTGCATTAATTTTGTGTGAAACAGAAAATTTCTGAAAGCTGCGAAGGCTGTCTACTGTAAGGATAATCAAAACCATAACTATTCAGTGTTCAGTTCTGCAGCCAGATTTGTTACGTTGCTCAGTTTGTGCTTTAAGTAGAGAAATGGAATATGTTATGAAAAGTAAGCCGCACATTTCAGTGTTCCTATATTTAACAATGTAAAGCATATAGGAGACTTCACAGAGGTTTCTTTTGAAAATGGATGGGAAGAAAGGGGCTGGCTTCCTTCAATAAGTTTTGCTTTGATACTATAATAGGATGGTTTGATTACAGCAGAAAGCAGGGCTGAGACTCCGCACCCTCAAATTATTCATGATTCTGTAGCAAACTCTTGGTTTCAGAGTGAAAGCCCTTGCCTGGGACAATGCAGTGCAGACAACTGTGCCCGTGTCAAATCAGGCCTTGCACAGATGTTTGTCCAATGTCAGGGAAAAGCTGTTTTAAGGCTTGGGTTGACATGAAAACAGGGTAGATTTTCTGCTTCTGCATTAGCTAGTCAGAGATACAGGGAAGAGAAAACGCAGAAAGTCTAGTGGTTAAGCATAGGTCTAGCTTGTTATCCACCGTCAGGGCATGTGGAGGGTAAGTGGTCTGTAATGGTCACAACAAAGCAAGGCTTTTCTGTAAGCAATCCACTTCTAAGCTTGCTGTTGCACAAGGTACTATCTCCTTTATATTTGAGAAAGTTACTGTTTGTGAAGGCTGCTCATGCTAGGCCAAATAGTTTTATTAGTGATAATCCCTTCCCTTTGATTTCTCAGTGCTTTGAGTAATAAACACTAATCCTGCCAGGAACTTTGAGGTGATTCTTTAAGCAAACATAATAATGCAGCAAACCCAAGGGTTAGGCTTGCTTTTGATGGGGCACTACCAAAAAGACACCTGAGAACTAATGGTATTTAGATATAATAGATGTGCTGCTGACAGGTAAAAATTAGCAGCTGAGAAGGAGGCTTAAAGTGAGAGGAAACATGTTATTGATGCAAACTGTCTCCCTTTTCTTGTTACAATTCTTCCCCAATTTCCCAGCCCCCAGCCCCTTCCTTTATTAAGCTTAATCTGTTCTCCCAGCATTGATTTTCAGTCCATTGCAGATCATAGTCACCTGGGCAAGCTCTGTTTACTGAAGGAGAGCCTGTCTGAGCTCAAGGGAGGTGCATTATGTGTGGCATGCAGGTTATGGGTTTGAATTTGGCAGTCTCTGGAGGAATGACATAGCAGAGGGTGGTAAATGAACACTGGGTTGAGAGGGAGTAGCTACAAATGGAAGAAGGGCTGCTGAATACTGCAGGTATCAAATCAGGCTTAACAAACCTTCTCAACATCTTCCTGCTTATACCTCTAAGTTATCTGGAGATGCAAAGGCACCTTTTAATATGTGGGATTTGGATCTTTCTTGATAGATTATTCAACAGCTTTAGTTAATAAGAATAACTTTCTTATACATTGAGTCGATTTTACATTCCCTGAAAATATTAAAAGAATTTACCTTGAGAAATATCAGAAAGATACTTTTATGTCACCTGTTCTGGACAGAAACATTAGAAGACCTTCCACTGTGCTTCTGCAATGATTGTGCAAAGCCAGGGCAAGTCCATGGAAAAATTGGTATGATCCATGAGGATTCCTCTGTCATTTTCTTCTTTGTAGCCTAGCCAGTAGCATCTCTTTAAGTGGCATGTCTGTATCTTTCTATGACCGTACTTCAAAGTGAGATTTTTTTTGTGTGTTAAGAAAAATGTCTTTCTTGATTTCATGCTTATGAGTTACTGAGTGTAGTTAATATTGACAATAATTCCTGTATTCTACCAAGAATAAAAGGCAGAATAGACATGCAGGATAAGATGTATGGCTTACCTCATCCTTATCACATACTATTGGTATCAGAAATACAATATTTAATTCATTGTAATGAATCCAGTTCCTTAATAACTATCTGCTTTGTGATAAAAGATGAGTTACAGCAGGAGTAATCAAAAAAGTTACAACAGGAGTCATCAAAACAGGTTAGTTATCACAATGTTATTCTTTGATACAGTTCACTTGTGTGTTATTACATTTAGAGCACAGAAACAAAGAAGTAAGAGTCTTTTCTATGCTTTTTAAGCTTAATTATTTTTTAAGATTGAAGACGATGTGAAGGTGAAGTCAAGATTGGGTAAAGTCCTAGAAAATGCTTATTCTCCATTTGCATCTATTGGAGTGAATTTAATGCGTGGGTGTTTCCATGTACATCAACCCAATCTTGGGTTTTCCGTGATTCAGAGGGCACAGTGTTGCTGTCTCACTACTGAGTTAAACATTTGCTGTGGAGGAGATGTTCCTGGGAGGAGAAACAAAAGTTTGTTTCTGTTGTTAATTTCAGTGTAGTTCTTTGAAGCCTGCTGAGGCAATACCTAATTAAACTGCACACACGCTCCTAACAAATGAAAAAGAAATGCTGGTCCTTTTAGATAACATTTAAGGTGACAATTTCTCCTCCAGTGAAATCTACTTGGGGAAAACAATTCACTGCTGAAGCAGAAACTCTTTCCATAATACTTCATTGTGTGAAGGCATTACTATAGCCCATGTACAGTATAGGAAAGCGCGTGCTGTTTGGAGATCTCAACTGAATCTAGTCACAGCCATGGGACAAGTGCAGTTTCAGTCCTGTTTCTTTAATTTGAAGCCAGAGCTATATTCCTTGTCTACAGTAATATTATTCTGATAATGTGATCTGATTGTGCTACATGTAGAGCAGAAACCTCTTATGAAATATTTGGAGGCTGTAGACTACTGATTAGTTTTGGAATTGAAAATTCCTTAAGTATTCCTGCCTGACTCCTCTAATAACTTCAGCTGTATTCATTTGTTCTGTTTCTGCATTAAGCCACATGCTTTGTGTCTTGGCTTTATCATGCCAGAGCCTACTAGGAACAGTGATGTTCCAAGTTCAATTTCATATCCTTATGCATGCATTGAAGTAGCAGAAATATGCTTTGAGGCAAAGACAGCGGAAGGGAAATGGGCTGTGTGGTTCCTAATGACCAGTGCTACACTAGACACCATTTTTAAAGGTTTCTGGCCCTCTGGTAAGGTTAGTCATCTTTTCTCTCCAAACCTGAAGTACATGTGGGAGGGTGCATGATTGACTGTGTGACAAGAAGCCTAGGTCACAAATAGTCCTCGGTGTCTCTTGAGAATGCTCCATGATGCTTTTATGGTCTGTAGGGATATTCCTTTCTATGGATGTGCAGTTCCACTAACGCCAGCAGAGCTTCTCATAGGCAGAGACTTCTGCACCCAGCTTCAGCTCCTTTGCAAGGTCAAAGCCTTAAGAGAGCAAGTAGGAAGCAGCTTACTTAGCATAGCTCCTGGGAGAGTAGAAAAAATAGGAATCAAAGAAAAATAATGGGGCAATTAAAGATTTAAAATAAAACATCTATTTGGGATTGGAAGGGGTGAGGGGGGATGTTTTTCTCATCTCATATTGTCTGCAAGATTTCAGTTTCTTTCTAGTGGAATCAGCTCAAGACCTGTTTGAGGCTGCTGATGAGAAAACAAAATCAGTCTCCTGTTCTTAATAGGTGTTGTTTAGAGCACTCACCTGAAACAACGGCATCCATGTTCAGATCTCTACTCAAGGAGGAATATCTCAGTTTGCTGCTTATTTTGTGTTGATGTGAATTGACCATCCCGGAGTGAATAAGGACCAGGCTTTCTCTTTGAAAAATCTTATCTTGACCACACAAGAGCTTTTTCTTGGAAAGCTTTGGCTTTCATGAAATCTTAAAAAAAAAAAAAGTCCTGAGTGACTCTTTGGGGTTTAGTTGCTTCTCAGAGTTGTTGCTCTGTCCCTAGAATGACCGGTCAAAAACCTATATCTCAATATTCACTGACTGGTATGACTGTGAATCCACACTATGATCAAAATTATTGCTATCAAGCTCTTTCTGCTTCCCTATTTCTTATTAGAAGAGGAAGATCTTCCTTACTTCCATGTCATCACATCTTTTTTCACCTTTTCCTTACTTCTGAACTCTGTCACTTCATTTTATTTGAATTTGAGCGTGTTCTATTATTTTTCAAGAATATTTTTAGAAGTCTGCTCATTTTGTGTGCACTTTCAGGTGCAGAAGGCCGTATAGGTACCATGTGTGAATACTTAGGGAATAATCCTTCTGCCTTTATTCTGACCTATTCTTTTGTAAATTGATCTCTGGGAGACCTGAAACATTCACCAAGCCAAATGGGAGTATTAATTGCCTTGTGATCTGTTTCTCTCAAAGTCATACCAGAAAACTGGTCTCCACTGAGCAATCATGTCTAACAGGGCCAAAATGAGAAGAATAACTATATGCCAATGGGAGCAAAGGAAGACTTGTACTTAGAATAATAGATTGTTAATGTAATGATGTATGGCAAAAGAGATGACTTGTCATGGTATATAAATTTTTTCCCAGATTGTTACCTCTTTTGTTCAAAATTTCAGTTAAGGAACAGAACGTAGGAGTCACTGTCACTTCCTGAGTCGTGCTTAAGATCAGAAGACATGCAGATGCCGAAGACATCTGCTTTTTTAAGTCAAGTATACAACATGTCTTAAGTCTGAGATATGACTCATGGGAAAGCTATAGAAAATGGGTTCGTCTTTCTGAGCTCTGAACACCTGACTTTTTACACTGCCACATTGTTGAAAGTTCAGAGAAAACACAGGAATAAATTCATTACTGGAAAAGACTTAGGAGAAAAGAGAAATATGTAGTTCTTCTGAGAGGATAGATGCACATTATAAACATGGCATATTATTTTCCTTTGGTGTGTTCTTCTCTTAAGAGGACCTGTACAATGTAATTTAGTGAAGTTCACTGAATAAAGTTACGTTCTTTTATGTATTAGAGAACCATTGTGGTCTGGTAAGCAAACTTTGTATCCTTTTGCAGAATCAAATTTGCTTTCACATCAGAAAGATGTGAAACAGATCCATTACCCTCCATTGTCCCACTTATTGTGTTTTAAATTTCTGTTAAAAAAAATTCTTAACAATTAGTTACCCTCTCTGTAAAAAGATACTAATTTGTCAATGTCAAGTTTGTGTAAGGGAAAAAGGCATCCATTTTTCTTAGCACCCTCAAACTATCTCATCCTGTGTTTTCAGATCATCTGATGTCACCTTTCTGCATGTAAAACCAAAATCAGCAAGTTTTTCTGAATGCAAGTCTTGGGTGTCATTTTGACAACTGCTAGATTGGTGTTGTGTTCCTTCCCTATTTTTCTGGCTTATGTAGAATCAGAGAATGATACCAGGCTTATCTTTCAAAGTGTGAACCTATTTATAGGATGTGGAGATACTGTCTGTATGTTTCTTTTCAAGCCTATGGAACAGAAATTGATTTTTTTCTTTTCTAGCTAGTACATCTTAGGACTTTACCACAGAATAAAGAGAGGAAAGGTAAGAAACAAAGCACAACTATAAACTGTTATTTGTTTTCTGAACTGCAGGTAATGGAACATTGATTGGAGCTTCCGCGAACGTTGTTTGTGCAGGAATTGCTGAACAGCATGGTTATGGCTTCTCTTTCATGGAGTTTTTCAGGTAAAATTTTAAACTTCTCCCCTTAAATCTGTCATTTTTTCTAGACAAATAATGGAACTTCCAAGAAGAAAATCTGGAGAAAGGGTCTATAAAATAGACCTATGTTCCTAATTTGTTTTTGGCAACTGAAATGTAGGTGGAGGGCAGATCACTATTTTTGCATACTGTGGATAGAAAGCATAAAGGTGGTGGGAGCAGTGTGGAACCCCAGAAGAAACAAAGCCTCAGAAATTCCTGCTTCTATCATGCTCAATCTTATCTTCAGCTCTGTAGTGATACTGAATTGTTGCTTTGTTGTAAAATACAGTTTAAACCTAGTTTCTCACCTGCACATTTTCACAGATGTTGCATCACCAGGAGAATATGGGATGTCCCACTTTAGACTGAGTAGAACTTTACTCCATGATCCCAAGGGTAAACCTATTTATCTAAAAGCAATTACTTCTTTAGACCAGCTGGTTAGCAGCTATGGATAAAAGTGCAATAGGCAGTTAGTAACAGCTTAAGTTGCTGTTTAATAATTGTTTAATTAATAATTAATAATCATTCTTTAATAATGTAAGTTCCTCTGCAAGTCATTCATCATCAGGTTTTTAAGGGATGAGTTGTACTTAATGTACTTAATGCATACAGCAGTTTAATATTTTTCCAGACATCTCCAGTTTTCAAGACCATGGTTGAAATGTGTAAATGGAAATTGGCAAATAGAGGACTAGACATGAAGTTAAAGTTTAAAGTGTAGTTGATTTAACTAAAACATAAATCTTTGCTTATTTTTCTGCATATTTATGGCAAAGGATACTGTTCTGTTCACACCAATATTTTCTTCTCTTTTTATTTGTTTATTTTAGTTTCTCAGCTTTGTCAGGTTTCATTTATATTGTTTACCTCAAAGCCTTCAAACCTGCGTAATTAAAATGATTAATCACACAGGAGTGTCTAGAACAGAGCCAATTATAACCCTAAAAAGAAAGATAATCTGAACTGTTCTTGCTAAAATTCTTGCTATGAGCATGTGCTCCTCATAGTTTGGTTTACCTCTTCAACTATAGTCTTCTGATGATAAGGTTCAGAAAGACAGGATGCCTATCATGTGATAGGCACATGTGTCAGAGTCTTGGTTGTCAGGACCTTTGAGACTACAGTACAGTTTTACATAGTATATACAGTGACAGCTAACAGATTTCTTGGAAGTCACGCCTTTGTACAAAAAAGGTGGCGATATAGCAATAATGGGCTTGTGGATTGTTCTGTTCATATTTCACAGATGTTCAGCTTGTCATTTGGGGATTTAACTTGTATTTAACATTAACAATGTGTCTTCTATGTAGATTTTGTAATGAAATATTCTTTAAACTTCCATGACACTGACTGAGTAAGCAGAAACAGGATGTAAAGCCTGGCTAGTCTCTTCAGCAGCCTTCACTGGAATGTATTCTTTGAGAAGATTCAAGACAATACATGGATGTTCTGAAATTGCGTGCTATACATATGCTTTCAGTGGAAAAAAAATTACTGAGGAAGGCTGTAGACACTGTGAGCAAAGATGTGAGAACTGAATCCAGAGTGGTCACAGGAAGATAGCAATGGATATTAATTAGCAGCAAGAACAAAAAAGCTCACTTTTGCTGGCTTCTTTTCAATCACTGAGCAGGCAGATCATGAGCTCCTTTATAATTTGTCTTAGGAAAATATTTGTTTCAGTCAAATATGCCCCAATTCAATATTTTCTGAGGCTTCTCCTGGCATTAAGAGGTATTATATATATCCCTTGAGGATTTTGATCTTGCTTCCTTTTATTAACGTTGTCTCAAAGCATGAAGTGATTTTTTTTCTGCATTTCTTACCTGTTTGCCCAGGATCACTCATTAGGTTTCACATCCCTCTTCAGTGTCCTCTTTGGTGCTGCTACCACTTTAGACACAGATTGTTACTCTCTTTTCTGGTAAACTCCTATGAGTCAGCAGGAGAAAAAATCATGGATGCCATGTATGGGGAGTTAGTTGACGGTCCTCTGCTGCCTGACTTTTACCAAGGTGTCTTCAGTGCAACCTGGGCTGGTATTGTTTTGTCCTTCTCAAGTGTCTCTGTGCAGGAAACCTGTGACATGTCTGTCCTGGGTGGCACCTGGGGTCATACAGCTTAGTATGCTACTTCCCATACTCTTCCTCCATACCTGCATGCTAAGTCAAAATTATGCAACTGTGTTTAAGAGGGACCTTTTCTAGAATCAGCTTTTTTGCAAGCCATGTTTTGACATGGTGGTCTGAGGAGGAACTCTGGGCAGGGTTGCTAAGCTTGTCTGGTGAGTACAACTTGGCATAACAGGGGCGGAGAGGCTCTGGAGGTTGTGGATGCCCAGTGGTAAGAGGCATCATGATGACTCTCTGCATAGGGAGAGAAAAGAAAAGGCAAGAACAAGACTCTCTGTCCTGTAAGAGGGCTGATGGGCTCATGACCTTTCCGGTGTGTGTCTTTGTGCAGTGGCATCTGGTGTGGTTTGAGGTTCCTCTTCTCTTTTTCAAGAGGGGAGCAGTGGCAGCCTAACTGGTGTGTTGTACAATTCTATTCTGCTGCCCAGCCAGAGCCAGAGGTGGCCAGGTGTGATAACTTGCCTCTGATGCTGTGGTCTGACCAGCTTCATGTGCTTCTATCTGGAATGCCTTCAGCAGAAAAATATCTTATGCCAGGGGGGCGCACGCCTGAATGACCATGAATGCTATAGTCTGTCAGAATTCTAGCACCCTCGGGAATGTCCCCCTTCAGATCCACACATAATTGCTTCCTTCCCTGGATCAAGAGTCCTATCTCCCCAAGGACCTGGGGTCACTCATCTACTTCCAGATTGCTCATCATGGCTGGATGTAAGGGAAAGACAGCCAGCCCTTGTGTTTTATCCTCACAATCCAAGAAACTCAAGCCCATGGGCTATGGCTGTAAGGAGGTCCCAGTAGGATGGCATTTAGGTGGGAAAGATTATACTGAGAAAGAAGGGAGAAAGGCATAGATTCTTCCTCCCTGTGTTGAAGCACCTTAAAGCAGCCTGGTGTCCAGAGTGCACCAGAGGTTAAGGAGATACCAGATCTCAACCATACATGCCTGGCTGTGAGTGTGCTGGTCAGTGTAACCAAGCATCTTACCCAGAACACATTCAGGTCTTGTTCCCATCTTCATATTACCGGTAAACACATGTAGAAACCAGTACTGTCTGAACAGTGCTCACAAGGGGAAGAACAAGATTGCCTGTGAGAAAAGATCCCTTGGTTGCTATGAGTTCAACTTGCTGTTTCTGGCCCTTGTCAGCTTTTCTTGATATTTCATCATGTTCCACCAAAATTAAAAAAAAAATCCCATATCCCTTAGAATATACCAATACTATATTAAACTTACTTTTTCACCATGAAAAAATTTTTACCTTTGAATCTGTTATACATGGTGATAGGGCAACAAAAAGGGCTTATACTGGTATATCAGCAGCAAAAGGAAGATTAGGGGGCATGTAAGCCTGCCACTGAAAGGGGGAATGATCTGCTGACAAAGGACATGGAGAAGGCAGAGGTTCTCAGTGCTGTGGTCAGCAGCACAGAGCCCAGCTGGAGGCCAGTCACTAGTGGTGCTCCCCAGGGTGCTTGTGATCCCCAGTGGTGCCTTCCACGCTCAGCCATTCTGGGATTCAGCTTTTAACTAGCCCCAGAAATCTGAAGGCAAATAAAGAATAACTGCCACCGAATGATTCATCTGGACTACCTCAAATTCAAAGGAAAAGAAACAAAGTTAAGACAAAAAGAATATTCAAAGTCCTAGGAAGGTCAAGCTCAGAAGTAACAATTTGCTTAAAGATGCTCTTGCATTTTTGTTGTCAATCCAGCCAAATTACACTCCTTTTCCACCTTGGAAACTTCCTCATCAAACTGTATTTATGTGTTTTAATCCTTCCTCCTGAAAAAGATCACATATGAACCCTAATTTTTCATTAGCCTCCTAGCAATTCAGAAGGCAGAGCTGAACACAATATTCCAGGCACAGTCCTCTTATTTTTCCCGTTTTCCAAAGATATGATTAAATACAAAATAAGGAGATATTTGTCTTTTTGTTATTAATCTAGGCCATTTCAAATTCCTGTTTAATTTACTATTCACTGTAAAACCAAGACTCTTTCAGCTTTCATGTTACTTACTTGAGTGTGAGTATATCTGTTCTCCCCTCAAGTTATACTTCCCCTACGTTGTGTTTCTAATTAATGCATCATCAACGGGCAGAGATAAAATGGAATTGGTGTGCTCTGTCATCTAGTAAGTGAATTGGAGGATGAACACAAAGACAAATATTTATGTGGTAAAAATAGAAATAATTGTGAGTCAGTGGGGTTTGGAAAAGGAGATAGAGAGCAGTGGGATATTTGCTGTACGTGGTCAAGGGTAAACATCAGAGCAAACAAATGAGCATTATCCCTCTGGAGAGAAGAACAATTTTTTTTTGGTAGTCTTGCCCCTGTAGAAAACATCAGTTGTGTTAATAATGTGAAGACAATTGCTCAGGGACAGCATATATAAGTAAACAGAAGGCAGGGAAAGATAATATGAATATTATGATTTTTAGTCTAGTTATCACAGAAACATTAAATCCTAAATAAAAACTTAACATAAAGGAAAACCCCAAATATATTATTTCTCTTGGCAAATGGTCAGATAAGGACAGTATAGTCCTGTTGCCTGAATGATTTCCAGAGATTAACATAGTGATTTTATATCAATTAAGACTGTAGAACAATCAAGACAGCTTTGTTTTTCTCAAGGAGTAAGATAAAAGAAATAGCATTGTAGATGTCTCCTCTAATCTAGATGCTTCATTTCATGTTAGTTTTTAAATTTTTATTAATATATATCAGAGTTAGTTTGTGGCAGTATGGTATTCCACTAGGTCAGTCCACCCTATGGAATATAAAAATGATGCACAGAAATCTTTTTGTCACATGAAAAATTTGGTTCCAGCTTCATAGCATAAGAAGTTCTCGTGGTAGGGGCTTTAATTATCTGTCTCCACTTGCAAATAAAATTGCCAGCTTGATTTTAATTTTCTCTTTAAGAGAGACATTTATAACCTTATAAAGATACATAGTACTTTAAATATAAAATAAGCCATACTTCTTTATCCTATTGTAATTCAATACCAATCACCCCTGTGTGTCTGTGATGCATGATGTGGTAAAAAAAAAGAATCACACATAAATGCTGAGCCTATTTGACACAAAAGGAAAGGGGGTATTATGGGAAATACTCTAATATTATTTCAAGCAAATTTTGTCTGACTGTGAATATATCATGGTGCGGGATACATAGGTAAGAGAAGAATGGATTGAATAACTCTATGTAATGGGATAAACATATGGGAAAGATGATTTGATACATAAGGAAATCAGTCTGCCCAGAGGAATGGGGTATGAACCTAAGGACCTAATTTAGATTACAGTGGTAAGGTTAGCTGGGATTGACCCTCAAAGCATTGTCCATATTTTCAGGTTTTGCATTTTTCTGTCATTGCTTTCCCTTTATATGTCATCTGAAGAGCTGAATTAATATTTTCTGTCTTCTCTGGGAGTAACAATAATTTAGAAGTGTCAAAAAATATTAGCTCCTGATAATAGCTTAGGAAAGAATTTGTTTTTGTCATAGGATTTGTCTTGGGAGATACTCACAGAAAAAATATTTACAGTAGGATATCCCATTTATCCCTGCTTGAGAGCACTCACCCACAAAGACTGTGAAACAGTGCTTCCCGTGAGAACTGTCATTCATGCATGTGGGAGGACAAATGTGTTCTTTGCTACCACCTCTGTATCTTATTCACACAACTTATTGAAAAGAATTTTTTAAAAAACAAACATTGGGCTCTGTAAAGTCACATAAATGTCTCTACTTGATTATGTGTTAGAGAGCTGTATCCCTTTTAATTCCTGTTATTTTAGTGTCATTTTTCCCTATTTTCTTTCTATTAACACCACTCTATGCCAAACACTGTTGCTGTTTTAAGGCTGATTCTGATCAGAATAAAACCACCCCTACTTCTCTGAGGGTGAGATTTGGGGATGGAGACTCCAGCTGAGCAATGTGGTGTCCAAACCTGAACACAATTCACCTGTAGGCTTTCTGATCAACTGCGCAGCTCCAGAATACAGAATTCTGGCATGTTCAACGTATCTAATGAAGATTCAATTAACTGTTGAGTAAAGGTTTAATGATTATGGTACACAAGTTAGCTCGATCTCATTTCCCACGACTCTTCTGATCAGTAAGGAAGAGTAATTGGTCATGGGTTAAATGTTGATATTCCACATGAAAATGGATTTATTCTGTTCAAATAAGTGCAAATGCAACACTTATGTTTGTTGAGAGGGCTTTGCTCGTGTTAATATACAATTCCAATTTGGGCCAGTTTTAAATTTTCACAATTTTTGCTTCATAAAATTTCTATCTTTAAAAATCCAGATCTCTTAGGTTTACTACATCAGCTTGTTTTCATCTTTATCTTGATTTCTTTAAATATGTAAGGAAAATATTAGAAGGCCTTTTTTTTAATAGCTCATTTTAATAATAAATTTCAAATCCAACTACATATGAAAATTTCTATTTATTATCAAACTTAGGGAACTGAGTTTAACAAATGTAATTTAGATTTTAACATCCTATTCATTATTATGCTAGGAAGGGCAAAGCTATAGACAAGTTTTAGCTGATCACTCAGCAAAGTAGATAATTAAGCGTGTATTCATCTTTCAATGTTAGGTTCTAGGCTGGGTTTGTAAGAATAATGCCAGTTTTCTTTCAAATATCCAAGAACAGTCATTGCAGGATTTCAAATTGTCAGTATTGATCTAATGACTGTTTTTAAACAAGCAAATGTTACATTGACATCTGTGGCAGTTGAATAAAGTGGATGCTGTTTATTTTAATCAGTGGCATAGAATGCATCTATGAAATTAAGTATTCCTGCAACAGTGTGGTGCAAACCATTTTAAGAATAATTGCTGAGTTAGGGGTGGATTTTTTTTAATGTTTCTTTTGAGTTTATTTAAGGTCAAGAAACACTGTAAGTGGAAATGTAAATGAATATTGTTTTAGCTTGTTTATTTTTAGGAAAAAGGGGGAAAATAGTATTTTGAGCCCTTAAATATGAGAATATTTCCTTTTCCAACTTGAAACAGGATTTATCTGTATCACGAATTTCTTCATGGAGCTTAAAATGCTCCTATGTCTTCTAAGTAGAGCCAATATCTTTAAATTGTTTGGCCTGTGGACATACAAGTATTGGTTTTTTCTTCTCTTATTGCCATGAAGTTTTTTTGGATTAGCAAATTAGTTTCCAGTAGAGGTAGATGGGGTTTAAATACTTACCATGGGTTACTCAGCTTAAAATAAAGTTTTGTGATGCAGGTATAAAATTTTATTATGGTTTTATCTTTTAAAGTCTCTGAAATGTGTGTGTTTCTCGCTCTGAGTTTTTGAAAAAGGACATTTAAAATGCAGTTGCAAAGATCCAGTGTTTCACTGGGCTCCATAGGAAGCTCCGATCCTCCAGACACATACACATCACTTTAATATTATGGGGTAAGAGCATGGAGGTAGTATCTAATCATAGGGTCATAGAAAAATCATAGAAAAATTCAGGTTGGAAGGGACCTTAGGAGAGGTCTCTTATCCAGCCTTGGGCTCAAAGCAGCTATGGGCTGCACAGAGCAGCATAGTCTCTTAGGGCAGCCTGCTCCACTGCCTGGCTGTGTCTATGGGGAAAATGTTTCTCCTCTCTTGTTTCAACCTGTGCCAGTTTTCTCTCACTGTCCTGCCAGGCACCCTCATAAGGAGCACAGCTCCGGCTTCTCATTCACCGCTTGTAGGTGCTGGGTACACTGCAGGTGCCCCTGAAGCTGTCTCTTCTCCAGCTGATCCAGCACAGCTCCCCCAGCCTCTCTTCAAGGGGCAAATGCTCCAGCCCCTGCTGCCTTGGGGAACCTCTGTGAGGTCCCTCCAGTTTGTACATGTCTTTCCTGTGCTGGAAGACCCAAAACTGAACACAATGTCTAGGTGTGGCCTAAAAAGTGCTAGGTAGATGGGAACCATCCCTTCCCTAGATCTAAGGTCCATTCCCCTTGTCATACAGCCAAGGAGGCTGTTGGCTGACTTTGCTGCTGGGGTTCCTGCAGGCTCACATTCAGATCACCGCTCCAGAGCCTTTCTCAGAGCTGCTCCCTGACCACTCTGTCCCCGGATGGTGTTGTTGCAAGGGCTCTTCTGTCCCCTTGGACAGGACTTGGCATTCAACCTTGTTGAATTTTGTAAGGTTCTGGTCTTCTCACTTTTCCAGTTTATCCAAGTCCTGCAGGATGG
Source organism: Phalacrocorax aristotelis (assembly GCF_949628215.1). Classification (NCBI taxonomy): domain Eukaryota; kingdom Metazoa; phylum Chordata; class Aves; order Suliformes; family Phalacrocoracidae; genus Phalacrocorax; species Phalacrocorax aristotelis. The sequence continues at coordinate 74,542,251 of NC_134276.1, read as the reverse complement.
TGGCCCTGCCTTCCACCTTTTCAACCAATCTAAGATTACAGTCTAGTGTTTCCAGTGCAACTTTGTAGAACTGTTGAGGCATGCAATAATATCCAATATTAGTATTCAACATGGTGCCAATATAAGAAAGAAACTGTTCGCAAATATCTGTTTTTGTTGAAATGGGAATTTTGGTTCAGCCTCACAAGTACCTCTTCTTATTTGATTTTCTGATTGACCTTCTTTGTTGATCTTATTTAATTTTTTTTAATAATTAAAAAACCCCAAACCCTAAATATGCTCCAAATAATATATCTGACTGCGAAACATTTACATCAGTTAATTTGGTGAGGTTTTTGATCAAGGAAACAAATAATAGTAATATATGATATATGCAACAAATCTGTATAGCTTAAAGTATAAATTACAAAAATATGCAGTGTTCAATTTGTATAAAGCTTCTTGTTCAAAACATTATAAATGGAATAATGTCTCATGAAATCCTCAGTTTCAAGACTTTCATGCTGAAGGTTCCCAGAGTGGTTTAAAAGGTTTAAATTGTAAGGTGTTGCATACCATTTAGGAGGTCTGATATACTGTCTTGATTTAACCCCAGCTGGCAACTAAACACCACGCAGTCGCTTGCTCACTCCACCCGGGTGGGATGGGGGAGAGTAAAAGTGAGAAAACTCGTGGGTTGAGATAAAGACAGTTTAATAAGTAGAGCAAAAGCTGTGCTTGCAAGCAAAGCAAACCAAGGAATTCATTCAGTACTTCCAATCAGCAGGCAGGTGTTCAGCCATCTCCAGGAAAGCAGGGCTCCATCATTCCTAATGGTTACTTGGGAAGACAAAAAGCCATAACTCTGAACATCCCCCTCCTTCCTCCTTCTTCCTCTAGCTTTATAAGCTAAGCAGCTGCCTGTAGTTCCCTGGGTCTTCCTTTTTTCTCTTTTTAAAAATGTGGTTATGTTTCCCCTTTTCCAGTTAGTGGGAACTTCACCGGGCTGCCATGATTTCTCAAATATGCTGGGTAGTGGGTTAGCAACTTCATCCGCCAATTCCCTCAGGACTCACAGATGCATCTTATAGGTTGCATAGACTTGTGAGCCATCAGGTTCCTTAGATGGTCTCAGACCTGATCTTCTCCAACAATGGGCAGTTCTTCATTCTCCCAGTCCCTGCCTTTGCCTTCTGCAACTTGCGTTGTGTGGCTTGAGTACTTGCTGGTGAAGACTAAGACAAAAAAGTCATTGAGTACCTCAACCTTCTCCATATCCCAAGTAACAAGGTCTCCTGTTTCCTTCCGTAAAGGGCCTGCATTTTCCCTTGTCTTACTTTATCCCTGATGTACCTATAGAAGATTTTCTTGTTGCCCTTGACGTCCCTGGCCAGATTTAATTCTATCAGGGCTTTAGCTTTCCTAACCTGATCCATGGCTGCTCAGACAATTTCTCTGTACTCCTCCCAGGCTACCTGTCCTTGCTTTCATCCTCTACAGGCTTCCTTTTCATGTTTGAGTTTGGCCAGGAGCTCCTTGTTCATCCATTCAGGTGTCCTGGTATTTTTGCCTGACTTCCTCTTTGTTGGGATGCATTGCTCCTGAGCTTGGAGGCAGTGATCCCTGAATATTAACCAGCTTTCTTGAGTTCCTCTTCCCTCCAGGGCTTCATCCCATGGTACTCTACCAAGCAGATCCCTGAAGAGGCCAAAGTCTGCTCTCCTGAAGGCCAGAGAAGTGAGATTGCTGTGTGCCCTCCTCAGTGCCCTAAGGATCTTGAACTCCACCATTTCATGGTCACTGCAGCCAAGGCTGCCCTTGAGCTTCCCATTCCCCACCAGCCCCTCCTTGTTGGTGAGAACAAGGTCCAGCATAGCACCTCTCCTCGTTGGCTCCTCTATCACTTGGAGAAGGAAGTTATCATCAACACATTCCAGGAACCTCCTGGATTGCTTATGCCCCACTGTGCTGACCCTCCAACAGATATTGGGGTGGTTGAAGTCCCCCATGAGGACCAGGGCTTGTGAATGTGAGGCTGCTCCTAACTGTCTATAGAGGTCTTCTTGTTCAGGTGGCCTGTCGCAGACCCCCACTATAACATCACCTGTCCCTGCCCTCCCTTTAACCCTGATCCATAAGCTCTTGGTTGGCTCCTCATCCATCCCCACGCAGAGCTCCATGCACTCTGGCTGGTCATTGACGTAGAGGGTGACACCCCCTCCTCATGTCCCCTGCCTGTCCTTCCTAAAGAGCCTGTGTCCTTCCATTCCAACATGTTGCATCCAGTATGGATGGAAGAATTAGGTTTGTTATTAGAGAATATATGGTCACACTAGTGCTCCTACTATATGTACAGGTTATGGGAGTGATCATGTTTACAGAGTACTCTGTTAGAAATTGCATGCAATGGATGCCATTAGTTACAAAGAGTATAAAGTAATTTAACACTTCAAAACCAATCAATGAACAGTGAGGAAAGTGGTAAATGTAATATATCTATATTTTTGTAACATTGACCATAACCCATTCTTGGTTACCTTTTCTAAATACAAGCTATTGTCTGAATCAATACCTAATAACTTCCCAACAACACTTGGAATGAAAATAATTTTAACTGTAATGATTTCTAGATATTTTTGGCGGTGTCAGAAAGTGGATATCCTGCTTGCTTTGTACAGTTCTACTCCTGTACAAACTATTTTTTGCAAAGGTTTTGAAGATATGGTCGACTGTGTCTTCCTTCATGGAAGAAAATAAAATTCTTCCCCAATGTACCTGTACTAGTTATGTCATTAGGGTGATACAACCTGTTGGGATAGGAATCATCTTTCAAGACATAATTTACTTAATCTAAAGTATTCTATGGTCTACATTAAACAAATTTGCCTAAGCACACCTGGAAAACATTACATTCCAAGCTTTGTATTTAAAATACATGGGATGGATTTTTCTCTGTGTACATACTTACAGCTGTATTGATCACAGAGGCAGTCTGGAACTCCTACACAGGTAAAGTCTGGCAAGATGAACCCATTTCTTGTCTATTCTAACCAACAGTTACTAATTTTACTTCATGTTCAGTAGACATGGCAAGGGGAAGCTAGAGCGTAGGAAGGGAAAAGTTAGAGTGAAGAAACTGGGAGCTATGCTGAGGCACTCTGGAAACATGAAGGGACAGCTTTCATGCAGTGCAGTATGAAAATACTAGTCCTTTTTTCCTGAGAGTGGAAAAGGCAAGGACATAACAGCAATGTCTTTTGGCTTCTCATAACAGTCACTTTTCTAAAGTATTTTGAAGAAATGATATCACATTTTTAATAATAGAACTATATATTCCTCTGCTTAGCTAACCTCTGGCCAATATTGCCAACTTCTAAACATGTATAGGCTTTCTTGAACTTCCAACACAATTAATGACTACTTTCTTCTTGTTCTATCTTCTCCACCACTCTGTGGTACTCCTGTTACCAGAACCCATCACCAGGGTCTGTGCAAATAGAAAAAGATGCATTCCTATCATGAACTTTGTCTTGAGTCTGTTTATAGCAAAGAAAAATGTTAAGTTGGGTACATAGGAAACTTCCTACTTGCCTGGTTCATATTTTTAAATGATAGGCCAGCTGCAAAACCAGGAAGAACAACTAAACTGTAATTTTTTGAGTTCTAGAGAAAAACTTGACTGCACTTGAAGTAACTGAAAGGTGCATGGTGCAGGTGTGAGGTAACATGGTCCGTCACCCCTGGGTCCTTGTCCCTGAAACTGCCAGTTTGAGAAATGTGTTGGAATGTGCTGCATTACCAATCTGGCATTCCTGTTTGCATTTCATTCCTATAGAAATGGGTGGGGAGAAGGGGAGTAAGGGGAGAAGAGATGAAGAGAAAGAAGGAAAGATGAGAAAGGCCTTTGTGCACCCAGGTCTCATTTCAGGTTGGAGCTGGTACATGGCTAGAACATAGCCCGTTTAGAGGCTTACACTGCTTATGCCCTTGGAGTAGGCTTCTTGTACTGCTATTAATACCTAGCTTCTTATTCTTTACCCACATGTCTTGGCCATCTTCTCTACCACCATTGTGTTAAATTGTTGAATTTAATAAGTTTTGACATACAGGTGAATATTGAAACACATAAATAAAATTAGATAGGCATCAGGATGGAATGATTCCTGTAGCTAACCCACAGTTAACTTTCTCCACGGGTTTGTATTTTAATTTATACATAAGAAATCACATTTATTGTCTTTCTAGTAGAGCAGTCTTGAATAAAGAAATTATCTCTTCTAAAATGGGGATTTAAAAAATATCTCTGAAGGAGAAGTTCATTCTTGCCTTGGCTTGGCATTTGTGAAAGATTTAAAATCTTGTCTTTCTTTAGACCCCACTTTAGTACCGTTGTTTCCATAGCTGACTTTTTGCATACTACAAGGCTGTACAAATTTTCTGAATTAGTTCTTCTTTCAAGTTACAGGGCTGTGATGGTTGTTACCTAAGTAGATATTGCAGTAAGAAAGACTTTATTTGTTTATAGACTGTTTTGTTTAGACTACTCAAATGTTTTTGCATTTCTTTATCTAATAGTCTATAAAGGAAGCTGAAGAGAAGAAAAATATCTTACTACATTTACATGTTTGTTTGTTTTTTTTTTAAATGAACAGAATCATATTTTTATTAAAAGATTCTTGAAGTATCTCCAAAGCCCAGGATTTTAGTAGTAGATTTTGATTTGTGCTGAAAAGTTAATTTGAAAATCAGAATGCCTGCTCCAAAGAACAGTCTAGTGCTTCTCCAGTATCTCTTTAAATAGTAGACATGTAAAAACTTAAAAAAAATACCAGAAAAATCTACAGGGAACAATTTTTCACCAGTAGGTGACAGAGTTTAAATAAAAACTCTTTCTTTGCTGACATGTCTGGCCATGATGATTCATGTCTTACCACTACTAATATGGGCTGAAATCAGCCAAGAATATTCACCTTTCTAGCAAGCTTTTAAAAGGCAAGTGAATTGCCTAATTTTTCATTTGACTGAGTTTGTTTTCCAACAGATCCTTTAAAACTAGTTTGAGTGGTATTGTATCTAAATGTACAGAATTTCATGGTTAGATATAAGATATAATTAAACTAGTTGTTATCCAGTTTTAGGGGCATCTGGAGTGAAAATAGGAAGGCTCTGTAGTTGATTAAACTTCTATACCATCAAGGCAGGAGTTAATTTGCAGCTTTTCTTCTTTTGCATTGAGGTAAATACGCTTTTGTTAAATGCTAAAAGGCACAGAATGAAGGTCATATGTACCATTATGCTGTTAGGCTTGTCATGATTATGATTTTCAAATTAAAAAAAAAAACCTGGAGCCTATTAAAGCAGAGAGATTTTCTGTAGCTAAAAGAGGTCAGTGTATTATTTTCCTAGATAATTCATCAGTGTCAGTAGTGCTAATGAGAATACAGGGCCATGTGTCAAGAGCTAGTGTCTGCTGCCATTGTTGTCTAGCACTCGTGTTTCATTGCAGATCATTAAATGAAAGGTTTGCTAGTGCCTTACAATCCATGAGTAGGTCCATGTGAGAAGAGAGGATAAAGTGTCTACAGTCTCTTTTGAGTGACTCTGCTCACTGATGATCATGCCCACCTCATATTGCCAGCTCGTTTTGCTAGCTAAGATTAGAGGAATATTTCTGGCAAGAAGAGAAGTAGGACTGAAATAGTCTTTGCTGCTTTCCCCCACCATGCCTTGGAGCTAACAACTGGATTGAATTTCTTCTTGTTACCATGTAAATTCATGTAGCATATGGAAAAGGAAAGGGTGTGCTTTCAATAGATGTGGAGCCCAGTTGACCTCCATGCTGTGTAGTGGTAAAAGAGCTGTATGTTATACAAGGGGGAAAAAAATCTAATAATGTAAAATCTTAATCTTAGTTATTTTGGTTTAGAAAAAATTTATGAAAAGGAGATGTTTGCTACAAGTGTGGGAACCCTTCAGTGTATTTTAAACTACAGTGGTAAAATGCAGTAAGAAATGGAACAGAAAACTTAAAATAACAGCAAGCCCATGCTGTTACAAGTATAGTTTTCTGAAATATGCAGATTACTTCAGAAATCCCATTAGTTATTGTGCCCCCTACCCCTCTCCCAGTGACCATCAGAGTTCAACTAGTGCAGACTGGATTTATTTTTCATTGGAAACTCCTATCCTTTCTTTAGGCAGGAGAGAATCTTGTTACTCCTTTAATTAGGGTATAAGTAATTTTCCTTTCATGGTATTTGTTATTCTAGGAGTCATCCATCTCCTGTGCTTAATGCAACAGTAAATAAGTGTTTCAGTGAGGTACAAAGCCCTTTCCTCTCCTTCTGACTTTCTGGGAGGAAACGTACCTTTGTTGGGCCTTTAGTCAATATTATCCTGTAGCTTAAAATATATGTTCACAGACAACTAAACAATTTGACTGTTTGTGGCTTGTTACTTGCTCTTGAGTGACACCTGGTCCAAAAGTAGTTAATCATACTGAGCTTTGGAGCTGGCATGGCTGAACCCACGGTTCTTTCTCTTATTCAAAATATAAGAGCTGTGTTTTCTGTCATTCAGGTGGTCAGATCAGATCCTACCTTTGGGTAACTGTGTGTTATGGCCATTCAGGCCAGTGCAAATAGCCCACCCATAAAGAAAAAAAAATGACCTAATAATAATTCTGCTAAATATTCCTGTATGGAACAGGACTTGCCGGAAACATTTTTGTCTTTTTGTGCTGGTTTCACAGCCATGTGTGGTTTTCTTATCTCTTTTCCTATTTCTCTGTCTGAAAGAGAGTGGCTACTTCATATGCTTCTCTTGATCTCACCATTTTTATTCCTTGAGTGTCTTCTCTGGAGGTTCTGAACAGCTGCCTTTCACCTAAATTCTTGCCATTTGAAAAGCAAATGCAGAAGCTGTACTGAAACACTGTTATTTAGTTTGTTAAATAACTGCGAATATTTGCCTTACCACGGTGCTCACCAGACTCTGAAAAAATTAATTTGATTGCTGCTCAGATGCTGTCACCACTATTCTTGGGAATCTTGTTTACTGATTTGTTTCTTTGTGACTGAGACTTCATCCCTTGTCTTGAAAGGGATTCATTTTGGAACAGACTGAATTACATTTTTACTTCTCCCACTGTAATGAGGAACTTTTAAAGTCTGAAAACTGTGCTCCTCTGAGCAAGAGCAGGAGGTCTGTAGTAATAGTGATAAATGAAACGTTAAAAGAAAGAAGGTGAGCAGTATAACTATGAATAATCAAACCAGGGAGAGAGAGAAAAAAATTGAGTCCACTCTAAAACAGCAAAAGCCAAAAGCCAGCAAAATTAAAATGGAAAAATAATTCTTAAATTATTTTTGTATTTCTTAAATATAACATATTGACGAAGGCTGTTTATAATAAAGGGTATTTGCGATGACTGGGAGACCAGCCAATTATAGGTTTATTGTTTGTGGAGTCCTCTGCTTCTGCTGCTTCATTGAGAACTCATTGTAATCAGTGGTCTCTTTTATTTAAATTCAGAAGACTTTGGATTGCTGTTGATAGTGATATTTCCATGCATTCTTTCCATCAGCTATTACAAACAGCAGGTGGTCATTAGTATATTAATATAATAAAATATAATATTTTCTATATTGCAGTTAAATAAACTGTATGAGAAAAAAGACATCTTAGATTTTGTCTCATTTTTAGACCTATCACTGTATAGAATATTTGGCCTAGTGGCTAATATGATGACAAACATGGCAGTATTCCTGTATAGTACATAATCTGTCACATTTTATTACTTAAATGTAGTTTTTTTTTTTTTAAAAATTGCTCTTATCTGTCATGGACATGGGAGCAAAGTAGTGTCTTTAGGATCTCTGGGTTTTAATTTTGAAGTTAAAGCCTGCCATCTACGAATTGCGCCTGTTTGACAAGAAAGGTTTTCTTTTTGAAGGTTTAACGGGAACATCTTTTTGACAGATTGATTGTGTAAGTCTTCGTGTTGCTCTAATAACTCCTTTTTAATGGGAGAACTTTAATTGATGTCAAACTCAAAAGTTCAGTGACAGACAATGTGCCTTCTCTTAGTTTAGAGGTTAAAAATAATTGACACTTTTATATGCACAGAATAAACTGACACAAAAGTATTAATTTCTATGACTATTCAGATAGGAAGAGCTAGAACCAAATTCAAAATGAGTGGTCAGCTTTTCCATAAGTTTTGAGACAGTGAATATGACTCTATTAATAAATACAATCAACAACCATTACTGAAATAATTAAGAAAGCATGATAAGCCGGTGCTTGTAATTACTGTTGCAGATGGAGTAGAATTACAGGTTTGGAAATGTTTAAGTTTTCTGATTATACAGAAATTTCAAAAATACTTTTCAGAAAAGCAGCTATTCTGAACTATTGTAGTATAGAAAAATGATTAAATTTCTTCTTTAATGCAGAAGACTTAAAAAAGCACCACCATTTACTAAAACATACTGCTGTCTCAGGTACAACATGGTTTTCTGACATTAAGAACATCTGGGTGGAGAAGCCGTGGAGGGGAGTGAAAGGGGGTCTTGGGCCATGAGCGGTGGAGGAGCTCCAGGGAGGCTGCTCAGTGTGGCCTGCGGGTGCCCTCGGGGCCATGGCAGCTTTGCAATGTAATTGAAAATCAGATGATTTACTAGCATAAGCAGTGTCTGCAGGCTGTCCTGTCTGGTGTATAATGAGTAGTAAAAACTGCATGCCTAAAGTCAAGAGTATCAATTATATCATATTATCTTAGAAGCTTAGCCTGGTTAGTGACTTTTCAGGTCACCTTTTGGGTGAACCTTCACTTCACCGAAGTTACAGGTTTTCCCTATGGCTTCGTTACTCCAGAATTTTCGGCATTTTCTGTGTAAACAAGACAACTGTTAGAAATAGGGTACTTGACTTGAAATGTGACGCATCACACCTGAGTTCATCCATTTCATTCAGCTTGTTCATTTATATTCCTTCTGCAGTCAGTGGAGAGGAAAAGGGAAGGCTTGTCCTGACATCTTAAAGGGATATCCTGAGACAGGAAGAGTTACCTTCTGGAAGCCTCTTTCTTTCAACTAACTGAAAATAACCCTATACTATTGTGTCTTAAAGCTAAATAACACAAATTGTACTTGTAGTAAACCATATATACAGTTAATTTTTAGCAGCTCTTAGGTAAAGGCTGCACTATAGCACATATACAAAAGAAATACTGATACGTGACACGTTACTTTTACTACTTCCTGATTCATGAGAGCTAAAGGGTAAAACTGTTATCTTGACAATTTTAGTAGTATTTATGCATGAATGTGAGTGTGTCTATGAAAAGCATATTAGCTGAAAGTAATTCTACATTAATATAGTGTATTTAATTAAAAGTTAATATTTCAGATTTTTAATTAACTCTTCAGTTGAAAAACAAGTTGATCAAAAACCCACATCAATTTTGAAATAATTCAAACCATTCTAATGCAATCTTCATATATTATTGACCAATGCCAGCACTAAATTTTCTGAGGTTTTTTTGTTCCAGAAAAGCATAGAACAAAAAAGTGAATGAATGCACTATTTGAGTAAAATTTTTATTCTGGCTCATCTTTATGTAACAAAAGTATCTTTATTCTCAATACAATAATTTACCTGAAGATGGTATTCAGCTTCAATTAAAATACCTGCTGTGATAAAATCTAATTGTCTAAGGTCCCATTGGAGCTCCCAGTGGGGATGTAAGGCTTTATTCACTTGCCTAAATACACATATTTATCTAGTCCTGTATCCAGGACATCTTCATGGGTCTGACAGATATTACGTAAGATACATGGGCCCACGTCATCCTCAAGTGGCAGCTGGAAGCTGAGTGGGATGGTCTTTACATCTCCAATGGCACTGCATGCTTTTGTTTAGGCAACTGATTTAAGCGTCTCACAGTAGACTCAATGGAACCTAATATGTGATTGTTCTCATCCTGCAGCGGACACATGTTCTACATACTGCTTACTGTGTTGACTAGATTTTCCACTGTCTACTGTGGGAACTCAGACGAAAAAAAACCCTTCACATACAGTTCCTATCTGCATGTGCCTGAACCTGGAGCTGAATCCAGAGCTGAATCCCAGCATAAGTTTCTCATCATTGCACTGACATTGTGCAAAAATTCTTCAAATGAAATGCAAAAGAGAAAAATAAGCAATAACCAAGACAGAAATATTAATATAGAAACTATGTACACTGAAAAAATATATACACTGAAACTCAGTTTAAGATATAGCAACACATTAATCTATGTTCATTTTGCTCTCTTTCTTCTTGTCCCTCACTGTCCCTCTATTCTTATCTCTTCCTTTGTTATTTCCTGCCCCACAGCAAGTAGTGTTTTCTTCTCCCGTAGAGATGCCTGAGAGTAATGAGAAAGGCAGAGATAAAGACCTTGTGCTTCCCAAGCTCCTGAGCAACTCTTAGGTCAATGGTCAGGACTTTTCAGCAGGATCTGGCTGAGCTGGGTTCAAATCTAGATCTCACCTGGCTAAATAAATGAATGGGGCTTTAAACAGTAACCTCGTTCTTTAGCCAACCACATGCTCTTTCAGGCTGATGATGGTCTTGTTAAGATTTTTGTACTTAAGATGCTGGGTCGCTGGGCCTGGTTTGCGGGTGAGCAGAGGACCGCGGGGAAAGCGCTGTCCTTAGGGCTGGAGAGTGGGGTTGGGAGAGGACCTTGGCTTCAGCAGGAACGGGCAGCTCTCCTTCCTTTGCGTTACTTTCTCACCATGCACACTTCCCCCCCAAACACTGTAATAGTCATAAAAAAGCAGTTCATAGGAGAGTGAAGCCATATGTTGACAAAAAGTCTGATTCCTTGGGAACACGGGGATTTGAAAGGGTTTCTCCTACTGTTTCTTATTGATGCAGTCTTGGTGAAGACTGTGCATGGATGCTGAGGTGGCCAGTCACAGTTACAGTATTTCACTTTACATAAAAAATGTATGTGCAGCAAGCAGGCATCATTTGTCCAGTGTATTTAGGAGGTAAAATGGAAGGACACTGACATGTTTTTGCATTCCCAAATGTAAAGTATTTAGTTAACTGCCTACAATTCTTCACCAGTCGGTCATTTAGTATGTTGAAAATAGTCCTTTTGCAATGTTTGCTTCACCTTAAAATTCTCATACCAGGGAAAATTCTGAACATATTTTCATGTTTCTGTTGTTCCATGCTTCATCTTTTTATTTAGGTTCTGCATTTATTAGATTTAAACCAGAATATATTAAAATAAAAAGCTCATTATGCATATCTACTGCAGATTTCAAACTTGATGAGAATAACTTCTGTAAGAATCATGCATTCTTGATAGAAATAATCTGTATAATTTTCAAGACTGATCATGCATACAATTGAGGCCTTAAAGATTTATTGGCTGGTGGGAATTTTTGCTGCAGAAGAAATGCAAGATTAGCTGTTTATGTTATAGCTCATGGAGACACCTGTGGTCCAGAAGAATTCTTCTCCATGAGACTCATAATAATCTTATACCTTTTACCCTGACTTTCTTTTTCAATGGTTCTTTGCCTAGCTTCCTACTTCCCTTGTTAGATTCCTAAAGACGTGGTCTATCATTTTTCCTTAGATGAGGGGTCATTCTAGGTTGTGACTACAATGAAGATTACTTTTATTAAACCCAGGATAACTAGAAATATTTCAATAAAATTTTCAAAGTTTATGAAAACAATGACTGAAGCACAAATTGGAAGAATTTGAAATTAAGAGCAAGTCCACTCAACACAAACTCTGCTGAAAGTCAAAAATAAATCTGAAATTAACAATTTCTTCTGTTCTCATGAGCTTAGTCATACAGATTTCATGACATCATTTGCCTTCATAACTCAAATTCATACGGATGCACAAAAATAAGAAAAGTTCTATATCCCGTGGTTGCCCACTACTATGACTAATTTAAAGCATGTGAACAGTCCATTAAAATAAAAAAGGTACAGGTGGTTTAAGTATTTTGCTAAACTGGGGCCAAAAATAATTTGGGAAATACATGGGATGTTAAAAATGTTTTTCCTTACATGGTGTGATAGCCACATCAGTGAAATATTTTGTTTGGTGTGTTTTGCATAAAAATTGTCTAATGATTCCTTCAGTAATATTTTACCTTTGTGGCCACCTCAAATAGTCTCATAAAATGCGCCATTAGCACAAGGAAATTGTTAGTCAATAAGAGGAGATTTTTTTTCCTCATGCAGTAGTTTTCTTCTATATCATTGTTGCAGTTGCTAGTGCTGACTCTTTTTAAGAGTAAATAATGAATTTGCAATTTAACATGTATAATTTATGAAGTTTGCCTGTTCAGCCAGTTTAGTTTTTTTAAAAATTTCCTTTTTAATTTGCTTCAGCTGGGAAGGTTTCCACATGCTAGCGTCCACAAAGTATGTTTTGCTATCTAGGTGCTGTGCTATTTTGGGTTATAAAAATGATAATCTGTAATGAAAATATCTGTTCTTTCTAGAATCTGTGACAGTAACCTCTCTTTACTTGACCAGCTTTGAAGGAAAGCATATTCTTAGAGAATCTAACGGAGACATGAATCAACTTTGGTATATTATTTCAACTCGGCATCTCATTTCTTAAAATATTTTGTCTAATTTTAAGCAGAGTCTATTTGAAATATTTATAGTTCATTAGCCAGAAATAGAACAGGGCTATTTTGCTAGCAAGTAATACATATTTTAAAAATATTTTCAGTAGTATGGGACAAGATTTATCAAAAAAAAGTTTTCATTTTTATTTTCCATGAGCACTTGATGCAGGAAGTGTAATGCCAAAGTGGCTAAGAGTGGAACTAGCTTTCCATTTAACAGCTGACTTTTCTAACTGCGCTAACATATGCATGCTTACATGAATTGGCCTAGAACCTGCTGCTTAAAAGAAGATACAATTAATTCAGCATCCCAGCCAAAATTTGCCAGAAAAATCTTTGGTCCCCCTGCAATTCAGTGCCCCCTGTGTATATCACAGATAATCAGGAGGTATGTAGTTCACAGTAAACACAAGAAAATCCCTGAAACATAATGTTACAAAATGAAGGCAACCTTGCTTTAAAAGAAGCCCAAATATCAAAGGGTTGTTTACTGCTCTAGGGGTGAGTGATGAATGGGATTGCTTTGCAAGTAGATCTTAGATAATAGCAGGAGCACTTGGATGTGGTAACAGTGGGAGAGAATGCAGTGGTCTGGTTTATCTTTTAATTTCACTGCCATAAAAGGTGGCTTTTAATAAAGAGGTAGACTGTGCTTTTATGCATCTTTGTGCAAGCTCATAGTGGAAGGAGGGTGTGATTTAACAATAGAAAAATAGGGAAAGGTGACATAAATACATCCAATTTTAACTTCATCAGCCTGTTTATGCAATTAAAAAAACACTTTCCCCTCAGGCTACCTGTAATAAGCTCCTCATCTTACAAAATACAGGTAGCAGAGCAGGATGAGTTGGACACCTCTGCAGTTTCTGTTTGCTGTATTGGCTGGGTGTCCACTGACTGCTGTGAGAACTCAGTCAACTCCCACGTACCTTTCTACATAGTAGGCACCTGAGTTTCAGTGGCTGAACTGGGAGCTGAATCCCACAGTTCATGTCATGTTAGGTGACTTCAGTGTGATGCAGATGTTCCTGACCTTGATCAGCTGTAGCAGTGTAATCACAATTACATGGCTAATGAAGCAGAATGCACAGAGTTCCATGATGCGGGAACTAGACTACTGCTGATACTTCTGTTTGCAGATGTAATGCTAGCTTAGCCCTGTCCACACTGTCTACATTGTGCTATGGTCTTTAGTGTAATTGTGGTGACATACACCCCAAGAAAGCTATCTTGCTGTGAAAAAAAAAAATCTTGCCTTTAATGGCAGCCACAGGGGAATGTGGAAAACCAACAACCCTGTGTTTTCATGCCAAAGAAATTATTTGATTCGTTTTAGATGAAGGCATATTTGTCAACTGGTATACATCCAGGGACGAGCACCCTGGAGCCAAACACTGGAAACTGTGGGAGATGGTTGGGTTTAATATTTTATGGCAACAGCTGTTACCACTGTCCAGTAAACCTCAGGCTCTAAGTGGGCTGACAAATCAGGGGGACCAGGGCCCGTGAGCTGGACTGGCTAAAGCAAAGAGAAGATGGAGCATGTACCCTGGACGAGGGAGCAATATTTCATTCATTGTGGTGAGGTCTATGTCACACACCATTGCTCTTAACCTTTTTTCTGAGATAGATGGAAAAACCAGAGACTGAATTGGTTTTGGTTTTGTTTTACTGTTGCTTTTGCCAAGGCTGATCTTGTGTCATTTTTAAAAGCAAAACAGTGAGGACTGTGATTACTGAAAATATACATTGATGGTCCAACATGTCTCAGTTGAAGCTAATGGGCATTCTTCAGTGAGTCTGGGGGAGGGCAGAACTAGGCCAGGCCACGCTAATGATAGTGTTGAACAAGAAGAAATATTTTCCTTGTGGTTTAATGATATTTCTAGAATCTCTTGTACATTTGTTTTATCTCTTCCTGTGAAAGGACATATTTTTTCTTAATGCAAACGTTTAGACTGTGTGCTGTCACTGTAGGCACTGGTGGATTATATACAGAGTTTATGAGATTGTTCAGTAATGTGGTGTAAGCCAGGAGGTGATACAAGAAATGTAATACAAAAAATTGTCTTCTGCCAGGTGAAGCTGTACCTTGCTGATAGGTGATTACAAGGCTGCTTATATAACAGCAAATGGCTCTTGGTCCATTTTGTTAACTTTGGGACCAAAATGACCTGGTTAATCTAGCAATATCTGCATCTGTTCATTGCTGATACCACCTTTATTTCTTTCAGTGCTCATTTAATTTACATGTAATTCACAGAAACATACATTACCAGGTAACATGCAGGTATATAAATTCATGTAACAGAAGTTCACTTCTCCAGACTGTAGGAGTTATCAATTAGTTCCTGAGGCTAGCATAATATTTGGTAACTAAATTCCCTTCGATTGCTGGTATTGTGAACTGAAACAGCCAAGGCAAAATCTTTTGGCGTTGCAGAATATTTCATTTTTCTTTTGATGTCAGCTGAGTTTGTAGACACCACTGTGTTTCTTCCAGTAAGCACTTCTTTTGGCTTCCTATAGAAACATATTGTGCCTCTGATTTATGCTGTGCTAGTGCAAGGTGGGGTTACTGTGCAGGCAGTTTCATGAGGATTGCATTCATGTGCATGTTCTCAAGCCAGAGCTGCTTAGTCCACCCAGGTTTAATGTGCAGCTGCTGTTACCACAGAGCCAAGTTCTTGCCAAGGTCCAGTGCAGTAAAAAGGCGAGACACTATAAAAGAGCTGGTCAGAAATATGGTACCTGTCCAGCCAACTTGTAATCTGAGAAAGATGGTTCAATAGTAGTGTATACAAGAAGTAGGAGTTGTCTCACTTAATTTAGGCCACTAAAGTGAGGTGTTGAACCTGCCCTGTACCTCCTGTGTGGTCAATATAAACAGAAGATTATCATAGATGTTGTATTGTATCTGCAAGGATGTTAGCTTAGAACTAAAATATCAGTAACTGTATCACATTGAAAGGTTGGAACATAAGACACATCTCCTTAGAACTGTAATTTATTTAGCCCAGTTCTAAAAGATAATATGCTACAAATGATTATGGAGATGTGACAGCAAGAAGTTGTGAATGGCAAACAGAAGAACAGATGTCTTTCTCTACCAAAGGTGAGGAAGGACCTGCTACAGATAAGTAGTGGCATTGATCAGAGGTGGGGGATCCCATGCTGCAGAAATTTTCTTTCTGCTCTTCTTTTGCTATCATTCGTATTGGAGCTGTAGCTCTTTTTATACCTTCTTCTTACCTCCTTTGCATTTTAACCATACATATGGTGGTTTATATACACTGGGTGCCTCTTCTTTGCTCTCTTTATTATGCCATAAAACCAGTGCTGCCTGGCCCTCAAGGTGGCTTCCCTTCAGCTGTGAATAATTGACTTTTTGTGATTTGCGTTTATATGTGTGGACCTCTGTTGTCATCCTGTACTTGTACTCTTGGAAGACCTTGCTACAGGTTTTGGAGCCATAGCAAGCACAAGGCTTGTAGAAAGAAGTAACCTCTTTTATCAGACTTACTAAGTATAGTTGGAAAAGTGTTCAAGTTTCTGTCATCAGCTGAAGAAAAATAAAGAAATATGGAGGAGAAATACATGACCTGCAGCAGAGTGTAAAGCTGACCCCACCAGATGCTGTGAATATTGCACAGGATTTATGCTCTTTACAAGGAGAAATAGGCAGCAGTCAATGTATATCTTTCTTGTTGCCTCTGCAGGGCTTTTTGTCTTACAGAGTAAACTAATTGCTTTTCCCTGCCACAAATACATGCATACCAAGGAGAAGCAGCTTCATGTCTGGTACACTGACATTCAAAAAGCTACTGCTTAAACCTGCAATCGCTTCATATGTTTACATGGACTCTGATATTCTGTCGTTGTATTAGTCAGACTGCAGAATAAGTATCTCCTCACTTAAATGGTTACTAAGAGTATCCTGTTTTTGAATATTGTACAGAAAATCTAGAGAGTATATTCTTCTGAAGCAAAGTATATTTAGTCAGTGTATATGTTAAAGTGCTGGCAATTAGTGTGTCAATGCATAGAAGAATTTGAAATACCAAATACGTGCTGAAACTTACCATTAAATAAATTATTTTAGTGACACTTGTGCAAGTTGTTTATTTCCATTGTAGCTACCAGGGCACGGTATATTTGGTACAAACTAATGATGTAGTTGCATTTAGAAAAAACCCTCAAATACATTTTTTGTGTTTAATAATTTCAAACAAGACATATAAGCAGCTCCCTTATTCTTTGTATTTTGGCAGATATTATTCTTCATCATAAGAATAATTTGACTTTTCAGTTACAAGGTACACTGGTGGAATATTAATTTTTCACTTTGTGAGATTTCTGAACAATGTTCAGAATATGTAATTATTCAGAATACAAACGGCATGCGGAAGTATTGTAACTGAGCAATAATGATAAATTAATCCCTACTTCAGTAATGTTTTCATGTTCAGTAGGTATACATCTGAGTAGTAAACTGATTAAAATACTTCTTTTATTTGAACTTTGTTAGACATAAGTAAGCTGTTTTAAAATATTTTGGTAAATGGAACTTCACTTTCCTATTTCTTATTGAAGTCTGAGATATATACTGTGGGAGTATCAACAGCAGCACACTAGTTAAGATAGCCTTGAAATTTACAATTGAATTGTGATAATCTTTCTTTTTTTGCAACTTAATAACTGGATTTTAGTTTTTATATTTAACTTAACAATTCCTTAGGGATTGCATGAAATTTCAAATCAAAGTGTATGCTAATTCATGCCAACTTTTAACTTCACATTTCTTTATCTTTCCCGTTACCTTCCCACGCCTATAAGTATTCTGACAATAAGCTGGAGACTAGAACCATATAATGTAAGCACCTGCAAAGCTAGATCCTTTTCTCTATTCACTCTGAGTTATATCAAGGTAAGCCTTTGGCACATCTCAAGATCAGTTAGCTACTTGTAACAAGTATATTTCAGAAAAAAGAATGCTTTTGAAAAGCTTTTTGTTCCTCTCTTTCCATCAAAGCCTGACTTTTCCTCTGGTTTCCTGTGCAATCATACTGCTGTGAATATGCCTCTGTGTTTCCCACCTAATAACTTCTGAATGTGCTTATCAACTTCAAACACTTTTGACAAGGGAAAGGATGGTGAGGAACGGAGCCTTGATTTCTGAAATATAATTAAAATCCCTGAAATTTCATCAAAGTCAATGGCTGGAAAGAGGAAAAGAAACGCTACTAGTATTCCCACTGAGGGAAAGTACAGTCTGAGCCCACACTCCTTTACACCCATGCAGGTGAGTGTCATTATAAGTTATGGAAGAAAGCTTCAGTTGGAGCTTTCTACTTAGACAGAAAGCCAATCAAACTTAAGACATAAATTGGAAGGAAATAAGGATTCATTATTTTCCAGTGTTCATAGAGCTACTTGCCAGTAAAGGAAAGATTCATCTCACCTCACTTTTCCATTCTACAACGTTGAATTTATTTCCATTATTTCCACACCCAGATCTCATCGCAGCCAATTGAGAGAAGTAACAAACAACTAATAAAAGTCAAACAAATTCTGTCCTAGAAAGGCCAGTAGCTCAGATGTAGACTTGTACAGGTGTGTCCCACAACATATATTCTTTTCTCAGATACACATGAATTGCCTAGCTGTGGTGAAACAGACAGGAGGGAGTGTGGAGTGGTCTATATTAGAGATGCCATCAAAAGACAAAACAAAAATAATTGGGGAATAGCAGGCAGGAAAGCAGAGGTAGCACTCATCTTTAGGGGGATGCAGGGAGGAGTGATTAACATAGACTGTGGCCAAGAGTTCTGCATAAAGTGATGTCATTGCAATGACGATTTGGCTAGAGTGTTTGATTTGTCTGCTTATTGTTAATTAAAGTTAAACATTAATTGATCATTTCTGTCTTTGGATTATAAAGAAACAAGTAGCTGGTCAGTCACCCTACTACTCCATGAAATAAAAGCACAGTGGTATGAATCCAGGAATGACTCACGATTTTGAGACTGGGCTGAAAAATCTTTCTCACGTCAGTCTGGATGACATTTCCTAGCTGGAGGACCAAATCTTTAAATCCTCTTGAAGGTCCTGACTGGTTATTGCCACCACTGGCCTTTCTGTTTACTGGAAGATCAAGTATTTTACGGGAAAGTGTGAGGCCACTACTGCCTTCAGTAAGGGGCAAAGAGTATGACATATAAGCCCAAGGACAATGGGGTTTGTGCTCGTAAACAGCTGGGTGGAGGACAGTCCTGCTCTGACAAACTGTACGTCTTAATCTGGGGATAAGTGAGTTGGTGGGAGAAAGGAAGAAAGGGAGTTTGAGGAGGGAACACGGTCAGCCAATTAGAGATGCTTGTAAGTAGAGAAGAATTAGTGAAGTGCTTGCTCATTTCCATGCTTTTTGTGATTTGACTTGGAGAGATAAAAATCCAAACTGTCTTATCTCAGTTTCTGTTTTTATTCCACCTGGGAGTTGAAATAAAATTCACATACAGTTGTTTGTATTGCGCAAGACATATTTGAATTCTCACATATGAAATGTCATATGTATATGTATAGGTACACATATATGTTTATGTATTTTAGATGTGGCCCCTCGGGGCATGGCTTAGGAGACATGGTAGTGTTGGGTTGACAGTTGGACTTGATGATCCTAGAGGTGTTTTCCAACCTTAATGATTCTATGATTCTATGTATGTGTATATATATATGTATAAATAGTTTTTGTTATCCAAAACAATACTACTTTTTGCAGCTTCATATAGTTATTACATCAGATGCCAAGTTTCCAGTTAATACAACATGTTCAGTTTGATTAGACAGTCACTATAATTGCTGAACAAGAGTCTTATTCACAGATTATTGAAATTAGAAAGTGATTTTCTAACTAACTATGGTACTTTAGCAATTACCAGGATTAGCCAGAACGTGCTGGATTGAGAATATTTGCTTGGAGAAATTCTGCATCTCTGAACATTATTTTGAAAAACAGTTTTCAGGAGATCCAAATGCAAAGGTAACTTAAATGGCTGGAGGAGACACGAAGTCTGGGAAGCTCAGAGAATGCTGTCAGTATGAAGCTTATATACATTTGCCATATGAAGCTTGACTAATAACCCTGCTTAAAAGAGTATGTTAATTCTCCTCATCTTGAGCCTGCTTTATCCCATGCTTCAAGTTTGTTTGCCAAAGCATCACACAGACATTTGGAATTACATCACAATCATCATTTTACATGACATTTCATTCTCTCAAATAATTTGATATTTTGATAGATATCATGACAGAACAGCAAGGTGATTTTCCCTCTGTTACTAAATAATGCATCAAACAGACTATCCTGCTGTCTCCCAACTTGATCAGAAGAAAGGAAGATGTAATTATTTTGTTATTTTCATTATAATGCGTTTGAAATCAGAACTGCTCAAAGGTAGTAGTGCTTTTCATGGAATAGTAAATAGATTTTTATTTTCCTGTGTAAACTAAATGTTATTTCTCATACAAAAGATGTGTTTTTTCCCCCTCTGTAGCACTGTGTAACATATATTATTAAATAATTTTTAAATTTTTTAAATTTAAAATTTTAAAAATATTTGTGTGTTTTTTTCCCCCGAGTTTGTTTATTGTTAAGCCTTTTTTGATAATGATGGCTGATAATGAAGGCTGAACAAAAATTGTTAGAGGCTCAGAATTAAGTGTCATCTGTACAGGTAAATGTTACCTAAAGAATAGATTTTCTAAAGGCAAATGGGAAAAAAATAAAACCCTAAATTATTCAAACAGCCAAGAAATATTCATATTCCATCTGTAGTACTGTAAGGATATTAAAGCCAAGCTTTTGCATAAGATTTGGTTTCACAATGCTACAACTGAAATGCATCAGAATGCATCACTGTACCTTCTGTTTCTAAGACAGAAAATTAGAAAGTCTATTAATCTTAGCTTAAAAGGCCAAATTCAGAGAAATAAGCTAAAATGAAAAATGTCATAAATACACCAAAACAATAATCTTGATGTTTTAGAAAGATAATCATGTGATTCTTGGGTGGGACTTAGGAATGGTTTAGAATCACTTGACAACACTTAAACCAACTGTTTTATTGTCCAAGTTGTTCAAAAGAAAATGAAACAATTAAAACGATGAAGGAGGAAGACTAGGGTGCATGCAGCCTTTGTATAAATGGTTGGCCCAGACCATCCGGTCTCCTGCATAACTCAGTTGCTTGGGAACTTCCATAACACTCCTGTGTCATGTTGTGAGCTAAGGGTAGGCCCATGAAGCAAAGCCCATGTGGGTGGCTGGTGAACCCTCGCATTCCTGCAGCAGTCATCCAGCTCTTCCACTACAGATGGAGATGGGAGGAGGGAGGGAGAAGTCTGCGAAGCAACCAGCTTAGTTTTCACCCACTTGTTGAAAATATGAAGGTAGTAGAATGTCTTCATAATTTTAAAAAATCTAATTATTTTATTCGTTTTCCCAACATTTCAGCCACTCTGTAATCCTTATTGACAATGCAGGACTGAATAATGCTCGTGGTGGTGTGGGTGAGACGACAACACTGGGACTAATGGGGTCTTTCTCAGACTAACTTCTGAAAATTTAGTGCATTCATTTTTAGGAGTAGAGAACCAGAGTTTCTCAAGCTTTGACCTTTCAACTTAAAGCACCTTAAAGGTTATCTGCCATATGTAACAATTAGACAGTGAACCCCAGCTGATGCTTCTGATTGTCCTGCAACGCCTACAACTGGTCATGTACCTACCCCACATTAAAACATCCTGTTAGTGCTACTTATCTGCCTCTCTATGCTATACTTTTTCTATCTTGTCCATCTGTTAGGTCTCCGTTTTTGCCTCATAAGAAATGTTGTTATATATCTGTGACAGTCTGGAGGGATATATCTGTATTTGTCTAAGGCTTTGTATATGGAAGCTTTAATGTGCTGGGGAACTGATATACCTGGAAAAGAATTCACTTTATTTAACCTTTGTTTGCTAGTGCACTTAAAATTGGACCTGTGGTTAATAAAAGCTTCCTTGTAGTGAGCCCACAAGAGCTCAGACCTGTGGCTTCTCTGAGGCAGTGCACCACGATGGCAGAGAGGGCTTAGCATGTTCCAGAAGCCCCCTTGTTTGTCTTTGGTTGGCATTTCTTGGTGGGCTGGAGAGAAGCCTCCAAGCACACCTTGCTGGAATGAAAATCTCCACTCTCTGCTCGTCTGGGTGGCCTAAAGCATAGGTTTTGTGATGGAAAGTATACTGGCCTTACAACATCAAAAACCTTTTATCAGGAGGCATCTGCTGACTTCATAATGAAAAATAATCATTAGCACACTGGAAATATCCTTCTATTCCTTAATTCAAAATGCAGTTACATTACTCCTTTGTCCTCGTAAACTACTGTACATGAGTCCTCTATCATCACATTGTATGGCACATGAATGGGAGTCTCAAAGCAGGGGGAATAAGGAGAGGGGAACAGGTGGAACATATGCTTTCTTATGTAGCATCTGGCTTTTTAGCAAAGTCCAGGGTTTTAGAATAGTTGAGAGTGCTTTGTTGAAATTATTAAAGAAATGACTGATTAATCTCTACTGTAAAATGCCATTTTCCTTTTATCTTGTGCTTTAATCAAAATAAAAGACCATATTGTGGGGAAGAGGGGGAAGAAATTAAGAAAAGTGCCCCAAGATACCATTTGTGAGGGCTGGGCTCAAGGACATTAATGGAGATAACATTTAGGCAACTTCCATTCCTCAATCCTCACAGAGGAAAAAAAAGTATAATACAGAGTAAGTAAAGGTTATTTAACTTGAAACATTTTGGAACTAAAGTAAATCACGCTTAATTTCTGCTATATCTATTATCTTTGGTTTGTTTAGACCATGTAGAAAAAGAATGTAGTCTAAAAAATTTTTGTTGATGCTGTTTGTTTCAAAAATAGACAAAGCACTTTATTTTATGAGAAATTCTTATAACAGAGAGGTTTGAGCTATAAAAGGCATTTTAACAAAAATGTGGCTAAGCCTCGAATTTGCTTTTTACTTTGCAGAAAAAATATGATCATCAAAAGTGAGTTTATATGTTAAATATTTCATAAAATACAGAAACACTGAGAGTAAACATTGCAAAACCTATTTCAGCAGTCCTAATGCGTTCTTTTTTTTCACAGTAAATCTCACTAGTTTTGTTGAAATCTCTCTCATTAGTAGAATTTTTTTGTATTGGAACTGTTCAAAATATTCATGAGAACAATTCACTACCAGGGACACTGAGGTTTATAGTAACAATCAGTACATGAATCTCTTAAAGTACTGTCAAAGAAGACATACTTCATTGCTTTTCTCTTCTAGTCTTCCATGATGATTTTAATCTTCTTAAGCATGGGCTCAAAGCTACACCTCATTACACAGATGTGTGGGAGAGGCATAAGTATGGCTTTCCCAAGGACCTGAATCAATTTCATATATTTGTGTTTCCTAGATTTTAGATTGGTGTAAAGCTTTCATATCTAAACCAGAAGTAGCAAATTGAGGACTAAACTTGTTTTGAGGTCTGTGAATGTATTGCTAATATACAACAATAGATCCAAGGGTGACATGACTCTGACTGAGCCCCAGGGCTCAGTGTTGGGGTGGGTCCTGTTCAATATCTTCATTGATGATCTGGATGAGGGAATTGAGTGCACCCTCAGTAAGTTTGCAGATGACACCAAGCTGGGTGGAAGTGACAATCTGATGGAGGGCAGGAAGGCCCTACAGCAGGATCTGGACAGGCTGGATCATTGGGCCAGAGCCAACAGTACGAGATTCAGCAAGGCCAAGTGCCAGGTCCTGCACTAGGGTCACAACAACCCCATGCAACGCTACAGGCTTGGTGAGGAGTTGCTGGAGAGCTGCCTGGCGGAGAAGGACCTGGGGGTGTTGGTTGACAGCCGGCTGAACATGAGCCAGCAGTGTGCCCAGGTGGCCAAGAAGGCCAATGGCATCCTGGCTTGTATCAGGACTAGTGTGGCCAGCAGGAGCAGGGAGGTGATCATGCCCCTGTACTCATCACTGGTGAGGCTGCACCTCGAGTACTGTGTTCAGTTTTGGGCCCCTCACTACAAGAAGGATATCGAGGTGCTGGAGCGTGTCCAAAGAAGGGCAACGAAGTTAGTGAAGGGTCTGGAGAACAAGTCTTGTGAGGGGCAGCTGAGGGAACTGGGGTAACAATCTGGAGAAGAGGAGGATGAGGGGCTCTCTACAACTACCTGAAAAGAGGTTGTAGTGAGGTGGGGGTTGGTCTCTTCTCCCCAGGAACAAGCAATAGGACGAGAGGAAATGGCCTCAAGCTGCGCCAGGGGAAGTTTAGGTTGGATATTAG
Organism: Phalacrocorax aristotelis; assembly: GCF_949628215.1. NCBI lineage: Eukaryota > Metazoa > Chordata > Aves > Suliformes > Phalacrocoracidae > Phalacrocorax > Phalacrocorax aristotelis. The sequence continues at coordinate 74,518,223 of NC_134276.1, read as the reverse complement.
GAAAAATTTCTTCACCGTAAGGGTTGTCAAACATTGGAACAGGCTGCCCAGGGAAGTGGTTGAGTCTCCATCCCTGGAGGTATTTAAAAGAAGGGTAGACGTGGTGCTTGAGGATATGGTTTAGTGGTGGACTTGGCAGTGATAGGTTAGCGGTTGGACTCGATGATCTTATGGGTCTTTTCCAACCTTAACGATTCTATGATTCTATGAGTCTATGATTCTATGAAGTGATAAACTCAAAAAAATCACTAGCATATCATCTTGAATCTTTATGCCAAACTTTATCGTGGCATGTCCTACTTCTTCAGTAGGCAGGAGGGGAAATTACCTGTCTGTATAGAACACGTTCACCTAATAATGAATGGATAGTCTACTCTGCCTCTAGCATTTTCATGTTAAAGCACCAAGTAATGGATTGTTAGGGACTATCTGGGGACTCAAATAGTCTTGACAATAAAAATATAATGTTGTCGTTAATGGACCAGAAATGCATGTGAATTGAAGCTATTTAAACTAAATTTACCCATAGAATTTGCTAGAAGGGGTGCAAATTTAAGTTTGCAGAATTTATCTCAGCTCTGGTAAATGCAGTGGTAAACAATTTGTTTAGCTGCACATTGGCACTAACAATAAACACTGTGTTTGCAATGCTTCAGTCTCCTTGGAGCACAAATGTTAGAAACAAAATCAAGTATGTTACTTTGCAAAACCGAGAAAAATCATCTGACTAAAGACAGAGCTAAAATTCATTCTGTGACATATTCCTTTTTGCCAACATACAGTATATAAGATCACTTGTTTTCAAATAGTCATAACAACACTCCCTGGCAAAGAATGGAGTTATTGCTTTGATGATAAACTTCTATAGTTTTGACAGCTTGCTTTGGAGCTTTAACATTGTATACACTATGTTTCTTGGGAGTACCTGTTGATGGAAAAATGAGATAATGTACTTTTTTAAACAGACTATGCAGAGCAGAGCTTCCTTTCCTCTCTGTTTTCCTGGCTCTCACCTGGGTTGAAGGTTGGTTGGTGCAAGCCTTCTTGGGAAAAGGATGTGCCAGACATGTTCAGATGTGGTTGGTTTGCTCTAGACATTGGTAGTCAGGTAGAAAGCAAGCGGTGTTAACTTGGGGCAATCTTGTGAATTGCTTTGGGTAATTGTATCATTCATGTCAAGAGTAACTACGTTTTTACTTGAAGCTGCAACTTACCTGTTGCAGACCTTGACAGGTGTTGCATGCCATAGGGCAGATAACTGGAGAAAAGCCAAAACTTCTATGGGTGAAGCAAAGATAAGTACACAGGGGAATCATGCTGTCTTACCATTGTATTGGCTTTCCTGCCTTTGGGATATCTTCCAAAAAAGACTGCAGATGAGATATCTGTTGTCACTCGATTTGTCTGTTTGAATCCTGATCCAGCAAAACACTTACATGTGTTTTCTAAGTTAGGATGCAATTATTTCCATGCTTAAATAACTGATTTGAGTTTAAGGTATTTTTCAGGCCATTGGCTTGTGCATGTCTTTCTATAATAACATCCTACCAAGGCCTAATCTATACAGCCAGGTAATCTGGCCTTGAATGTGCTATACAAATTTAGTAAAACACATCCCAACATGTGCAAAGGTCTGAATCTAGCTTCTTTTACATCCAGTGACAGCAATGAGCTTGACTAAAGTAATTTTTTTTCTCATTTAAATGTGGGGTATTTATGTTAGTCATGGGGCCCTTAAGGCCCCCTTTGTTAATTAGATACAAGGTTTTGAAAACCTTGTGCACATCGCCAAATTTTTAATATGACTTTGTTCATTTAAAGGGACATTAGAGTCACAAGGATAGTAAGAAAAATTACTTCCCCAATCTTTGCAGTGTTATGTTGCTCTTCCCCAGTAAAATGTCACTGTTAGCTCTATCTGTATTTTCTGGTTTGTTTCTGTATTTGAGCTCTGTTCTTCCCTGGCTCTCTTCAGGATTTCACCATTTCCTGTTGGAACTGTATCTTTACTTCTAAAAAAAGGTTAGATGTTGTTGTCATCTAATAACTAGTGTCTTGCTGATTTTTCTGAATTAATCAATTACAGTCTTTTTTTTACTAAAAATTATGTTTTTCAAATTTTTTGCATGGTATTTCATACAAGTGGCTAGCTTACCTTGTATGAACAATTTTTGGATAGTTACCAGAGCCACTTGTTCTGACAGTCCTGTGTTTCATCTCAGTTGTACCATGGAGACCTAGACAGACACAGCAACAAATATTCTATCACTAGTAGTTTGAGCCCACCAGCTAGAGTCAGCAGACCAACTGTTCTCTTACAGTGAAGTTTACGCTTTTTTCTTTAGATAATCAGAATTTTGGAAGGCCAAGGAGAGGCCCATAGCTCCTTCTGCATATAAAAATTTTGAGGTTACAACAAAACACCTTTAGAAGGATGTTCTCCACTGTTGGAGGCAAAACCTAACACCTTTACGTTCAGGATCTGATTTTCCCTCTCTCAGATTCACTCCTGGCAGTGACTCTATGGGAAATCTTGGCATAGACTCAAAACAGATAGAATATCATGAGAAATTATTATAATTTTAGCAATCAGAAGAAAATAGGATTATAGGTTTTGTTCTGTGATTTAAATTACACAGTAACTCCTGTGTATGGTAACTAGTAGGTAACCATACTGTAATTTTTATGTAATTCCAGACTATATGAAATTCACAGCAATTTAATGTTGAATTAATGATCACTTGTAGTTTTAGCCACCTGTTTTCTGAGCTACAACAGGTGTCTGGAGTTGAAGGAGTCATGGGCATGTGGTAAACATTTTGAATATGTTTTTTTCAAGCTGTTAGTAAAGTCTCTACTTTCCTTTCAGGTAAACTGGATCAGTATGTCAAAGACTTGGAATGATGGAAAGGTTGACACAACCAAAATGACAAGAGACTCATAAGGTGGTCTGCATTGAAGGAAAGGGATAGAAGAAATAGGATGACAGGAAAGTGACCACAGATATAAGAACAGAGAAATTGACCAAGAGGAAAATTCCTAGTGGCTTTGAGAGTAAGGCAGACAACAAATTAAAAATCTTCCCTTTCAGTTTCCATTCCTTTCCAAAGGCAAAGAAAAACGGTAGGGAATTAATCAATAGAGCTAATAGAAATGGATTTCCCCCCCCAAGGAATTCTGAGGTTTTCTTTTTTTAACAGTTAGGATAAAAAGTCAAAATAAACTTTTGAGAAAATCTCTCCATAGGAGAATTTTGCAGCAAATACAGTACAATATTCACAAGAAAATCTTACATTTAATAAGTAATTTTGCCCTCCTTTCTTTTTCCCCCAATAAAGGATTTAACTCTGCTATGTAGTCATAGCTGTGGTACAGAAAAAGCACTTGCTCTAAGAGCTGTACTGCATGAGACTTTAACTTACTTAGACCTATGTACTTTTATTAACTAGTTGAGTTCTGTTCTTTGTCAAGGTATAATAGTCCTATCTGCCATTAAAAACCCCACCCTTCTGGAGTTCAGTTCATGAGGGTTATGACATAATCTTTTCATTAAGACCCATGAATATTGTGTTTATACCCTTTTGAAAAGAAATATAAATTCATTACCTTGCAAATTGAATTATGAAACTTCCTTAAAAGATGTAACTTTCCTTTCATTCAGAAATAACCTTAGGTATCTTCTAAGTATACCCACACCTGAGTCTTTTTTTTTGAGGCTGTTTTCATAGGCGTTTAGGTGTTCATTTAAAAATGAGCTTGTGATTATCAAACTTCCAGTGCAAAGCATTGCATATGATGAGAGACTGTCCAAGAATGAGAAGAATTATCTGTCATGTCTTTTGTTAAGTATTTTCTGATGACATGCCAATTTTCAGGTGTGTGGATGATGCTTTCTTATCCTGTGTTGAGTAACAGGGGAACAAGTAGGTGGGTAAGAATCACAGAATGGTTGAGGCTGGACGGGACTTCTGGAGGCTGCCCTCAAGCAGGGCGACCTAAACCTGTTGCTCGGGACTGTGTCTAGGTGGCTTTTCAATATCTCCAAAGATGGAGACTCCACAGCCTCCCTGGGCAACCTGTGACAAGGCTTGGTCACCATCACAGTAAAAAAGTGTTTCCTGATGTTCAGAGGGGACATCCTGTGTTTCCGTTCATGCCCATTGCCTCCGGTTCTGTTACTGGCATCACTGAGAAGGGCCTGACTCTGTCTTCTTTATATTGTCCCTTCAGGCATTTATACACATTGATGACTTTCCCCCTGAGCCTTCTCTTCTCCAGGCTAAATGGTCCCAGCTCCCTCAGCCTTTCCTCACAGGAGAGATGCTCCAGTCCCTTAATCATCTTTGTGGTCCTTCATTGGACTCTCTCCAGTATGTCCACACCTTCCTTGTACTGGGGAACCCAGAACTGGATGCAGCACTCCAGGTGTGGCCTCACCAGTGCTGAGCAGAGGGAAAGGATCACCTCCCTTGACCTCCTGGCAATACTTTGCCTAATGCAGCCTGGGATACCATTAACCTTCTTTGCTGCAAGGACAGATTGCTGGCTCATGTTCAACTTGTGCCCACCAGAACCCCCAGGTCCTTTTCTGCAAAGTTGAGGTTATATCTTCTACAAGACTTGCAGTGTGAAACTGATATGAAGTGAGAAAAACAAAATTTTAAGTCTGGTGCAAACTCCACCAGTCAAGTTTAAAATGTACGTTAAAATGCAAATACAAGTGGGAGTAGAAGTTTGATTTAACTCTTTTTTAACTCTTACCCATTGCTACCACCAGGCTTCTTTCACTGTCAGTGGCTTAGTCTTGGGAGATTCCTGCTGTTGCTTTTCCATTGAGGAACCACTGAAGGTTCCCCATTTCCTTGGAGGTACGGCTCTTCCACAGATACTCCTGGGGATGCACATTATGAGTTGTCAGCGAAGACATTGACTGTAGGTGTGATTTTTATGGGAGAGAACATTTCGTATGTCATGTCCCACATCAGGCAGAAGAGGGCACTGAACCTGGGTCTTGTACATCACTGGTCCTGCTGGCTTCTGAAGCATGACAAAACAGAACTGCTGCAGGACATCAGTTTGTCCCAGAGAATGCAAATCAGACCCCAAAAGCTTTGATATGATTGTTTAGCAAATAGTATTGGATAAACTTATAACCTAAGAATACTGTAATATTCACATCCATAGATACTCAATAAAATGGGTTTTATTCCCAGAATAATCATATACCAGTTTCCTATTCTCCTAAGTAAATGCAGGGCCAGAAATCTTGCAGTGAAGCATGATCAGAAATAACTAGGTTATTAGCAGTGAAAAGCTTCACTTTCCTTGCTGTTTTTGTGCCCATGTTTGACTTCTAATACATACTTCACACTTACCTTCACAGAGTTTTATCTTGTTCATTTCAAATTCTCATTTTAATTTGTTAAGAACATGCTGAATTCTGTTCTCCACAGAGTCTGGCATCTCTCCCATGCTGGGGCAATTTGCAAGCTTTTCACTACTGGATCGCTGAAGTTATTAATAAGTAAAACTTTGTCCAAGACAAATCCCTGGGGCTTTCACTTGAAATGGTCTCACTGTCTCACACAGAACTAACACCTCATTGTGGTGTATATTTAAGCTGTGCGATTTCATTCAGTTCGTAGTTTTATGTGTAAGCTTTTAGTTTGAAGAGGAGGAGGGAAGAGTGGGGTGAATGCCAGGTTCTGTCATCCACCCTTTCCATGTGTTTGACCCCACTTCCTCTCTGCAGTGGTAAAAAGTTCCTGGGCTGGCTGTGGAGAGTTGGAATAAACCTTTTGTACCATGCAGTATGTGTGTATCTCCCTGTCTGCAGAGAGGGAGAGGGAAGAAAAGGCTGCCCAGTGCAAGATCCATCTGCCCTCTTTCCTTAGTTTGTGTGTAAAAATGTCAGGTCAGATGCTGTTACAAGATCACATTTTTATGCCAAAGATGCTAATTAGTGTTTCTTACGAATCTGAAGTTTTAGCACAAGAAAGGTTTTTATGAATTCTAAACTCTGCTGACCCTTTTTCCTGAGCAGGAGCAACTGAATGACATGCTTCTTTTTGACTCCAAGGAGTATGCTGAAAATGAATGCTGCTGGAAGTAATTTTTACATTTTTTGAAAATATGTTCTTTAAGTTTTTAAAATACGTTGTATAACTAAAGAAAACATAGGTACCTAAACACTGTTTTGTATGTGGCCTAGGACTTTTGGTGAGAGAAATGGGTAGCATAATACCATAATAGCACACTGAACCAACTCAAGTGATTGATTAACCCCGCAGTAACTAATACTTACTGCCTGAGCTTTATCTCCTCTCTCTCTTTGGTACACAAATTCCACATTGAATTTGATCCAACTACATTAGTGCTCAGGCCAGTGGGCCTGAAATTCAGACGTCAAGTTGAGGGGTAATTGTCCGTGCCATGAGAATAATGGCTTCGTAGTTGTGCCCTATGCAAGCGTCTACACTAAATGAAATGATGTTCCTCTCTAGACTGGCTGCGTCTGGCCCCAGCTACATATTTGACTGGCACTGTGACGGTGGGTGTATGATTACAATTCCTACATGTTTACATGTGGCCCTGTATAATTCATCCCATTTCTTGCATGGACCTCCTCCAAGCTGGAGCTAGTTTTTCTGTTCTCTTTTCAATGGTCGAGTAGCCATTGAATCTTTTTGGGTCCTTCCCTTCCCTTGCCAGTCTTCTCAAAGGTGTTAAATCACCATTCACTGCTGAGCTGCTGTGCGTTTTCCGGGGAGGTTTGTTAGGCTGCATTAGTACAGATTAAGATCTGTGCTTTCCCTACTCCTTCCAGTAATAGCTCATTGTCTGCTAACTGTGAGGTCAATAAAATTCTGTTTTCTATCAAACAGCTGGTTTTCTTATGAGAGTTGTTGCAATCTCCGGTTCACCAGCCTGTCATGTGGATACAGCTGCAGGGAGCACTCATCAGATACACTGAAGGGTGTAGGAGGATTTTTTTAGCCATGCTATTTTATTCCTGCAGCCATTGCTAGTTTTCCCTTTTTTGTCCTATCTGGACTCTTTTGTCTAAGTGATACTAGGGAGGGCCAGAAATCAGATTTGTTGAAAGAAGGAAGGAAAGGGTCTGAAAATCAATTGGCCAGCCATAAAATTAGTTTTTTTTTTTCTAAAATAATTTCAAGAGATACTTTTTCTCTGCTATTTTACAATATTATCAGTTTGATCATAATTTAATGACTAAATAATGATCCAGCTCTTTCAAGCGATGAGTCATTTAAAAGCAAGGATCTGACCAGTCAGTATGGAAAAGAAATAACACATATCTGCAGTATACTTATGGCTGTTCATATGGACAGAAAAAGAAAAATAAATCTTCCAAATGCACTTCAGACTATTCAGGAAATATTTGAAAGCTGTGACAGTCCTATGACCCTTTCTAACAATTCTTCATACTTTTCACCACTTGGACCCACCTGGTCCTTCTCTCTCCTCCTCTTCTTTCTCCTTTCTCAATTCCAAGTATCAGCTGAACATTAATACCTTTGAAGTCAGAACAGTGATAATAACGCCTATTACCAGTATGGCAGAAGAGGTCAGCACACCAGGTCCTAAATCCCAGAAAGATGATAAAGCCTCTGGAGCCAGGCATGGGAACTGTCCTTCTGGGGCAGATCTCACAGGCAATATTTGGTCATGGACACAGGGATATGCCAGATTCTTCTGGATCATGTCAAGGAGAAAAGAACAAGATGACCTGTCAACCCTGATGGTCTTGTCCTTTGTACATTTCCAGCCTTGCAAAGGTTTCCTTGCATTCTTGGTTTGCTTCTATTTCTATTGGTACGTGAGATGGGCTCACTTTGATAATGGGTCAAGAGCGGCCATGAAGCAGACATTACAGATGAGCTTGTTCTTCACTAAATGATTCCAATACTTTCTTTGGAGTGTTTGGGTTTCATTGGTTTCCTAATGATTCTGTAAACTTTATAGGTCAGGGTTGTTTACTTTTGTATGTTTGGGGTGACCCTCATTCCCAGTAACATTCCCTTGTCTGTAAGTTGAAGCAATGGCTGTTAAGGTGAAAGCACCTCTGTTTTGCTGGTCACATCTATGCCTCCCTCAATCAGCTTTTTAATAAAACAGCAATGAAAAAAACATGACTCATAGGGATCTCAAGGTTTAGAGTAATGTTGCAGCTGCAGGTAGAAAAAGCAGACTGCAGAGAGCCATTGAGAAGTTTAATTTTCATTTTATGCAAGTGGTTTCATACCCTGAGGAAGTGGGGGCCGGACTTAATGCCCCAGGAGGTCCCTTCTAGCTGTAGCTTCCTAAAGGAAGGAGTTATTCATCCACCCAAGCTCAGAGAATGGTGTTCTCCTGTCACCTACTAAACGGACATCTCTTCATCAGGGGTCTGAACAGGCTCAAGGAACCTTCCTGAGGGCTCCTAATAAGTGAGGCAAAAAGGCACAACTAATATACCCACATGTGATAAGCATGTCTTACTTCAAGGAATAAAATAAATGAAATGCTGTACTTCAGAGAACGTTGTCATGCTTTGATGAAGTTTATGGAAATTCTTGGCTGACCTTGATAAAAAAAATTACATAAGGAGGGTTGTTTGTGGCATGATCATTTCTCCTCTCAGTTCTTATGATTTTAGTAACACACACAAAAAAAAAGAGTGTGATCACAACAGTGGTTCTTCACAGCCCCTCAGTATTATACAATAAAGCTTTTAAGTTTCAGAAAACTCCCTTCTTTTCACACATATGGAAGACCTACAAATCTAGCAGAGTAGAACTTGGGCAATTCCACAACATCCTTTCCAGTCGTCTGTCTCTGCTGCCTGTGTCTGTCAGTCTAAAGAAAGCTAAAATATCTGGGTGTTGTCTGAAAAGCTTAACCTTTTATGAAAAACAAATAGCTGTTTTGATAGAACAGCAAAGTTTTAGCCCTTTTGCAGCTGCCTGAGGTTTATTTCCAACAGTCCGCTCAAGTCTGTTAAGCCTGGTAAGAGGTACGGAAAAGGAATACTAGCTGTATGTGACTACAGATCAACAGGGAAACAATTTAAATAATTTCAGCCATAAATTAAGTTATAAAGTACCATACCAGGGTTACACACCTAATCTGAAATGATACACGCTAGATAATCTACTCTAATGCTGCATAATTTGTAAGAATTATTTTTTTACTTGTGTAAATGCATATTGTCTGGGGGAAAAAACAACCAAACAAAAGAAGGCTTGCCAGATTCTGAGGCAGAGTAAATTGAGTGAGATGCCCTGAAGAGAATGAAGTTATTCTAATTTTGACCACGTATCTCTTAAATAGGCCAGAAGTAGAAATGTGTGCTATTAGACTCCTAGACAAGGTCATACTTGCAGTGCATCCATGCTTTTGGCACTTCTATAACCATATCCAAGGCTTGGAATGTGTAGGATATCTCAAATTTTCTTTTCATAAATTGCTTGGACAACAAACTATTGTATCCTTATTGATCTTTCCTTTATTTTATTGTTGTTTCAGGTTAGGTTTCCCCATGATGATTGTGTCCTGTACCGTCGGGATGTGCTATCTCCTTGTAGCCCATGTCGTAGTAGGTTGGAACTCATAGTAATTTATACTTTCAAGACTCAAAGAAGCTTTCTGTTTAATTTAGTTTACATATCAGGACACTAAGAACACCTGTAAAAGGAAAAAGATGTGTAAAACCCCAACATACAGTATCAATCAAAATGATCGTCAGCATCAGCGTCACGTTGGGTCATTCTTAACCTTCTGTTTTGTGAACAATTTGCAGTACTACACAATCACAATTAAAAGAATCCATATATTTAGTTATGAATACAGTTATTGTGCAGATGAAAAGGCACCATCACAAGGGAATATGTTGTGCCTGAAAGTTTGTACTGACACAATCTGAATATAGTCACAGATGAAAAACTCATTCACAATAGCAGATGTTCAGTAATTTCTTTTTAAGGCTTCATTTGTCTTTGTCAATGTATTAGCTATTTGTATTAAAGTAACTAATATTCAAGTTGTAATAATAGACAGTTAAGCAGAAAGTCTGTACACTATGAAGGATGTATCATTATCTACATTTAAAAATAAACACATCTCCTGAAAAATGTACTGTAGAAGAATTATTATTTTGGAATTGAGATTGCATTCTATGGAGGCTTTGATTTTAATTTTAAAGTTCCTAATCAGCGTTAAGCTGCTTCGTTTCTTAAAATAAACTAATGCCCCTCTTCTTACGAAAGTATGAGCATAAAATGTGATAAAGCACCGGACGTCTTCCATTTAATTATTAATTCACTTCTGTTATAGAGTACTCTAAAACTTTTAATAGGTTAATACACTATATGGGAGAATGAGATCATACTTTGGCTTTGGTTTCCTTCTCTCTGATAATAATGTGTTAAACCACATATATTGTTTTGTATAGTTGACTGCAGAACAGGTCAAACTTTCATTATGAGTATTAAGTCCTGTGAGGCATTCAGGGGCTCAGTCCCTATCTTCCAATACCTTTGTGGGTTTAGTCTGAATTACTGGCAGGCCTCTTTTATCTTGAGTCAAAGAAATTGGCAACATGTTGAGTGCAACCCAAGTGAACAAGGCTTGGAGCCAGCAGGGATGATCAAGCGTGGCTCTTACCTGTGCCTAGTCCTTGAGATAACCTCGTGAGAGAAAAGCAGTATCTCTCCCACAGAGGGTGCGAGGTTAATCATACATCCCATTTTACTCATATGCAGGTTGTGTGCCTCATCTAGATTTTTCTTTTTAAGTCTGAAACATGATACTAAGAGGCTAATGGAAATGAGGTAAAGCACCCACTCAAAGCAAGGCTGGCTCCCACCCCTTCTGGCAGATTCAGTCGTAACAGAGGAAGTGTGTGGAACAGGAGTAGAAGAGCTCTCTCCATTGCCCCAAAACTTCCCACTAAGACATCCAGCTCCATCCATGCTTGGGCCCCCCGGATTGATGAAATCTTCAGCATCAGGGAAGAATTTTGCAGCACTGTTGAGAACCTCGAGGCTGCTCTAACAGTGACTAGCTGTAGATCACAAGATCTTCTCCGAAGAACCAGCATAACCTCCACTTCCTTTTACATTAAAAAAATTCACCAAAACCAAAACCTTGCAAAAAGTCTGGATCAAAACAAAACAAAAAAGAAGCAAATGAACCTGAAAGTCTCTCCGGCAGACAATTTGTCTGAAATTGAATTTGGCCTGTTTCATTCTCAACGTGGACACTATTTCTTTGTAAGAATAGCTTTCTCTGTAATGACAAGATTTCTGTTTCAATTAAATAAACATTTATACTAATCAGCTTAACATTGATCCCTGGTTAAAAATATTCACAAAATATTTTATAGCCCTCAACATTTCTCACATTGGAGCAATATTGATGCAGTCACTGCTTGCACAAGAACTGTTGTATTAAGCCCTAGAGAATGTTAAATCAAGCTCTGCTAAAACACGTTTGTTTTAATCTGGTTTTGGGGAATTGTTTTTTTTTCCTTCCTTTTTTTTTTTTCCACTCACACGATTTAAGGCTTTGTTTTCTTCCTATTTTCTTAAAACTCTTGGCATGTAGGGGTATAAAAATGAGACTATGGTCCCACAACAGAATTTACTAATTCCTTTTCATTGTTCTTTTTAAGGGGTAAAAAACCTAAACAAAACATAATCCCGCTCCTGGGAACTTGGAACGCTCCTGCCAACCCTAAGGAAAATCATGCTAATAATATGATCACATTAGCTGACATGAAAATGCATGTCTGCATTTACAGTTTGCTGGAAGGAGGAATATAGAAGTGCAGCAATTCATTTCCACTCACTCGTCTTAACAAGTACTCTGGAACACTTTGGTGTCAGAGAGACCTTGCTCGCTTCAGAAATGATACATCAACAGGACTCAGATGAGATTTTTTTTTCTCTTCTGTTACTTGTTCTGTCAAAAGAAGGCAAGCAGTGCACAGGGAGTACAAAATTATATTGATCATGCTTTTAAGCAACCAAACTTAAGACTAAATTAATTCTGTTTCTAGGAATATTTTTTGTGATATACTGTTTTCCTGAGGATTTCCTTCAAATAAACTGGCTTTCCTTCCTTAAACAACCTTGTTCCTTCATTTGCACAGCAAAGAAGAGCTCAGTGAGAGCTCATATGACAAAGCAAATTGCAAAAAGAAGATAAAGTTGCTTGTTTGCACAGGGCTTTACATGAGTGTAATCTAATGTTCAATAACCAGAGAAATACGAGTGATAAAGAGCTTTTCCTGGCCTATTGCTGTTGTTTCTCACATCAGCAGACAATCTGCTAAAATGAAAATTACCCAGGTACTTCAGATCATTTCAAAGTAATGAAGTATATGTTCCATTGACTTCCATTATCATTATCAACATCATCTGCACATCAGAAGGGCACAAGTTACAGTGACTATATCCTCAACAAAACTGGTCTATAGGACCCCATAAGAATGGAGTGAACTTGAGGAGTGGGTGGAATTTATTTCTGCAGTGAAATTCTCTATAAAAGGCTGAACAAACTATTAGTTAAATAAGTTATGTAGAAGTGTATCATCTTTACTATGCTCATGGCTGATCTCAGAAGACGGGATTCTCATTTTCATTGACATCCCTTTAGGATATTTGGTGATGTTTATTTTAAGCCTTAGAGTAAATATAAATATGTGACTACTCTGAGATCCATTTACCCTTTGTGAATGGTGCAAAATACAGTAAGACAGCAATATATGAATTATAGCACAACAGGACAATGTAAGCAAAGCCCATTAAAAGAAACCATCTCCAGCAGAAACTCAGGGCAATTACTGAAAGCAAGAAAAGAAACAGGGACATACTAGAACTTCACCAAATACAGAGCTATCTAGCAAAGAATAGCACTGAGAGTGGCCAAGGGTCTGCCTGGCCCAGCATTTCTCTCTGACAAAGGGGCATAGTGGGTGCCTGTGAAGAACACAAGTGTAGACCAAACATAAAATTATGTTTTCCCAGAATATTGTCCCAACTTTCAAAGATTTATGACACCCAGAGAATTCTTGAATGAGAGGTGGCATCTTTAGATTGCATTACACCTGATGGGTTGTCCTTACACAAGCTGAGCCGGCTCCTTGCTGAACCTGTGTAAATTTGACATCTGTCACAAGTTTCACAGATAAGCTATACACTGTGGGAAAAATATTCCAGCTGTTTGTTTTGAATTTGCCCTTTGCTAGCTTAATTTCTATGACATCTCTACCCCAATACCTTTCCCAAACCTTTTGGCTGGGAAGGGGTAATGAATAGCCATCCTTTTTCTAAATCATGATTTTATAGACCTATTTCCAGTCTGGAGATTACAGTCTGTTTGCTCATTTGTTAGATGGAAATACTCTTATATCTTTGATCATCCCTTTTTTCACCTTCTGAAGTTTCACCATAGCTTCACACTAGACAAGACACAAATACACCATAGATTTACACAGCAGCCCACTGATTTCTTCTGTTTATTCTTAATAATTGCTAAGATCTAATTCAGTTCTTGAAATGTTATTGACAAATAAGCTGAGGAATGTATTTTTATAGAAGAAAATCTAATAATAATAAGTTTAATTTCCTGAGTGATAGTTATTAGCACACAGTGTTTAGGGTTAAGGTTAAGGTTATTTTTGCTCCTCTATCTACATCACTTTACAACTGACCACAGTGAACGTCAGAGGCCAGTTTTTCCCAGTCCCTTGCTCATATAAGGTTTTTCTGTAATTCTTTACTATTAACTGTTGTCTTTGCTACCCTGAATAACCCATAGCCTTTCACATTTAACCCTTTACTTCAAAAGCCAGACCTCTTGAAAATACGTTGACCATCGCAGAGCCAGCCTGAGTCCCTCTAGAGCTTCAGGGAAGATCCATACCCCATATTCTGTGCTAGTTTAATTTCTTTAAGAGGAATTCATCTGGATGTATTTACTCTCTCTCTTAATTACAGATCAAACCAAAATGACTTGAAAAACTGGAAATGTTCTCCTGTACTCCACAGCGTGCTTTGTGAACACCTTGCTAACATATGTTACTGAGGTATATTGAAAAAATATTTCTGCTTTCTATGAGAATATTTGAATTAAGGTGTAGGATTTAGAAACACCCAGCTCTCTTGAAAAAGATAAAATGATTTATTCTTTGTGGAATAAGACAACTCCAGTTCATATCTATAAAAGGAAACTAGCCTAATTGAATGGATTGGTCCACAACTACTCATAAAAGCTTATTTTAGACGATACTAAAGCTTCTTGTACCATGTCTTGGTTAACACCAAGTCTAGTTCCAGAAAGTAATTCTGGTTTTCTTAACAGAAATTAAAGTGTATCGTTTCTAAGGAACCAAATTTTAATGGTACAGTTAGAAATTAAAATCGTTTGACCACCCAGAAAGAGGAAGGTCTCGTCTAAGAAGTTAAATGTTATTTGCAAAGTATTTGCAAAAACTGTCTTCAGACAACCAGCACTGCAGACTTTCTCCAGTGGCTCAGAATGACTTAGATTCCATATATGGGAATAAGTTCAGAAAGAAAATGTTTCTATTTCCTGCTGTGTTGCTAGCTTTCTGTGTAATGTTTTATAGTAAATGGATTTGTTTATGTGTTTCCTGAATTTCCCTGACTTTCTGAAGTGCTTTGAAAAGGTATATTTTTTATATGTATGCTGTTGATCAAATAGCAGGGAATTAGAGTTATATGCAAACACCATCTATTATTTTAAAGATACAAATAAAAAATATGGAAACATTAGCATAACAGCTATCAGATAGTTACTCCCTATATTAACCATCATTAAAAACTTCATAGGTTCCAGAAGGCAGAAAATCAATGCCACCTGAAATAGCCAGAAAATAAATATGCTAAGCATGAGCCTCTGTATTTGTTGTAACAGGGTGCTAAGAAAATGATTGGGAATCAAGCCAGAAAAAATAATGAAATAGCTGAAGCATTAAATTAATATTTCTGAAGTCAATTTACAATAGGAAATCCTAGCAATTCAGAATAAGTGCTAACAACCTCAGATGAAGTCAGCATATGAAAATCTGAGTGATTTATTAAGGACAACAGGAAATCAACAAGTGTTGGAGATTTATTGAGAGAAGGATTAAAATCTTCCTCCATAGATGCTCTAGAGGGAGAGGATGGGAGAAGAAACCTTTTCTCACGCATTTCTTATTAGGGAGAATATTATAGGATTAGCAATATCCTAGTGCTACTCAAAATAATAAGAGGCAAAAGGGGTTTTGTGCTATGTTTAAAGTTGATCACATGCTGCTTTCTTCTTTTTTCAGGCTGCTGTTGCAACTTTGATAGGCAGCAGTGATTTATTAGCAGTAGTTTCAATTAGTGCATTGTCTAATGAATCAGTAATGGAAAGAAAGCCCTCTGAAGATGTGGTCTTGGCCATCATTACTATTATCCTGGCTGGAGTAAAAGACCTGCTGCTATTTTTAAGAAAATCGACACACATTGGTTTGTTTGTCCATGATGTATGAGCTGCCCTAACTGTACAAGATAATAGGAGGAAGGGAGCCGCAGACTGCTATAAACAAGAGGCACAATCAGTGGGGAGTTACAGATTTTCCTTTTCTTCCTGCTTCTTCCCATGTCTCACCCTCCCCTCTCGAGTTATTGTCCACCAGATATTTTCCCTTTAGAGACATCCGCTGTTTTGAACCTTATGCCTTGTTCATTCATATTCTGTTCCTCCAGTCCGCAAGTTGCCAGACAAAGCCCTAACTCATTTGCTTTGTCTCCAGCCCCTTTCTCCAGATGACCTGTGCCTACCTATCCTCAATAAAATTTAAGTGGGGGGAAAAAAAAACCCTCTTACTTAACAGTGTTAAGGAGAATAGGGAAAGGGTTATTTTTTCCTACATTTCCTAATGTCAATGATGTGTATATTTAGCAGGGTAGTCTCCTTTTTCCTTGTCTTTATCCTTCTACTTAAAATATTCACTTATTGCACTTTCCAATCTATAACTTCTTGGGTGTGTTTTATGCACTGCATGTGAAAAGAGTTACAGACACTGATTTGAAGTAAAAAATTCACAGCAAGTCTGGCAGTGCTAGGGCTCATGAACATAAATTGAAACTTAAAATTCTCCTCAGAGCAACTGAGGAGTGTTAATGCTTCAGGATGTTTTGTTTCTCATTGGCTTTCCTGCGCTCATTTTTGAGCTCAGATGGCTACAGATTATAGCCAGTGAATTAATTTATTAAGCTCCCAGAATGCCTGAGAAAAGAAAACCTGTGAAGAGTAATTTTTTTTTTATTTTATAAATAAGGAGTAACTTACCTGCTAGATGGAAATATATCAAAATTTGTGCTACTAGGTTGATTATAGCATGTAGGTTATATAATTTTGATCCAGATTTTTGGTGGTGGTTAAAGCTGTGGGTAATGTAATCTATTTCATACATTCTCTGTCTTAATGGTAAGTGCATTCCCATAGGCAAAAATCAGTCCATGATCTCAGGACCTGCTGCTTGGGCTGGTAATGCAGTTTTAAAACTTTAAGACAGCATCTGCAGTGCACATACTGCATCTGGGAGCTGCTGGAGGCTGAGCAAGGCTTTCACCTGAGACCGTACTACCTGATTTTCCTGACATGCTGATTAGTCATGGTTGCAAGTTGTAAACTCCAAGTTAGTGAACAGTTTTACCTTAAACTTTCTTTGTCTCACTTCATCTATCCTGCTGAAGGGTTCTTGTGAAAATAAGTTGAGTGAGGTTTGTAAAATGCTACAGGGATGTCTGTAGCGGACAATCTGCAATTCTGATTTGAGAAAAAAGCTTGAATGACACTCAATGAATGATGTGTGGCCACATCATGAATTGATGTAAAGCAACATGCCAAACAGATATTCATAGCACTTGTTGACTAAAGATGGTGCATTTTTTCATGAAAAAATTATGTAATCATGAGAGTGAAAACTGAGTGATAAAGTAGATGAATAAAGAGGCTGCCTTTAACTTGAATGTAAACCTTTTAATTTGGTATTTCTTGACTCTACAGTCTTTGCAGATTCTTTCTTGTTCCTGTGTGCAATACAATACTTGCTGTAGTATTATTTGCACTGCCAGATTGGAAAAATAAATAGGTGTTCTTATTTTCAGTTTTTCTCCAATGCAGGTTAGATTTGGAAAGCAGTTTCAAAGTAAGGACTCAAAATTAATGTAAATATTCTACAGTACTAACAGGAACTGGAAATATTGGGTTTTTACAAACTACTGTAAACAACTTTAGGTAACAAAATCCAAAGAACATCTATTATATATTCTGCATATAAACATACATGAGATATTTAAGTATTTAAATATGTAAATATTTATAATTTAGATTTAGCATTTGTAATAGGTGTTTTTAAAGTTTTACTATAAGTTTCATTTAACATAATTACATTATACATTATTTTTCTATGGGTCACGTTAAATATGATTTTATATTGTTGTCTTTATAAAAGGTTTAGAAAACTTAGGATGTACATACTGGAACAAATTTAAGAATCAACCCATCAATGCTTTTTTCTATTCATGCAACGGACATGTGCATACAATGCATGCACTTGTTGCATACACAAACATTAAAAGAGTTTTCAAGGCAAGCACTCAGGAGCTGGAGAACACCAAAATAAAAGTTATACACCCAAGCTTAGGTTTGTTTCTTTGTGTTTTACAGTTAAAACAGAGCCCTGTGCACCACCTTTGTGACAGATCTCTGCATTTATTCTCTTTATGTAGTGTTGCCTGCAGCAATCCTCCTTGTATTTCAAATGCATGGTATATGTTTTCTGTTATAATGACTTATAAAGATATCAGATTTTTTAAAAAAAGTTCAGGTAGATTCTTGTGAAGTGGCTTCTCCCACCTTGATATATTAAGCATCTGGCCAATAACTTCTTGGTACAGGTACTAAGGGAACCAACCAGGAAAGGTGCCTTCCTCAGTTTGTTGTTTATTAACAGAAAGGGTCTTGTGGGTGAAGTGGTGATTGGTGGCTGCCTTGGCCACAGTGACCTTGAAGCAGTCAAGTTTAAAATCTATGGTAACAGGAGGAAAACTGCCAGCAAGACCTCAACTCTGGATATGAGGAGAGCGGACTTCAGGTTGCTCAGGGAACTGCTTAGTAAGGTCCCCTGGGAAAAAGCTTTTGAAGGTGCTGGGGTCCATCAGTGCTGGTCACTTTTGAAGTACCACCTTGTAAGAGTGCAGGAGCAGACAATTCCAAAGTGTAGGAAGTCAGGCAGGCAAAGCAGAAGGCCAGCTTGGCTGATCAGGGGTCTTTTTCCATAAATTAGGAGAAAAAAGAAAGTGTATAGCCAGTGGAAGCAAGGTCAGGCGACATGGGAGGACTACAGGGATTGCCACTGTAGGGAGGAAATACATGTGGCCAATGCTCAATTAGAGTTGGAGCTGGCCAGAACTGTGAGGGACAATAAGATGGGCTTTTTAAAATGTGTTAATGGCAAAAGGCAAGCCAGAAATAACATTGGCCCATTGCTTGATGGGAACGGCCACCTCACAATCAGGGACATATACAAGGCAGAGACTTTTAATGCTTTCTTTGCCTCAGTCTTCAACACTGATCATGAGCTCTGGGACCCCAGACAGCTTCTGGGCTAGACGACCATGACTATGGGAATGATAAACTCCCAATCAACCCCGACCTTGTGCAGGACTTGCTACTCCAGCTGGATGCTTATAAGTCGATGGGGCCTGATGAGATTCATCTGAGAGTACTCAAACACCTGGCTGATGTCATAGCAAGACCTCTCTCAATGATTTTTCTCAGTGCTCTTGGGACTCTGGAGAGGTCCCAATTGACTGGAAGCTGGCAAATATTGTCCCAAACTCATTCCATTTCTCCAAGAGCTGAGGATCAAAGTAAAGGTACCAATATAAATAACCTTAACAATTCAGTCAAAGCCAGCAGGAGTAGGGAAGTGATCATACTTCATACAGGGCCTGTACTCGGCCCTGGTGAGACTGCACATCAAATACTGTGTTCAGTTTTGGGCTCCTCACTACAAGAAAGACATTGAGTTGCTGGAGCGTGTCCAGAGAAGGGCAACGAAACTGGTGAAGGGTCTGGAGAGCAGGTCTTATGAGGAGAGGTTGAGGGAGCTGGGGTTGTTTAGCCTGGAGAAGAGGAGGATGAAGGGAGACTTTATTGCTGTCTACAACTACTTGAAAGGAGGCTTGTAGTGAGGCGGGTGTTGGTCTCTTCTCCCAAGTTACTAGCAATAGAATGAGAGGAAACAGCTTCAAGCTGCCTCAGGGAAGGTTTAGATTGGATATTAGAAAAAATTTCTTCACTGAAAGAGTGGTCAGGCATTGGAGTCTGCCCAGAGAGGTGGTGGAGTCACCATCCCTGGAGGTATTTAAACGACGTGTAGACGTGGCACTTCTGGGCATGGTTTAGGAGACATGCTAGTGTTGGGTTGACAGTTGGACTTGATGATCCTAGAGGTCTTTTCCAACCTTAATGATTCTGTGATTCTATGAATTCAGGAAAACATTTTTATTTATGAAATATTTAAGTGCATATTTTGTTTCAAAAGAAAGTATCTGTGTTCCTCTTGAATGGTGAAGCACTTGCTTAACTGCTTTCCTGAGCTGGGACTTTGACTGAATTGTTAAGGTTATTTCTCTTGGTACATTTACTTTGACCCTCAGCTCTTAGAGAAATGGAATGAGTTTGTCCCTGAAAATGAACTGACACACTGAAGTGTGTATAGTTACCCCATTTGTACATGCAAATCTGAATTTGGGTGGTTACAAAATAATGTGTTCCCAAAGTACACACATGTAATAAAATAAGCCTATCTGTCCTGAGAACAGGACATATCTATTGGTAGAGAAGCCTTCATAAAATCTTCGGAGATCCATGGGACTGGAGGCAGTGAGGACTGTGGGTAAGCAAAGTTTCAGGTTGTCTGAGAAAGTATGACTTCTCCAAAAAATGTGTAGCTGAGAATAAAATGTCTGAAGCAGACAGTATTCTTGTTATGTTAATAGTTTTTGTGCTAAAACAAAATCTGCATTAAAGTCCTGGATTTTGTAAACAAGCTGTCAACAACACTTTTATGTATTCACATTATATTTTGGCTTATTCTTAGTAAAATTGATGCCAACTTGCATTGCATTTGATTATGGAATGATACATACATCAGAGCAATAGAACATAAAGGGTTTCATACAGTTTTCTCCTCTATAATGCTAAGCAAAGTAGCTCGCATAACATAAATACCCATTTAGCTCTTCAAGTGCTTAAAAGGAAAATATCTTGTATCACAGGAGGTAAGCAGCAGTGAAGACAGTGTCTCATTATAATTCAGAGGATGGTAGAGGAAAGGGATGGCAAGAGGTTTGATGCAGCAAACAAGAAATGTGTGCTCAGTTTGCAATCTCCATGCCATTTAACAGGCCAGATAAAGTCAGATCTGCTCTCTTCTCTGCATTTCTAGTTAGTTGGTGCCTAGCAGATGGTTGTGAGCTTTTAGCTTCTATTGACTTTATCATCACTATATCGAGGAGATGAATTAATCAGAGCTGCTTCAAACAGCACAGCAGTGACATTTGCTTTGGTAACTGATGGATGACAAAGCTCAAGGGAGACAATGAAATGAGAGAGCCCTGCTCACAAGTCCAGCTAGCCCTCCGGGACTGAGCCATTGATTCTGACATGAGACGTGTTTCCACCTGCATTTTGGTGGGCTTTGTGGCTCCCCCCCAAACCCCCCTCTAGGAGACCTGATTTAGGATTCTGCAACAGATTCTTCCAGGCTGCAATAGAGCAAGAAGTAGGACTTTGCCACCGATGTGCTGCTCAGGAACCAGTTCTGACTGGTAGCATGAAAATACCACCCCCACCCCAAACTGTCCTGAGGGTCACAGATCTCAGTGGCTCCTGACAGCAGCTTCATTTTGCACTAAGTTTTTCCATTTTGCTGGAATGTTATAGTTATTCATTGCCTCCAAAGACAGCTCAAAACATCTGCTCGGGGCAGCCGAGGGGGCCATCGCAGGACCAAAACCAAAAAGCAGTGAACACAGAAAAAGCTTTTGGGAGAAGACTGATGCAGGAGAAGCACCAATAAAGTTCTGGTTGCACAGCTTGCTCTGCTTCCTAGAAAGAAATTATTTGAATCACTTGGCCTGCTGGAAGTATCTGCTCTGTTTCAGAGGCTGTGGGGGGTAGGATGAAGCTTCATGGCAGTAAGCAACTGCCAACCATAGTGTCTCTTTAGGCTATTTCTCCCATGCTGCAACTGATATGAAAGGGAAAAGGTAACTGAACTACAATCAAAAAGCCTGCAGGGTACCGTAGCAGTTATATGGTTGTTTATGTCATTGCAAATGCTGTTAGGTAGGTTTTAATACTGATTTTTATGCAGGACTAAATGGTTGTACAAAGGAGAAGAGAAGCCAATGAATTCCCTTGTCACCCATAAAATCTTGTGCAGAATTGGCTCTCTTTCTGTGCATGCATGTAGGGATGGGCCAGTGTAAATGGTAAATAAAACCAAGGAACTGTAAAGGAAAAAGAGATTCCTGTGGTACAGGGATGGCTTATAGCCTATGCCCATCTCAAGTCTGGAAATAAGTCTAGCAAGTATAATATGCACAAATGACTAGAGGTTGGGTAAATAGCTTTGAGGCAGTACTTTAGCATGCACAGAGCTTCGTGCAAGCCATGCCTCAGTGGCACTCTCTGTTTAGGAGATGTTTTGGTCCCTAATTCTAACTCTTCTGATCAAACTAGTGTTTTGGGTTTTTTTAATAACTCTATGTCCTGACTTTTTAAACCTACCTTAGCTAAGTGTCTGAAGTCCTGAAGTGGTTCTACTGAAAATTTTTGTTAAATGTTCATTTTCTCCTATGTAGCAAAAGCTTTTTGATTCCTCTTGTTTATTTCCAAGGAGGAGGAACCCTCCCAAGTCTTCCAGCAGCTTTCTCACCTCTACAGTATAAATGGGTCTTTAATGTCTCCTTAACAAATGATCTCATCCTGTAACATAATAGCTTTAGAAATATTGTAGATTTGTGCTAGTGTTAAATTAAATTATACTTAGAAACCTAAGCCATCAACTGGAATGGAAATTTAGTTTCTTTTCTGGAAACCTAGGAGCTCTTCTGACAAGATATGCAAGTCAATATACTAACATAAAGTGACTGTCTGCACATGCATCTATAGGCAGCTCACAAGAGGGGTCAGAGAAAGCTGACACAGAAAGGTCTGCATAGAGGTTACCTTTGTCACAGAAACACAGAATCACAGGTTGGAAGGGACCTCAGAGGTCATCTAGTCACACATGATGGCAACACTTTTGTGACTCAAAATGTAGAACATCATCCTGTATCTTCTGCCCAGAGAAACCATGGCTGGCAAATCTATCACACCTGTGTTATAAAGACCCCGTCTTTTCAGGAGAAGGGGAATGAGATGTAACCCTCCCTCTATCCATAACTCTAAGACAACGGCTGGTTAGTAGCCTGATGGAGGCACAAATCTTCCTCTCCAATGGTATCTTCTTGCTAATAATTATTAGCCAACCTGTTACTGTGTTAACATACATTTAGCTTGTTATTAATGAGTTCAGCTCCATTGATTACACTTCATTAAGGAAATTATTGTAACATAAGAATGTCTCTGGCTCTGCTAGACTGGATTTATTAATACATAATGTAGTAAAGTGGAGCCCTGTTGCCTTTAAGACTGACCTACTCAGGATCTTGCTCTAGATCCCTGCAACAAGACGGGCTTCTGTGCTGAGGCACCTGCTCACACTAGAATTAAAATGGATGCCCTGTATTCACTCGGTGTGAAAAAGAATACAATAACTGCAACAGCTCTAACTCTGCTTTGTACTGGTTTGTTAAATGTGATAAATTGATATAAAAATCCCTTTTAGACATGAATACACAGTAAAAGAAAACCAATTAATTAGAATTTGGATTAACTGAACATCAGTGTTTAGTGCAGAAGTAGTCCCTGCTGCTATATAGAAAGCTTTAGCCCTCAAGAGGCTGTGACTAAAGGACACCAGACTGAATCACTTAAGTAGTCATGCTGTCAGTAGACGTTTATGAAGGATGCTTGTGCATACTAATAATAGAGACCCTGGTCTGTATCATGTGAATCTTTATTATCTTCTATCTAAGAAAGCAAACCGGCTGCAAAAATGTTAGTGGTAGAAAGGGACAAGCATAACAGTAACTGCTGTTCATCTGTGCATGAATTATCTGGCTTATCAGATCTACCAAGATGCCCTTGGTGCCCAGGCGCTGGTTGAGTCAGTTGAAATCCATGGTGCCTAAAATGCAGTGTTAGTGCTCTGAAACTCAAAAGGAAAGAGGATTAGTTTGTACGGCAATCTTGTTCTCTTTGATGTGATTCATAACTGTATTTGAAAATGTGTTCTAAATATATAAATATTGGGTTACCTCCCCAAAGTCCAGCAGTGACTGCAGTGGATCTCTGCATGGTGTACAGGTATTCCTGCCATCTACCTTCAATATTCAGTTTACGTGCAGTGAAGGTGACTGAAGTTAGAAGCCCAAAACTTTAAGTCTTCCCCCAGAATGTCAGCCATGTGTGCAAGGGGCAAATGCAGTTGCCTAAGCTGATGAGAATATTCTCTGCAAAGTAAATATACCAGAAAGCGTGCAGTCTAAGTCTGCATCTGAAGTATCTTGGCATGAGAGGGAGCCATGTGAGGTTTGGAACCCTTCATTTGAAAGCTGAATTTATTGGTTGATTGCAGAAGTGAAACCTTTCTGCAGTAAAACTTGAGGCACCATGAAAAATGCTGCTCTGTTGTTACTGCTGAGTAGAATGTGCAACTCCTTAACTCTTTTTTTCCAACCTGAATATTGCTTTGCCTTTCCTGCTATTAGTTGTATTCCATTTCTTTAATGAATATGCTCTAATAATAAAAACACATTTAGATCTAAACTGCTGGTCTATGCTCAGGAGGTTTTACTAGTGCAACTATGTAGCACGATTAAAGCGATATGACTTTTGTGTCCTTATTCTTTCCCTGAGGCTGTTTTGCGTCAGATACACAATCATTCAGTCTCACTAGAATTCTTCTACTTTTCCTCTTTTTTAATTTTTTTTATTTTTTCCCTTCTCAGATGTGTGCATTTCCCTTTTAAGATGTCTACATGTCCCATTTCTGCCTTCCATTTTTTCCCCTTCCTTTAACTTCTAGACTTCTATTTTTGCTTAACTTCATCTAGCTCCTTGTTATTCTTTTTCCATCCATTGCTTCACTTCTGTCTCCCTGTTCTCTTCTTTCTGGCAGTTATTCCCCTTCTTCTCTTCTCCCATATATTTATTTACAGGCTTCTTGAGAGTGGAATTTGGCCCGTTTTGTTATTTGTTTATTCCTTGTCTTATTTTTCTTAATGCTTCAGGTATCTACTCATAGTTAACTTTGTAAAAAGATACACAAATTTGGTGCCTCTGTTTCCTTTTGGAGGAGGGAAGGAAAAAAGTGTTACTACTTTTACAAGTCATCTATCACCCTGTCATTTTTTTCTATTTCTCTCCTAACTTCGAGGAAGAAGATTTTGGCCACTTGTCTGGTACGGTCTGTTCAATTCTATGTTGTGTGCATGGTACAGGCATGGCACACATTTCTGTCCAAGAAATCCCAGACAGAAAAATGAGGGTGCTACATCTCACAAACCAGTGTGCCACATTTTGACTGTTGGGTGGTGGCAGGTATGTTTATAACACCATTAATCACAATCCTCTCATTACCTCTAAAAGTGGATTTATCACGCCATTGTTTTCATATGACTGCCATCTTCCTGCAAAGAGAGCCTTAAAAAATAGAAGATCTCTTTGTGGCAGGACATATATGGTGTAAACAATACATGCAGCAGTACCCTATAAGCTGGAAATTATCCCAATGGCACTTAAAATAAGAAAAACTTTGTGTGTCACAATAGTACAAAATCAAAGAAATGCCAGCAAAAAACAATCTTGAGAATTTGCAAACTATGCAACTACAGTCCCAGTAGAAGCCTGTGATGTCTATCAATTATAAATGCACTAGTTAGGATACAATTAGTATTAGCATGCTTTCAACCCAAACGTAAGTGCTCTATAACAGTGTGAACTAAAACAACGATGTGTAAGTATTTTGTGACAATGTGATGACAAGACACAATGTTTAAGTATTTTGTAAAGGTGTGTGAGCAACTTGGCCACTAAGGGACAAAGAAAAACCTATGTAGTTACAGAAAGGAGGCACAGGACAATGTGTAAGCAAATCCCTGTAACCAAATTGTAAGCAAAACAGCATTAGCAGGAGTTGTTAACAAATAAACTTGGTAGTGGATTTTTTTAAAGTTTAACTCTGGCCTGGCTTGTCAGTCTTGTAAACTTTACCATCACAGTGATCTAATGAATTGCGTATGGATGCATATTTAGTTGCAATGCAATGTAGCATATTGTGAGATGGATTTGAATGGCTTCTCTGCCTCCAAACTGAGGCCAAAACAAGCACTGTGGAGGTGCAGTGTCAAAGGTGCACTGGCCCTGCTAGCAGAGAGAGATGAGATTTGCTTTCCCTTGGCAGAGCTGCTGCCCTTGGGGATATGAGAAGTACCTCTGTGACCTTCAGCATCTTCTTGGTCTTCTAAACCTGTTTCTTCTCAGAAGCAAAAAGCCTACAACAACATCTTGCAAAGGTACAGGGAGGAGAAAATATTCACTGTTTGCCTTCCTTGCCTGGGAGGTCTTGGCAAGGGAGAAGAGATTATTTTCTGTTCCATTTGCTGTGACTCCTGAATTTCATATGAATGGATGCTAAAGGCCCTGGCCCCCACTCCATGAGTATCTCCTTTCTGTAGTTGTCTGTGTGGGCAATTTTGAGTATAGCAATGAATTCAAGAGTTTATTACTGTTTGACATCCGGCTCATCATAGGCTGATCTTTCCAGCCAGGAAGAGCAAATGTTGAGCAGGAACAGGGAGGAGGTGGCCCCTGGGGATGTCAGCAGCCATGGGGAGGTGGTAGTCTCTCCACTCTGTCTGTGCTTCAGACCCCAGGAAAGGCAGCCTGGGAGTGGGGTGGAAAGGAGCCCCATGATGGCCAGAGGGCTCATCAGAAGTAACCAGCTAGGACCTGTGCAAGGCTCAGGGGTTAGGCAAAAAGGTTTCATCTCAGATAGAGGAGAAGGAAGGAAGGAGAGGGGAGAAAAAGGGTAAGTGTGGGAATTTGTTCTGAGTGACTGATGTGTCTGTGAGGAAGATACAGGCTATTTCTTCAGCTTCCCTGGGCAGGAAGGACAAAGGTAGGAAAAGCTGGGCTCTGTTAGGTAAAGGTTAACCACAGTCCCAAAAGCTCATGCTGCAGCAAGGGCTGTGTAAGCCAGCAAAAATAAGAATGTGAAGCACAGATAGCCTCACTTTGGTGGTTCTTGCATTCCCTGTGGAAACATTTATATATAACTGTTGACATCAGAGTATAAACCTTTTAAAAGTTTCTACTAATTCAGTCCAAAGAGGCATTCATGGATTCATGATATTAAATTAAAAGTGTGGGGTGTGTTTCAGCAATATGGTATATGTGTACAAACATTCAGCAGTTACGATGAAAATTAATTCCAGGATTAGATTAATCTACATATTCATCTTCTTCAGTTGTGTTCAAAATGGAAAAGAAGAACACTTGAGAAGTAAAGTTAGATTAACTAGCAATGTATAAATATTCTGGGTTTGATTAGCTGTTTTTAAAAGTACCATTTTTCTACTAGAACAGAATCACCTCAGCACTGTTCCCTGTATCTTGTACTTTACAACAATGGCTGGCTTCCATGCGTTTCACTTGCTGCATCTTGGGTTTCAAATTTGTACCTTATTCTCTCTTGACAGTATTTGTCTTTCTTTCTTGCCTCATTGGTTCCAGATAATTATTTATACCAATTTTACTTTCAGATTTTTGTAGCCTTGACAGCTTTGCCTGAGGGATGTTTTTCTGTTTTACCATATGGTTTCATAACCACCCATCTGTTCTTTTGAGATCAGGTTCTTTAATAATTCTCCTGTATTGACAGGAAGAGGTAACTCGTGGTACCGGCCTGCATTTTGGGGTGCTGCCAGTCTTGAGTCCCTTACACTTCAGAAGTAGAAGAATTTTTACTGTCATGCCACTGATAGTCTGTGGTGGAGCCCAGACTTAGCCAGGTACCATGACACCGAAGTTTTAGCACCACAGTTTTGGTTCAAATTCTCTCTTCAGGAAGAAAGGCGGACTTTGGCTGCTTGTTAAAATGCTCCTGTTACCATTTCAATGCTGCATTGCTACTACAAGAACTATAGCTCTGATCACTTCTAAAGCTTTGGTGACAAACCTAGACAGGCCTAGATAGGTATTCAGGTGCCTATCATCTCAGCCTACACTGTAATGAAGGTTTAGACTAGGGGATAGATGTCCATCTCTGCACAATGGGCAATTCTAAGAAATTATAAGCAAGTCAAAATAAGGTCCCTGGGAATTTTCTAACCAAGCTGCGAAGAGCCTAAGGAGTTGCGGGACTTACAGACCTACCATGAATACAACACCAATATCTGCTACCACAGATATTTAAAGCATTTAAGTGTGTGTGTGTGGGGGGGAAATCAAGGTTTTGTTTTGCTTTCTTTTCCAAGAAAGTGGCACCGTGTCTTTTTTTCTTTTTTGTTCAGTCACGGGGATTTATCCGTGGACTGACTGCTTCATGCAGTTTCATATGACATGACAGAAACAGTCATTTTAAGCCAACTGTTTTGTAGCATAGTTTTGTACAAGTGGCATAAAGGATAAAGAATAAAGTGATGAGTACAGATAGATATTTTTTCTATGAGATAAATGGTTCCGAGTAAATGTGACAACTTAATTCTCTAAGATATTCCAGAGTGCCCTTTTACTCTCTATTTTTAAAATTTTTTTGTTATTTACTCAGTTTCACTTTTTCCTTTGAGAAAAGGTAATGTTATTCTTTTTTTTTTTTTTTTTTAAAGAACTGAGTTTGGCAAATAGTGATTGCAGATGCTGGCAGAGAAAGGATGCATGGATGGTATTGGAGCCCAAAGCAGTCACCAACCAAAATTATAATTTCTACATGTCCCAGTTCCTGTACAAGAGAAGAGAGGTCATGCAGGTGGGATATTGCTCCTTGCTCTTTCATCCACCGCTGTGCTGAGACAGTCAGTGGGAGAATACTTTAGACATGTTGCTTTTTTAAAGGTGGTAAATCCTTGGCTCCATTACAAATAATGGAAATTTTGCCACCAGATTTTAAAATGCACAGATGTGTTTTCTTTTCATTTTCATGTTTTTTCCAAAGATTTCTGTTGCAAATAGACATTGCTACAGAATCTCCTAGGACTGACAGTCTGGGGGTCTTGCACTCATCTTCTCTGTATGCAGTGGGTTCCCTCAGACAGTTGCTGCCTCTCTTGGAGATGAGTAACTTCCCTAATGCACTGACTTACCTTACTGGTAGAGGCATCTGTGTGCCTCATGGGGTGCTTAATGCCTTCTGGGAGCTCAGATGAGAAAAGAGACATTTCAAGATGGGAATATATCAGTGGTTGGGCAACAGCTGGTATTTTGACACTTTGCTGGGAAGTTGAAATCTTCTCTAGAAATCTTCTCCAAAAAGTGTGTGCACATACATGTATGTATGTATATATATGTGCATGTGCATATATATTTAAAAATATGTACATATATGTGCATATCTGCTTACAGGATAGTTTTTATAACCTTCTCCATGAGGGAACCCTGTCTTCCTCCATATTTTCCATTGGTATGCACTGGCTGCTGTTAGCGTGGAATTCAGCTGCACTTTGCATGATTTACAGACAGCTGCCTGGTATGTCTCTGTCGTGATGTCAGTGCACTTGGATGGCTATGGAGAGTGACTGGAATACACAGTAAATTAGTATCACTATTATTTTTATTATTTGTGGGCTTACGTTCTTACATTCTTTAAAAAAAATAAAAAGGCCTGCAGCGTATGTTTCACAATCCCATTTACTCCCATTAGCACAAAGACATATTCTGTTTCAAACTGACTTTTAAAACAGACGTTGTATCAAATCCATTTTAAAAATAGTTTGTACCTACCCTAGGGAGATCTGGAATCCTTTAAAGCCTACAGCAATTTACATTCACAAAAAAATGTTCAAGTCAAGCTTTATCAGTTCATGCTGTGCACAGTTTGGTGTGTTCAGAATGGATTGTAAAAAATAAGAGCTTTGTGACTTGTAGCCGTGTGAACATCGGGCTGATACAGTGTTTAGGATAAAAGAGCGGCTTCTTTCTCTTAAATAAAAGGAACAAAATCAGTGTTTTGAACCTGGCATCGTCTCTGCTTGATTAGAGGTGTTAATTATTTCAGCATAATCACTGTCTGTGTTCACAAAGTGTGGTCCCCTCAGGACACTGTGCTACCTCTTATCAGCCGCCTTTGAATGGCACCACTCTGCTCAGCTGGAGCTGTGCTTTGCAAAGCATGTCAGATGGGGTCAATAGATCTTTTCAGCTCCTACTTTACAGCCATGTATCTGCCTGAGTGCTCTTTAGTTATTCATATGCTTTGTGTAACTGGGCATTACAAGAGGAAAAGTAATTTTCCTTCTGCATGTTTTAGTTATACACTCTTCCAACCTTATTTTCAGCAAAGTTTTAGAGAATAATTTTGGGATAAGAGCAGGAAAGTTTTACGGGGTCATCTGCAAACCCACTTATAAAACGTCCCACTGCCTTTCTGAAGTAATCCCAGATGTGTCCTAAAGGATCAAGCAAGGGCTTTGGGAATCTAAGTCCTTGAGCTTCTCGTGGGTGCAGCTACTTGTTGGCAACAGGGAGCATGTGTATTTCCTATGGGGAGAGTCTTTGGCCTTTGAGTCAACAATGTGGTTCATGAGTCTAGTAGAGGGAATAAAAGGAACAGGTGACTTTTGAATCTGAATGGTATCTTCAAGTGCTCCTTGCTTTCTGATGACTTCTATCTCTTCTTCAAGTCTTCATGGCTTTGTTGACATTACCATTCTTTAGTATTCTCCTTGTTTTCTATATTTATTCATGCCAAGTATCTGGCTCTGTACCTTTGCCTCATCTGTTTTTCTTTTCGGCAGAACATGAGCTGTCCTGAGAGAATTCTTTATGTTAGCAGCAGATTTTTGTCCTAGAGTGGATCTCATAGATTTTTCATTCTGTACCTGGAAATTGCTTTTCGCTTTTTCATCTCAAAGAACAATCTCTTCTTCTTTTGCAACATTTCCCTTGAACTAAGTTTTCACCATGGAACTTCACCAAAGAAGCCGTTCTTCTTTGGGTCTTCCTGTATCCTTCACAGGAGAAAAAGAAAGTCAAATGTATTTCTCCCTGTTCTGTTGTCCTGAATTCTTTTACTGCCAGGTCATAATTTTAAAAGGCTAAACTGTTTGGAAAAGAAAAATCTTAAAGAGTAAATTGCAAATCAAGAAGCAAGAACATCTTTTGACTGCACTACAGTGTACGAGCGTTTCAACTGAGCTGAAACAGGATTCACAATTGTCTGCACACTGACAGAAATGTTCTCTGGCGCACTCTTGCTGCAGGTCCTATAATTCATACCCGTTAGCTTACAGCTTCAGGAGCAAGCTAGAGCTTTTTAAATAATAGTTTGCAAGAATGGTAATTGCAGACCTGTCATACCGTGGGAATGTTATAGAGGCATTCAGTGCACAAGGGAGGCCTACGATTTTCAGGAAAATTCATGATTGCCTCTAAGGATAGTTGAATTACAAGTAAACTGTTCCATGACATGTCAAGAGAGCAGCTGGAAATCAAGCACAATTTGTAGCTGAAATACTTTAAAGGTGGACTGTAAAGCAGAAAACTGGCTTTTTGCCTTTTTCTTTCCATGGCGTGTAAGGTCTTTCAAAGATCAGTGGGTTTCTTTTTCCCTTCACCTCCCACCCCCCCGCCTTGTTTGTTTTTTTTTTTTTTTCAACATTCTACACTTTGGGTCATTACTGCTCAGTGCTGAAAGATTAGTTATTCAGGTACGTGAAACAGTAATACTATCCAAAGTCATAGTAAGCAGTCAGATCCCCTTACTCCACTCCCATTAACTGGAAAAATCTCTTATTCATGTGGAGTAAATCAATATTTGGGCCTTTCAAAGACCCCATCAAAAATCTTAGAGGAAACAGAAACAATTTAAGAAAGCAAGGGACAAGGAGCTGTTACAAACAGAATTCATATGAGCACAGTAAAGAATACCTTTAGCATGGACATAAGCAGTGTTTTGCAGGTAATATAGTACAATCACTTCTGTTACAAAGAAGAAACAGCTGTAAGGGAAGGTCTCTCTGTAGCAAAAGAAACATAGCCCTCCTCCCTTTTTTTACTACTTTAGGGAAACAGGAGGGCAGATGTGAAAAGGAATAGCTTTATAAAGTTTCTAACTCTAGTAGAAGAAATGACATCCTATGGGGTGCTCAGAGGAACGGATGCCCACCCAGCTGTTCCTGACAGCGCTGAAGACAGATCTGCCAGGGAACCTGCTTCCTTCCTTCCCTGGCTGCAGAATCACTGCCCAAGAGGCCCATTTGTCCATGTTTTGGATTTTGTTTCTCTATCTCTGCCTGTTTCTCTCTCCCTGCCCCTTCACCACTTTCTGAAGCACAGCAACCTCTTCCTTCTCTCATAAATTTTGCTACTTGTTTTCATCACTCTGTGTGGCAGTGCTTTCATATCAGAGAACATCTGAGGTTGCCATTTCTCTGAGACTGCCTTCAAGTCTCCCCACTTTTATCCCCTCATTCTTCCTCCCATCCCTGTCTGACTCCAGGCTGTTCTTTCACCTAAAGAGAAGCCAGACACTGTTGAAGACTCGAAGCCTGGGATGTCTCTGACTTGTCCACCATGCCTAGTAGTCAAACTTGAATAATTTCTTTGTTAGAGCGTCTTTTGACAGAGGATTTTTACTTAGCAGAATCATGAAAACAGCAGTTATCCTAAATTATCACCACATTATGCTTATGCTGCTCCATCTCCTCCCAATGATGCGGTCTAGACTGTTCCTTAATTTTATATTCTTCAAAGAAAAGGAAAAAAATTTAAAGGATGCCGCAAAACCCAGAGGCCAGGTAAAAATTTCCATTTTTCAGACACTGTTGGCTGTGTTTCTGTCTTTCAAGCCTGCACAAGTTCTTCTGACAGAGAAGTGATTGAGTGGGGTGCAAAGAAGATTAAGAATTCCAAGGTGTTAAAATAGTTTAACTTGTGAGTGACTGAAAAGAAGGCAAAAAAAAACCAAGAAAGAAAAATAATTTTTGAAAAAGCTTTGTTTCCAACAAGTAAGTTAACTTTTCTGGCTCTCACTGTTTCACCAAACTGTCATGCCTTTCCATGTAAATTGCTTCGGAAAGTGGATGTGCTTATCCAGGTTCAGCAGTTTTGGTGGCTCCATCATGCTGATATCAGTGACATCAGCTGATATCGGCTGTTTTAATGTTGTATAGCATTTAGGGACAAGCTGCGTCTTGACTGGGGATATATGGAAGTTTTCACACTGTCTGGATTCCTTAACTGTAAAAACTGCTTGAGGCAGGAACTAACACTCTAAAAATCTGAAGGAGTTGATCTTCATCAAAAGAATACAAATAGCATCCTAGATTTCCAATAACCTCCTGAAGAAAGAAGCCTGATCCTATTGTAAATGCAAAGTAACAGATGATATCTTGCTGAATGGGGTTTCAATGCAAGACCATTACAAGAAAGAAAGCCAAAATAGCTAGAAAGTTTAGATTCAGTTTTATCCAGCTGCTTTTTTTTTCTGAGCAGATTATGATCCTGATATTTCAAAGTTACTGAAAAAGAGCAGAGACAAACTCACTCTGGAAATCACAGCTTTTGAAATGACAAGTGGTATTTCTTAGACTTCTGGGAGATAGTATGCACTATAGCAGATGAAACAACAGATTCTGTCACAGTAGCAGGTGGTTAAAAGCAGAGCCAAACTCTGTAAAAATTTTGTAAGTGTTACAACATCAATGAATCTCTTGAAGAATTATTCAAATGATAAGGTGTACATTAAGATCTGAAGTACATGTTATGATACTTTCCCATGCCACCAATGTCTTATCACTGTGAGCCTAAAATTTTGAAACTGGTAGTTTTCCAGCTGTTGTTCAAACAGGACTCCTCCAATCCCACATTTCAAGGTTGGGCATTCTGCAAAGTCAGTGAGTTTTGTTGGCTTCTGGCTCAGGGACTCAACAAAAAGGAAGAGCAGACAGAATCCAAGTGAGAACTCCACTTGGATGTATATAAAGTTTGGACTGAATGTTTACAACAGGAAGAAACGTGTGATGCACTTGCCTTTTGTGTGTTTCTCCTGATTCAGGTTTCTTTAAGTTACACACAGATGTTTGTAGTCTCTCCCAAATGTACAGAAATGTCATTTTATTGTCTTTATTAAGAGGATTAATGTAATTACTTATTGGGAGTGTTGCTTTCCCATCAGTCTTTTCCACACCTTGGCCTGCTGCCTACCATATTACACCATGTTGGATGGTATCTCATAACAAAATGATCCTATGTTAATTAAAATATTTTAAAGGTGTTGTTGTGAAACTCCATTATTATTAATCATAGAATAATTAAGGTTGGAAAAGACCTTTAAGGTCATCAAGTCCAACTATTAATCTAGCACTACCAAGTCCACCACTAAACCATGTCCCTAAGCACCACACCTACACCTCTCTTAAATACCTCCAGGCATGGTGACCCAACCACTTCCCTGGGCAGCCTGTTCCAATGTTTGACAACCCTTACGGTGAAGAAATTTTTTCTAATATCCAACCTAAACTTCCCCTGGCGCAGCTTGAGGCCATTTCCTCTTGTCCTATGGCATGTTCCTGGGGAGAAGAGACCAACCCCCACCTCACTACAAGCCTCCTTTCAAGTAGTTGTAGAGAGCAATAAGGTCTCCCCTCAGCCTCCTCTTCTCCAGGCTAAACAACCCCAGTTCCCTCAGCTGCTCCTCGTAAGACTTGTTCTCCAGACCCTTCACCAGCTTCGTTGCCCTTCTTTGGACACGCTCCAGCAATTCAATGTCTTTCTTGTAGTGAGGAGCCCAAAACTGAACCCAGTATTTGATGTGCAGCCTCACCAGTGTCATGTACAGGGGCACGATCACTTCCCTGCTCCTGCTGGCCACACTATTCCTAATACAAGCCAGGATGCTGTTGGCATTCTTGGCACACTGGGCACACTGCTGGCTCATATCCCTTCCCCACTGTGCTCCTTTGGGGGTGTGCAGACAAGCCTTTATCACATAACCTAACAATAAATACATTCTTATTACTGCACCACCTTAAACTCAAAACTCCTCCTCTGCAAATCTGACTTCTTGGAAAGTGTAGACTTTCTCTTCAGGCAATGCCATGAGCTAAAATTTACAACAGACTAGCTAAACAGTTTGAAGGTAAACTTCTAAAAGTCAGCATTACAATAATGAATTTTAATACATGTTTTCTGGTTCATGATTTAATCTCAATACACCAGAAGAAATATTCTTCCTGCAGTTTTCTACAGACTCAGATTGACAGTAGAAGTCTGATTCTGGAAATGACCTATAAGGCTGAAGGTTTCTGTCTAACAAGATCCTATCAACTTCAGTGGGCTCTGTGCAGGCTTTAAAAATTCCCTAGAAATTCAGAGGTCATCTGCACAAAGCAAAAGGTCATCCATGTGAAACACTTCTTGTGTCTTTGTAAGCAAAGGTACTAAGTTTCCTGACATTTGGTCCTTGTCTCAAAGCCCCAGAATCTTGGTTCCCATTTGTTAGTTTTCATCATTGCAGAGAGAAACTTCACAATGTCAAACTTAGAAATGTGGCAACTTGAATAAGAATAAAAGTAACAAAAATATAGATTATTTAAAAAAAGATATATAGTTATTTTCATACTCAACTCTTCCATTGTTTTTCTGTGGTATAATACATGAAATCTGGATAGCCACAAGAGTGTTGTAGAGAGACAATATAATAAGTTTTTAATGTGAATTATTATTAAAAAATTGCAGCAGACTCCCAGGACAAGCAATTCAAAAGCTATGAATATAACCTTACAATGAGATGCAAAAATAACAGCTTATTTCAGCTAGAAATAAAGAGAGAGTGCTGAGGAAAGAAAAAAGTAACTATTTTCATAATTTACTTAAGACCACATAAGCCTAAGCCCCAAATCCTCTTGCACTTCCAGTTTGGCATTCTGTAGTTACAGTCCTCAGTGGAACTATAAAATCAGTATTTATGCCTAACATACAAAAATAACATCTCAAGGTAGAATACGGAGTAGTAAAATCAGAGCATTTTCAAAGCTCAGTAAATACTAAACAGCTCTTTACACTCAAGCTGTTGTTTGTGTTTCTGCAAACCATTAGGAACATCTTTTTCTTTTACCTAATGACAAGTGGTGCCTAATGATGATTTGACTTGGAGGCATAGCATGTAGTTTAGATGCTGTTTACTAATACCTTTCTTTTTAACAAATCTGTGTTTTATAGCAAATGCTATGACAAATACCATCTCTGCATTTTATTTGGAAAATGAATAACTAACTAAAAATAAAATTGAAAACCCTATCGGTCTGTAAGCACCACACCAGGAAAAACTACCATTCTAGTAAGATCCCTGTTTTCTAAAACTTTTGTGTGAAAATGCTTGGTATTATTTAACATTTTTAGTATGCTATATGTCTGTAAGTAATAGATATTAATTTTTACAGGCCAAATCACTAAGGGGTAAGAAACTCCCTCAGAGAGGTTTAACACCATATCTTCTCTTCTTATCTTCCTTTTAACAGTGCATCTCCCCTCTCCCATTAATGATCTGGGAAGATTAGATGTATGAAACTATCACAATACGTTTGTTAGGTGTAAGAAATAAAGCACTTAACAATTATCTAGTGAAATGTCAATATAGCAACAGAGGTGATATTTTCCATCTCAATTTGTTATTTGAAAGGTGGATCTTAATGTGGTATTTCTTATTAAAATATACCGACAAATAGAAGATTAAATATAAACTGACAATTTTGTGATATCTCTAGTAAGAGCAGCAGTAGGTCTTCTGACTTTTCTGATGTGGAAAAACTTGATCTCAGATTCACTTATTTCAGTGCACAAGGATTTCATGATGTACTGTGTATAAAAAAAATCCAACTTTTACCTTTGACCTCTGAAAAGTGATGATGCTCTTTCTACTTAAACAATAGTTTCTTTGCATTGCCATTTTTCTTTGGGGGCAATAAAAGGAGCTCAAAAGGCTTCGAGATACATTTTATGTTGTTGCAGATTTGAGGAGCGTACAGAAGCTTTTTGGTGGTGTCATTGTGTCTGTCTTCAGAAAATACCATTTACTTCAGTTCTTAGGAGATTACATTACCCTGAAAACAACAAAGCCCCAAATTGTTTCTATGACATGCATTATATGTTGAAGAAATAGAAATGAGTGAGTATCTAGTCTAACTTTTTAACACTCTGAAAATAAGAGAGTGTGTTTGTAGTTCTCCAGATTTCCCCAGACCAGTGCCAGAAAAGGAAAATGTGCAGTGAAGGTGATCTCATTTGCAAATGACATCCCAGAGATCAGAGGTACTGCACTGCTTTCATCTCTGCCTACAATCCACTTCCTTTGAGAAACCACACATGTTCAAATAAAAAACATACGCCAAATTAGTTTTGTGACATCCGGTCCCCTGCAAATGTACATCATCTTCAAACAAGCATTGGAGAAGAGAGTTTAAATTTGTGCTTTATATCCTAATCCTCTCAGGATAACATCAGAATTATCCAGACACTCTCACTGCCTCTAGGTTAAGTAACAGCTTCCAAACCTGACTACATCTGTCAGTGGCAGACTGCAGCTAACACCACGCAGTTGGCACTGTGCAGCCCGAGACTGATTAGAAAGAACCAAGTGATTTTGCTGCTTACTCCTTTCCTTTTGTTTGATAATTGATTAATGTACACATTAAATTAAAAACAAATGCATGGAACTTTCCTGATTTGGGTTGAAATAATCTGTACTTAGGACACATATCTTTTTGCAGGTTTTTCTGTAGGTGTCTGTTGTAATTTCCAGAAGAGTAAAAAAATGTGATTAGACCTAACTGTTTTAAATTCTGCAATAGCTGTCTGCAAGATTGCTCTTTCGTTTATAGAAGCAATTTATTATTGGACACATTTTTCAACCTACCTAATTCCCACTGACGGCTAAAAATATTGATGCCTGCTATTTCAGAAGTCTTCTATTCAGCTACAGTATTTGGATACTTATCTACTATCCTCCTACTTTGAGGTTTCCCTATGTCTAAATAAAGATTTCTCCTACACCTAAATCTGCCCATCAATGAGAAGTTGCTATTTGGCAGATGACTAACATCAGGAGAAAAAAAAATGCATAGTAGATGGGTATTTCTTTCAGCTAATAAAAGGGGCCTTTATGAGCAGCAGCAATAAAGATATCTGATTTTCTCCATTGCCAGTAAAGATGAGGACACTTGTTCAAAGTTAATGTATACTACACAATAAATTAAATACGTGATTCTCCTTACCTGAGAAGCTGCAGACACCATCCCCACTTACGGAGGAACAAAGAGGAAAACCAGAAAAGTAGTTTAATTTTGCCACATGTTAGTGCTCTCCTGCTTCATTCCTTTGCCCTCAAAAGAAGGCAGCAAATAGGGCAAGTGTTTTAAAAGGAGTTTGTTTCCTACTTCAGAATGAAACCCATGCAGAACAGGTTGCTTTTAAAAAACTGTTTTTACTGCCATGTACATGTATGTCTCCAAAAGTCAGAACTGAATTCATTGTCAGCTGGGTGCCCCTGTATCTGCCTACACTCAGAGGTGCACCCTTCAGAGGTGACAGCACCGTGAGGGACAGTGGTGATGGAAGGGACAGCACAGGATGGATGGAGGGGGCTGTTCTCAGCTGGTGTGGCTGGCAGTCTGTCCATACCTGCTGCATAGGTTCACGTAGAAAAAGGGAAGCAGACCAGTCATTCAATTTAGGCCCAAATTAAGGAATTTGCAGTTATTTAGAAAGTAGAAGCACAGAAGATGATAAACAGGGTTTGTAAGAGCATGAAGGTGTTTGGCTTGCACTTGGTGACAGCCATGGGAACTTGAGAGAGAAAATGACACTCTGCAAAGCTGAAGCACTGTTTGAAATAGGAAAAGGGTGTGAAACTTGCCAAAAATCAGGGTATCTGCATCTTTTCATTGCCTGTAAGCAATATGCCTGAGCTGCAGACTTCACACCTAGTGCTGTGCTTAGACGTGGTGGTGAGAAGATAGGTGAGTGCTCAGAAGAGCAATGTCTGCTGAGAGGCATAGGGCTGCCTCTGAGCTGCTTAGCTGGGTGGTCTGAAGGCCAGTGGGAAGGCTGGGAAGGAGACATGTGCCATCCAGGCAAGACATCAGCAGTGCCCTTCCAATCCATTTGGTTGTGTCTTCCAGAACCTTCAGGACAGATGCTGCTCTCGGGCGCCTTTGCAGAGTCGGTGACCAAACACTACAACCATTCATCCCACCTACCCCCAACCCATGCAGCACCTCAGGACACCCCATCTAGTGTACCAAGCTCCGGTAACATGCAGAAGTGGCACAGGAGCTGCAGCCTGACCCAGATCCCACATCTAGCAGCATTTCCTACTGCTCTCAAAACTGTCTCCATCCCTCCCAGTGCCTCCCCACTGTATTGGGCTTTCTGGAGTCACAGAACCACAGAATCACAGAACGGTAGGGGTTGGAAGGGACCCCTGAAGATCATCTTGTCCAACCCCCCTGCTTGAGCAGGGATACCTAGAGCAGGGGGCACAGGAATGCGTCCAGGCAGGTTTTGAATGTCTCCAGAGAAGGAGACTCCACAACCTCCCTGGGCAGCCTGTGCCACTGCTCTGTCACCCTCACAGAAAAGAAGTTTTTTCTCATGTTTAGCTGGAACTTCCTGTGTTCCAACTTGTGCCCATTGCCCCTTGGCCTGTCATTGGGCACCATTGCCCCATCCTCTTGACACCTGCCCTTCTGATATTTATAAGCATTGATAAGATCCCCCCTCAGTGTTCTCTTGTCCAGGATGAACAAACCCAAGTCTCTCAGCCTTTCCTCATAAGGGAGATGCTCCAGTCCCCCGATCATCTTCGCAGCTCTCTGCTGGACTTACTCAAGCAGTTCCCTGTCCTTCTTAAACTGGGGGGCCCAGAACTGGATACAGTATTCCAGATGTGGCCTCACTAAGGCAGAGTAGAAATGGAGGATAACCTCCCTTGATCTGCTGGCCACACTCCTTTTAATGCACCCCAGGATACTCTTGGCCTTTGTGGCCACAAGGGCACAGTGCTGGTTCATGGTCAGCCTGTTGTCCACCAGCTCTCCCAGGTCCTTCTCAACAGAGCTGCTTTCCAGCAGGTCAGGCCCCAACACGTACTGGTGCCTGGGATTGTTCCTCCCCAGATGCAGGACCTTACACTAGTTCTTGATTAATTTCATGAGGTTCCCCTTGGCCCAGCTCTCCAGACTGTCCAGGTCTCTTTGGGTGGCAACACAGCCTTCTGGTGTATCAGCCACTCCTCCCAGCTTGGTATCATCAGCAAACTTGCTGAGGTTACACCCTGTCCCTTCGTCCCAGGTGATTGATGAATATGTTGACCAGAACTGGACCCAGCACAGACCCCTGGGGACACCATTAGTTATGGGCCTCCAAGCAGACTCTGTGCCATTGATCACAACCCTCTGAGCTCTGCCATTCAGCCAGTTCTCAATCCAGCTCACTGTCCTCTCATCTAACCCATACTGCCTAAGGTTAACTATGAGGATGTTATGGGGGACAGTGTTGAATACCTTGCTGAAGTCAAGATAAAAAACATCCACTTTTCTCCTTTCATCTACCCAGCCAGTAACACCATCATAGAGAGATACCAGGTTGGTCAGGCATGATCTTCCCTTGGTGAATCCATGTTGACTACTTCTGATAACTTTCTTGTCCTCTACATGCCTGGAGATGACCTCCCAGATGAACTGCTCCATCACCTTTCCAGGGGTGGGGTGAGGCTGACTAGCCTATAGTTTCCTGGGTCCTCCTTCTTGCCCTTTTTGAAGATTGGAGTGACATTTGCTTTCCTCTAGTCCTCAGGCACCTCTCCTGTCCTCCACGACCTTTTAAAGTTGATGGAGAGTGGCTTGGCAACATTTGCCAGCTCCCTCAGCACTCATGGGTGCATCCCAGTGGGGCCCATGGATTTGTGAGGATCCCGTTTGCCTAAACGATCTCTAACCCAGTCCTCAAGTCTATGGGGCCAGATGAGATCCACCCAAGGATACTGAGGGACCTGGCAGAGGAGCTTGCCAAGCCACTGTCCGTCATTTGTCAGCAGTCATGGTAAGCCGGGGAGGTCCCAGATGACTGGAAACTAGCGAATGTGGCACCACTTTACAAGAAGGGTCAGAAGGAGGATTTGGGGAACTACAGGCCTGTCAGCCTGACTTTGGTGCCAGGAAAGGTCATGGAGCAGATCATCTTGAATGCCGTTATGCAGCACATGTGGGACAACTAGGGGATTGGGCTCAGCCAGCATGGGTTTATGAAAGGGAGGTCCTGCCTCACTAACCTGTCTCATTCTATGATAAGGTGACCTGCTTAGTGGATGAGGGGAAGGCTGTGGACATTGTCTACTTGGACTTTAGTAAGGCCTTTGACACTGTCCCCCACAGCATTCTTCTGGAGAAACTGGTTGCTCACGGCTTGGACAAGTGCACTCTGTGTTGGGTTAAAAACTGGCTGGACAGCCGAGCCCAGAGAGTGGTGGTGAATGGAGTCAAATCCATTTGGTGGCCAGTCACGAGTGGTGCTCCCCAGGGCTCAGTGTTGCGCCGGTCCTCTTCAATATCTTCACTGATGGTCTGGATGAGGGAATTGAGTGCACCCTCAGTAAGTTTGCAGATGACACCAAGCTGGGTGGAAGTGACAATCTGATGGAGGGCAGGAAGGCCCTACAGCCCTACAGCAGGACCTGGACAGGCTGGATCATTGGGCCAGAGCCAACGGTATGAGATTCAGCAAGGCCAAGTGCCAGGTCCTGCACTAGGGTCACAACAACCCCATGCAACGCTACAGGCTTGGTGAGGAGTGGCTGGAGAGCTGCCTGGCGGAAAAGGACCTGGGGGTGTTGGTTGACAGCTGGCTGAACATGAGCCAGCAGTGTGCCCAGGTGGCCAAGAAGGCCAATGGCATCCTGGCTTGTATCAGGACTAGTGTGGCCAGCAGGAGCAGGGAGGTGATCATGCCCCTGTACTCATCACTGGTGAGGCTGCACCTCGAGTACTGTGTTCAGTTTTGGGCCCCTCACTACAAGAAGGATATCGAGGTGCTGGAGCGTGTCCAAAGAAGGGCAATGAAGCTGGTGAAGGGTCTGGAGAACAAGTCTTGTGAGGGGCAGCTGAGGGAACTGGGGTAACAATCTGGAGAAGAGGAGGATGAGGGGCTCTCTACTGAAAAGAGGTTGTAGTGAGGTGGGGGTTGGTCTCTTCTCCCCAGGAACAAGCAATAGGACGAGAGGAAATGGCCTCAAGCTGCGCCAGGGGAAGTTTGGGTTGGATATTAGGAAAAATTTCTTCACCGTAAGGGTTGTCAAACATTGGAACAGGCTGCCCAGGGAAGTGGTTGAGTCTCCATCCCTGGAGGTATTTAAAAGAAGGGTAGACGTGGTGCTTGAGGATATGGTTTAGTGGTGGACTTGGCAGTGATAGGTTAGCGGTTGGACTCGATGATCTTATGGGTCTTTTCCAACCTTAACGATTCTATGATTCTAAGGGGAAGTCTTCCTTTCTTCAGATTTTTTCTCTCACCTCTGGGGGCTGAGATGCCTGCGGGCCAGCCTTAATATTGAAGACTGAAGCAAAGAAGGCATGCAGTAACTCCGCTTTCTCTGCATCCTGCATTATCAGGGACCCGACCTTGTTCAGCAGCTGGCCCACAGTTTCCCCAGTCTTTCATTCACTACTGATACATTTGAAGAAGCCCTTCTTGTTACCCTTGACATCCCTTGCCAGATCTAGTTCCAAGTGGGCCTTGGCCTTCCTTGTTGCATCTATGCATATACTGACAACGTTCCCATATTCTTCTCAAGTGGCCACTCCCTTTTTCCACATACTGTAAATCTCCCTCTTCCATTTCTATTTCTCTAGAAGCTGTGCCTGGATGTCTTTTGAATGGACAGCAAGTTTTGGCAGATAAGGAAGAACTTACCCTGTGCACAGTGGGTCCAGCTATTCCTCCTAGGGGCACTGGGGAGTTGTCACCTCTTCACACCCTGTGACACCAAGTGCCCTTTGACAAACATACATCTTCCCTGTCCTCACCACTGTGACTCTTTCTGCCAGAGTAAGGATATGCTGTTTCACAGGTAAGATGCAGAGGCTTCATTTGTGCTGTACATGCAACAAATGAATAGGAGCCCATCTCTAGACCAAAGCAGGTGTTTATGAAGACTTGAGAGATGCCTTTCAGTGGAGTTTGTTTTGAAATAGGTCTTGCTTGCTCTGGTGGACTACATGCCAGTTGGGAGCTGAAGAGCTTAAGGTGTGCTTCTG
Source organism: Phalacrocorax aristotelis (assembly GCF_949628215.1). Lineage (NCBI taxonomy): Eukaryota > Metazoa > Chordata > Aves > Suliformes > Phalacrocoracidae > Phalacrocorax > Phalacrocorax aristotelis. Next base: position 74,475,513 of record NC_134276.1, on the reverse strand, counting down.
GCACACATCTTCTAGTTTACTTTAATCCAAAAGTAATCTAGTTTGTGCACTCTGACAACACTCTAGCAATGTGAAACAAAGCACAGCAGGGAAATCTGCTTCAAAGGTGCACTTCTGGTGAAACACCAATATAGATTCACTCAGAGAAACCTGGAAGACTTCAGACTGGAAAAGTTGATATCTGTGATGTGGGTGTTAAATGTAGTCCACAAGCCCGTGAACATCCATTCTATAGCCAGCCCAGGCCCTCCATTTAGCATTTTGAAAGATGAATGCAGACTATGCTAATCCTGTTGAATATAGTAAGATATTTCCTCAGGGTGACATCTTCTATTGGCAGTGGGTAGTAAGACCAACTGTGCCAAAAATATTGTAATCAAAGTCTCATTCAGGAAAATACATGGAAAAGAACAGAAGGATTTGTTGACTTTTCTTTTGCTACAGAACACTGAAAACTGAATAAATATTTAGATACAGAAAATTGTTTTCCTTCCTAATACACCCCTTATAATTTTATGAGGGTACTGAGTGCACCACACTCCACACAATGTTTTTCCTATATTAAGTACCGGGCTTTTCCATAATCAGCCATTGATACTGCATTTTCCTTAGCAGACCACAATAAAGCTGAGAGAACCATAACATCTGAGAGGTACGATTGTTTGAATTTCTGATTTGGCCACTAAAATGAAACATTTTCAAACATTTATAAACTCTTCCAGGATAAGCCTCTTCACTTACAGCTGTTACACTTCACATTGTTAAATATTCTTCAAGCTAGAAAACGGAAGAAAATCTCGGTGGTAATTTAATTAAGGACCTTGATGCAAAATGCAGGTTTGAATCCCTGTTTGTATGAATATTCATTTCATATATATGAATATTCATTCATAGGGTAAAGTATAAGAGGAGATACTCTGCACTTACCTGATAGTTTAGGAGTCTTTGCGGAGGGCTGCAATCCCTGCTCCAATTCAGGCAGAATGGGGATTTGAATCTGGATCTCTCATGTCTCTGACCAGTGCCTTGATTCACCAAGATGGATTTGATGCTGTCAGGGAGGGAGAAGAGACAATGACACCTCATTTCCCTTGTTTTTGTGCATGGTATCAAAGTCCTGGCCGTTAAAAGAAAAACATTGAAGACGGGATGCAGATCTGTAAATATAAGTGTCTAATGCCATTTGATCTGTCTTAGGATAGCTGAACTATTTGCACAGAGCTGGGAGGCAGATCCCAGGCTGCTTTACAGTGGGGGCCAAGTCGAGTAGTCAAGGGTATTCAGATGACTTTAGGCACGTATGCTAAGGCAACAGTCTTAGTTTCAGAAATGCAGACCCAAGATATTTATTTTTATTTTTTCCTTATTTGGCCAAAACTGAATATTTTTGTCAAACAAACTATATTCCTGAGTAATGTCCCTGTTTTATCTGATACGGATGTGAAAATGAAAAGCAAATTACCAAGATCACTCCTACACCATTGCTGTAGAGGTAAAGAACAAAAGAGGTACTCCAGTCCACTTTTTCACTCACAGATACCTCTCTAGGAAATAAACACATGAGCAGAAATTCTTCAAATGTCACAGGCATGCTGATCTTATGACGCTCTATAAGTGTCTAAAGAAAATGAGGTGGTAGCACAGGGCAGCAAATTTCTCATATAAGTGGAAACCAGAGTGATCCAGCACCAGCAAAGGTTTTGCAATGTGTACTGCACTGGGCTTTCCTAAGCAGGTGCTTGATGTTGGCGCAAAATCACATCCGAGGAAATAGCTGGATTTTGCCTGTCAGTACAGATTATGTAGTATATGGGCTTCATACAACAATTCTTCTTTTTTTTTTTTCAGCTCAGCCATTTGCTGTAATGCATACACCAACTCAGACATATTGCTACAGCCTCCCTGAAAATATTGGCTGAGGTACTTTCAACTTCAGTTAAAACTACTTTTTAGTTCAGCTACTTTCAGCTGTAGTTACATGAGAAAATGGGGGACAGTCTGTAGTTTTAATGCTTAAAAATTCAGTTAATGAATGAAATTACCCTTACAATGGGGAACATTCTAGTTTCCCTACAACAGACAGGTTGTTTACAGTTTTTTTTTCGCAGTGCTCTGCATAGACCTCACTGGTGAAGTGCCCACTGGCAGCGTCCTCAGATGCTTCATGCCTGGGAGCACTGCTGCTGTCTTTACATGGGCTGTCTGAGCAGCAACACCCACGCACACTGCTTTTATTATCTCCCCACATAGAAGAATAAGTTTAGCAATGGTATATGCCCAGAACAGACATCAGTGTTCACATCGTAGGGATGTGGGTCACTGAATGCAAAGGTTTGCTTAATGTTAGTGGAAGCCAAGACCCATGTGAACATTATTCAATTGTATTTTAAGAGAACAACCTCACATGTTTTGTCCAAGTGTGAAGAAATCTTATGTATTAGAAATGTTGCGACTGTTTTCCGTATAGTCAAGGAGGCCCCAGACATACCTGTCAACTGCTTTCTGTAAACTACAGTTGCTATTAACACCTAAAGAATTCTTCATACTACCAAAGTCCTTGGCCTAGGAAGGTCTCCTGGATTATGTGTAACTTTTGGGTTATGTTTTTCTTCTTCCATGCTAGGGAGAACTCATGTGTCAGTTTGTGATGGGATCATGTTATAATCTAAACAGTAAAACAGTTTAAGTGGCCTCTCCTTATCTTCTTTACAACTCATCCCAGGGTACCCAGTCAGTTGTTGCTATTGCTATTATTTGGATGTCAATAAATAAAAATATAATGTCCTTGTGTTCAGTGTGGCTCACAGTTGGGATGGTCTTTGTTTCAGAAAATGGAACAATGCATGCTCACAGGATGTGAGAACAAAGGAATATTCTTGCTGTGCTAGAGACAAAAAGAAGGAAAACACACAGACTGGGTGACTTGCTTGAGCTCACACAGACCCCGTAGGGAGAGCTGGACTCTTCCAACGCCGTTCAGGTCTCCTATACACAAATTCATTCATTGCCAAAGAAAAAATTTAGAGCAGTTTACAACCCAGGAATCCAATTTCCGTATCTGACTCCATTTCTCTGCTAATGATCCTCTGCTCTCCAAGCCTGCCATCATCTTGCAGAGTAAGAGAGATAAAGATAGGATTGACCTCTAATCTTCATGCTACTAATGTCAGCTAGCAGCTCAGGGGCAACACACTGCCTGCATTTTGAGAAGAGAAGGGGCTATTTTCCAGGGGCTTTTGTGATGAACTGAGCCCAGCCCCACTAGCAGAGAGCAGGGTCGGAAGCGGTGCCAACCCAGCCTGGATTGCTCCTTTTCTTCTTCCAGGCTTGGCTGTCTTCTAACTGCATATGAGGACACTGCCTTGGGTTTTGGGGATTTTCTTATTATTCTTTCTTTTCCTCCTTAATTCAATATATTGCACCTAATAAATTTGGCTGCCATTTCTTGAACTCTGTTACAGTGTCCTGAATATGTCCTAGCAAAGCCTTTTAGAGATTATTGAATACACAGTCTTTTTCATAAATCTCTATTTAATTTATCTCTGAATATCCTATCACACACTTACTGCTTAGAGTTTACAAATACTTAAAAAGTTCAGAACATCTGAAATCTGAAGACCTTTCTGTAGACTGTTTTTTTAATGTAAGTATTACCACACTGGTACTTTGTAGACCGGCTATAGGGATTCAGGTGAAACTTAGAATCAGGTTAAACATGATACCCCCAGACAGTGAAAATAATGTTAGTTGAGAAGGCTTACACAATCTAGCTCAATCTTTTCCACCTCCTTGCACACACATTGCTGGATTCGGGGGGAGTCCTTCTAGCAATCCTATTACAGGCAGGTTACAAGCCATCATAAGGGTTTGCCTGGTGAGACATGGTAAAGTGCTAATTATTTTTTCTTGTTGTTTAGCAACACCCCTCTTTCCTTGCTATACTTATGGCAAAGGAAGAAGTCCCAGGAGAACTCTAAGGTTTGGTCTGTGTCCAAAAGGATTATCTTTGCAATGGGATAATCCTCACCATGTCAGCTAACAAGGCTTTTGGTCTGGATTATGTTTGCAATGTAGTGCAAAATGATGATACCAGATCAGAGATCTGGCCCATTTTGTGTGGTGAGTGATAATTCTGCATATTACAGCAGGGCATCTGTCATGTAATGTATGTGTGCGTACAAAGAGAAAGGTTTTTTGTTTTTATTCTGTCTCATTATGTAGAATTGTAAAAAAGCTTGGCTATGCAGTATAGGTGTCTTGACCCAGGGATGGCTGTAAGAAAAATAAGGCCTCAATTCACAAAAAAAGTTCAGGAAAGCAAACAAGATTTCTCATACAAATTCTCTTCATCACAGATACCATTTTATAAGAAGAGCTGACCACTGTGGGCTAGATTTCCTTTCCCAGAATATAAGTTCTCTACTCGGAAATTTAACTAGACAAATAATAGACATTTCATACTGAGTAACAAAATAAGAGAAGTCTGAAACGGAAAGAAGATAAACATGTATTTATTTATTTATTTAGTATTTAAAATTACATTTAGACATATACCCCCTCCAGGTTACACAGTAAAAATATTTGCAAGTCAGTCAGAACTGTCTACTTCAACTTATGTCTGCAGAAAGAGTTTCAGTTTTCAAATGCTTTGAACTTTTTCAGTATTCATAAACCCTAGGACATAAAAGTAAAAATAATAAAAGTAAAAAAGTAAAAAAAAAAAGTAAAATAATACTTTTAACCTAAGATGAATAGATAAATAGATAGTCAATGACGCTCAGAATGTTACCCTAGCCCTGGGGTGGCAGTTAGATGATTATGGCCACATTCAGTGTCCATGACATTTGGTGTTGAACTAGCTCATGGGAAAACACCATTCCTGTCTCAAGAGATTCATAGTATCCTGTAGCTTCCTTGAAAATTAAAAATGCCAGCAACATATGTCAAATAAATTTAAAGCAGGCTTTTATTTAGTAGCATATAATGTGAACATTGACTTCGGGCTTGTTTCTGGGATATCTTCATAGAAGGGTAAGTCATTGGCTAAGCACTGTCCTGTATATTAGAGGATAATACTTATCTGATATATAACTAAAATAAATTTAAACAACATGGTATAGGGAAAAGCAGGGAAGAAGGGGTGATTGTTATGCCAGGACAATCATCTCCTATGAGAAATCTGATATCTAAGTTTAGAGCTGCAAGGACATGAGAATAACAGCACAAAGATAACAGCAGGAGAAGAAAGCAGGAAAAATATCACTACAGCAGTTTAGGTGAAAGATTACAGGGTGAAAGACAGACTACAGAACTGCAAATCTGAGATCTTTAGCATTACAAAGGTTAAGGCACAGTGAGATATGGCAAACTTGAGGAATTTGATGAGACAGTCATTATTCCTCAAAGAAAGAAAGGCAAGATCAATAGGAAAATAAATAGACCACTCTGCAGCTTGGGAGTTTTACAGTCTCCCCTAATTGCTCAGTTTCTTCTCTTTGCATCTTTTAGAGCAATAATGATACCCAGCTCTATAAGTCACTGCTAAGAAACCAGCTTGACAACTTCAGTTTAGGAATTTACATTTCAGCTTAGATCCCCTCCGTGGGCAACATACTGCTGCAGGAAAGGGGGGAAATACTAGGAGTATGGCAGATATTCCAACAGCTATGATTGATGGATGTGGAAGTGTAGCCTCTTTGAGGAGATTTGGAACCAGAATAATTCTGTGCTTTTTAGGTCTTTCTGAGTCCGTGACGCTTTCATGACCATCATCTGCTGTCATGCAAAGGTGTCTTCCTCCACTAAGTGAGGATCCCAGCTACTTGGTCAGCCAAGGCTTTAACTGTAACTAACCTCAGGCCAGCTCTTGTGAAGCCTCCATCATTTTAAGCATCTATGAACACATTGAAGAAGGGAATATTGCCAGGAGAATTTCTTAATAAGTCAGAGCATCCTTGCTTAACCTGTCTAAGTTTTGTGAAACAAATTTCTCAAGAGAATTCCATGTCTAGTTGCTTAACATCAACAGCTTTAATGGGTATGGAAGCCAAAAATCTGTAAAGTTAAATAAGATAGAGTAAAAGAGCTAACAGCCAGGAGTCTATTTGTAATGCTGTTTTCTTGACAAAGAACAAGCACCTGGCAGAGATTTCTAGCATAAGAGGAACTTGGTTGAAGATATGGAGAATGGTTCCTCTGGAGGATGATGAGATGCCCTTGGCACAGACTGTGGTGGTCCCCGGTAGTGTGCATTAGATACTGGTGGGTTTTTCAGTCTCTGATAATTGAAACAACATTGCTACTACTTCTTTTTTTTTTAAATATTTTCAAATTCTAGGAGTTCCACTACTATAAACAGAATGCAGGCAATTTTGCTTAACACTAGTAATTTAAAAACTGCAATTAACTCTGCATAAATTGCCTAAAACCATGCTGCTACTCTTAGTTTCATGGCTCAGTGCTCAAAGTTTGTAAAAAGAAAGTGGCTTTGCATTTAAAACCCTTGAGAAATGCTAGTATTCAGCTGCCTATTTGGGAATGACATTAATCGCAAAATACCCAGGCAGAGTAACCACATAGAAAGCTGTCAGTGACAATAACATGAATACTCCTAAGGGCTTTGTCCACACAACCTGCATGCTTTTGCATCAATTCAACTTGACTAATAAGATGTCAGATCAAAAGGTTCTTATTTCCAACACCAAAATGCAAACACAAACAGTGCTGCAAAGCTCAAAATTTTACTCTTGTGATAGTCTCTCTTTGGGCCACTTGTTCCAGCATGTTTAGCTCTGTGCAGAGACCCTGCAAATGGGGAATACACAGTCTTAAAGGATAAGGAAATTATGTCTTAGCCAACACACAGAGAAGGTAGCCCGTACTTAACAAGCCACATGTTTTGTTATGTTCCTCACCCAATAAGACACTCAGGCCAGGCAGGCATTAGTCAGGAAGAGAAGGATTGAACTGCTTTGCTGCATGGCATAGGTGCTGTTGCTGAGTTGCTATCCTTCAGCATTGCCTTTGCTTTTTATTTTTTAGGATTTTATATCCTTCCATGACAGTGCCCTCCTTCTTGAATCCCTGAGCTACTAATGATCATATCTCAGAATTCTTACCTGCCTGCAATTTTATCTTCCTTATCTCTGCTCTACAGATTTTTCACAGCTCTTTCACAAACTGAGCAATTACCTCAGATGTCTGAGCCAAGGTTATGCAGCTGGGCCACATCAGTGTGGGTCTTCCCATTCCTGGCATGACTGAGACAAGTTACAGAGGGGTACAGAGAGGAAGACCTACACCCCTTTGCCTTTCATATTCCCCACCAAGAAAAGGTCAATAAAACACAGAATAGAAACTATAGCAAAGACATTCCTATAGGCTAAGATTTCCCTTTAGAAAACCTTCTAAACAGTATTTGAAAGTGCTTCTGAGGTAAACCCTTTGGGTTTTTCCTGACCACTTTCAAAATAAGATAGTTTGGTCTTATACATATTACTTTGCACTAGTAATGTGACCCTGAAGTACAGGTACAAAGTGTTTAAAAAGGTAAGGAAGGATCCCTAGGTGTGAGTTTAAGCCTCTTTCTGGCTGAATATCATCCATTCATAAACACAGTGGCCTCTTGTGCCCTCCTGGCTCAGGCTAGACCTTCCTAGAGATTAGAATAATGTCTCTTCTTCTGCAGAATTTTTTATGGAACTGAGCAATATTTTAAACCTCACATAAAAACAGAGAGTAATTTAGCTTAGAAGAGAGCTCTGGAGGTCTTTAGTCAATACCTTGCTCAAAACAATGCTGTCTTCAAAGCTAGATCAGGTTGCCCAGAGTCCACTTCTGAAAATCTGCAAGGATGGCATTCACACAAAATCTCTTGGTAGGGTATTCTGGAATTTGAGAGTCCTCACTGTGAACACTGTTTTCCTTGTGTTCAGTCAGAATTTTTGTGGCAACTTGTGCCTGTTGCCAGTTGTTCTTTGTAGCGTACATGAGAAGAGTCTGGCCCCATCTCCTCTGCAACCCCCCTTTAAATAGTGGAAGATGGTAGTTAAATCCCTGCTTTGTCTTGGGTTTCTTTTTTTTTTCCAGGCTAAATAAGCCCAGCTCCTTTAACTTTATATTTTATGCCATATGCTCCAGCTCCCCTCATTTACCTGTCTCAATTCTCAAGCTGGTCAACAACTCTCTCGCACTGGGGCACGCAAACTAGACACATTACTCCAGAAGTGGCCCCACAGATGATCAGCAAGCAGAATAACATCCCTTGACCTGCTGACTGTGATTTTACTAATAGAGCCCAACATGCAGTTGATCTTCATCTCTGGGCACATTCCTGACCCATGCTCAGCTTGGTGTCCATCGGGACCACTGGGCCTTCTCTGAAAAGCTACTTTCTAGATAGTAGGCCCCGAGCCTGTCCTGGTGCATTCGTAATATGAAAGCTCAGGTTCAGGACATTGCACTTGTCTTTGCTGAGTTTCATGAGGTTCATATCAGGCAATTTCTCGAGCCCGTCAAGGCAGGCCTGCCCTCCAGTTTATCATCTGCTCACTCACCTCCCCAGATTGTAAATCATAATAATTTGCATAAATGTTGCACTTAATCTGTTCCCTTTCCTCAAGTGATGTCAGTAGGGGTAGTTAGTACTCCCTAACCACAAGGGACAAAAAGCAGTCTTGGAGCTTGTGGTATACTTTACAACTGTGAATTCACATGACTAAGTATAGGGTCAGACCTCCAGTTGTTATGCACTGCCATTATTCCCTCCACTGGCTTTAACTTTTATTTTTCATTATTTGCCTCCTCTGACTTTTTGATGCACAAGAAGGAAGTGAATGAAATCTGAACTTCTTCCAAAACAGTGAGAAATTTACCATTTACTCCAGTAGACCAGCATTCCCTTTGATATTTCAGTTCTTCTGTTATAAATAGACAAACTTCAGCTGAGAAAATGCAGTGAACGAAGAATATACCAGACCGTTTTATAGTTTACATTGCTAAACATAACAAAGCATAAAAAGCTTCAGAAATTATATAAAAAACACAAGTCCTTTACAACAGAATAGCTCATTTTCATTTTGCACTTTATGTTCATTTTGGCTTGTAATTTGCTTAAAAGCCCTGCAGAGAGAAGCATTTATGTTTTGATAAAAATGGTTAGCATATATGTTAGTGCACTTAAATTGTCTTGTCTGCATGGGCAATGAAGTTTGAGGTTAATCTCATCTAATCTAAATGATGCTTACGTTAGATTTTGCCAGAGAGCTGCAGAGCGAGGGATCCCATGTCTGCGCAGCGAAGTAGGCACTTACCTCCCATATTTCTTAAAAGGAGCATGTCGTTCCAGATGCCTTATGCTTATATTGTGTCCTCAGTTCAACTCAGACATCAGAAAACAATTAACTGTTTTCAGCCCTGCTTCCGGCTGGATGCACAGGCAGTAGCAAGCTGCCTGGTTTTCGGAACATTTGACATGAAGGGCTAAATTTCCACTTCAGTGCATGGGATTCATCCCTTTGGCTCCTATTAACATTAATGGGGATCCCTTCACTAAATCCCCTGCAGTACACTGAAAATCTCTGCCTGTTTATAACTCAGGGTCATGTTGTTGTTTCTCCCTGGATTGTGTCCTGAGGGGATTATTTCCATTTTTATGCCCATGCTTTCATATAAAACAGAAGGAGATGATTTTAACGTTTTCAGGCAGTATAATTTGCCTTTCATGAGTCTCTAGGAGCTTTAAGATGATTAATATGTTGTAGTTCTAATTTCCCTCTAAACTTGGTCACACCAAGAAACAGTTAACTTGGCCCAAAAACAAACATAAAAAAGAATAAATAACATCCCCTTAGACCTCTTTAGTTTTACTGTGAGTTGCTTCAAGACCTGAAATCCCAATCTGCAGCTCATCTGGACTGACACTTTGCAAGAGTACACTGTATTTCCCGCATGTCCATATGTATAGGTCTTGTTTTAATGTACCGCTGGGAACATCAGGATATTTTAACCCCTGGAAAGAGTGGCCAAATTTCATAGCAGGCAAGTAGTCCTTCTGTGGAAGAGCATTGCTCTCTGTGTGTATAAGGTGAGTTACTGACTTGTCTTTGCAGCTGAAGGTACATAATAACAATTAAATAGGGAGTTATTTGCACAGATGAAAGCTGGTCACAACTGTCTCTTCCAGGTAGAGCAAAGTTGCAGCAAAAGATGAAGTGAGAAAACTGTCCAAACATAAAAGAGTAAATGCTTTAAGAAATGTCCGGAATGTCTAGCATGCCCATAGAGCAAAATAAAATGATGTGTCCAAAGGCTGTATTTATAGTAGTAAATAAAATGTGCCTAGGAACAATCCTGGGCATTGATGTCAATTGGTACTAAGTGGTGTGCATCTCTGCAAAGGAACTGTCTTACTATCCCCAAGCAGTTTGCCTGCCTACAAACTGTGTGCATGTTGGGCATGGTCCCTGCCACGTGCCAACTCCTGAATCATGGCTGGGAATCATTTGTATCACACTGACTGCGAATCATTTGTATCACACTGACTGGTTAGGGTCGGAACAGTCCCAGAGTCCACCTATATAAGCATACAGAGGGTTGCACTGCTTAATTCACTAGTATAAAGGTAGCCATACTGTTTGCACACACAGATTTGCTAGTTTAGATAGCTGCCATAAGAAAAGTAGTGGAGATAGGTCATCTCAGGCTTTATCTGAGGTAGCTGCCAACGTGCAAAGTTTTGCGTTCAGGAGCTGACTGTCTATGTGGTCTTCTAGCAGCACATGCTAACACTGAAACTACCCCATTCTTGTTGCTGACCCTGCTATCTAGATTAAATCCACCACATTCATTTTATGGTGCAGACAGATGATGTGTTCCGTAGAATTCAATTTCCATTTTAAAAATCATTTGGGTGTTCAGCTGCCTTAAACTTCCTGAAAGTCAGCAGAGTTTAGGTCACAAAACACTCAGCAAACTCTTCTGCAAATGCTGCTCAGTGCCTTTCACAGGCAGCTGGCAGCCAGGGGAGCAGTGCTGCAGCTCAGCCCCAGAAGACCACACCTGGACCCATCCTGCTTCAGGGCAGACTCTTGCTGTGTAGACTGCCAGCTTAGCCATCGATTTCCACAGTACAATAAGCTTGAACTTGAGTCAGAAGGAAGAATCCTGTCAGCCGAATGATTCACACCAGCCAGAGACATCTTAAATATAATAATCCTGGCTATTGACAGTTCTACTTCATTAAATAAGGGGTGATGTAACCTGTTGCACAGCAAGCATACATTTTTAAGTAGAGAAAAAATTGTTTAATAATAGAAAGTTTTGTTGTATTTTTCCACAAAAATCATCTCCATATTCCTTTACTTGAAGATCAACCAAAGGTTCTAGCATTTCTCCTTCTCCTTTCCAGATAAGCCCTTGCATTTTGCAAATGGTGGAGATCACATACAAGTACTTCTAAAGCCCCAATTTAAAGGCTAAGAGAGGTGGAAGCAATTATCATATGTATTTTAATGGCTGCCATAATTCTTTCCATAAGCTTTGTGCCAGACTCATTAGACAGTGGAAAAGACTGAAGTACAATCCCCTAAAACCCAGGAAAAACTCACACAAACCTTTCGGTTTTTTTGCAAGCCCATGGTATGTCAAGAATCACATTTCTGGGATTCACTGCGTACGTCCCTGTTGGCTATTAAAAGCCACTAGTAATTCTGCAGTTACATTGTTCATTTATCATTGTCTTCCAGCACTTCAGAGCATAATTGTTTTTTTTGCCACATGTTTGAAAGGCTTTGATACCAAGTTTTTTTAAGAAAACTGGGGTGGGGGGAGGTTTCTGACAGTCATATCCTGATAACAGAACAAGTCGCATCCTCAGGGAATGCTGGGAGCTCCTTTTAATTATCTACACAACCAGGGTCCAACTGACTGCATTTTACTCCCTTCACATTTTTAGTTCAGACTGTATTCCTTTAGGACATACTAATTGCACTCCAACAAATTACATTTGTCAATCTATTGCAAGTGGTGTTTTAACTCCTGGGTGTCTGTAGCACCTACAGCTGTGTTCAGCGTGCCTGCTGTGCTGCCAAAGACTATACCTGCTATGGTATTCAGATGATTTGAGTTGAGCTTGAGTTGACAGGTCTTGGCCAGCTCTAGCGTCAACAAGGAAACCTAAGAGTTACATCCAGGCTGTGGGATCTTATGATGTAACAGGGTCCTTTCCTGCCTGTGCTCTTCATGTTTGTGTTTTATCCTTATGAAGGATGTAGTTTGGACATAAGGCCTGCTTTTCCTGTGTTTCTTGTGCTGTGCTGAAGTAAAGAAAATAGGAGCATAGATATAGGGTAACAGGCAGGTTAGGAAACCTTTGTATTCTAGCTGCTTGTGTTGTTTTAGTACATTCTTTATTACTTGGATTTTTTAAATTTTCTTGTAATAAAAACAGTTCATCTTTTCAGGATGTCAGTCTACCACTTGTAAGGTATCCTGTTTAAGAGACTAAACCCACTCTTGAGGACTTCTTGAAAGTAAGCACTAGGGAGGTTGCTTAGAAGGATAACAACATCTCCTTGACAGGAGATCTTTAGGAACCTCCGCTAGGAACATCATAGGTTTAGCAAGCCCAACTGTGGGGCGAAACAGATAGACTGAATGACCTCTTGAGGTCCCTTGTAGGTCTGTCTTATATGAGTTTTGTATGAGTTAAAGCAAAAAAACTCCACCCCAAATCCATAAGGAAGATACAGGACTACAACCATTTTTTTTTTCTCCCTGGTTTAAAAGTCTGTAGAGCACAAACCTGGAAAAGGGCATTGGTTATTCTACAGGTTTTAAGTGCACAAAATAAGCTTTAAGCAAGTTGCCAGAATCAAACACTGCCCTTGGAAGACTGCATAGGTATTAAAAAATATGACATTGTAGATCTGGTTACTTTCTAATAGCTCTGTTTGCAGTGGCTTAAGGATGCTCAGGGACCGCATCAGATTTCTTAGGTTTTCATCATCCTTACAGAGAAAAGTTCTTACTTCTTTTTCTTCAAATACTGGAGTTCTGTCATCAAAATATTATATAAATCACAAAATACAAGACAGATTTTTAAGTCCCCTTCCATCCTGCAAGACTAATGTAGCTTTCTACAACACTGACAGTGGAGCATCCACGTAAGGACAATGGATTCAGCATCTCACAGAAAAGGGACATTTTCCATTTTTATAAATGTATAGTGCAAGGCTCTCCACAGATTGTGAAAGGCACGTCCTTGCATCCATTATGCTTGCTTCAGCTATTTCCAGAACTATTTAATGACAAAGATTTACTTGCTTTACTTCATTAAAATGCTGGAAATCAGGGCAACGATCTCAGAGAAATGTTGCCGGTGCTCACTGCTTCTGCTTCTAACCCTTTCTCTGCACGCTTGAGTGAGCTCTGCTTGTTACCGCTGTTTGTTGGCATTGTGCTGTGTTTTGGCGGACATCTGGGCCAGGAAAAATAAAAAAAAAGGGATAGAAGAAAAAGAGGGGAAACAGGTCACAGCTGAATAAAGGAAATCTGTGAAAAAATAGCATATGAATTAACAATGAATTATATCCTAATTAAATTTCCCTGTATGGTTTAGCTTTATAGCATAGTATATATTATAACATCTGGATAGATATATTGTCCCCATCAGTATAATGGTGATGACCTTACAAACATTTTAAAATAGGAATAACTATGGAAAGTTATTTCTGGCAAAGGTATGCTCAGTGGAAGTTTGGAAAATAGTCAATAATTCAGGCTTTATAGCCCATCTCTGACAAGGAAAACTTATAGCATGGGCAGTGACACAATGACATTTCTAGAAGGTCAGGTGTTCCCACGGACTGCTTAAATGAGTTCTGGTTCAGCTTTGGAGGGAAAGCCTAATTTTGAAACGGGAGTGTAATCAACTCCTTTGCCTCTTGATTTCTAGCTTCTGATATAAGAACTCAGAGAAATGAAAATTCTCTCTAGATAAATAACACATAGCACTAGATTCCCTGGAACCTTTTTAAGATGCTTATGCCCTTTGAAGAATGAACAATGCCATTAAATAAAAATGAGGGGTTTTGTATTTATTTTGCAATGGAAGGTACAAGGCAGTGGAGAACCTGACTCCTGATATTTTTGCTGTTAGAGATGAACAAATCATTCAATCTATCTCATTCACAGAAAGTGGAAAGAGGTGAAGTGTTTGGAGAACTCACTGAAGGAATTATAAACTTCCAGTAAACAAAAGTGTGCTATACCAATAAAGCAATGATTCTTTCTTTGCTCTTAGGTTGTTATAGACAGTTACATAAAGGACAGAAGTGGTGTAACCAGACTGATGATCTATTTTTTTCATGTACTTCTGGAATCTACTATGAGTTATGCTGACACCCTCTCTTTGGCTTATCATTGCATTGACAAGTTCTGTGATATATCAGGATTTTCAAATGGGTCTGTGGAGACACATGCTACTTATGGACTCATATTTCAGAAACTACTTCCTTAAAGAATGAGAAAAGCATATTTTCTTAGCATAGCTTGTGCAAAACCTGTTACAGAAACTATTGACAGGTGTGATAAAGGTAAGGAGCTTACACTTCAATTTTATCCTGGACATGCTTGCATAAGCTTCAGAAGATGTACAGTATGTGCTGAAAGTTGGCATTTCTGTGCATCCTGCTCTCTGCTCAGGCCACCTGGTTGTGCCTGATTTGTAATGGTGGGAGATGGTAAAAAGAACTATAAAATTAGTTCCAACATGCATTTATCAATCAGTTATACTAGAAAGATAGGATTTTCTGAAAACATACATCAGTTCTTTCAGAAAAAGCCTGAGAGAGTGGGGACTTTGGTGTGGAGGTTAAATATGTAAGAAGCCTACGCTGAATAATTCTTTGGTGACTTGTGAAGTAGCAGCAGTTAGGACATTAGGGTTAAAGAAGAGCTAAACAAGAATTATAAACAAAAAGAACCAAAACCCATATTTTTGATCATAAATGGTTGCTTAGGCAAAAAGCATGTCTTTCAAAATCCTTGTAATGATGGCAAACCGATTTAATCTTCAAGCATTTTTCTTTATAGAAAGATTCTGACAGACTCAGATCATGTAGTGCATCTGCAAGGCACCTGAGGACGAGTCATACAGAAAAATGACCACATACTTCAGACAACTTCAAGGAGAAGATCTTAAATGTTCTTAGACAGTTTTGTGTGGAGGTCAATAATCGATAAAAGGCTGTCATTAATTAATTACAAATATGGAAATAACCACATTCCTTATTTTAACTCCTCAAGGAGATGACATGCTCTATTTCTGTACCAAAGGTCCCTAAATGGTGATGTAACACTTACATTGAAATGTGAGCCTTCGTTGGAGATCTGAAATAGCGTGCAGGCCTTGTTCTGACATTTGGCCCGCAAAGGGAGAATTTTCTCTGAGGACAGCTATAGTTTTGTGAAAACATCTGAAAAATAAATTTTGAACAATAAATTTTAGCAACTTGATTTCCACAAAGTGAAGTTAGACTTCTTTGATTATAAAACTAAAAACATAATTGTGTTCTTAGGGGAAGAATATTAGTAGCTAAGGCTAAATGCATATTTTAACTATCCAGTAAAACATATATGACATCGTATACGAGGTTTTAATCTTCTTCCCTGTGGGTGTTCTTCCACAATGAAAACTTACTCCCTCCTAGCACGCTCTCATTAAAAAAGCTGTCCATATTAATAGATGTTCAGCATGACTTTTGAGCAAAGGGATTAATCAAGGGGAGACCAGTACTGCAATAGCACTTATATATTTCAATCTCCTCAAACATCTTAAGATACCATTTCTCTTTATTATATATAACCTTGCACTGATTGCACATAATTATGGTGTCAGTGACTAGACTCTCCAGAGCTTTGTCCGTGGCTCCCTTCCTACTACAGAGCCCATCATTTTGCGAGAGATGGAGAGGTGAAACTGTCCTATAACTTGCAATGTTTGCCCTGTCAAATAGAAAGAAATAAATGATTAAGAAGAACTGCAGCTTATAATTTTCTTGGCAAACATACTTACAAAGTTGTGGTGATAAAAGTAATAAAAAAATCTATTGAAAAAAATGCATCCTAATAGGTTCCAAAATTCTCACAAACACTTTAAAGAAACTTGGATAATAATTACAGGGGGGAAATGGGGAAAAGAGGATGCAGTAAAAATGGTATAATGATCACTTGCTAATTTTGGTTAGTCATCCCACTGGCTAATTGACCCTGTGCATATTCCTCTGTGTTAATCACCATGCATTGTATGTCATAATAGCTAAGACGACCAGCATTTTTTATATTGCTATTTTTGGTAGGCTTTACTGGGTAATGTTTGAATTCTTTGATAACCAGTAAAATATCTTTCTGTCAGAAGAGTCCTACATATGTTTTTTCCTTGCCTGGTTAATTGTTAATTGTGTGTAGCACAAGGAAAATAATGCCACCTTAACTAGCTATATTATGACTTACACTTGTAAGTAATGCTGTATTTGACTTCCATGTGGAGATTATCTGAGATTCTGGGTGAAATAGATGGACAGCGAAAAAAGCATAGATGTCTTTCAATAGATTATTTTGCTTTGATAGTCATGGCTTTTTATTCAAAACTGTGCAGAATAACTGCAATTTATTGTGCCCTGTAGACGTATTAAGAATGTTTCAACAGATGCTGGTGCAAATCTGACATTTAAATCTAGCCTTGTCTTTAGAACGCTATTCTAATTTACCCAAAGACCACAGTTTCCAGCTGTGTGTAGTTTGTAAGCTGGAGAATGCATTACTGCAACTATATTCAGCAAAAGTTATTCCATAATTGACTATTTAAAAATTACTGTAGTCTATTAAAACCAATCCCGTTTGAATGGTGAATCAATATAGACATAGAGTGAATCTGTTTCTTTTTGTTTCTGTGAATTGGGAATTTGTGAGAATAAAGTGCACACTGCAAAGTTTTTCTAGGCCCAGTTTATCTTCTGCAAAAAGGATGGAAACGCAGACCTGATCCTGTAGTGGAAGTGATGAATTGAAATATGGAATTGGAGAGAAGATACCCAAGAGGAAGAAAGAGGTTTCAGACTATAAACTCTATGGTAACATAACTCCAACCTTTGGCCAAGCGCTCTGCTCTGGTAGCTTCCTCACTCAGATAAGACTTGCTGGGAAGGTTTCTCATTAGACTAAGGAAAGACTCAGTACAGAAAAGTTGTTATCTGGTTAATATTGAGAAGACACCTCTTCAGTTAAAGACTTGGGCTGCATAGCCATTTCTTGAATACAGTAGTTTAGACTGATTGTTACTGTTTATGAGTTTAGTGATAGAGGTTTTTAGACATATCCGTATCTCCCTCTCAAGGTATTTCCTGTAGTGTCTGCAGACCTGCTTCTTTAGTTTGACCTACTCCTACATTAATAGGGGAGACTCAAATTCCCAGACAAGCTTCTTAGCATATGCACACATGCCACATTAGATAGAGTGAATATCCACTCTCTGAGGACTCACCTTCCCTAATTGAGGTTAAATCTAAATTGTCTTTGGTATTCATGGAAGAAAGCACCTTCTTGTTAATACTTTTCTCAAGAGCTTTTCTCTAGAGCTCTAGACCAGCTACTCTCTATTATATTTTTCAGCTTGAGCTATTCTGCAAGGTTAATAATTTTAAAAATGATCACACAAAATACATGTCTGGAATCCACATACACTTGATAGCATTTCATTAAAAACTGAAATAAATGTGCCAACATTTTAACAGAAATCACCTAGGCCACTTTCTTTTTTTTACAAATTGTTGAAGAATGGAATAATGGTTCTGTTATCAGTGGAGACAAAAGACACAGTGGGTCCTCTGCTTTGTACTAAAATTATAACATTAATAATTAGTGGTAATGCATGAAAAAAACCCTATCAGTTTTAGGAGTCAGAACACATAACAGTGCAAAGGTTCCTAACTGGGGAAGTTTTGTATGCTATGGCAGTTGTGCTAATAACTGTGCATTGGGGAGTTATTATGAATTTTCCCCTGATCGGTTCTACATGAAGTATGAACACTTTGCTTTCTAAAATTAAACAAAAAGATTCCTCTAATTGTGCCGCTTTTGAAAGAACACTTATGCAATTAAATGGCCTGTGAGAAAAAAAAAACCTCAATAACCATCCTTGGTAATAAAGGGATAGCTCTACATAAAGTGTTTCTGGAGAAGCATGCTCCAGGCCAGACAGGGACCAGCTATTACCCGTGGTGTTGCCAAGCAACACTTACCTTGCATTCTTGAAATTAAAATGACTTCTCTTTCATTTTGCAGAGCAATGGGGTTGAAATGGATGGGTCACACAAGCCCTTCAAGTGAAAAAGGAGCTGGAACTTATTCTCTGTGTAACTGAATAATGTATGAGCATTCCTGTTCTGTAGCACAAAGATTCATTTATTGTGGCCATCACTTTTATGTGTGACCAGGTGCGTATATTGGATGTAGCACACCAGTGCTTCTGTATAGATTAATCAATACCAGATTACAAATTCTGTTTTTTTTTGTAATCACCACATTGTTCTGTGCTAGCACAGTTGACTTTGTATTATGTATCTCATGCTGGACAGGGATTTAAAGTGGTGATAACCGGTGGTTAACAAAGCAAAGACAAGAACAGCTGATTACCTCTTAGCATCTTATCAGGCACCAGCTGCAGTCCAGAGGACCTGCTACTCCACAGTTTTACCTAAAGAAATGAGCTAATGAGGTCCCTGGATATGGGATATGAATTAATAAACTAGGGAGAAGTCACCTAATACCCTGGAAAATAGGGGTGTAAGGAGAAGACTTTCCCACTGCCGCTTGAGGAAAGAGAATGTAGAGCTCTGCAGGATGAAAGATCAGACATGAAGCTGAGAGCTGCAACAGAAATATGTCTTAGGGATTCCTGGAAAGGAAGAGTACACTATATTCTGCTGCTGCTTTTCCGTACTGCCTTTCCATGGGTGAGAGGTACTGGTTTGCAGATTTTCCAGAAAAGGCTACATGATGCATTTACACCACTAGATCTGGAGGAAAGATGTTTTCTTGGCTTTAGAGGAACACCCATGAGCCATGGGTTGCACAAGAAATTTGGGAGAGATTTGGGAGACCTGGCAATAATATTTGGATGTAGAAAGTTGATCTCTCGTCCATTTCTAGAGGCATGAAACTAGAAAGAGATTCCAGAAAAACTCCAAAAGCAGAGAGTTGGATTCAGCTCTGGATTGAGACATTGAATTCCAGGCATGGGAAGTGTCCATATGTGAGATGCCTAAGCTCTTGGGGTGGAGCCAGTACAGGAGTTGCACTCTAGTGAGTTATCCATCTCATCCTCCAAGGATGGCTCAGATGCCAATGTTTCATCACCTGAACAGATGTCTTTAGGCTTCTTTGTCTTTACTGATCAGTTCTGTGGCCCAGCTGATAAGAGTTAGAACTGTTGTGACTACAACTTGTTGCTTTGGTGGAGTAAGGCTTTGGAGAATACAGCCCTACACTCACTCCCCTGCTATTTCTGCCAGCCCCACCCACATATCTTACACTGAACACTACATGACTTCTGAAATGGCGCTGGATATTTTTGTTTAGCAGAAGTCTCCATGGTGCCTGGTGCTTTGCTCCACATATAACCTGGTACCCATTCTCGGAGATTCTAACCAATGCAATTGTAAAGCAAACAGTGGGATTCATCTCATAAATTTTCAGCTGCTCGAAGTGTAGGAGCAGTTTTCAGTTGCCAAGCATAGCTGTCTAGGGCCATTTAAGACACCTGGTAATATCTGAGATTTCTGCACAGGCCAGTTAGGTCTGACACAGGACCTACAGAAGGATAGGTCTGGAAACAAGGTGAGATAACTTTGTAGTATTAAAATGGTAATAGGCATTTGTGTTTAGGTAACTGAATCGCATCCTAGGTGTCTATACATAGTCTAGCAACACATACTTCCTTTATAGAGGGAAATAGTCCCTCTCGAAGTGTGATATGTCTTATCCTAATATAAATGTCTGTTCTGTATAGCTCAAAAGTAGACATGGACATTATAATTGTCTAAACAAGGCAGAATGAACATGGCTGGACTTTCCCACTTAGTTTCACCTTAGCTGTGAAGCAAGGATGCCACTAGAAAGTGAGGCAGATGCATGCATCTGTATTCTGTTTTCTGAGGAAATGCTGCTTAAGAAAAATAAACATACAGAGTGTATTCTTTTAACATGAAGGTTTTGCAAGTGGTTTTGGTTCATGCAAAGCCTAGACTAAGAACCTGCACAGGATGTTTTTGAATGCAGCTCTAGATCTATTTACTTTGTTAAAGAGGAATAAAGATGCCTGAAGGGGTGATAACATGAGAGTCACCTATGGTTTTTATTACTATACAAATATTACTACTGTTGTGCCAAATATGCACTGGAGAGGTCAATAACCTCCAAAGCAGTGAGCTAATAAAGCTTAATAGTCTAAGATAGAGCAACATTTCTTATGTTGACGTTAAGTCATGCTCTCTGATCCACTGTGTTGCTTGCACTGTTGGTAAAGGTGAAAATTCTGATCTCATTCATCTAAAGTTTGTTTCTGTGATAATGTTTAAGCAAGCATCGTCAGTGAGGCATGAGGTGTGAACAACTGTAAAGAAGTGTGTTTTTACTCAGTAGATGGCAGGATTTCCAGGTGTGAAAAGATTGTATTGCCTGAATGTCATAGAATCATAGAATAGCTCAAGCTGAAAGGGACCCATAAGGGTCATCGAGTACAACACCTTGCTCCTCACAGGACTACCTAAAATTAAGCCATAGCACTAAGAACATTGTCCAGGTGCTCCTTGAACTCTGACAGGCTTGGTGCCATGACCAGTTCCCTGGGGGCTTTGTTTCAGGGACTGACCACCCTAATTTTTCCCTAGATACAGACAACACAGCCATAACTGTATGAGTGGAGGTGACTTTCCACAAGAATTTTTCAGTCCTGTCAGTTTTCTTCGGAGCCCCATAGAATATAGTCTGAGGTTAAGCCCTTCTCATGTGTGAAGCTAAGCAGAACATTTTTACCCTGCCAGAAATTGTTAAAGTATAAAGGGAACTTTCATGACCTTCTCTGATTATAAGCTGAAGATCATTACCACATATTGTGTCTCATACAGCTAACTGAGAGCGAAACTCCAGATACATCTTAATCAGGAGCAGGGTCCTAAAAGGGAAGAACAGTGGGAAAGGAGTGTTAGTGCACCAAAAGTTGAGAAGTACCATGACAATGCAGCTAATATAGGATATAGTGAAATTAATATATCTAAAAAAGCTTCCATCCAATAACAACAGAAAAATGTCTTGAAAGTGTTTTTTGTGCCATGAAAAGAAGAATGATGCATACGATTGATTCTCTTACAACTTATTTGAATTATCTTCTCAGTCTGATTTATAAAATGTATTACATTCTCTGAGTTGGGATGAGACCCTGAGTCTTAATTAATGCCACTGCATCTTGTTCAGAAACACCATGGGGAGGACGGTTCCCTTATATTTTATTTATATGTTCCTGTTTTTCTCATTGTCCTATCTTGTCTTCATGCTTTAATGAAACACTTGGGTGCCCAGTAGAGATAATAAAATGTATGACATTTGCAAATGTCAGTTTAATAAACAGCTCCAGGGACACTGTGTGTTGTCATTGGCTTGACTGGACAGTAGAAGAATGAAAAGCAACTGCTCCTTTCCAATTACAGCTGATGAACGGTTATAACCTACAAACAGCGGATACACTGTTCTGCTGACTATCAGGAAATACAGCGGACATAGCTAGACACTCTCCTTCTTCACCATAATTCCTGTTGACTGATCCTACAGAAACATACATCTAAAGTTCACCTGTCTTGTCTAATTACTTCTTCCAAGTACCGTAGTTTTTTTTCACCCAGTTTTCATAAACCTTAATTATAAATACAGGGATCTTTTGGGAAGTGAAGTTTTTGTTTATTTTCATTAAAAAGAATATTACAGTTTTATTCTGTTCCTAAATCCACTTTTCCTTATTTTTTCTTGTATCTCTCTGGCAGCACCAGAGCAAGTCTTGCTTTCTCCAGCCTGGGCCGCTCAGCAGTAGGCCTAAGCAGGACAATCACTTCTGCAGGCTGTAAGAAAGAGACCACGCTTATCTGGGTGCATTAATGACATTCCTTGGGTTGCAAAGGTGATTCCAACTTCCTAGAGTAAACCACTACAGACTGAAAAGCCAAAGCTGCTCTTCAGGATAAACACTATGTTGTAGTATTTTTAATAGAAAATCCTGCAAATCACAGACCTTTTACAGGACAGTTGCTGTTGAATACCTGGAGAGGCAAGAGGAGCTGTTTGTGTGACGAGGGAAAAAGAATTTCCATGGTTTCCTTCTGGTGGATATACTACAGTGTTGCTGCAATGTGAACTTGGTGGAAGAGGGATGTGAGATGTAACATAGCTTTTGCAGTTTTAACATTCAGGAATGTCTGCCAGGTGGTGGAGAAATAAATGTGAATGAAACACTGGAGAGCAGCAGGCATGAAGGAACATGCAGAAACCTGCCATTTGGCACAAAGGAATAGTAAAAATCATAAGACACAGAACTAATGTTGGAAAGAAAGCAAATAAACTTAGGGAAATAATGCATAACTAAAGTGCCAATAAAAACAGGGACGATCTCAGATACCATTCCCCTTCATGCTGCTGTAAAAATATTATTATAATCAAGCCCCTGACATCCTTTTAAAGCACAAAAGATAACTATCATTATCCATAATTCACACAGAGAGAAATGGAGCAGAGGGATTCAGTGACCCAGGACACCAGCAGAGGACATTGGCTGGGGAGGATGGGATTATAACTCAGAATCCTTGGATTCTCAACAGATCATACCCTCTTATGCCTGAAAAACAAAACAGAGGAGGATTTGGAAAGACTGCTGGAGGTAATGATGGGCATTTTCTAACCAGGGAGTGCCTGGTTTAGAAGACCTACTCATGTCCTTTTAGCATAGTTTCCTGTTGACAGCTGTGTTTCTGTTCAGTCTAACACTCTTTTTGAGAAGATATCACAGCTAGATAATGAAGATCAAGGAAGCAAGAGCAAGAAGACACAGAGCCTGTTTTCGCTGTTATATTAATAGTAGTGTGTTAGCTGCACAAAATTTCGCCATATCATTCAACTTCCCAGGTTGTTCTGAATCTTGGAAGAAGCAAGTTCAATGACATTGACCTCAAAGACTTCACAGCCAAAAAACCAGTTGGTATTTCCCCCTACATCTAGACAAAATACTTAATGAGAATATGTGTTGGTGGAAATGGGGATAAATGTTACTAAGATGGTTCTGGCTAAATCCAGAAAGGAAATTAGAAAAAAAAATTCTTATGTCATAGTAATTATATCAAATGTTCTGTCTTTGAAAAAGACCAGCACCCCACTGATGTGGTGAAAAGAAAATTTTGGGAAAAAACAACCTTGTCCAAGTACCTGCCATGACTCCAAATAGTAAATTCAGGGAAAGAATGCAAAATCTGTATTTTAGGCTCCCAATTCTGATCTATAAACTGGCTCCCCTAAGAGTGTTTTTGACTTTTATTGATCATCCAAGTTAGCTGATGCAGTTTTGGTTTTTTGTTTTTGTTTTTGGGTTTTTTTGACTAAGAAGTTCCTTTCCCTTCTGCCTGTTAAGTGGGGTGGCCTGTTTCTGTCATATTGCAGGCTTTGGGGTTCCCTTGTAATATCCGTTAATGAAAAAGGAAAACAAGAACATAGAACTCTATAAGTTTTCCGTATTACCAAAATCCATCAGTTCATGGAGAGTAAGCAGAAGTGCCTGGAATAGATCAAGTCTAAGCAGATAAGTTTACATATCTATTTTGTAGCATTTTGCAACATTTCTCTTTAGAAAAGCAAACAGCTTTCTATTGCCTCTGGAATGAATGCAATGATTATGCTCAAGAGTTGAAAAGCCTGGATAATTAAATTGCATCCAATTTGAATGGTTTCTTATATGATAAGCTACATCTTACAGAGCTAGGATGAAGAAGCTGTCAGCAAAGTGCTTCCTTACTTCAAAAGAAGAGGAAAAACTCTGCAGAGGAAATTCCCCTTAAATTAAAAAAGGCAATGAAATCTGGGTGTCCCCCGGTACCCTTCCAAAAAGACTACCTGTGTACAGATAATTCCTCAGGGCAGCAGAATGTGCAACAAACCAAAGCAGTATCTTGGCTAATAAGAATGACTATTTGAGGCTTCAAAACAATAAGACCCTTTGGTGTATCTAAACATTTGGTTTGTGGGGAAAGAACTGTGAACCAGTGATGCAGATCTTAGAAAGACTGGAAAATATGACAGTGTTTTTGGGGAAAAGCTAAGTACCCTGGCTTGGAAATGCTGCAGCTGCCTACTAGGAGTTGATTGTAGCAATGCATCTCTTGGATTCCCAGTGAAGTGTCACTCAACCTCTGGACAATGGTGAATCAGAAGACAATAGAAGACTTTCTGCAAAACTACTGGAAACCTCCCCCCTTTAAAATGGATCTGGTCTGTTGTGGCTTAACCCCAGCCAGCAATAAGCACCACGCAGCTGCTCGCTCACTTTCCCCTGGTAAGATGGAGGAGAGAATTGGAAGAGTAAAAATGAGAAAACTCGTGGGTTGAGATAAAGACAGCTTAATAGGTAAAGCAAAAGCTGTGCACACAAGTGAAATAAAACAAGGAATTTATTCACTACTTGCCATCGACAAGCAGCTGTTCAGCCACCTCCAGGGAAGCAGGGCTCCATCATGCATAAAGGTTACTTGGGAAGACAAACACCATAACTCTGAACGTCCCCACCTTCCTTCTTCTTCCCCAGCTTCATCTACTGATCATGACATCATATAA
The DNA here is from genome assembly GCF_949628215.1 of Phalacrocorax aristotelis. Classification (NCBI taxonomy): domain Eukaryota; kingdom Metazoa; phylum Chordata; class Aves; order Suliformes; family Phalacrocoracidae; genus Phalacrocorax; species Phalacrocorax aristotelis. The sequence goes on along the minus strand of NC_134276.1, from coordinate 74,450,592 downwards.
CGTGGAATATACCTTTGGTCAGTTGAGGTCAGCTGTCGTGGCTGTGTCCCCTCCCAACTTCTTGTGCAGCCCCAGCCCACCCATTGGTGGGGTCATGTGAGAAGCAGAAAAGGCGTTGACTCTGTGTAAGCACTGCTCAGCAATCACAAAAACATCCCTCTGTTATCAACACTGTTTTCAGCACAAATCCAAAACATAGCCCCATACTAGCTACTCTGAAGAAAATTAACTCCACCCCAGCCAAAACCAGCACAGCACACATGCTCCAGTGCCCACAAACAAACAGAAAGGAGAAAACTTCAAAAGATGAATAAGATTTCAAAGTTCAGCCTCAGTTTTATTTGACTGTCAATGAAGAAGCTGTGCAAGATGGCCCTGTGCAAGGTGGTTGAGGCAGTTCCTCAGCTCAGAAGCTAGGAAAGACAGTTCTCGTGTTTATGAAACACATAATGAGCACCCTGATGAAGCACAATGTATTCTTCAGCTGGGAGGAGAGCACAGTTTGTGAATAGTTAGCATCAAGGCAAGGGTAGGAAATGTTCCCAAAAGCCACAGGATCTGTTCAGCGCTGACAGTGTTAAAAGCTGTTGATGCAAGAAGTGTGCTGGTTTTGACAAAGTCTGCTTAGAACATCACAAAGTACAGTCTGTAGCATGCATAGATTCTTATTTCTAGCTTCCCCACCAAATCAAATGAACTGTAATTTGGAAGTGTTTTTAGCTTGCTCACTGTTCATCTTCTAAGAAAACTGGTTTTATACATTTATGTGGAGCTAGTGCTTGTGTGAGCTCAAGGGCTAAATAGAGATGGACCTGTGCGGGGAAAACCAAGTTACTCCCAACCCCAGAGGTACTCCGCCTTTTGCATTAATGTTCCAGCTTGTTTAAAATTTTGAGAGAAGCAACAGTTTCATTTTAATCTTTGTCTGTCACCCCTGAAACATGTCTGTAAAATGAGTTCCAATTACACTAGTGAGAATCTATGGAGCAGCTTAAGAAACTGCTTAGTTTGATTAGTTTGGGACTTAGGAGATTCACCACATTCACATACTTTCTTGTAATTCTTTTCTAATTCTACTAGTTCTCAATGGGTATGTTAAAATAAAAGTATAAGATCAATTCAGAATTGCTATTCCATAGGAGCAACTGACACCCAAATCATCATTATGTTGCATCATTCAATTGGTTCATCATGCTTAATATACCCTGCATTGCAGTGTGTTTTATCAGCTGTTTCCAAAGCAAACTATACTTTTCCTGTGTTTGTGTCCAGAGAAAATTTTGTCCATGATTCTGCTTCTCCCCAGTATTTGTCTTCAAAACAAAATGATTTCTCCAAAGGAGACAATATGAAATGAGAAGGACATGCATCATGAATTTATTATTTTAATGTGTCATGAGCTTGTGAGGGGAAAGCTATTGAAATATGCTCTTCTAAGACCTAGATGCTCAGTTTAAAACTTTAGTAGTGCTGTTATAGCTGTACAGTGAACACCTGGAAAGAGAAAGAACCAGGTATGAAAATGGGATGACGCTGTCCTTACTCCTAACTTGCTTAGAAGGACACAAGACTCAATAGAGTTTGCCCATGGCATCTCTGTAGTGGGCAAAAGCTGAAAGAAGGTTTTATATTAATTACTTTGTATCAGAATGTGCTTTTCAAGAAAAATTTCTAATTTGTCTCTGTTTACCTTAATTTAGTTCATATCCTGGAACAATGCAAGTGTGCAAACTGGATTCCTTTCAAATGAAACTAAAGTAAAGGATACCCAACTGTTAATTGTTAATGTGCCTTCAGCTCAGAGGAACAGTTTCAGCTAGTCTGAAGGAGGCCTGTCTGAAATGGATATAGTGGGGTTGTCAAGTACTCGGTATCAGCTGTCTCTCTACAGGTCCTCTCCTACTGCACTTCATTGTGAGCTAATGAAGCCACAGTCACAGACCTTGTCAGGAAATGGCCAAGGCTGAGGAAGAAGAAAAAGAACCGGGCTTCCTAAAGTTCCCTAACATTTCAAATGCCATAATATACTTGGTAGAAAGAAATTCACCCCCAAAAATGAAAAGCATGAGATATTAAACAACGTGAGTCTCATATGTTCAAGGTGGAAGGCTGGATAGCTGTTCAGTTCTGCAAGAATAGAAAGGCTTTTTGAGATGACTGAAAGGGTTAATGTTGGGAGTGTGAACTAAAAAGAAAAGAAACCAAACCAAGTAACTAAAAAACCCCAAGTCTGATTATAGCACAAATTGTGCATGCCAATAGGTTATAAATCTAACACAGCTGAGCATGGCTTCTCCCTCCCAGATATGCTTACTGGTAATCAAGAGGAAATCCCATTAAAAACACTTATTTGTATGGGGATCTGAGTATAAATGCACTGCTTAACTTTGGACCTTAATTAAGATTTAACCATATGACCTCTCTGCAGGCTACTAGCTCAAGTGCATCTTACAGTATTAACACAGCGATGTGGACCAGAATCAGTACCACACCTTACTCCATCTTCTTTAAAGACCTACCTTTGTGAAAAGCAGTAAGTAGTTGGAGGTAGCTCATTTTGGTCCCCTCCTGCCTTCTCAGGGCACAGTTTTAACCATTAATGAACCCAGACTGTCTGTGGAAAGAGGCAGATGTCTCTACCCCTGTCCTGTTTTCAGCTGGGATAGAGTTAAATTTCTTCGTAGTAGCTGGTATGGGGCTATGTTTTGGATTTTTGCTAAAAACAGCGGTGATAATGTGGAGATGTTTTAGTTGTTGCTAAGCAGCGCTTACACTGGTCAAGGACTTTTTCAGCTCCCCGTGCTCTGCTGGGGGCACAGGAAGCTGGGAGGGGACATAGCCGGGAGAGATGACCCAAACTGACCAATGGGATATTCCATACCATATGACGTCATGCTCAGTATATAAAGCTGGGCAAAGAAGAAGGAAGGGGAGATGTTTAGAATAATAGCATTTGTCTTCCCAAGTAACTGTTACACGTGACGGAGCCCTGCTTTCCTGGTCATGGCTGAACACCTGCTTGTCGATGGGAAGTAGTGACTGAATGCCTTGTTTTGCTTTGCTTCCATGTGCAGCTTTTGCTTTACCTATTAAACTGTCTTTATTTCAAACCATGAGTAACCTCACTTTGACTCTTCCGATTCTCTCCCCCGTCCCACCGGGGGAATGAGAGAGCGGCTGCGTGGTGCTTGGTTGCTGACTGGGGCTAAACCACGACAACCCCATGGGACTTACATATGCTTCTTCCTTTCATCAGTGCCAGACTTCTGGTAAGAAACCTAAAACCATTGTTTTATAGCTCTTTATGAGTGCCTTTCTTCACTTAATCTTCATGACCATGCAAGTTTGTACTGAATTCCCATTGAGCAGAAGAAAGGCAGGATGACATTCAATGGTATCTTGATCTTCTAGGCCCCATCTAATTTTCCTGAAACTTCCTCTCCACATCTCCCAAAGCAGGTGCTAATAATTCATATACTATTTTCAGTGGGTATTGTATATTTAATATTTTATGAGCTGAGATAAAAGGTATTAGCTCTTTAAATTTTAGCTCTTTATCTTCTGGAGAGGGTCAGGGGACTTGCTTTGGCACTCTGGCACTTGTCAGGTGCTTATGATTATCTGCATCAAGTCTCAGATTTGTAGCCCAAACATTTTGCCACAGACCCTTTCAAGCACTGTGCTTATCAGTCTTGTAATGCTCAGTGCCGCATCTGTTGCTGCCACTTTGCTTTTCTCCTTCCTTTTGCCAACAGGGCACACAGTTTTCCTTGTGTCCTTCCAGCCCACCACATTCCCGAACCTTTCTGTGCTGTCTCTTCTTTCTATTTCCCTCCTGCTCAGCCCCTCTGCTCACCTCCCATGGTCATCTTATTCACTTACCTGTTCCCTATCACTCCTTGTTGTCTGCTACACTTTCCCCCTTACTAAAAAAAGGATTTTGTGGGGAAAATGAAATGGTGGTAGGCTTAGATCTTACCTTAGGTGATGTTTCAATACTATGAGACCAGTGTTTATTGACTTATGCAGTTTTCCCAGTCCCCCAAATTAATACCCCATTCTGCTTAAAGTCCAGAGATAAGATTACTAAACACACACACACACACTCTTCTTATATAGATTTAAGATTTTCTTTACATACACACCCGTTTGTTTTTTGCCTTTTTTCTTTTTAGAATACAGCTTCACATATTCAAATATGTTCCCAACTAAAGGCAAGAAATGTGCTAATAAAAAAAATAGTAGATACTCATTTGATCACTTAGCTGTAGGAGCAGGACTTTAAGACAATGCCCTCCATCATAAAATCTATGATAAGATTTTGAAAGCTGGTAATGTAGCTAAAGTATTGAGCAAATGTAACTACTTGTTCATTATTTTTCTCTGCTTAGGGAAATGGGGCAAGTATAATTGAAATAGTTTACAAATTTAAGATGGAAAGAAATTTCATACGGAGACATAAGGTTTACCTCTGGTTGCCCTGTGTGCATCTTGAAAATGTGTCTTGAATATGAAGTGACCACTGCTACTGTTGCCATGTTAATCTGACATGCAGATAAAACACTTCCTAGTGACACAGCAACACTTCTGTACTGTCTCATACAAAGATTAAAAATATTTTTCTTATGAAAGGGACTTTGATGTTTGGATGCTATTTTTGTAACTATTCATCAGCTTCTTTTCATACTGATTACACTTTTTAGTTAATATATACAAAAATTGTTTCCAGGCAAGTACTTATTAAAGCTATCTTTATGGACAAATAGGAGAAAAAAGCCCCAATTTGAGTAGAGTTTTGCTTTTAACCCTTTTATACACAACTGGGAAATGGCTTCATGGTTTCATAAGTAAAATTTAATGACAATTCTTTGTACTGCTTTATTGTCTGAGCAGTAGAACTGATATATATAAACTGATTACGATACCTTAAAATGGAAGTAAATCAGACTTAACATCCCTATTTAAGTGGGGGAGAAACAGCTAAGTCCATAGAAAGTCAGGAGAAGTGTCAAAACTCAAAAAATTCTGGGTTCACACAGTCACTGTGTCCAACTGCACTGAGGTGCCTATAACCTCCTCATGCCTTCATCACAAAAAATAGGGTTTCAGTATTTTCAGGCACACATTCTGTTCTGTGGAGCCTGGAGTGAATGAGGTTCTGAAGCCAGTTCCTGAGCCACACAAGTTGATGTATTTTTCTGAGATCAGTGAAAATATAACACAAATTTGAAATACTGAAATTGTTGCCACTCACTTCATTCAGTGTAGGAATGGGTCTAAAATGAGATTTTCAGTGCTGTTCAAAGCAGAAATTCTCCTTGGTTTAGATAATTTAATGTCTCACTATTCTGTAATTCCTTTTTCAGATTTTAGCGTGATTTTGTAAGGAAATGTGGTTTACAGGATTATGGTGTGTGTCTGCCTGTGTATGATCTGGACAACTCTTAAACTATGGATGAAATTCATTCAAGTTGACGGATGGGAAGAGTTTCCTACAGTGACGAAAACAGGAACTCAGGTAGACAACAGAGAGACCTTAGTTCGTTTTTTTTTATGGGAGAAAAGCTAAAAAAAGCCCTCACCTCCTTGATTTTCTCATCAGGGAATCAATATATGCTTTGCTATATCATTTGTTCACAGTTTTACTGCAGTGTGTTTTTAACACATCACTTCTTTATCCTATCCCTGTCAGCCGTTGAATGGGTACACATAAATATGATTCAACACACTATCTTCATTCATCAATGAGCACATCCTTAGGTCACACTGAGTTTACTAGGACTTACTCACAGGATATCTTGAATTAGGTTGGGTAAAAAGGATACAAAAAGAAGGGGGATATTCACTTCTTTGTGGTCCTGAGCAACACGAAATTCAGGCTGGCAATGGATTTGCTCCAAACCTATACAGGAGATGGCTTGTTAGGGTAAGACTTGCTTTCAATGAGTTAATGTGGGTACTCAAACTGATTTCAGCCTCAGCAGCAGTCAGGTTTACCCTGTATGTGCATGACTTCCTGATGCCATGGCTCGATTGCTTTGGACGAATTGATTTGGACAATCAAATCTGCCTGGAACAGGCCAGTCCTCCAAGACTTTGGCAGCCTGTTGGGTTATTTTTTCAGACACATTGTTATGGTTGACTGTGAGTTTACCTTGTTTTTATACTGTTGCTTGTACTCAGATCAGTAAATAACCCACAGTAGGCAGTTTGTTACTGCACGTTGACAGAGAACCTTGAAATGGGACACTTCAGTTTAAAGGCTGCCAGTGTTTCAAGACTTGTGGGTATTCACTAGAGATAAAACAGAAATATACAGAAAATATAAAACCTTTGCAATTCCCCATTTTTGAGTGGAAAACAACAATTACGATGAAGGGTTTGGTCTTTAATTCAGTCATATATCTAAACCCCAAATCAAGAAAAATCTTAAAAGAACTTATCCTTGATCCAGGCTGTCTGAAGTACATGAAGGCTAAGTATGTGTTTAAGGATTTTGTTATAATGGAACAACAGAATGCAGCAGGATTGGGTCAATATTTCTCCAGATTACAAACACAAGACTCATCTTGGCAAGATCATGATGTAAAAATAAAACCTCAACAAGTTTTGCTAGCCAAATGAGACTAAACTAGAAAGTGGAAACAGAACCCAACTATATTTAGTAAGTGTCAACATATTATGAATCTGTGAGAAATGCAAATACATGCCAGGACTGTGTGTGGCCACATGAAATAGGCCATGCACTTTGAATAATATCTTTAATTTGCAAAAAATTATTAAACTTGGATTATTATGATTTGATTATATTTTTTATTTGAGGTATCATCTATTGCTTTACATTATTGAAGAAATAAACAATCAGCTGAAAGCCTTTAATGTACTCAACACTACTTCTATATCTCCCCTTTCTACTTTTCCTTTGTTACGGATTCTTATTGGTTTTCACTGGACACACTATCAAAGTGAACTTAATGATTTCTTTCATTTTTAGCATTATGATCCTTCTGCCAAAATTAGGGTAACTGAAGATATGTATGATTCTCTTATTACCATAGGCATAATTTTAAATGTTTTTCTTCCTCAAACAATAACCTCCTTTTTATTTGGGTCTATGTGAACAACTCTTACCTATATCTAAATACAATCACTAATATGTTTGGGTAGATGCAATTATCCTGAGGACCAAAAAAAAAAGTAAACATAAACAATACATCTGATTTTGACAAAGGGTTTGGGGCTAAATCCTTAGGGATATACAGAACTCTTGAATAATCCCATTTGTTAATAAAGTCTTAATCTGTGTTAATTCTTCCTAATTCAGCTAAGGACTCAGCACTTTTTAAGTCCCTCAGCTCTTCAAAATAGGGCTTTGATGAGACATAACTCATATGCAGAGCTTGTATTGGCTCTGTGTACATAAACATATCTGTCTGGTAGGTAGAAAAGCCTGTGCTATGTTAATGTTTTACTGCTTGCAGTTCACACAGTCATGAGGACATGTATGGAAACACCCTCACAGTAAGCCATATTATCATTATGTATTATCCAGACTTTCAAGTAAGACATCAAATGCTGTGATGTGGTCAACAAAATCGCAGTAGGAGAGACCTGGGATTCCCTGCTCTTTTATTATGTTTCTTCATAAAGTCTATCAAATTTTCAGTGTCAAAACAAATCATTAACATTATTTCAGATGCAGATGCTTTCATTTGGATGTGTGATTGTAAATCTGGAGGCAGTCTATTTGCATGTTGACAGTTAATCTCATCTTTAAACATTTACTGAACTGAGACTTCTATGGAGTGAAAATCTGTCGGTATTTGCTGCCCTATATGTGTCCTGTACTTACTGAATGGACTGACACTGAATCATAGCGAATTTGTTATGTGGAATTATACAACATCAATACACACAGCTCGCTTAAACTGGAAAGGCCATTTAAATATAAACTGTTGCTGAGCTGAATGTGGACTTTTGCGTAGGGGGTGATTTAAATATTTGCCTCATTTATTGTAAAGGCTCGACATAAATTGTTGCTGGAAGCTTTTCACTTCCCTTTTATATATTTTTTTAATAAAGTCTTTCCATATAAACCAATAGTTATTTAAGAAAATATTTCCAATATTGTTATATTAAAGTAATGCCTCAGCAAGAGAGCTCTGATGGCCTGTTGTCTTTGTTAATTTTGTTCACAAGCACTGTGGCCTTCAAAAATTTTCTGAGCATTTTCCCATATGCTTAAAACCCATACAAGTCAATATCTGCCTATAAGTGGCTGAGATAGTTGAAAACATTTAGTTCTTTTCAAAGTCATAGATGACTGTAGAGTAAACAGCCTATGAATTAAGAGGTCAAAGGGAAGACACAGAACCTGCAAGAGCCAATTACCTCATTTCTTTCCCGTAATGTGCCACTTGTCTTCAGCTGAGATGTTAGGATGAATAATAATGAGAATTGTAAAAAACCACAATTTTATCTGCAGGGCACATTAGCCTTTTTTTTTTTTTTTGCTGTTTTTCTGCAATGCTATTTTTTCTCTGAAGTATAGTGAAGTATAGTAAATGCTTTTTTATATGTGAAATCATACATCATTTCATTAGGGTCGATGAAAGAACCATGACAATTTGTCCTCTGACACTTTCTATTCCCGTCTCCTCTGATTTTTAAATGTTGCATCACTGCATAGTTAGCTTGTAAAGAAGGCATTCTGTGACTCCTATTACGGATGGCTTTTCTTAAATCTATTCCAAAGCTGTAGTGGAAACAGGACCCTGAGCTAGGTTAAATGTGATAATTTGAATAAATTAACAAGAAACTGTGCAAATACCAATGAAAGTTATTTTTAAAATTAGATAAAATACTTTAATGTCAATTATAAGATATATTATTTGGAAAATGTCCTTTTATTAGCTTAAAGCTAAGATTTGAATATATTTTGTCTCCAGATTGTCCCTGTATCAATGATTCTTTATTCCAATAAAGTTTTTCCATTAGTATGCCTGCCTATCACCAGCCTGAATGTTGTGCAGGTTGGTTGTATTTTCATATTAGCAATAATATTATTGATACCATTGCGGTAATGAAAAAAAAATTGCCCTTCGTTGCATACGACACTTAATGGAAACAAACGCCATTCAAGGGAATGAAAATGCTGAGACCTACAAGGGTGCAGAGAGAGTCTGAAAGCTGAATAGTTTATGCTTGCAAGGGAAAGAAGGTTATTACTCTGAGAAATTATAGCTTTCCTTTCATTCTCTCTACTGATCCAGCTCCTACTGAAATCAAAGGAAAGGCTCCTATTGGCTTCAGTAAGAGCAGACTGGAACTTTGTAATACCAGAGAGTCTCTGAAATAGAATAAATCTTCCTCTCTGGTTACTTTAGAGCTGGCTAATTCATAAGTGCTGAGCTCTGCTATCATCTTCCATGCTGTGCAATCCAAAATATCACCAAAGCATTGTGTTAGCTCCTCCAAGCTCAGACTCTCAAGTGAAATTGGTGCTATGGGCGAGATGCCAGATAGGGATGCAATGGATAGGACAAGATTTATCGTGCTTCTTAGTGTAGTTCAGGACACAGCTACCAAGAACTGGAGGAAGGAGGCAGAGTGAACTGAGGGCAGGCTAAGTAACAAGTTCATTTTTTGTGAAATTAAAGACATGAATTGATGTAAAAATAAGCACCAGAGTGGGGATAGATCGTTACTGATGAGTAAGGAAAAAACATAGAAAAATTATTAGTATGTGCTCATCTTTAAAAAGAGGACCTACTCCTTGCCATTTCCAGTACAGGACTTAAAATACATACTATATATTCAGTCAGTTCCAGCTGGAATAAATGGATTTATTCTCAGGTTTGCAAACCTAACCTGATGTTTAGTGCTTTGTTGAATCAGGTACTAAAAAGGAAACATTTTCAGGACAATAAGACGCAAAGATTGCTTAGAAGAAAAATAGAACATTGCAAATCACCATCTAAAATCCAGTTATTTAGAATAAAGAGCAGTAACATGAATCACTGGGGGAGAAGCAATGATTACAACCCTCCAACCTATTACAACAATGCAATAGTAATTCAGCACTGAATTTTAATTCAATGAGAAAAGATATGTGGAGTGGGGATTATAACTTATTCACTAGAATTTCTACATGCATATTATTTCTCCATTACATTGTCAACTACTCTATAATGCTTACTGTAAAAGGCGGACTTCATTACTTCCTCTTAAGTGTCCCTCAAAACATACACAAATCAGTAGGTTTTAATAAATGTAGCTATTTTGATGGTAATACACTTTGAGCAAAGGTGTCTTCAGGCAGTATTAGCTACACTGATATCCAGATGGACACTCTGGATGCCTTGCAGCCATACCACAAAGTAAATGTCTAATGTAATCAGTGCACTGCAGTATAATGACTATTAGTCAGCTTTTCCCTCACCTCCTCCCCAGTTGCTGTGTGTCAGTCTTAACAGAAGGAAACCAGAAACTGCAGGCTGCACAGAAACACTGGTATAATCCAAGCAGGTTTCTTAATTTGTTCATTTGGTGAGTAAGTTCTGGGTTCATTCTTTTTTCTTGGGATAGAACTGTTCCTTCTTTTTCCACGTAATCTGTTTGTAAGGCCATGTGTGTATTTATGGGCGTGTTTACCTCAAACACATTAAAATAACTTCTTTATACATAAAAGAATATTAAGAAACATAATATTTGATAATTTGGAAAATCTCATTAGGTTTATTTAAGTATGAAAGGTCATGACACTTTCATGATGTATATCTACCAAACAAAATGTCATCTTAGGTTTCCTTCTGTCCTACGACACAACTGGCACCACATACTATGCATTGTTCCCAGCTGAGAAGAATGCAAGAACTCACAGCAGCACCTCTGAGTATTCTCCATTTCATCTTTCCTTCTATCTCTTCAAGAGAACAAGCAGAGGTTAATGTCACCTAAAGAAGCAGTTAATAGAGGATCAGCTTTGTGACAAACATGTCTTGCAGAGCTTCTGCATCTGCAGCTTCTCTCCTACAGGCTGATGAAGCCTGACTGGAGCAGACCAGTCCTTGCACAGGCAGTCTCCATGCAGCTGATGGTCTGCTTGCCATTGATTCAAGTTGCTGGGAAGCCTGTTCCCATAGGCACTAAAGAGGGGATACCTGACCGTGGTAGTTAATTAGTAAAGGGGAAGATTAAACTATCACTCGTGTTAAATACCTGTTATGCAGATGCTCACACCTAAGCCAGTTGCTCTAGGCTTCCTCTTTTGTCAACAGAGAATAAAGAGCAGCTATTGGTTTCATTTGACCTAAAACATTCACGTGGTCCATTATAGATGTTTTACTACAGATGAAATTTTTCAAATTCTAACTGTAAAGGACAATTGAGCTGATTTGCCCAGATACAGACATTAATGCTGAGCATGCCGACACACATTCAGACAGACGAAATGCCAGTATGACTACAGTGGCCCATAGTGATAAGATAGAGCTCACAGTGATTGTATTACCATCACGACCGGTATGATGGCTATGTTTTCAGGGAATGTTATAAAGTTAAGTGTCCTCTCTAGACCCTTCCTACGGGCAGTATGGATCGTTGCCTTCACTTCAGGTTATACCTTTGTATCCCTTGGAATGGAGAGGGTGGACTTACTTTAGTGTGATATGTTTAAATAGGTTTATATATACGTAAGTTTGAGTGTCTTAATAATATAATAATGCTTCAATAATACTTTAAGGAAACAAATCCAGCCACTCCTTTTTGGTGGGGAAGGAAATAGACACTGCTCCAAACTAAATATTTTCTACTACCAGCTTGTCCAGATTGAAGGGCACTAGGGAATTACGCATGCACCACACAAATACATGCACACAGAAGGGAGAGCTGGGTAACACAGTAAAGAGTTGGGAACAGGATTTTGTAAGATGACTTGGCAGACTGCAGTGATCAGAGGCAGGGTTTGCCAGGCAACTGTGCTGACCAGCAGCTTGCTGGCATGTAACTAGTGCCTTTTATGCCCCCTCCTCTCCATCTTCTTATGCTTGTTCCTCCCTGATCCACCTTTATCCTGCCTTTGGCCCTTCTGGAGTCTGCATATTCCCACAATTCCTTTAAATAACTCATAATAATTTTGTTCTTCCCCATGAGACCCATGATAATAGTTTTTTCCCCTTTCTCAGTTACACAATTCTGGCCGAATTGCAAGGCAATCAGATTTTTTTCAAAAGCACTGCCTCAACCCAAAATAAGTGTTAATGTAGATGCACCTTAGTTACCTAACAATTAATTAAAGTTTGGAAAGCCAACCTGGACAAATTGAACCCTTCTATAAACACTTTTTATGAGAACAAAAAATAGGAAGAAGGCCTTAAAAAGTTTTTGTGTAAGTTTTTGTCCTGGTTTCAGCTGGGATAGAGTTAAATTTCTTCGTAGTAGCTGGTATGGGGTCACGTTTTGGATTTGTGCTGGAAACAGTGGTGATAACATGGAGGTGTTTTAGTTGTTGCTAAGTAGCACTTACACTGGTAAAGGACTTTTTCAGCTCCCCAGGCTCTGCCGGGTGCACAAGAAGCCGGGAGGGGGCACAGCCGGGACAGCTGACCCAAACTGACCAACAGGATATTCCATACCATATGACGTCATGCTCAGTATATAAAGCTGGGCAAAGAAGAAGGAGGGACATTTGGAGTGATGGTGTTTGTCTTCCCAAGTAACTATTACACGTGACGGAGCACTGCTTTCTTGGAGATGGCTGAACACCTGCTTGTCGATGGGAAGTAGTGACTGAATGCCTTGTTTTGCTTTGCTTCCACGTGCAGCTTTTGCTTTACCTATTAAACTGTCTTTATCTCAAACCATGAGTTGCCTCACTTTTCTGATTCTTTTGCCCATCCCACCAGGGGGGAGTGAGCAAACGGCTGCGTGGTGCTTGGTTGCTGACTGGGGCTAAACCACTACAGTTTTTTTCCTAGTCCTTTACTTTAAAATTCATTATTTGAGGCAATAGGGCAATTTAATAAACTGGATTTCCTGTAAGAATGAGAGCTGCAAAAGTGGGCCTCTTGGGCTTGAAACTTGACATCTAGCTACCTCCCAGATGTCTAATGTTGAATCCACTTGCCTCTTCAGTATTTTCTACCAGGTAATTTGAGCATCTGGGAAGCTGCTCAATGGTCATCTTGTACTTCTAGAGAACCTGGGCTCTCAAACTTGGTATTTACATTCCCACAAGTGAATGGGAAGCTCTCACCCTTTCAGGAGTCTTCTGCAGATATAGCCTTTTATATTTTAATGATATCATCCACATCGTTCATATTAAGACAATACATATAAAACTTTAGAAAACAGAACTCGTGAGTCATTACATCTACTTTCTGATTTAATATTCATTTTATGAGCTTTCTCAGTCTATAAATTGGAAATAATCCCAGAAAATGAATAAATGGATTACTCTGATAGCAGTTTCAATTAAAAAAAAAAAAAAGAGAGTGCATAGTGTAGTCAATCAGGAAATATTATGCTAATTACTGTAAAGACAACAGCTGTTCATACTCTTTAGATTATTAACACCTTCTACACTCCAGCAGGGAAGCATCCCATGCAATGCTAATCTTCCATGTGCAAACAACTGCTGTTCCTTCACAGGGAAGCGGGTAATACATTCTTCTCTCTGACAGAACAATAGGCGAGCAACAGCAGGCAGAACAGAAGTTTTATGACTTTCAAGATTTTGTTAATGTCATTGGCGCGGCAAACTGTACAATACATATGCTACCAGTAGAAAACAAATGCGGTTCTTATAAAGCAAAAATCACTTTCAGCCTTTTATAATAAATAAATTACTGGATTATGCCAGCTGCTAATTTTTTTTCTCATTTTACTTTTCTGTCCTGTTTTTTTCTTTATGCAATTGAAAATGGTAACATTAGTTCTGAACTGGGTTTGTGAAAAGGTCAAATTTTGGCTTTATAAATCAAATCTGTAGCCCAGTTGCTATGGTGCTCACTCCTTCTCATTTTCTGGATTACTGAAGTAAATTTCAGTTTATTGCTACCTTAAATGTTCTGCTCTTGTTATAGGGCTGGGAAAAAAAATGTTATTTTAGGGAAAAATGCTTTCCTGTTAAAGAAAACTGTCTGTGATCTGGAAAGAAATGGAACAATGTTTTATCTACAAAAAATATGACCTGAATAGTAAAAAAAACCCACTCTAAATTCATAATGTAGGGTTCAAAAATGAAGTGGTAAGTCCAAGAAAAAAATACAAGCAAGTTGCAGAATTAGCAAGTTCAAGGGCTCTCTGAGCTGTTAGGCCTAAGCAGAGTTTAATTAAAGTTAATTGAGAAATTTAAAAGTTGTAAAAACTATGACAAGAAAGAGGAAAACAAAACAAAACATCTAACACCGAAGGAAATTAGATAATTTCATGATAAAGCTATCCTTTGGTACTATGTTATGCTTGTTCTGTGAATGGATCACTTATCAAGGCGGGTGTTCTGTGTGCTTGCTTTGGCAAAGCTGCAGGCAGGTGCCCGTCCCCTTGCTGATAACTGGCCAGATTAAAAAGTTGTCACCCTCAGCATCCCCCACTCCTCTTCACCCCTCCCACTAGACAGAAGATACAAATTTGAGATTTCCCACATATTTGTTATACAGGCAGTCCCCCTTAATACCGGTCTGTCAAAGTGCTCTGCATCTGCTGTTCTCTTGCCCTGCCCCTCTTAGAGCACTGTTCAGGTGCCTGAACTATCCTGGACCATTTTGCCTGTGGTAGGGCACCCCAAGAGCAGCTGTGCCTGCGGAGCTGAGGTGTGGTATCTCCTGACAAAATTACAACTTTAACTTTATAAGTTCTGAAGAGGTTGGGGTTTATTCAGTTATTTGCATTGCTTTTCTCTGGTACTTCTGGTCGGCCTACGGCTAAGAAGCATCCTTAACAGGGTGTGTCATTCTGGGTGAATCAACTCCGCATCACTCCAAAGAAGTGATGTGTGTTTTACTTCACTCCATCTGGGGACTGAGCTCAAGGAATGGCCAAAACCCAACCTATGACATCTCCTTACTCATGAATCCATGTAGAGAAGGACACCATGATGTGTGTCTATCTTTTTCCTCCTTAGTTAGTCCTCAGGCTTCGTTATCTCAGAGAGGACATCTTACCTCAGTGTTCATGGGAGATCAGGAAATGTACAAGGTTTTCTTATTTTCTGAGACCTTATTTTCTAAGATCTAGGAAAAAAAGGGTTTACACTCTCTGTGGTGCAGTATAAGTATCAGACATAGTCAAGCTGGTAGTAGGCTGACTTTATCAAGCCAGAGTTTCTAGGACATCCAAATCAACCCTAATGTAAAGCATATGTGTATTTCTTGGCTGACTTGATAGAGAATTTTTTCACTGAATCTTAGATGTTTCCAGTGCACCTGAGCTAGCACCCTGTGGACTCCTTGACAGGCAATAGGTGCTTTTGGAGCAAAAGTCATTTCAGCAAATGGAAGCGTTTAACTTAAGGTGAAGTGAACGACAGAAATAGTTCTACAGACAATAAAGGGAGTATAGAGTAATTCACTGAGGTGCAATGTCTGTACTGAATCAGAAGACCACCATCTTTTGTATTTAACTTACAATAAGCTTTGTTCTAATAGAGCTGAATATTAAAATAAAGTAGGTACATCAGCTTGTAATTCTATTTTAGCAACATGTTGTGCAGTAAGAACTCTTTTAATGCAAAAAACCCCATTCACAGAAGTGACTTTTTGTAAAGTATTATTCCTAGTCACCTCATTTTTTTTTTTTTAATTTTATTTAATTTTATTTTATTTTAAGTGAAAAAAGCAACCCTGCCTACTCTGGTTTTAATAAAGGACAGTGCTACGTTAGAAATCTCTGCAAGGCTTATTTTGTCATAGGCATCTGAAGCTTTGTTAACAAGAATTTGAAATGAACCCAAATTTAGAATTTTGCGTGGATATTAAAAATTTCTAAAATTTGAATGACTTCATAGCTTCTGTGCCAAGGATTATGTGGTGCTTGATTTTTGAGTCTAGCTCTTTCCTAGCAATTACTGTTTTAACTGGAGTGTAAAATTAGGCATCTGCAGAATTTGTATCTATTGATTACAGTAGTGAAGAGAAAAAGGGGCAGATAGCTCTTGAAGAAACCTTCATCTCTAAATACGATATAAACATGTGACATGTTGACAGAATAATATTTATAGCACAGAAGTCCCAAATAATGTAATGCTACTCATGTTTCACATTCATGCATAGGAAGAATTTTAAATAGAAGATATTTCTGATATGTACTAGGAATGTCTTTAGTCTACACTAAAGCTAGAAGCATATGAGATTCATCTTTTCTACATACAGTTAAACACTATGGTAATGCTACCCAAGTCATTCAAGTCATGAAGGTAAAGATTTCCCTCATTATTTAATCTGTGAGGTTTTCTGGCTTTTTTTTTTTTTTTTGAGTATCCAGACATTTTCTAATGAACACATACACAATTTTTTTCACTTTTAATTGGGGAAAATTAGAACATTTCACAGAAAAACAAATCTCCTGTAAAAGTTTATATTTAGGGAAAAGTTTTTATGTGATGTACAGCTTCCCTTTTTTGTAAACACTCTGTGTAACAAAATGCATCTCCTTCCACATAAAGGTTCCCAAGATCCCCCAAAACAAAGGAAACATCCTAGCCTTCCATCCTTTTTGGTGAACTTGTGGTCTCATGAAAACTTTCTCATTATATCTTGTGTTCTGCATGTCAGATGGTGCCTATACCAATAGCTTTGCTCTGAAACAGAAAACCTTGACAAGAAAGCTTGGGGAATAAAGAATTTCGGCAACTCTTTATGAATCAACATTTTGTCTGTTTCTTTATACCAGCAGGAGCTGGAAAAAAGCTTCCCAGGTTAGTAAAGGTTGTCATGTGTGGTGTTTGTAACTCTATGTTTTCTTTTACTTTGAATCAGCTTGGGTTTCCAGTTCATGCATATAATGCCTATTTTGCCGTGTATATGCTAGCATTCTGTTATTCCATGAGAAATTGGCTGAATGTCTTAGGAAGCCTGGGATGGTTTCCAATAGTTGTTTATAATTAGGAGCATCTCAAGTGGTGGTGGCTTTTCACATCAGTGGAAAATAGGACAAATATTTACTTTTAGTACTTATTTAATCATCTGCTAAATTGTACTTTTGGTATGTTTTTTTTTTCATTCTGTTTATTGTGCATTGCTCTTTTTTTTTCCCTGTACTTTTTTCTGCCGCACAAGGACATGGCAGAATTTTCTGAAGGAGGCTTCCACAAGCTAACCTGAAAATGTCTGTCATAAAACTAATTTAAATCATCTGTCTCTGATTCCATAGGCTTTGGATCAGCCCTGGAGAAACCGGTCATCTACTTGGAGGAAGTGATTACTTCCACATCACAACTGATGTTTTACTTGCTTTGCCGATTCACAGAAGCTACTAGATTGACAAGAGCAAGTGATTCATGATGTACAGCTGAGCAAAGCCATAGTCCTCTGTGGGAATCTTAATTGCCATGTTAGTAGCTTTTGCTCCTCTGTTTTAAACCTGCAGAAGAAACTGACACCTCCTTGCAAACTAGCAGGATCCTGGGGGATACCATGTGAAGTAACTGTGAAGTTTTTGTGCTCAGCCTCCTGCTTCATGGTTCTCTGGTCACGCCAAGGCTAAATGTTACCATCCTGACAAGGCCAAGTGAAGATGCAGACAGACAGTCATCAATTTTAGACAAGGTATGACCTCTAACTCCTCAGTCTTACAATACCGCCTTTGCTTTCTTGTAGCAGATCAGGAACCAGAAAGCCTTTTGTCTTCATTGAAGCCAACTGTAAAAAACAGAGGCATTTATTGACAGGTTGCATACATACGTACACCACATGTGCATTCACTGTTTGTATTTCGTCCTCCAGGATAATTTATAGAGGCAGAAAACCTGTGAAGGATTTTTCCAGACCTTCCCAAAAAACACATCCAGTCTTGATCCTAGGAATACTGAACCTCTCTGCAGACTGGGAGGGGAGCCCCTGGCAACTCATTTTGGTATGCAGAACAGCTTTGGAAGCAAGACTCTGGGTCCATGGAAGGTAGATTAGCTAAATCTCCTCTTCCATACAGAGCAGTCAATTATGTGGTCCCTGGCTCACTCACCCAGGGACTGGTTCCACACGGCCCTCCCATCTCTCATGGGGAGAGCACTGAGGAAGTGTTCTAGTGGCAGTGCTAACATCTGAACAAGACTCTAGGATAAGGCTTGTCCAGTAAATCAGATGATACCCCTGTAGCTAAGAACATGAAGGAGCAATTTTCACCTGTATCCAGGTTAGGACTTAATGGTCTGGATGTGTGGGCAACTATATGGGTAAAAAGCTGTTTGGATTATCAGTGGCTAATGGGTAGTGCCGTGTGTGGATGCCTGTGGTGAGTACTGTAAAGGTCTGTCCTGGGACCTGTCATGGTTGTTGTCTTTATCAGTGATTTGGCAGAGTGGATTCTAGTCAAGTTTGCAGATGACACCAAGTAGGGGGAACAGTTTATATGCTCAAGGGTAGGGCTGCCATCCTGAGGGACCCAGACAGGTTGGAGGAATGTGCCAACAGAAACCTCATAAAATTCAACAAGAACAAATACAAAGACCACATGTATCCAGGTTTGGGTCCCCAAAATGGGTTAGACATGGAAAAATTAGAGGAATCTTAGTGGAGGCCCCAAACATGATGAGGCTGGAGTTCTTCCCACATGAGGAGGGGCTGGGGGAGCTGATCTTGTTCTGTCTGGAGAAGGGATGTTTTTGGGGATACCTAACAGCTCCCCCAGTACCTTCAAGTGGTCATCAAGGAGATGGAACCAGGATTCTTACAGTGCTGCATGGCAGGAGAGCAGCAATGGGCACAAGCTGAAACAAGAGAGGAGAAATATTTTCCCAAGAGTAGAGTCAGGCAGCAGAGCAGGTTGCCCAGAGAGGCTGATGTCCATCCTTGGAATTTTTGAAGACCCAGTTGTGCAAATCCCTCAGCAACCTGGTCTGATGTCATAGCTGACTGTGCTTTGGACAGGATTTTAAACTAGTTGACATCCCAAGATGCCTTCCAACCTGATTTTTCCTATCAGTCCTATGATCTTTGTTCAGCACCTTCTCTTTCTAGACATTTTATTTTTAACAAAGATTTCCTAGGCTGCAGCCTTGCTGGATCTTTTAGCGGGGACGCAGTTTGGATTCAGGTTGTTTCTCTCATTCTCTGTGAAGTAAAGCATCTCCTGTCATTGGATGAAGAAGAAAACGTGAAAGTCAAATCACCTGACTGTTAGGATGTAGAGCATAGGTCCCTACATCTGAAGTACTTGTCTAGAGTCCCACTGTAACTGAGAGAGAGAGATATATTTGGGATGACAATCTGATTTGAAGGCAGATGTCTAAAATAGATTGCCTGCACCGTGCATAAGAATGTTCTTCTCTGCTGGCTGTATCAGAAGTTTAGATGAATAGCTCAGTTGTAGCTCCCTGTAATACTGCTGCCCACAGAGTTAAATGAGATCATTTGTATCTGAAATGCGTGCAATTACCCACCACTCTTTCTCCCTGCTCTTCACACTGAGAGCTGTATGACAGACTGAAACCAACTAGCTTCTGAGACCTTTTGCCTATGCAGGTTGTGGCATCTGAAGCCCCGTGGGAATAATTCAAGGTAGCATGAATCTGTGGGCAAAAATGGCTTTGCCCATTGTACAGCAACCAGAAATGGCTGACAGAGCTTCAGAAACAATTTAATCTTGATAACACAAATGACAATTTTCTTATACCTGTCGTCATATCATGAATCGGGTGGAAATAGTCTCCCCTTTCCCCGCCCATTTTATATTCAGTAGATGACAATTCATTTTTCAAGGCTTAATACTTCTAGGGGTAGGGGAAAAGAGAAGAAATACCTGGAAACTGGCATTGCAATTATGTACCGTAATCCTACTATCTGAATGATAACCCCAAATTACTCCTTCTGCTCACAGGAGGATCAGGAGCTCTTAGCTGATTCTGCCTCCTTTTGATTAGGTTTGTATACAGTTCCTCTGAGTACTTTTGGTTTGTGAATGAATCATATGCCAGGGGGCCTGACTGTTGCTGCAAAGTTCCAGGGGTGGAGAGGAACGACATTTTAAGACTGACGCCTGAATTACCGTGTACATCTCTTATACAGGCATACACACACAAGGCTGCAGGATACCTGGGGCATGGGAAATTAATCACGCTATTTCTGGTGGACAGTTCCAGTGATTAGTGTGCAGAGATCTTTCATATTTCAAAGCAGCAGCACATTAATCTGATCAATTTAGGCAAGTGACATCAGTTATACACAGTCATATTGTAGCAGAAGCCTCAACACTGCAGTGGTAGGATTGTGTTAATCTACTGCCTAAGTACATCAATGATTTAGCAGAAAACTCATTTTTGACTTTGCTAAAACCCATAAAAGTTCCATTTCTACTTAGAAGCTTTTCATAACTAGATTCAATCCTGCAAGTCAGAGAAAAAATGTAATGCTTTTAGTTGTGTTCCCATTAAGTCAATGGCAAAAACATAATTTTGCTCTTTATGTTCTTTTCAGCAAGTAATTTATGACTCATGAATTTACTTGTTATTATCTGACAATATTTTTCTGTCATTTCCTCCCCTTTCCCTACTGTGTGATTTTCCATGAATGCTTTGTGGCAGATAATGAAGCCACAGCGTTTGAAATCAGACTCATTCTGGACAAATCTATATGGAATATTTCTTCTTTCTGATTGACTGAACATGTGACAGTCAGTATGATGTGTACCTGAGAGAAAAAGATCCTTGAAGATATCACCAGGTAAGCAAGGAGTATGGAACAGGTAGAAGTTTAGAGATGATAAGGAGGATCTTGGAAAGTTTCTGCAAAATAAAGCTTTGTCTTTTTTTGGGCTAAGGCATGTTAAGGAAGGAAAATAGCCTAACATCAAGGTTTCTGACTCAATATTGGTAGAATTTAAGTGTAAGTTTTCATCGTATTCAAACAAATAATTGTAAATGAACGCAATAAAAATAGGTGGCATAATTCTGGTTCTGATTTTGTTGATTAGGGATATTTTTGTCATTGATTTGAATGAAAACAGGGTTTTACATGAGATCTTTAAAACTTACCAAATGCAAACAAGGCGGTGCACATGCAGCACACATAGGAGGTAAAAATGTCCTATGGGTCTGAACTCGCTTTGTGTGTATGTGCAATTAAGTGTGCTGAGTCTTGCAAATGTAAATGATTTCTGCACACAGCTTTGTTTAGGTAGAAATGGATTCTGAAAGACAAGTTGAAACTGTAACTTATAAAGCTTAGGTTGTGGGGCACTGAACAGAACTGGTTTTCACACTTCTAATGAGAGAGGCAAACTTTCATGAACTTGTGGAACTGAATGAAAGGAATTATGTCAGCAGCTGAAAGGTAATTAAACCTACAGAGCGGATGATGTAAAATACAGTTATTGTGTCAAGTTCCAAAGCTGCACACAACCGGGATGTGTGTGCAGTTTCCTAAACTGCAAACATCAAAAGAAATAATTGGGCTTATGATTACAATGGCAAGTGCCTGAGAAAAACACACTTCTGTTCAGATTGAAGGATGCTGAAAAGCTCTCTTAGAAATTACTTCTATCTACTTAAGCAAGATGGCATGTCTTTGGTGGCTTAGCAATATCTGAAAGTGAAAGAAGGAGAAAAGTTCACTTTTGGGGGAAGTTGCTGTTAGCAGAATGTTGATTCATGCTAGAAAAAAAGGTCCTTCTTCCTTCTATATAGTATCTTCTTAACTCAGATAGCTTTTAGGGGTATATTAAACAGACAAAAAAAGGGGACCTCTTTTTATGTTTCCTGATACCCATTTACAAAGTACTGAGGAACTTCTTGGCTCAGAGCAGTGGGTTCTAAAATTTAGGTGGATTCTACCTGAGAAACTCTGGGTAGAAGAGTCCACTGTGATTAGCTCTGTTTCAGGATATTCCTGAGCCACAAATAACTGGGGACAGTGAGACTATTCTGGGAAACTGTCTATTCTGGTCTTACAAATTAAAAAAATCAATTGTTCTTTCCTTATACTCTTCACTGTGTTCTTGATACTAGGCTAGATGGAACTTCAGTCTGACTTCACACAACTCTTCCCATGGTACGTTTGTATGTTCTCTGTACGGCTGTCCTTTCTTCTTAGATGGAAATGATGGATTGTTTTAGATTTTGACGTATCCTATGGATGTTCATGCTATATCTGAAGTAGGATCTCCTCCATGGTTTTCCCAGCAGATTTGTTTGAGTTTCATGGGAATTCCAACAGCAAAAATGGTTTGGGACTTTGAGTGGCATGGTTTTATCCAGCAGATAATGACTACTACCTTAGTTCAAAATCATGACTGCAAACCACTTAATAACTTAATAACAGAAGGAGATTTACAGTATGTGGAAAAAGGGAGTGGCCACTTGAGAAGAATATAGGAATGTTGTCAGGGTGTGCAGAGACGCAATGAGGAAGACCAAGGCCCACTTGGAACTAAATCTGGCAAGGGATGTCAAGGGTAACAAGAAGGGCTTCTTCAAATATATCAGTAGTAAATGAAAGATGGGAAACTGTGCGCCAGCTGTCCCGTTGCATAGACAATGAGCTGGTTTGCATGGCCACACCTCCCACTAGGCAGTGGGGCGCATGCACAGCATCCTCACTAGAGGGTGCTCGACAGTTCCAGGGGGTCCAGGCCCCCCTCCCATATGTTGTAAGATGACCCTGGGGCCACGCACATGTGCAGAGGACTGGGCCTATGTGCTCCGAGACAACAATATATATATATATATATATAGATATATAGATAGATATATAGATAGATATATAGATATAGATATAGATATAGATATAGATATATGTTCCTGTTGGGTAGAACTTCCTCAGTTGCCATTGTGGTGAAGCCTTGGTAGTCAAGCCATTCTACCAACAATGTTGAGACAAGTTTCTAGACCCTTACAATACCATATGATGTCATACTCAGCATATAAAGCTGGGGGAGGAAGGAGAAAGGGGGTGACGTTCGGAGTTCAGATAAACAGTCAACATGGATTCACCAAGGGAAGATCATGCTTGACCAACCTGATAGCTCTCTGTGATGGAGTGACTGGCTGGCTAGATGAAAGGAGAGTGTCCTGGGATGCATTAAAAGGAGTGTGGCCAGCAGATCAAGGGAGGTTATCCTCCCCCTCCCCCTCCCCCTCTACTCTGCCCTAATTAGGTCACATCTGGAGTACTGAGTCCAGTTCTGGGCTCCCCAGTTTAAGAAGGACAGGGAAGTGCTTGAGCAGGTTCAGTGGAGAGCTACAAAGATGATCAGGGGCCTGGAGAGTCTCCCTTATGAGGAAAGGCTGAGAGACTTGGGGTTGTTCAGCCTGGAGAAGAGAAGACTGAGGGGGGGATTTCATCAATACTTGTAAATGAAGGATGGGTGTCAAGAGGATGAGACCAGGCTCTTTTCTGTGGTGCCCAGTGACAGGCCAAGGGGCAATGGGCACAGGTTGGAACACAGGAAGTTCCACCTCTATATGAAGAAAAACTTCTTTATTGTGAGGGTGCCAGCGCAGTGGCACAGGCTGCCCAGGGAGGGTGTGGAGTCTCCTTCTCTGGAGACATTCAAAACCTGCTTGGATGCGTTCCTGTGCCCCCTGCTCTGGGTGTGCCTGCTCAAGCAGGGGGGTTGGACAAGATGATCTTCAGGGGTCCCTTCCAACCCCTACCATTCTGTGATTCTGTAATTCTATTAACTATGTAAAAGCTAGTGTTTACCCCAACTAGTATTTCTCTGTTCTGTATAAACAGAGAAGAGCTGTTGCTCTTCTTGGGTAATAGATTGGCACTGGGGAGATCGCTTGATGGGACGGTACTTTCAGGAATTTGTCCTCCCATTACAACAGCCTGAATAATGAAAAAATTGTTTTTTCTTGCACCAAGCTTTAGACTGCTGGAAGTAACAATAACGTTGTAGTGAGCTAAATATTGCCTTTCGTTTAAATTTGAGAAAAATTTAAGCCAAGAATTTTCTTCAGCAAAAGACCTGGATCCTCAGTTTTCACCCCTTATCTTTTAAAAAGAAGTCCCCATTGTTCTCCTGTAGAATAATGCATCCCTCAAAGATTTTGTGCGATTTCCAGTTCTGCCAATAGCAAATACCTCTATAGAGATCAGCCATGTCATCATAAAATACTAGTCTGTGCTTTGTAACATAGGTGCAAGCATTGTTCTCTGTAAGCTAGAGAAAATTAGATTCATCATGGGCAGGTGTAAGCATCAAGGATCATAGAAATTCTTGTGCTCTGACACTACAGATTGTCTTCTTCTGAACTATTCACTCTAATGTTCATTCCCTTTGTAGCTGACAAATAGGAACAGGCACTTTGTGCAGTAGTACATTAGCATTATTACGTTATTATTTTAAAGAACTATTCAGGATTCCGTCCTTTTTTTCTTTCCTTTGACTCTTGGAGAACCTGGGAGTCACTAGATCCCATACAGATGCTTTAATGTGGTCAGATGAATCTTACCTTGTGAGTATAGTCCTCTCCTCAGAAAATATTTCTGCATTCTTTTCCACCTGTGACCCAACAAGCAGAAGTGCCTGGCTGCTTTGGGAAAGCCAAGTGACTTTATGAAGCAGCCAAATGCAATGATCCAAAAGCTTTGTCTTTTCATTATTCCAAAACAAAGCCATGGCAGTGGAGAAACAACCATGTCGTTATACTGATGAGCATTATGCCCATGTTGGCAATCGTAATTCCAACAGTCTTTTCAACCAATACCTGCAGCAGTAGCTGGGAAAAAATTTGTTCAGATATTGAAGCCAATGGTAACTGTATCTTTCCTGATGAGGTAAATGATACTCTTTAATTAAGAGTTGTGTGTTTTTGTATTTTTCCCCTAGTAATAATGATTCATTTTTAAAACAAAATTTGTATTTTCAGATAATCAAACTATGCTCTTATTGTGTGATTGAAATACTGTATATGCACAAAAAAATATAGTACTTACCAGAAGTCTCCCTTTCAGGGTGAATAGAGAGATTAATATGAATAGGAAACACATTAATTTGTTAATTTAAATAACACCCTCCCCATAGCCTCCTGATTAATTTAGTCCGTAATGCTTGGGACTTCCTAGAGTCAGAAATAAAGGATCAATGGTACTAGGGGTACAAGTGACTTCCATGTCTTTGGTTTTATTATTTCATAAAATCCATCCATTGATATGTACTCTCTATCACATACAACAGTCTATTCAACACAAGCAGTGCTCCAGCAGTATGGGGCTACCTCCTCCTCCCGCATGCCCACCAGGTCAGAGCTCACTGTATAGGACACCTAGAAGCTGTTGGACATTTCCCAGTCCTGTTGTACACAGTGACAGCTACCCATGCTGATAGATAAGAAGAAATGAAATTACCTCTGGATAAACACTCATTTTGTGGAAACTGGAAAGAATAGACTTAATTAGTGTTCTGGGCTTAAAGGACACACTGTTCTACCTGGAACAAACGTTCTTTGAACATCATCCCTGTAGCAACCATGGCACTCTGAACTCCTCAGTGCCCTCTGAGAAGTCCAGGGTGCACCCCTGTTTTTTCCTTATCTTTTTTACCACTAATTCTGCCAGCAGCATGGCAAAGGGCCGGTTTAACATCCTTTTCAAAATAGAGCATTGCTACTCTAAAATTAACCACTGAAGCTGCCTCTTCCAAGTGAAGATAAGGAGTTTAAAGCCTGAGGGGAGCAGGATGAGATGGAGATGTGGCTTTTATCTTTATGCACTAGCATCAACTGCACATGGACTGAAAGCACCACAGTAACTGCACTGACATATCCTGCTTGCCTACTGCAGAGTGCCAGGATACTTGGTGGAGTCTGCCTTTTCTGAGAGCAGGTCTGCCAAAGCAGTCACCTGAAAGTTTGAATCAGAGCTGAGACGCCCTCAGTAATGTGTACAGCCACAGGCAAGTACGTGTTTTTTTACAGTGTCAAAGAAAGTAGATGATGCTGTTGAATGCAGTGTGTCTATTCATCTGCAATGCTTCCCAGTAGCCTGTGAAGATCGGGGGCCTTTGCTCTGTGCCATTAAAAACTCAGTATTTTACCCCACCACACTACATGCTGCTCATCAATTCCATTTACTATAGGAAGATGGCTCTATCACAACTTTTGTCAACAGATGACTTTTCAGAGGCAGAATGAGTAATAACTTGTGTATTTGGGCTTTCAAAACTCCTCACCTAGTTCTTATTCAGCTGCCTTCCTCTGCGTCCTCCCCAGCAGCTGCTATGTTCTCCATCGGGCTTCCTTCTTTACTCCTCCTGAGTTTGTTGCACCTTTCAGCTGTTGTTATCTCTGGTTGTCCTGCAGTAAGTGCTGTTAGGGCTGCCCGTTTCACCTGGAGGAATTCTCTCCAAAGAGTGTCTGTGTGCCTCAGGAAATGGCATAATTCAGTAGAGCGGGTAGTAATCTTTCCAGACATTAATATTAATCCAGACCTTGGCACCATGTCAACAAGCTGTGCTGCCTGGAAGCATTTTCCCACTGTTCAGCTAAATGATTGGCCATTCTTGGTTATCAGTGAAATACTTCATTTTAGATTTATTGAAAACTAAAAAGTTTTAAATGATCCAAGCACCATTATTTTTCTTCAGTGTGATTGTTAAATATAAAAAAATAATTATTTGCACAGCTTTACCAAAGATCATATTTTTTACTCTCCCTCCATTATCACCTGACACAAGCAACATTTAGTCACAATTCTAGGCTTGGCCATGGCACCATTTTGGCACAGCTGGGACAAAAATTACCGGCTTAATTCTAAATTTCTGCAAAATTGTAAGGGAAGACTGGAAGACAATAACCAAAAGCCCAAACAAGAATGAGCACTGAGAACTGAAATGCTGGTTCTTTTACTACTATACAAAGACCTTGTTTTGCAACTAACACATAATCGACATGTATTTGGATGAAGTATATTTTTCCCCCAGAAGATACTATAGAGATGACTGCAAGTATTCAACCAAAACATGTAAAGTGTTGATAATATGAGGCACAGAAAACAAGAAGATGAGGGTAGAGCACAAAACATAGCCCTTGCAGAGCAGTAAAAGGAGGAGGCAAAAAGGAGAACAAAGAGCACTTATCTGGAGGATGCATATTAAGACTTCCTGCTATCCATTGGGTGGGGGTGGGTGGGATAAAACTGCAGATATAGCTGTTTAGCTGCAGCTTTTCTGTAAGCCCATAAAAACAAAGAAAGAAATAACTTTTTTGAAAAGAGCAAATGTTTGTCCACAGTACTCCAAAGTCTGAATTCTGAAGTCCTTTGCACAGGCAAAGCTGAATTAGATATTCTATTGTCTGAGACTACAGAAATAAAATTTGGTTTTGTAACTTGTTTATGCATTTTCCAGTACTTAGTTTTCATTGTTGTGTTTGCAGGAATGGGCCTGAAGTCAATTTCCATTGCCGGCTTTACATTTCACACAGCAACAGTGAAGAAGAAAATTCTTCTGAAGCAGGAAAATATGTTTATAGGGACAAAGAAATGGGCACAGAGAATCCAAGGCAAGAAAACCTCTGAAATTATTTTTACAGCATTTTTGTTAAAATGGATTATAATTCCCAAAAAGGATTTTCCTTGAAACAGTAGAATGTAATAACATATTTTCCTTCTCTAAATAAGATAACTGAGGTATGTTGTAGCATTGTGTGAACCAAAGAAGACTTCAGTGAACTTTCTGCAGCAACATCCAGGTGTCCTTCAGAACTTTCAGTGGACAGATATGGGATGTGCAGGGTGGGCTTCTTCAGGGTGTGTTCTGTGAACAAATGCTGTGAGGATATGATTGGGCAGTAACTGAAATAGGAGTTCATGCAAAACAGAAATCTTGAAGGCTGACTCGTGTACTGTAGCATGGACAGTTCAACTCCTAAAATAAAACAGGGCCAGATATGCTCAGTCTGTGATCACTTAACACTTGACTAAGTCAATTCAACACTGAATTATTACTCCTACTCAGATGGGGATCCTCATGATCATCAGAGCCTCTTTTGCAGAGCTGCTGCTTACCCACTAGTCCTTCACCTTTCAGCCCAGGTCGAATACTTTGGAATTGACCCTATTGTGTTTCACACCTTCTTTTTAGTCCTTTTTTTTCTCTTTCCAATTTCAAATACCATTGGAGTCATCAAATACCCTAGGCTAATTTTTACTTTTAGAGTTTGCGACAATACTTCTTGCAGGATTGGGAAATGTTTCTACTAGCTTGAGAAAGCATGAAATCTGTCTCTTTATAACCAGTTTATACCAGAGAAAGTTGACTGATGTCAAGATAATTAATCCGCATTAGCAAAATCATTGAGCTAGTTCCACAAAATACAGCTTGGAACAATGACATTATTTGTACAGGGAAAGTTATTCTGGTGGACTGCTCGTTTCAGAATCAGTCCCTGTGTTTTCCATTGCCTTTTTGCAATATTCTTTGCCAATTAATCTAGGCATTTTTCAATGTTTTATAAATTTGCATTTACAGTCTGTATTTAATTGATTTTACCACTAATAATTCATAAAATGACAAATTTATTGAACTATATAACAATCTATGTAACAAACTAATGAAAATAAAATATATAATTAATAATTATGAATACATTTGGGGGTCTGGATTATGTCACTCAAGATGCATTTTTTTCTATATTCTTTGTGTCCATACCATAGTGGAACGTGGCAGTGCTACCAGAGTGTTTTGATGTTTCTAGTCCATGTAGAGTTTTTGATACAGGTATGTACCTGAATATATTTTTCTTTCTCTACAGTCAGGACGTTTATCTTAGTCTCACAGTGGGGAAGCCTTCAGGCATCTCTGGTGAAATCCCAAGGCAGAATGAAATTATCAGTCTTTAAAACTAACCTCAAATCATGACCTGAATGTCACACAAAAGTTCTAGGGAGTCAAATTTCAAGATAAAGGCAGCTTTTCTAGAAAGCTTTTCCTTTTTTTTTTTTTTTTTTTTTAACAATGCGGAGAAATTAAACTAACCTTAAATATAGCAAGTAATTTTTTAAAGGACTTAAAATTTTTAGAAGACTCTTGTTGCTTCTGAGCTCTTTGTCTCAGCAATACTGCAGAGTGGAATTTTCTCATGAGATATTCTACCTCTGTCAAATGGATTTGATTAAATTTTTTTAAAAAATTGAACTTACAGTCAGTGGTGATTAGTGTTCTAAGCAGAAAATAGTAAAATTTAGCAATGAAAAATTCCTACTGTGTTTTCCAATTAATTTTTATGTTGCAGTAGCATTGTTCTTTTTTTTCAGATCTACTGCTGTGGTTTATATCTTCCTTTAAATGTGCCAAATACTTAAGCTTCCACTGCTTCTAATTAGGGTTCTTTTCACTGCTTTACATGGTAGGTGTCACTGAGGAAACAGGAACTCCTTGCAATGAATAGAGAAATTTTCAAAAATTCTCTGTTGAAAGAGCCTGGGGTACAAAGGGTATGGGAAAGAGCGAAATAGGCAAAGTCACAATGTAGACGTGTCCAAACTCAAGGAGATTAACCAGCTCACTGAAACATATCCTTCTCTCAAGCAAGACGCATCTTAATCAGTTAATATTATGTGAGTCTCAAAGCACACATGGATCTTCTTTCTCTTCAGTGTCCTTCTGATCTCTTCTTTTGTGAGACTGATGACTAGATAAGAGTATGACACAACAGGTCCAGGGACTACCTCTTCAAGGACAATTATTTTTAAGTGCTGAGGAAAGGCATCCAGGACTCTGCAGGTAACTGTTTCTATTTTTAATCAGCATCCCTGCCTTCATCCAGGCACTCCAGTTTACAAGCCAAGTGATGCTTGATGTTACATAAAGCTTTCCTCAGATTAAAACCTTAAAAGTCTGCAGAATTTGTGTTTAGATAAATGATCTAGTTAAATCTTTTCTCCATCCAAAGTTAGATTAGACCAGTTCTAAATTATCGTCTAGCTGTAGCAACAGGACATTAATCCTGGGTGGAGCTGGTGGGGCAAGGGGTGGCATTGAAGGAGCTGGAATGCATGGAGCTTGCAGTTGTTGATGGCACAGTTGAGACCCTCTGGTTAACAATTAAGGGACAGACAAATAAAGCAGATGGTGCCATGGGAGTCTACTATAGAACACCCAGCCAGGGTGATGACATTGATGAGTTATTCTTTAAGGAACTAAGGGATGCCTCTAAGTCATCTGCCCTTATCCTCATGGGGTCTTCAACTTGCCAGATGTCAACCGGGAATACCACACAGCTGGGACAAACAGGTCCAGAAGATTCCTAAACCATCTGGACAATAACTTCTTGGTACAGGTGCTAAAGGAACCAACCAGGAAAGGTGCCTTCCTCAGTTTGTTGTTTATTAACAGAGAGGGTCTTGTGGGTGAAGTGGTGATTGGTGGCTGCCTTGGCCACAGTGACCATGAAGAATTCAAGTTTAAAATCTACGGTAACAGGAGGAAAACTGCCAGCAAGACCTCAACTCTGGACATGAGGAAAGCAGATTCATGCTGCTCAGGGAACTGCTTAGTAAGGTCCCCTGGGAAAAAGCTTTCAAAGGTGCTGGGGTCCATCAGTGCTGGTCACTTTTGAAGTACCACCTTGTAAGAGTGCAAGAGCAGACAATTCCAAAATGTAGGTAGTCAAGAAGGCGAGGCAGAAGGCCAGCTTTGCTGAGCAGGGATCTTCTAGAAATAAGGCAAAATAAGAAAGTATATGGCCAGTGGAAGCAAGGTCAGGCGACATGGGAGTACTACAGGGATTGCCTCTGTAGGGAGGAAATACATGTGGCCAAAGCTCAATTGGAGTTGAAGCTGGCCAGAAGTGTGAGGGACAGTAAGATGGGCTTTTTAAAATGTGTTAATGGCAAAAGGCAAGCCAGAAATAACATTGGCCCATTGCTTGATGGGAATGGCCACCTCATGAACAGGAACATAGACAAGACAGAGATCTTTAATGCTTTCTTCACCTCAGTCTTTAACGTTGTTCATAAGTTTTAAAATGCAAATTCACTGTTGACAGAAGCTCTATTTGAGACAAAGCAGAGGATTGTAATGTCATTTGCTTTCTATATTACTTTAAAACTAAAGAAGCTTTTATTTTGGTGCTCTACTTGGTAAACTGCTTTGGAGTCCATCAGCTTCTGGAGTCTGTCAGGCCCTCCTACCCTTTCATTAAGTTTTGTGTTCATGTCCTCTTGAAGGAGGAAGCTCCACATATTTCTGAACAGGCAATAAAATGTTACTGTTTAATCCTCTGGACCTCTGCAGAACTGATTTACTTTGCTTGCTGCTTTTTTCCTTCCCTTACTTCCCTCATTTATAATTACATTAATTACATGCATATAAAAATATGCTGCCTCTTTGACAATAATTACTTGGCAGCGAAGATTAATGAACTTTTTAAAATGTTCAGTGTTGCACTTTCATAAATGACTAACCTGCATGGGTCACCAGTATAGTGGGAACTCAAGTAATGACTAAAGTTTCCTGTTAGTAGCCAAGAGAAAAAAATCCCAACAAAACACTAAAGAAACCACTTCCAAGAAAAATAAGAAGCAGGTTGGTATACAAATTGCTATGCAAAGTGCCTTTGTAGATGAAATTTTTGTACTCTCTGGTCCTTTCCAACTAGAATAGGTAGCCTGCAATGTTGTGGTTTTTTTTTTTTACCCTGATGATGCTTAATTTGGTTAAAATTTTGCCCAGGTTTCCCCTAAGCCCTGAGTCCTTTTCTTCATATTTCCATTGCTGTGTAAAAGAGAAAATCTACCACTGAGCAGAACAATGATAGCATTGTTCTTGCAATTCTGTCAGGGTTTTCACAATTGTTTGGGCAGACACCTTTTCAGAGACAGAAGACATTAACACTGCTATAACTGGTTTATTATAAAGACTGGAGCGGCACAGCCAATAGGTGCAATATTAAGAAAGATGAAGAGAAGTTCTTCATATATTAGTGTGACCGAGAATGTTTTGTAATTTTCTCGAATTCACCCTGTGTAAGCTACATTGTCCCTGGTGGGAGGAACTCTTCTGTTAGGCAGCCAACGGAAACTCCACAGGGGCCATTTTCCTCCATCTGCTTCTTGTGTGCCTTTGGGGTGCAGAGGAAGAGGTTGGAGGAGCACAGAGGAGAACAAAATTCAATTCTTCAGGTACCTGTGGACCACAGGGAAGAACTTGCAAGCACTGTAAGTTCCAGAAACTGCACAACAAGGGATTACAGCTCCCTGGAAATGGGACTGTGTTGGGACATGCTGGATGTCCTGGCACTGCCAGACTGTAGAAGGACAGGTCACGTAGCATAGTCTAACAGAGGCTGTACATGACTTAGCTGATGTTTTTAGTCAGTACTGAAGCAAATAGAAGACATGCATCTGAAAGTGGTTACCACCACTGGGTGTCTATCATTACAGTGAAATAGCATAGGGAAAAGGTTAACAAAAGCTATTATTTTTATAATATTTTATTCTTTTCTCCTCACAAAAAAAGAAAAAATAGTGTGCATATGACTAAGTTTATGCATGGGAGAAAATCCCATTAAAGTGAACCACAGTCCCAGTAGCAAATGAAGCCAAGCTGTCCAAGCCAAGGTACCAGTAGGATATTACATGGAAGTTCCCCCAAAGGAAAAAACAAATCCTAGTATGTCATGACTGTCAGGTTACCTATAGGTGGAAAAACTTTGGTGTTCCTGTCTCAAATTCCAGCTTGACATATGTATATGACATGCATAACAAGTACGTGTTCACTAAGCCATTTCAGCCACTGGTTTCAATCATGGTCACAGTATCTGTGTAGTTAATTTCATCTGAAGTTCTGTACATACTGCTGAGGTCAACGCAATTATTCCCATCTAACAGTTGAGCATACACTCAACAGTTCTGCAGGATCAAGGCACTTTTAAAGCAAAAAGATGAGAGGTATTTTAAATTCTCTCTGACTGTATTTTCAGACAATGTTTATCTTGCGAAAATACATTATATATGTTAGTAAGGTTATTCACTTAAATTATATCATGTAGTAAAACTAAATCCAGTTTTGATGACCATTATGTCATTAAAAAAAAAATGTAGGATGGCCTAGAATTCAGTCACTTTCTGATTAATAGATTCCTCTGTGAGTTGCTTTTAAAATGCATTTTTGTTTTTACTGCTGTAGGTATCTACTTCACAGTCTTTATTTGTTTCATCTCAACAACCTCATGTATTAGGGAAGTTCAATTACTCTGATTTTATAGCTTTGGTGCCAAGGAAAAGAAAAGCCATAAGTAAATTTGTGGAAAAGCTGGGAAGTGAATCCTGATTTCAGTCTCTCAGACAGACGATCTCACAGCAAAACTCTTTTTCTGTCTATAGTCATGTGGAGGCACATAGAGGGACTTATCTCTAAGTGCTTGGGCATGGACATTGACTTTCACAGGCTTGTGTTTTATGCCCACAACTGGATATGGGCATAAGTCTTTCCAGGACTAAGCCTTAATACTCAGTGGACTACATGCAAACACTAGCTCATTGCATCACTACCTGCCTTAAGGCTCCCATGGAAGACTTTGCTGTGTACATCTTCCTGTCTGAGTATATTGTAGTTAATTATTTATATATCTGTAGTTCTTTCTCCTTTTGGATGACTCATTCTGTAATTGATAGACATTTTTCAGACAAAGTGTTCAGGAAAATTATGCCTGAACTTAAACATTGTTAGGTAGAATTGCATGGCTTTGTTCAGCTGTACAGGTCAAGTACACCAGTGTGATCACTCAAAGTGCAAATGAGTCACTACTTACTATCCCATTGCTCATCATTAATTCTAGAGTAACACTGGTTCTCCTTTTTGGGAAGGAAAACAAGGGTCCTTGAATTAGCTTGTACATAATGAAACTCGGATCCCAATAATACATGTGTGGTAGCAAGGGTTAACACTAATTACGCATGGAAGACTTTGCAAAATCAGGCCTACGAACTTTCCTCAGACCATAAACCTACTTTTTCTTAATGGGTAGAGGAATATTTAGTCCAAGCTTTCTAAAATGTTGAGCGTCTCAACTTGTGAGAGCCAATCTGAGCTACTTCAAAGGAACTCCATTTTACACAGGTTGTGCAAGGAATGGCTTTTTGAATACATAAATCAGAGTCAATTTAGTTGTTTCACACTGAACACCTAGAAGTCTCTTGAGTCTTTTAAAAATTTATAGACGTCTTCTTTTATTTTTCCAACATTGAAGAAAAGGAAAATTATATGCAGTCTGGGAGAAGAAAACACAACATGCTGTATTTTTGTTTCTTCCCTAGATTAAGAATGCTTATAGAGGTAAAGAAAATCTCCATGTAGGCTATTTAAAAATCCCATTTTCAGGAAAAAAAAAAAAACTTTGGCAGAACTTCCTTCTCCCAGGGCTTCAGTAATGGCTATCTGGCAAACACCATCAGGAATATCCTTGTATCACGAATAGTGTGGCCAGAAGGACTAGGTAAGTGATTGTCCCCCTGTTCAAGGCACTGGTGAGGCCACACCGTCAATACTGCATTCACTTTTACAACTTGCCGAAGTGTGTCCAGAGAAGGGCAATGAAACTGGTGAAGGATTGAGAGCACAAGTCTTATGAGGAGTGGCTGAGGGAACTGGGGTTGTTCAGTCTCGAGAAAAAGACACTCAGAGGAGGCCTTACACTTCTGAGGAGGTTGTAATGAGGTGGGAGTTGGTCTCTTCTCCCAAGTTACTAGTGATAGAAGGAGAGGAAACAGCTTCAAGTTGCACCAGGGGAGGTTTAGATTGGATATTAGGAAAAAACTCTTTACTGAAAGAGTGGTCAGACATTGGAATGGACTCCCCAGAGAGGTGGTAGAGTCACCATCCCTGGAGGTATTTAAAAGACATGTAGGCACGGCACTTCAGGGCATGGTTTAAGAGATATGGTGGTGTTGGGTTGACGGTTGGACTTGATGATCTACGAAGTCTTTTCCAACCTTAATCATTCTATGATTCTATTCTATGACTCTAACATATTTAAACACATTCATCAGCAAATCTATCAGTGTATTAAAAAGAACCCACTATATGAAAGACAGCGCAATAAATGCAGCCAATGCCTTTAAGGGTAACTCAATTTATTTAAAATTCAAGTCCTACGGCCTAGAAACATGAATTATGACAATTTCTCCACGTGATGATTTCTCTGATACACACTGAAGCAAAGAAAACAGTGTAGGAAACCAACTCTTGCAACTATATAACAAGTGTAACTTTAATCACTGTAGAATAAAAGTATTAAAAATGTAAAATGAAACCACTTCAGAAGATAACATATTTTGATTTGTTGTCATGCACTGAAGAATTATTCCTTAAATAATTCCTTAATATTCCTTAAATAATGTCCAGAAAAAAATCCCAAGCATTTGTTTCTTCATGAATCCTAGAATGTCTAGGTTACACACTAGCAACAGAAATAGGAAGGGCTTGATTTCTGATCCACCCTTTAGCTGAACTGAGTTTTATGTCATCCCAGATATGTTTTCTTAATGAATAATAATAATTTACTTAAGAAGTAATGAGAACCTACAGAATACAATAGCCTATTTGAGTGTTTCCCCTTAGAGGATTTTGTGTGTTCTATGATTTTATGCCTGGCTGTTTAATAATTGCCCTACATGAAATAAAAATGGGCATGGTGACTTGAAATTCATGGCAGTACAGAAGGCCACCAGAGGGTACTCTGTGATACTGAGATTTTTTCCAGAATTTAAAGCCACAGGGGATTCCCAACATGTAGCATATCACAGGAGAAGCACCATTTACAGATCGGCCTTCCAGTCACCACTATTTGAATAGCTTGGGCAATTTGCATGTATAGGGAGTGTTTATGTGTACCTTTGCAGAACTAATGAGAATTCACTTGGCAGGTGCTTTTCTCTAGGCCAGACCAACATCTGCGCGAGCAGGTCTCTCTCAGCATGATGAAGTCGGAGCATGCATATTATGTAGGTAGTGCCAGGTACAGATGGAAGGGGGACAAGGCTGGCAAGAGACTGTGCAGCTGGAACATGTTTCATGAATTTTCTTAGGTCCCTACTCACAAGTGACTCTGAGAAATATCAAACCCCTCATAGTCTATTTGCCTGGATCCATTGTGGTACTACTCAAGACTTAAAATAAACTATGTGTATGTACTAGTACTGTAAAAAAAGAGTGATAGGAAGGAAATTTCTGAGAGCAAAATAAGCCTGAAACTTATCCACTACATCCACTATGCTCTGCCTGAATGCACTATTAATTAAGGAATGAAGAGGGTGAAAATTATATAGTTTGATCAATTTTTTTTGCAGTTACTTTCACTCTTATTGTGTTTACTCAAAATAATTAAATAGCTGTATAAGGCCACAGAACTGTGTCTTTATGCTCAAATGAACAAATAGAAGCAACAATTGTTTAAATTGGCAGCTATTGTGTGGCAATGATGAATGTGGAAACAAAGATGCAAAAAACAGACATCAAAATGGAAGCTCTCTCCATCTGTTTACCTCTTTGTTTATAAGAGGTTGATATGGGGGCATGGCAGCAACAAAAGTTAACTGGATTATTGTGAATAGGAATAATATTGCTTGCTTTCATTTATGCGAGGGCTGCACCTTTGCTGTTCCTGCAATGTGAAGAATATTAGGAGCCCTCCCCTGCAGAATGGGACTCCAGGAGGCTGTGTTTTTTGTTTATGGACAATTGCATGAGGTTTTGTTACCTATGCCAGGTTACCCATGCAGACAAGGTAGGGACTGGTAATGAGGAGTTCCTTCACTACTTCAAAAGACACCACGTAGTCTCTGCACAGAGTGGGAAGACCTACAGCTCAGTGTAGTCTGAGCTGACACTCTCTGAGCTATCTAGGAAGGAGCAAGATCCAATCTAGATGCTGTACACAGTTTTTACCCTGAGCCAATTGGTCTTGCTGACACAGATCCTGCATATCACCATATGACTTCTGTGTCAGAGCTAGTTTGTGTCTGACCAGCTCAGAACAGACATAAGCAGAGAATCAAATGTCTGTCTATACCACCCACGTGTATATATCCATCTATCCATAAGATGAAAAAGCACACAGAGGCATTGCCCCCCTTGTAGTAAAATGCACTCCTAGGGAGGACGGTTGAATGGGAAGGATGTACTGAGTATGACTGACTCCACAAGAGTCTCCCTGGGGCCAGGTGCCTCTTAG
This sequence comes from Phalacrocorax aristotelis, assembly GCF_949628215.1. Taxonomy (NCBI): domain Eukaryota; kingdom Metazoa; phylum Chordata; class Aves; order Suliformes; family Phalacrocoracidae; genus Phalacrocorax; species Phalacrocorax aristotelis. The sequence continues at coordinate 74,413,262 of NC_134276.1, read as the reverse complement.
ATATTTTCATTAATGCCTTTGGGAAGCAGCTGACAACTAAGGAGGGTGTACGTGCTGGACTTCACCTCCTTATGTCACTTGTTAGCCCTCATTTATCCTCACAGCCCTCTTCGTTCATTATCTTTGTTCTTGCCTTTCATATTGTTTTGGATCTCATCAATTTTAAAGACACATTGTCCATAAACTGATGAAAAAAACCCACTCTCAAGTATGGATTAAGTTCTAAAAATCTGCCTGCTGTGTACCCTTAAAGGCAAATTTTAAGTCACTGCAGAGAGGAACAGCCTCCTGTGTTCTCACCAGTGATACTCCAAAAATGCTCTTTGCTCTCCTCATGGGCATACTCAGGAGTCCTATGAGTCCTGTGGGGACCTGGCTCTTGTTCTGACTGCGAAGGAAGGCTTTCTGAATGAATATTGTAATAGTTAAAAAGCAGTTCTTCTTCAAGTGCAATTTTTACTTTCACATGTTTTAAGGCTTTAATAATGTCTTTTACAGTTTCAGGCCCCATGTGCAAACGTTCGTCCAGCTTTTCATTTTCATCTGGAATTCAAACCACATTTTAGAAAGTTGAATGGGATTTCTCTCACTGAGATTTAGAGGCAGGATTTGACAAAGTGAGATGTCCTTGGATATCTCAGGCATCCAGGTTGGCAAATAAGACAAAGAGCTTGAACTCTTCTGGAGCAACAGTTCTAGAATAAGTGAGAGCACATTAAATGCACTTGCTGACCATGTTAACCCGCATGATGTCTATAACATCCATCCTTTGGCTGCCAGGATGGTGTAGTCTAGATAATTAAATGGAGCTGTGATTTTTTTTTTTTAAAATTGGACGAAATATGCTTTTCTGGGTGATTTGGAAGTGCACAAATGATGATGAAATTATGGGTACCTTAAATCGCTGACTGGATCGACTCAGCAGTTAGTTGTTTCTTCCAGGGTGAGACCTGTGCCTGGGTGAGAGATACTATGTCACTGCCCATTTTAGAAGTCTCATATACTGTTTTTAAAGGACATTTCTCCTTTGTATCTACTGTTTGTTGTACTTACGTGTTGTTTTATCTCATAGGTAAACTCAGTGCAGTTTTTGGTTGCATGCACAATGTGTTGGAGAATTGAGCTTTTGTCTAGTGATAAAAGGAAAACCAATAAAAATATTCATTTAATGTTATGCAGCAGTAGCCACATCAGCTACTTTGTACATATGAACCAAAATCATAACACAGCTATCACCACACAGCAGTTTAGTCCACAGCCTGGAAGTGGTGTAAGAAAGGAGCCTAAGTCATCAGTTCTTCACTGACCACAATCACAGGAATAAAGTATCCCTTTCCTCCTCCTTTCCCCCCTCACCTGTCAAACAAAAGAAACCTAATCAAAATATGAATAGATCAGCATAAGATAAAGGGGGGAAATGCAAAACATAAGCAAAGAATGACAAGAAAGATTTTTAGAAAGTGAATTAGCTGAGAAGAAAAAAAGCAAGGAAAGCATCAGACTACCACTCAACGGAAATGGAAAGTTATTAGCAAGTAAGGTCAGAGTTTTCGTTGTCTTTTTGGTGACAGCCTTCACTGAAAAGGTTGATTTAATCAGGTGACTAGCTTAAAAAACAAAAGTTAGAGAACACAAATATTTACCCTTACATCATCTGAGTGACTGTAGGACTTCCAAAACTGCAGGTAGTTACTTTCAAAAATCTGAAGGAGCTGGAGCTGAGTTAAGCTTCCAGAACACTGGAAAAAAGACAACAAAAATACCTATCTTTTTAAAAGAGAAAGCTCCCTCCCACCCTGGCCCCCAGCTAAGGAATTATGAGCTGAGATACTTTCAATTTCCACAAAGAAATTGAAATATAATGAGGCAAACCTTGTGTAAAAAACTAGAAGATAAGAGAAAGTAAACTTTCAGCAAATATATTTTGTCAAGCATATATTAAACCAATCTAATGCAACCCAGTAGCAAGCTCTATGTTACAAAGGCTCTTACAGCAATCTCATTTAACATTTTTGAAGAAAAACTAGGAAAATACACAGCTTTTAGGTGGGTGGACTGGTTTTCCAACATAGAAAACTTATTGGAGAATAATTATTGAATGTTCATTGATAGGTAGGAAGGATTCATTGAAGGGAAACCCACAGGGATCTCCTCTGGGCCATGTTCTTCAATACCCTCCTGAGTGGCCTGGATGAAGGACTGCACCAACTGGGAAGGGTGGTGGGAGCATAGGATCCAAACTCCAGCTACTTAAGGCCCATTGAAGAAATGGTGCAACTCAGGCAGGGCACTTTTCCTCCAGAGCAAGAACCAAGTGTGACCTGCAGGGAGGAGTTGTAGGTTGCACATATACAGGGTAAAGAACAGCTGCCTGGGCAGCAGCTCTGTGAATGGCACAGGGATTACAGTGGCACACAAGGCAAGCAAGCAATAATGTTGTGCCACTGTGATAAAAGATGTGTCCTTGATCTATAAACAGGGCTATTATGTGCGAGGGACATGAACTAATTCTTCCTATTTGATCCTGGTAATACATGAGTGAACCTGTGAGCAGTGTTTCAATAAATAATTTCATTAAAATATGCATAGCTGGAGAGAAGTGCATGGCAAGCATGATTTAGAAAATACTGTGAATGAGGAAAAGCTAAAGGAAGGCTTGGAGTTCTTTGGTTTAGAAAGGAAATAGCTTACGGCAGACATGAGATCACATTTCAAAAGATTAGCTATAAAGACAAAGGGAATGAGGTCTTCCCCATATTTTCTGTGAAAAGGACAAAAAGTTATAAGTCTTTAAACATCTGTGAAGGCTGGCATAAGTATAACTGAACCTGCCTTGGGGAGGGACAAAGAATGGGCGACTTAAGTGTTTTCCCGTCCCATACTTTGTGAACTATAATTTTGTATCTATATCTTTATTAAGGAAGGCCAAGATTTTAATTTATTATTGGTGGTGCATTTTTTAAGTACTTTTATTTAAAAGCAGGATTTTCAAGCATAAATCATTACCAGCATGCATACCTTTTTTTGAGCTGACATAGAGAATAAGAATAAAAATTGAGTAAGTCATCATTCCCTCACCTCATCTCAGCTGAACATAACCAGAATCAATGCAAGAACCTGAGTCAGATCTTTAGAAAGGCTTCAATTATCTTGGATTGATTTCATTTTGAAGTGTTACAGTCACACTGTGATTAATGGCTCTAGTCATGGTACATTTTTTCAGTAGAGCGGTAACAGACAGTCCATTTCTAAAGAGAGCCTTTGGGTTTTATTCCAGACAACAAGCCGGCAGCACTGATCCCACAAGAAATAAATTAGTTATAACTGTTAACACGCTTCCACATGTATTTGCCCACCAAATCTTCCCACTGAAACAGGGCAGTGTTACCAGCTATTTCACATGTTCATGCGTAGATTCTTACCCGGACACACCACATCATGCCTTCCTGATGACGTCTCAGCTTGAAAGAATCTCTGTGTTGTCTGAGTCAATATGGGAACTTGAATCCACAGTGCTTATATGTTTGGGTGTTGAATATTAGGAATGGAGCTTGTTCAAGATCTCCTTCTGGAGCATCATGAATTCAAGCTTCACTTGCACAGAAAGAGAGAAGGGCATCTGTAATCCCACTGCTCTGTGCTCTTACAGGGATGTTAAAGTCACTCTATGAAATCAGAGAGAAAGCTTTTGAACTGAATTTTATCTATCTACTAATCTATATAGATAGATATTTATTTCATTTCTCTGTCATTTTTACATAGATACGGTGCTGTCCTTCTGCCTATTGGTAAAGTATCCTCAACTGAGCCGTTCCCACCGAAAGTTCATCCCTGTGGCAGCACAGGTAGAGGAAGGTTTAATAACCTTTGCAAAAAGTTCAAGAGCTGTGACTGTGCTTGGCTTTCAAAAAACTCATGTACTGAACTGCTGGCCGTTGTCTTCCTTCTGGCAGCTCTTTACACACCATATAGCAGCAACTGAAGAATTTGCTGTATAGGATAACTGTCAAGTGATGCTTTCAGATGATCAGCAATGCTTTAAACAGCTAATGGCTGGTTCTGCTGATGAAGCAGGGAATTTGAATCCTTGGGCATTCCTGGAGTCTCGGAAATCAGTCATATATCACTGAGGTGGGAGTCTTGGGACTTTGCATTTCTGCATAGAATCACAGAATGGTTTGGGTTGGAAGGGATGTTTAAAGATCACCTAGTCCAACCCCGCTGCCAGGGGCAGGTACATCTTTCACTAGACCAGGTTGCTTAAAGCCCCATCCATCCTGGTCTTGAACACTTCCAGGGATGGGGATAGTATCAGTCTGTATTGATACTGGTGATTGCCCTGCCCCAGATGCAGGACCTTGCACTTGCCCATGTTGAACTTCATGAGAATCCCACCTCATGCGTCCCCTGGAGGACTCAGGCTTGTTTTGTTCAGTAGCAGAGTTACTGGTGGCTGCTCCACCTGTGCCTCCTCCAGGTATGCCAGTTAGTGGGAAAAGTGAAGGTGGTTTGAGTAGCATGTGTGTTATTTGTTCACAGCTTCTAAACATCCAAGAAAGCTTAAGACGAGAATGGGATTTAACCCATGTCTCCGTTCTTTCCATTTTCAGTTAGCAAAAGTGGGGTTTATCTGCTGAACTCTTGGCTTCTGAAAATGTAACTACCTGTCTAGACTCACTTTATTGTAAAAAAGAGAGGAAAGGGTATCTCAAGAGGGTAATTTTTCTTACTTATTTTAGATGCCTGTCCTGAGTTGCAATGATTCTCTGTGAAGGTATCGCAGGTTAATATTGTGGGACACCAGATGACTGACTGATGACTGAAATGCTTGAGTTGCACACATAGTACCTGTTCATTTACACCTTTTTGACCTTTTTTAATCACAGCCTTCACCTTCACAGTCACGGTGTGACTTTTTCCCATCTTTTTTTTTGTCTTCTGGTCCTTTAATGTTTCCTATTCTAAGGGTCTCCCGAGATCTGCATTATCCTGAAGTAACAGCTGGGTAAGTATTGCGTGATAGTAGAAGTCGCATCCCAGATGAATCATATTTGACATACATTAAAATTATGCAGAAACATATAACTAAATTCTGACTAATACAGGAATGACACACTGTCTGACAACTCAGGCAAACATAAGGCATCACCTATAAATGGAGACACTGGTATCAGCTGAAAAGCAGTTAACTCTTTCAAACTGGAACCACACAACCTGTGTTTATTGATTTCTGTGCACATAAGGAAAAGGATTGATCTGAGAAGTCTAAGCTCTTCTGTGAATAGCCTGTACTTAGCAGTTTTCAAGACAGCAAAATCCATCTCGGTCTTTTACATCAAACTGGATATAACACAGGGTGGGTGTGACTGGCCTAGGGGTACAGGCAAGAGAAGCGTGAGCTCTTGGCCTGTGACTACTGCAGGTACCTGCCTGCTGCATGGCCTCAGCTGCCCCTAGGTGCCCAAGGCCCCCTGGTCCCTGTCAAACTGGGAGACATTCTCAAGCTTTAATGTGGAGCTGCAGTGAGGCAGCACCGCTGGGTATATGGCTGGACAGCTAAATTCTTACAGGGCCTGCAAGGAGCATGGCCATGGCACTGTGGTGCTGTGTTAATTAGCCTCATCTGAGTTAATTAATAGACTTGTGAACTGAACTCAGTCAAGTGGTGCTTTTGCCTCCAGTCCTAGAAGCAGCTCATTAAAAGCCTGTTCTGAGGTCTTTGCACCAAGCATTATTACTCCTTCCAAAAACATCCTTCAAAAGGCAGCAACCTAGTGCCAGCCTCTAACTTCCTTCAGTGCCACCAGAACAATCTGGATTTAGAAAGCATGGTCCTGCAAAGTGATGTGGTCACAGACAAGAGTCATAGATGCATCAAGACAGGGCACCGAGTGCCAACAGTACAGGGACAGCACCAGCATCGGCACAGTGACTGAGGAGCCAACAGCAGCGCAGGCCGCCTCCAGCAGCAGGCTTGCAAGCAGCAGGCATCACCGGAGGCAAAGGCTGCGGCTTCACTAGAGACAAGAGCTGCAGCTCTGCTGTTCTCTCGTACATTGTGTGTTGATCTCGCTTGGCTCCAGAGGAAGCAGGTTTAGCAGCAGCAACTGGAGCTCTGCCCCATCTCAATTGTTTTTTCCCCTCAAAAGTGAGGAATTAGTCTTTTCAAATACAGTCTAAAATATAGTCATATGAGCTGTTCTTATAAAACTTTTCAGTGAAAAATAAAAGGATTAGGGATATCATTAAAGTAAAAGCTTTCCTTAATACCTTATATCAACACAGACTTAACCATTTTAATTTTCTTTCTTTCCCACATTATTAATGGACTTTCCAAGATTTTTGATGGTAGTCTTTGCTGTGGAAAAAAGCAGACCGAAATCACTGTTCAAAACCCTGAACCTTTTTTATGTGTGGGCTGCTGTATCTAGCTGTCATGTTAGCTCTGTTGTGTCTCTGGTCCCACCACTTCTGTCGGAAAGAAAGTACTGTAACAACAATTCCAAATCCTGGAGCTGAACCTACATCTCTCAAGGTGCTTTGCGGCCAAACACAACACTGTTCACTGTAGCTGTGGACAGAGCAGCACTGGGACAAGGAGGATTTTCCCAGTGTAATTCACAAGATCAGTTACAGAAACAAAGATAGACTTTCTCTGTTCCCCTAGGCCAGTTCAGAGTCACTAGAAGTGACATTTAATGTGCTCTGGACTAATTTTTTTTGAGATTACTTTCTGAAGAGTTTCTGAGTTTCTGGTCAAAACATGAGGGGGGGCAACTTTGGGTCCAATCTTATGAAATCAGAGAGCATTTCAGTTTGACAAGTATCAGTCAGGTTACTTCAGTTATCACCAAACTTTGCAGTGTGATAGCCAAAGTACCACAACAGTGCATGTGGCCTCTGAAATTTAGACTTCCTTTTTTTTTTTTTTTTTACTTAAGGTAAAGTATGAAGCTTTTTTTGGATGGCAATTTTCTTCTTTATTTTCTGAAAATCAATGTTCATACCACCTCTCAGGAGGCACATTTTCACAGAGCAAGGACAGATGATGTTTTTAATGGGTTCTGTGCAGCAAGTGTGGCAGAGCTTATTATTATTCTCTCATAGGGTGCATTGAAAAATAACACTTAATAAAAAGGACCACAGGAAGCCAACATCAAGTGGTACCTTTTATTAAATACAAAGCATCTGTGGCTTACACAATTTGGGAAAAATGAAGTTCAGTCTTTTATTTATTCCTTTATATCCATTAAGAAACCACAAAACTTCTTAGGGTCCTAAATACATGTGGCTTGGTGGACTTCCACCTCTTCCAGTTAACCCTCCAAAAGAGACCAGTGGGTGATTTCAGCTCTTGGAGCTGTTGTTTCAGTCTCTTTGCAGGCTCAGATGGAAAAAGGGGTCTTTGAAAGCAGTTGGGACAGATTTTGAAACTTAATTTTCAAAGTGAAATCTAGGCTGAAATGCAATCAGTTCAGCCTAGCGGTGAGATATGCAACTGAGAGTTATTACAAACTCAGTTGGTTGCAAGACAAATCAGGACATCTAGGCAACTCTTATCTGTCTTCAGGAGCTTCAGATGTTCTGTGGAGAGAAAAATTTCTGCTTAGATCCACTAGCTCAGTGAGTCTGAAATACTTCATTCAAGGCATCTTGGATTCAGCACAGTTCCTCTGGAGCCAAAACAGGTTTGTGCCTATCCCAGAGCTATAGATCCTGGAAGCATCAGGGTCAGTGTCTTGGCATCCCACCAACAGAACTGCTGTGGGCAGGAGAATACTGAAACACCCTGCAAATGTTCTCATAAATCAATGCCACAGCTATTTTTAGTCAAACTGACATTTTTCACAGAAGAGTAGCTGTCTCTGGGGAATCTCTGTTTCAAAGGAAAATTTTTATAAAAGTTGGTTTTAATCTGGTTTGAATTAAGATTGTATGTCAAAAACTTCCCTGTGCACTGAAAATTCTGTTTTATTGGCCATTCTGAGATAGGAAAACATACTGGAAAATGGCAGTCTGAGTACAATCAAAATTGATGATTTCTCTGCTTTTACCAAGCCATGTCTCCAGTTACCAAGCACTTAGAACCAGTATGCGTTCACTCATTGATAGTGGATAATTCCCTTCAGTTTGTCTTACTAAATCACCCAGAGTCAGTCTAAATAATTGCTTCAGTCTCAGTGGCTCATCTAAAACTGTTTATTGAAGAAAAAGTGACTGAATATGTTTTCATTAATTTTATTAGAAGTCATAAATAAGCAGGAATCAATTTAAAGAGGACACAATAGTTAAGCCTTCTATAAATACTTCCAAATCTGTTAGGACTTAATCAGTGCAAATATCAAATTATGACCAAAACAAAATCATGTAACAATTTATCAGCACCACTAGCAGTAAACCCTGAGATCAGTCAAAAGCCATCAAATGAACACTGCAAATAATCATTCCTAAATCCTAAAGCAAGAAGTTCAGGGAGGTAACTGCTCATTTAGAGAGTGGGAGATGGTGACCTAGTATCAACTGATGAGGAAATGGCTGAGGTACTCAACAACATTTTTGCTTCAGTCTTCACTGGTAACCTCTCTCCTCACCCCTTCTGGGTCAATGGACTGCAAGATTGAGACCAGGGGGGTAAAGCCCTCCCACTGTAAGTGAAGACCAGGTTGGTGACTGCCTGAGGAACCTGGACATGCCTAAATCTATGGGACCTGACGAGATACTTTCCAGAGTCCTGAGGGAATCGGCTGATGTAGTTGCCAAACTACTCTCCATGATATTTGAAAAGTCATGGCAGTCAGGTGAAGTCCCTGGGGACTGGAAGAAGGCAAACATTGCAGCCAACTTTAAAAAGGGTAGAAAGGAGGACCCAGGAAACTACCAGCCTGTCAGCCTCACCTCTGTGCCTGGGAAGATCATGGAACAGATCCTCCTAGAAGCAATGCTAAGGCACATGGAGGACAGGGAGGTGATTCAAGGCAGCCAGCAAGGCTTCACCAAGGGCAAGTCCTGCCTGAATAACCTAGTGGCTTTCTGTGATGAAGTGACTGCATCAGTGGACAAGAGAAAAGCAGCAAATGTCATCTGTCTGGCCTTCTGTAAGGCCTTTGACATGATCCCCCACAGCATCCTTCTTTCTAAATTGGGAAGGTACAGATTTGGTGGGTGGACTGTTTGGTAGATAAGGAATTGGTTGGATGGTCACATTCAGGGGGTAGTGGTTAAGGGCTCAATGTCCAGATGGAGACCAGTAATGGGTGGTATCCCTCAAAGGTCTGTACTGGGACCAGTAGTTCAACATTTTCATCAGTGACTTAGTAGGATCGAGTGCACCCTCAGCAAGTCTGCAGATGACACCAAGCTGAGTGGTACAGCTGACATGCCAGAAGGACAGGATGTCATCCAGAGAGACCTGGACAAGCGGGAAAGGTGGGCCTGTGAGAACCTCATGAGGTTCAACAAGGCTAACTGCAAGGTCCTGCACCTGGGTTGGGGCAACCCCCAATATCAATACAGGCTGGGGGATGATGGGATTGAGAGCAGCACCGCAGAGAAGGACTTGGGGGTACTGATGGATGAAAAGATGGACATGAGCCAAAAATGTCTGCTTGCAGCTCAGAAGGCCTGGGCTGCATCAAAAGCAGCGTGGGCAGCAGGTCAAGGGAGGTGATTCTGCCCCTCTGCTTCACTCTCATGAGACCCCACCTGGAGTGCTGCATCCAGCTCTGGAGCCCTCAACACAAGAAGGACATGGAACTGTTGGAGCAGGTCCAGAGGAGGGCCATAAAATAGATCTGAGGCTGGCGCTGGAGGACTGGAGAGCACCTCTCCCACGAGGACAGGCTCAGAGAGTTGGGGTTGTTCAGCCTGGAGAAGAGAAGGCTGCGGGGAGACCTTCTTGTGGCCTTTCAGTACTTAAAGGGGGACTATAGGAAGGATGGGGACAATCTTTTTAGCAAGGCCTGTTGTGACAGGACAAGGGGTAATGGTTTTAAACTAAAGGAGGGTAGATGTAGAATGGATATAAGGAAAAAAATTTTTACAATGAGGGTGGTGAAACACTGGCACAGGTTGCGCAGAGAGGTGGTAGATGCCCCATCCCTGGAAACATTCAAGGTGAGACTGGACGGGGCTCTGAGCAACCTGATCTAGTTGGGGATGTCCCTGCTTACTGCAGGGGGGTTGGACTAGATGACCTCAAAAGGTCCCTTCTGACCTATGATTCTATGATTTAGTTCCAAAACATGACAAACTACAACCATGGCATAAATCTTTATCTGGGTAAATATTTTTAGCATAAAAAGCAAATGACTATAAATCCACATTACAATCTCAAAAGTCAATATTTTCTTTTTGGTAGCTCATCATCAATACAGATGCTAATCAGCCTGCTTTTCCTCTCTCCCTGGGGAATAGAAATGTTACAAGGTATTCTGATGAGCATATATTTGAGTAGTTCTTTTACTGATCCACCACAGACAAAACCCTAGGAAAACCACAATGTTTGACTGGAAGGGAAGGCATACTAGTTTAGTATGGAAATATTCTCTGGTGCTTTCCTATGTGGCTACAAGGATTCCAAGGAGAATCCCTTCAAAAAACAGAGTTAAATAATTAATATAAAAAGATATTAAACATTTCAACCTTGGCCCTACTTGCTATGGGGGACTGCCACTGCAGTTAGACATCTTTCTGATGTTCATTTTCTGAACTGGAAAGTGTCTTTAAATTGTTTTTGTCCCCATTTCAGGCTGAAGAACCAGAGTTGTCACTTTTATTGGGGATTTTGGAAGGGAAGGTAGCAAAGTGACAGCTGGTGCCTGGAAAGGCACATCAAGCCTCATAGGAGCTTAGTCTATGGTGGATGGTTCATCCTTACCCCACCTTGCAATAAATTTCTTGGTCCTTAGTAAAATAGAGATGTCACATATCTGAAACAGGACCTGATGTCAGTATAGTGACCACACTGCTGTTGTGGCTAATTACAGAAGTCCCTTTTGAAGCCATCCATCCCTTTCACATCTCCATATTTTGACTTCTTTCCACAAGCAAAGGGAAAATGTCAGGTGAATCTTGGAGAAAGATATGAATTTGAAGTTTCATTTCAGCTTCTGGAACTAGCCACAAACAGCACTTCACCATCTGGTAGTCCAGCACAGCATCTGAGCAGCCCCTCCAGAGAGCAGTCCAATAACCCATTCACTCCCTTTACCTCTAGCAAACATCTGTGTACATCTCAGAATAAATATAAATAGATTTAATGACAGCTGTCAAATTAGCTCCTTTGTAAGTGAGAATTAGGGTGGTCTGGCTAGCTGCTTGAAGATTTACAAGACATTTCTTAACCTTGAAGGTCATATTTTCTCCCTTCTGGAACCACAGCACAATTTTAAAATGCAAATTAAAATAAAGCCATTGAAGTTTATATAAATGTACATTTGTATAAATACCACTTTTCATTTGTCCTAAATAGTCTGTTATAGCTTATATTTCTTTCTCTTACCACTTAAGTACTTTTTTCCATACGTTTTGTAATTTCTCAAAGGGAGGAATTTTTCATATCCAAATTAATTTTATTTTACTGTTTAACCTTTAGATGCTGAGCTTCTCCTTTGTGAAATCCACAGCCATGTGGTCTGGCTACTGATGCCTGCAGAAAGATTGCAGTTTTATAATATAAGTGCTACGAACAGAGGTGAAATGATATGCCAGAAGCAGGGACGTATGTCCAAAACTTCCTTCTTCCCAAATTAATGTTTTTCACTGCTAACATATGATTTCTAAGAGCACAGCTGGTCCAGATTGAGTTTAGCTACCCTGACTTTACAGTATGTAATTTTTAGTTATGGAACAAATAACACAATCAGGAATATAAAAAAGCTCTGCAGGTAGAGATCAGTCTTTTCCCCTCTCTTTCCATTTCTGTGTGCCTTAGCCACTGGACACAGACCCTTTTTGTTTATTTTCCTAGGAGTTCCCAGAACTCCTAATCCTGGCAATACTGTTATTTTTAACTGCTTAATGACCAGCTACTAATAGGTGGGGTCAGTGGGGTTCCTTCATCAAATCTTATTTAATTTCTTTCCAGTATGATAATGGGAGTGAGTGATGTGAATTACCTGCCTGTGGGCTGAGGATTTTGAACTTTTCTGCTTTAAGAGTTAGGCTACTGTGGAGAAGGGGGAAAGAGCACCTGCTCCTTCTGCCCAGGAATGTTTAGGAGTGGGTTTTCAGCTCTGGGTTATGAATGATACAAGAAGGGTGCCTTGCAGTCCCAATTCACATATCTAAATTCTGAAGTGGAGCAAAGGTTTCTGGCCTATTGCAGGGTTTAACATTTAGCTGTAGGCTTTTCCCTGCCTGCCTCAAAAATTTTTGGAACACTTCTAACCTAATGTGCTCTCTGTGGACTCACTAGGAACTGTAGATGCTTTGCATTACAGCTCAGGCTCAGGCACCTGAAAATGTAAACTTGGTAATTTAAAGGCACCAAAGTCTTTTACTGGATCTGGCTCAAGTTGGCTGTGAATGAAAAACTGGAATGAAAATTTACCAAAGTATCAACATCAAGATGACCATAGAAAGCAATATAAATTTTGTATGAGCTTATATTTTAAGTGAAAAAGAATTAAAGCAACCAAAGCAGCTCTATTGTGGGTTTGTGTCAGGTCCTGGTGCAAAGCTTAAAATTAAAGTGGATTTTTCTTTCTGTAGTATTTTAGTCATGTTTTCCCCTCACCAAGACTTCAGCTGAAATTACCAAGACCCACAGTCCTTAACAGAAATTATCTCAATTGAGAACAGAATGACTGGGTTCAGGTGGGAAATTTATATTGCAAGCGCTGTCAGGACAGAAGAGTGCTCTAAGTGCAAGGAGTTCCACCTGTGTGGATAATACAAAGGAGGAAAACTTAATCCTGCCATACCAAATTAGCTGAATGACCTGAAGTTAGGTGGCACTGTCGAGATGTTCATTTAAACACATCTGATGTCTTGTTCCTGACTTTTTAAAAACCACCAGCAGTCATAAGGCAAAGAAAGTCACTTAGCCTTCACCTGAAAGGTTAAGATATATCTTAACTGTGAACTGCAACTACTTACCTAGAAAAGATTTCTGGTGGAAAATGACAAGAAAAAGAAAGAGCCCTAGAGGTGTGAGGCTGACCTCTCTGACTGCAAACATTTCTTAATTTAGCTGGACTTTCATTTCAGGTTTGATTTCTAGTACTTATCCAATCACAACTATCAGTCTTCAGTGCCAGAGTGCTGTTCTGAAATTACAGTGATCTGAGGCAGAAGACAGATGGAACAGATACCGCTGCACCAGTGACAGAAGAAGTGGAAGTGCTCTGCCAAAGACCAGACTCTTCCCTGCCTTGTGAGCTGGAGCATGTGCTAGCACAGATGGCCAGAGAGGCAACTGCAACGCCTTCATCTGCCCCAGAAGATGCTTTTCAGCTACCAAGTGTTGCATAACAGTTCCTAATTTTTGGCTGCTAGAGCAGTGCACTAGGACCTGACAAAAACCCACACGAAAGCTGCTTCCCATCACCTCTCCCCTATGTTCTCCCTGCCATGATCTGTCACTGAGGTGAAGCCACAGCTCACTGGACATTTATAGATCCCTAGAGAGGCTGTAGTTCCCTATGACAGACACTTACTGAGATGCTGTTCCTTATTCTTCAGCCAAACTGGCCCACATCCAGAAGATGTTCCTGCTGCTGGGCTTGCCCCAGGTGGTATGGAGGCACTGTAAATACTTCCAGGTGATACTTGATGCCAGGGAGGCAAGCCTCCTGAAGGCTAATGGCTATGTAATTTCTTTGTCTTGTCATGCTACAGCAGAAGCTTTGTAATGGTGCAGCTACCAGCTGAACCAGCACGTAGATTCAAAAGTCTGTATTACCACAGGCTCTGAAATAAATGGGTTTTCTTCTAACTAAATGGCAAAGCAGTTTATATTTATCATATTTAATTGAGAGACTGGTGAAACCTGTTAGCACAACAATGACTCCAGGTATGATCTGAATAGAAGGCATGAATTTTGAGCAGTTTTACTGCAATGTTTAATGAACAGATTGTCCTAGGATTTAAAATGTTATTCATTAAGGACCTCAATTATCAGAAAATACTGTTTGTCTTGTTATTATAACCATTGCCTGTAAATGGTAGCATTGCTAAGTCATGTTCTGTGCCATACTGAGTCATAATATGTAGGAGTATAAATAACACCAAATAGTGAAACCTTTTCCTTAGTTTAGAAAGAAAACACAATTATTACATCAACGATAGCAACAAGAAAGGATGGCCAGTTAGGGTGGTTTTGAAAGTATTGCTGCTACAAGAAAAGATTAATATATGAAGACATCAATAGCTATTAGAAACTTCTATCATGATTTCAGTCAAATTTATAATAACACTTGGACAGAGTTTTCTGCAGAAAGAGAGGTAGAAAATGTTCATTTCGTACTGCTCAGTCATTTTAAGACAGAGTTCCCTTACAACAGCATTTAGCTCTCCGCTACAAAAGTATAAGGAAGCATCTAGCCTTTAAATTGTCTTAAGTGAGTTTCCTTTGGAGATAAAACAGAAAGGAAGCTATAAAATCCAGTTTTGGTAATGGATTGCTAGACCATTGGTTCCCTAATGAATTTTTCAGCTACCATGATGTTGGCTATCATTTGGACAGCCATACCTGCTATTTAGAAATAGATGTTTTCTTACACCAGAGAATAGGTACAGAAATTAATAACAGAACTAGATGAACACTTACCTTTGCACTGAAGTGGGAAACAGTTTTAAAAGTTAGGAATGTATCCTGACCTGGCATATGTCTCCTTATATTTGTCAAAAACAAGAGAAGATAATAATACAGCTAGCAAGCTGGTATTGACTAATATGTAAACCATTTAAATTTACTTTGATTACTGTACTGGGTTAGTGTGGCAAGGGTTTTGGCGGGGGGGGGGGGGGCGGGTGGATGTGTGTGCTATAGGGGCAGCTTTTGTAAGAAGCTGCTAGAAGCTTCCCCCATGTCCGATAGAGCCAGTGCCAGCCGGCTCCAAGATGGACCCACTGCTGGCCAAGGCCGAGCCCATCAGCAACAGTGGTAGCAATTCTGAGATAACATATTTAAGAAGGGGGAAAAAAACCCTGTCAACTGCAGCTGGAGAGAGGAGTGAGAATATGTGAGAGAACCAACTCCGTAGACACTAAGGTCAGTGAAGAAGGAGGGGGAGGAGGTGCTCTGGGCGCTGGAGCAGAGATTCCCCTGCAGCCCGTGGTGAAGACCATGGTGAGGCAGGCTGTCCCCCTGCAGCCCATGCAGGTAAACGGTGGAGCAGATACCACCTGCAGCCCATGGAGGACCCCACGCCAGAGCAGGCGGATGCCCAAAGGAGGCTGTGACCCCATGGGAAGCCCACACTGGAGCAGGCTCCTGGCAGGCCCTGTGGAGAGAGGAGCCCACACTGGAGCAGGTTTGCTGGCAGGACTTGTGACTCCATGGGGGGCCCAAACTGGATCAGTCTGTTCCTGAAGGGCTGCATCCCATGGAAGTGACCCATGCTGGAGCAGTTCATGAAGAACTGCAGCCCATGGGGAAGGACTCATATTGGAGATGTTTGTGGAGGACTGTCTCCCATGGGGAGGACCCCACGCTGGAGCAGGGGAAGAGTGTGAGGAGTCCTTCCCCGCTGAGGAAGACAGAGATGCAGAGACAACCTGTGATGAACTGACCACAACCCTCATTCCCCGTCCTCCTGTGCTGCTGATGGGGAGGAGTTAGAGAAATCAGGAGTAAGGTTAAGCCCAGGAAGAAGGGAGGGTTGGGGGGAAGGTGTTTTTAAGATTTGTTTTTATTTCTCATTATCCTACTCTCAAATTAGTAATAAATTAATTTTTTTTTCCCCAAGTTGAGTCTGTTTTGCCCATGATGGTAATTGGTAAGCAATCTCCTCCCGTCCTTATTTTGACCCATGAGCTTTTTGTTATATTTTTCTCTCCCCTGTCCACCTGAAGAGGGTAAGTGATAGGGTGCCTTTGGTGGGACTCTGGTGTCCAGCCAAGGTCAACCCATCACAATTACAGAAGAACTTGGGAAGGTCTCTACACCAGGAGCCTTTGGAAGACACAGTGGAGGCTCTAACTCAGGATAAAATATCAGTAGAAGAGATCAGGGAACAAATCACAAAATTAATATTAATAAATTGTAAGGTCTTGATGGTATTCACCAACCAGCCCTTCAAATGTGGGTCATTTGAACTGATGCACAGCCTCAAGCTTACAACTTCTCCCATATTACAGTGTTGGGCTACTGAGCACCAATTTTGGAAAGCATTCCAGGTTAGATGCAATGAAATACCGAGCAATAAGCCTGTATGAGGAAGAGAATTACATGGATAAGTACTAATTACTTGGGAAGAATCAATAGAGATTTTGTAAAGGCAAATCCCATCTGAAAAGATTCCTCACCAAAAGTTCTTAAAGAAGGTAACACAAAACAAGGGAACATGCCCCCATACTGATAAAGAGAAAGGGGACTAAATGCTGAGAATTCAAGCTGAAGGAAGTAATTAGTGAAGGAAGTTATTAAGGATAAAAAAGATAAGGGTAAAGGCAAAGGCAATGTATAAAGATAATACAGAACTGCAGAAGGTCCTAATGACATGGCATAGATGACAAAATAGCAGATGAAATTCAATACACATAAAACATGATCAAAGCTTTGGGACAACTTCTGTGCAAGGAATAACTTAAATAGATACAAACTGTTCTGCCTGAAAACCAGATAACTGTCATGGTATGTAAGATACAGGTCCATAAAATCTTAGCTGGCATGGGGCAGAGGTGTGGGAAACAATTCCAGTGTAAGAACTAGACAGCATCCAAGTAAGCAGCAGGAGGAAAATTCAAAACACTGAAAAGGTAGCGACTCTCCAGGTAATACACGGTTAAACCAAAGATTACAGTAAAGTGCTAAGGGTACTAGTTTAATGGTCTTCAAATGACATTGTGGGAGAAGATCCGACAAAATGGTCTGAATAATGGAGACCAAGCCAATCTTGATGCTCCCTGGGTCACGGATTTCTGCAGGGTGGGAAGGTTCACTACAAAAGTCTCATGATATGAGATGCTCCATCATATTCTTGGCCAAGTTGTCTTTTATCAGTCACTGGCTGGTTTTTATAAAGTAAACAAGCAGGAATGAGAGGAGGGAGTGAAGCGGCAGCAAGTAGGTCTGGAATGGGGGCTCAGCTCTTCCCTCAGCCTGGCGATGGTCTCCTCCTGGGCAAGGTCCAGGATAGGCAGGGAGGTGGAGTAAACCCAGGCGACCCCAAGGACTGTCTGTCTCAGGAGGTGGTGACCAGCCTGCACCATGCCATGTGATGTGCAGCAGTAATGAAGGTGTGCATAATACCAATAAATGAAGAGTCAGATAGGTAGCTACAATGACACATTAATATGTTAAAATAATTTCAGAATTACAAGCTACTGTAGTGTTGCAACAGGATTTGGTATATTAGCATTTTGTTGAGATATGAATTTGTTTCCAGTAAGTCCAATATATTAAAGCTCCCTGTGTTTCCCAGACTGTTTTGCAATTAAGACCATGGTGCTGGCTGACAGGTGGCTGACCATGTGCCAGCAGTGTGCCCAGGTGGCCAAGAAGGCCAACAGCATCCTGGCTTGTATCAGGAATAGTGTGGCCAGCAGGAGCAGGGAGGTGAGCGTCCCCCTGTACTCAGCACTGGTGAGGCCACACCTCAAGTACTGTGTTCAGTTTTGGGCCCCTCACTTCAAGAAGGACATTGAGGTGCTGGAGCGTGTCCAGAGAAGGGCAACAAAGCTGGTGAAGGGTCTGGGGAGCAAGTCTTGTGAGGAGATGTTGAGGGAACTGGGATTGTTTAGCCTGGAGAAGAGGAGACTGAGGGGAGACCTTATCGCTCTCTACAACTACCTGAAAGGAGGGGTTGTAGTGAGGTGGGTGTTGGTCTCTTCTCCCAGGTTACTAGTGATAGAATGAGAGGAAACGGCCTCAAGCTGCATCAGGGCAAGTTTAGATTGGATATTAGGAAAAATGTCTTTACTGAAAGAGTGGTCAGGCATTGGAAGAGTCTGCCCAGAGAGGTGGTGGAGTCACCATCCCTGGAGGTGTTCAAAAAACTTGTAGACGTGGCACTTCAGGGCATGGTTTAGAAGACATGGTAGTGTTGAGTTGACGATTGGACTTGATGATCCTAGAGTATTTTTCCAACCTTAATGATTCTATGATTCTATGATTCTATGTCTAATAGCTTATGTAAACTGGAATGAAGAGTGACATTTTCATTTGAAATGAAAAAAAATCAAGATCCTTTAATGGGTGAAAGAGAAACTCTGGCCCCTCTCGCAGACAACAATCACCTTCAGAAAGCCCTTGGTAAAGGTATGGCAAAGCTTAAAGATATTTACTAAACAATATTGCATTTGTATCAGATTCTCCCAATTAATATTAGTCATCAGAGACAAGAAATATAGTGTTGCTCCCATTGGTTGCTCCTATTTGCAAAAATGACTGATCTGGAAAGTATATAATGGAAATCCCTTTTCACCAAGTTCTATCTCGGAAGAGAGTGGACAGCAAAAATTTTTGGGATTAGCTTTAAAACTCTTTGTTCCCTAAGAGTACATCTTCTGCTGGTTTATCTGGTTTTGTTTCCAGTGATCCAAGGATGACTTTTTCATCTTTGTTTTTTTGGTGGAAAGCCAGACCAAAGACAAAGAGATTTTTTGAACCAGGTGTTCGTAGTCATTTAGACTAAATCTTCTGAAGCTAAGGGTAGAGTAAAAGCTGCAGCAGTTCCCTGTTGTGACTGCCTGAATTGTCCCAACCCTCATTTCCACAAAACAATTATTTTATTAGACATGTTCTTCTGGTCTTTTCCTCTGCGCTTGGTACCATTCAGTAGCTGTTTCAAACATGTGTCCTTTCTTTAGCATACTGCCTTTTGTGTATTGGTATCTGTTGTATTTCATCTGCCTTTCACTAGTTCTCTCTTTTCATCAGTGAAGAAGTGGTACCTTGTTATGTCCTGACCTAATTCTCTTCTAGCTCTTGAAATACTCATCGTACACTCGTGTGGTTTATCATCATCTCCTTTTGCCTAACTATTCTGTCACCTTTTTGACCCAGTCATATTTAGACTTTTAAATTTTTTAGTCTTCCTAAGTCAGTGCTTTGCCTGTAAATGCAACTAAAATTAGGATTTCAATCCTAATATGAAATGATGGCTCAACAAGAAGAAGAGGAAGTGCTAGAGTTACAAATAAACACAGCAGTATTTAATTCATCTACTAATCAGTTCCTTATGATTTTAAAAGATCTAAAACAGTCTGGCACAGAGTGACAGATGTTCAACCACTGCATCCGGGCTCTGAAGACATTGCAGCTGCAATGTGAAAAAAATAGTATGCGGGCTCTCCCCAGATGCAAATATAGTGTGAATGCAAATTTATACACATAGTCAGAGGCTATGTGCAAACTTTCATGTGCAGTCTTATTTGCTGCAATTCTAATCAATGTGATTGTGTTAGCTGAAAATCATGAACACTGGAGCCAGTAATCATACAGAAAAAAGGGTCACCAACACATCTGACCTCCACAGCTCCAACAAATATGAAATGTGAAGGCAGTAATTCCGGATGCTGCAGGATTGCTGATTGCAGAGCCTTCATGCCTCATAGTAATCCTGATATATGCCATTTATTCTGTCATATCTGATAAGGCCTCTGGCACTTGGTTTTAAATGCCCTCCCTTCCCCCAGTTGACTCCTGTCTGACTAGATCTGTTAGCCATCTCATAACACCCCATGACTAAATTTTACGTACGTAAAAATTACTGATTTCCCAGGCACCTACTGGTTTAGACAGCTGGTAGCGTTTGTCAACTATGTTGCATAGATATGTGATCTGTGTCATTGTGATGAAACTTGTAGCATGACATGAAATATCTCTCATGATGTGCAGATAAACCTCAGATTGGAAAGTGCATAAATTCAAAGAGCATAAATAAAATGGGACCAAATGATTTGCTATTGGCTGTTTTATTGATCACTTCTGCTCCAGTGATTTAGCTATATAAGTGCATTAGAAGCTAATTATTTTCTTGTAGCACTTACAATGCTAATGAAATATAGACTGCTTGCAAGCAAATTGGTTTCACGCACTGAAGTGATAGCACAGTCAATAGGCACCAGTCTGTCTAACCATCAGTCCCACAGAACATCAGGCTAACTTTAATAATAGCTCATGTGAATGCTGCTTTTCTCCCTACAAGCTATTTTATGCTAAAACAATAAATTTGAAGTGTGACTGATATGTTGGACAGTCTGAGTACTGGTGACTTTCAAGTTGACTTTGATTTTGGTTTTTGCCTCAATAGTCCTGTTTTTTCTGTTTTACATCCTTGAAGAATAGATGTTTCTCAGAGGCTTCCTAGAAAAATACACTTAGGAAAAACCCCAGACTTAAGACACACCTGAAAATGAAAAGTATTATTATTGTCATTTAGCTAAAAATTAGAAAGGTAAAATGGCATATGCTCATCTATGCCTGTTACCTAATGATCACCTTACTGTTTGGACGTTTGCCCAGGAGGTTGTTTGCTCTCTTTGCGGAAAATTAAACTTGCAGTGATAAGGCCAGTCAAAAAGCTCAGCTGGCTGGAGCTCAGTCTTACTACAGTGCTTGTAGCTACCTGTCAAAACTCAGAAAGACATTGTAGGTTACTACAGATTTACAATAGCATGAACATCCAAGGCAAGCTCTTGTCGTTATTCTGCCTTTTCAGGGGGCTTGAGGAATAATAATTAAGAAATCTCAACAAAACCAAGGAAGTTTACTTTATTCCTCAATGAATCTGTTAATTTCAGTTTCAAAATATGAGATTCCTTAAAGGGAGTATCCTACAGTCCTCATCCTGAGAAAATGCTGAGCATCATGTTTCAGAAAGCAAGACTTCACTGAGATTTCTCAATCTGGGCCAGAATTCCTCACAATCAATACCTGCTAGGAGAAATTTATTCTGCATAGACACTAACAGAAAGGATGTCTGCACTTTTTTTTATCTCCTAGAGAGAAGAAATAGATTTTGCGCATAGACCTACTTAGCATGTTTAGTCTGCTGTGGCAGGGGGACTGTTAATAGTGCAACCAAACTCAAAAAACAAAGTCAATGTACTGAAAAAACGCCATTAACTGCACAATAGCAAACATATTGCTTTGACTCTTTGGGGCTGAAAAATGGCTGACCTTAATCATTTAGCCAAGAAACATAGAAAGGGAAGGCATAACACAGATTTAAAGAAAATAAAAATATTAGTGGGCTATTGAGGATCATGTGGGACATGTTAAGACCTGCAAGCCATCTGCAGTACTTCATGCAGTCTTCCTCCATATGCAAGGGAAGTTATACAATATTATGCAATTTTAGAAATGTTTCAGTTGTCTCTTGCTAAGAGGAAACAAAAAAATTCCAAGATTTCTGCTGTTGCAAAAAGAGGGGGTGGCAGGTAGATCTCATACTGCAGTGACATCACTCAAATATTTCTACTAGCTTCAAGAGACAGCGTCAAAGCAGCAAAATCATATTATTCTACTTCAAGAGTCATCTGAGTGCTGCAGCATCCTGAAAATATGCCAGTAAGGGCAACTGGCCGCTCGGTCTGCACTTTTTCTCTCATAAAGTTTCTATGATTAACTGCAGGGGACCTCATGTTTTGAATTAGTCTTTTTAGACAACGCAGGTGTTTACTAGCGCAAGGTTTATGGTGCTATGAATCCAATACCTTCAGCACCTGCATAAAGCATTGAAAGTGTGCACTGAATTGTGCACCCCATGGCATTTCACAGGGCAAATGAATCAAGTGGGCTTACTGTTTTGTCTCTCCTGATGTGTGTCAAGGAAGTTTCCTCTTTGTATCTGCGGTTTGCTGCCAAATACACCATTTTGGCACAGCGTGTTCATACAGAAGGGAACGGCGGGGACAATGTACTGATTCTTTAAGCTGCACCAGAATTATATAAAGGCTATAAAGAGATAAGGGAAGCTGAAATTTGAAGATGAGAGAGAGAGAGACAGACCGCAAACCCTCATTTAGGTGGATTTCTTAATTAGAAAAAAAAGAGATATTAGATGTTAGTAGGGGTTCCCCCCCCCCCCCCCCTTTTCTCCCCATTAGGAATATTGTATTATGGAAAGTGGCTTTCCTTTCTGATTCCTTAGCCCTAGAAGGTGCTAAAATGCTGCTTGAGATTGTGTACTATGTCTTAAAGAGAACAAAAAAAAAATATCCTTCAGACTGAGCTGCATCAGAACTCCAGTGCATCCCTCTAGTGTATTTCCAGCTGTGAAAGACAACATATACTTCCTGTTATATTGCCCTTTGGGAAACATAAAATTCCTTCATCACCCATTTAAGATTAGGTCACTCATGCTGCAGATATTCATAATGAGCCACTTCTGCCCATTCACATGAAGGTTAGCACCTGCTAAGACTATTAAGGAACAGACACCTTCTTTATAAATCCCTGTATTACTGATTCATATTAAACAATGAAGGGACATTTATATGCAGCTTACAGCGTCTGTTTTCTTGGTGAAAGGATAAATATTGTTATCAATGTTTCAGACTGATGTTTTTTCCCAAGAAGGTATTCTTTCATCACTAATGAGCTAGAAAGTAAAATCGCCTCAAGCTTCATTTGCGTGGAAACTTCAGTGGCTTGGTCACTTCAGTGGCAAAGTGAGGTGAAAAATACTGGGGGAAAAAAAGCATTACTCTTGGATTTTTTTGAATGCACTAAATTTGCTGATGCTTTGAAGTCAAACTTACCTGCAGGAAAGACTTGTTCTTTTCAGAAGTTTGTGCTCAGCTTAGGCATGCAATTGTTACCAAGCTGGAAACTTCAACAGCTGCACAGACTTCAGTAGCAATCGTGGAATAAAGTAGACTTCCTTTCTGTTGGGTTCAGTGTTAAGTAGCAATAGGACAGAGAAGAATTGCATGAATTTCAGTTGGCACCAGCTAGGGCTTGCTTGGTTCCCAGCCCCAGCATACCACCTGCCAGGCAGCACGGCAGGAGCCTGCTCCCTCTGGAAACATCAGGACTCTGTGGTCTTGAACAGGGAAATCCTGTTCTGGGAATAGCTTGTCACATTCGGCTTTTTCATGCCCAGTCCTCATTGGAAAATCTGTTGTAAATAACAATGACAGCTACAACAATAATAATAAGGAACAGGAAAAAAAATACTACTCTGTTGTTACCATTGGTTTTATCAAGCCCTTGATTTTCTGTGGAGCCATGCTTACAGGCACAGCATGCATGCACTGTTTTAAACAGTTAATTAATTAACTCATTAATACCTCTGAAGGCTCCTGCCATTATCATCACATTTTTAAGAGTTCTCTATTCAAACCCATTTTGAGATAAATGAATTGCCCATAGAATTCAAACTGTGCTTTGTAGTATACCTATTATTTGTTCTTAAATGTCAAGAGAGGCTTTCCTGGAAGGTTGATTGTGTTCTTCCAGCCTCTGGCAAAAGATTAGACTGCTATAAGCTTAGACTGTTATCACAAAAGTTGATTATGTTGTGGAAATTTCAGCACCTGACCACATGCTGTTTATTAATATTTTGTGCCATTTCAGTATTACATACTTAGATAATGAATTTCAGCAAATAATAGGCTTCTCTTGTATGTTCTGGGGAAGCAGAATTTACACTAGAAACAAACTTGGAACATTAGAGCATTTCTAGTGAATACTGACTATTATTTGCAACATGAGAAGATCTATCTTTCTGTTTCTGCTTTTCAAGCACCTTTATTAGCATTTCTATTATTGGTATTAAGAACTTGACTGGGGATATATTTATGTATTGCAGCGTTGAGTGATACATCCGATACAGATACTGCCTGCTCATTCAAACGATGACAATAAACACTATTCATTCAAGAACTACAGTTAGCAAACTCTACTAAATATTTCAGACACAACTCCACCACAGTAAAATGAAGCAAAATAACTTCCACTATTGTAGTTGTTCTCACCATTACATAAAAACTCGGTATTTTTTGAGGATGTGAAAGCAGCAGGCTGTCAATCATATTGCTGTTGGCAAAAGATGATTTGTGTTAGTGAATTTTTACACATTTGATGGAATGCCAGGAAAGGATGGGTCATATCTTTCACAAACAACAGAAGATAAGAATTTTAAAGCTCTAGAGGCATGTTAGGAAATATAATTTGAGCATTAGCAACTCACTGTGGACCAGATTTGTATAGGTGTACTGCTGTGTACAGAATACATAAATATTCCATTTGATTTCATGTCCGTGCCTTAAATCAGAAGCATGATGTTTTTTACATCAGAAGCTGGCTGGAATTAATCAGTATTTGCCATAGCATAACTAAGAGTAAAATTTAGAACAAATCTTGGGAAAATAATGACGGTAGTTTTTTCTCATATCCCCCTAATAATGTCATTACTACCCTTTCTTGTTATGACACATCTTATGTTATACATGCATGATGAAAATGCTGAAAGTCTCTGTTTTATCTTATGTCAGAGATTCCAGTGGATATAGAATCAGGGTTTTTCTTTCTGTGAATTAAGGGAGCACTTAGCAGCATATGTGTGTTCTTATCATTTCCTTTGCCCCTTAGGTTGCTTTTCTTTCAGAGATGTGAATAATACCTTTTTCAGTTTTTTTTTTTTTTCCTCTGTAACTCTGTAAAGGCAAGGAAGAATAAGAGATGGGGTGGGTGATGCTTTTGGTAGCTTAGAGGAATTCTGGAGCTTTGACAGTATTAATGGCTCTAAATCAGCAAGAGCTCACAGTGTCAGTTATAGACAATGAAAGTCACCAGACATCATTAGACCACTTAGTCTGACTTCTGAATAACACAGGCACTACACTTGATCCACTTCCCTCTGTTCTGAGATTAATAGCTTGTACTTAGCTAAATAGAAATATCATCAAGCCTTGATGTGAACTTCAAAAGATGAAGGCACTGCTACCTCTCTCAGTGTTTTCTCACAGTGGTTAATCATACTTGTTTTCAAAGGTTTGTGCCATATCTAAAACTTGAAGCCCTACATATTTACACAGTTTCCATTGGGCCTTTATGGTTTTACATCCTTCTGTCCTTATTGCCCTGCAACTTATCAATACACCAAAGGTCATAGAATTATAGAATCGTAGAATCATAGAGTGGTTTAGTTTGGAAGGGACCCTCAGAGGTCATCTAGTCCAACCCCCCTGCAGTAAGCAGGGACATCCCCAACTAGATCGGGTCGCTCAGAGCCCCGTCCAGTCTCATCTTGAATGTTTCCAGGGATGGGGCATCTACCACCTCTCTGCGCAACCTGTGCCAGTGTTTCACCACCCTCATTGTAAAAATTTTTTTCCTTATATCCATTCTACATCTACCCTCCTTTAGTTTAAAACCATTACCCCTTGTCCTGTCACAACAGGCCTTGCTAAAAAGATTGTCCCCATCCTTCCTATAGTTCCCCTTTAAGTACTGAAAGGCCACAAGAAGGTCTCCCCGCAGCCTTCTCTTTTCCAGGCTGAGTAGAATCATAGAATGGTTTATTATATGGTTTATTTAAGATATATATATGGTTTATTTAAGACTGCCCCTTCTGGGATAGGGAGCAGGGATTGACTATCCCTTCTGGTCTAGATGACACTGCTTGGGCAGGGGGTAGGACTAGATGATCTTCAGATCCATATCCTTTCCAACCTCAGACATCCTCTGATTCTGTGAAGTACTTCCATGTGGTAAAGAATAGGCAAGATTTTCTGGAGCACAAAGTGAAACCCTCTCAGCTCAGCCGTAGTCACACAGATGCATAATCTGATCTGTGAGTTTTTCTTATGACTTGGGTGAATATTTTAGGAGACAGAGATCCCATGGATTAAAAGCTTAGAACAAGACAGTTACGTGGCTGGATAGACATTATTTGCCACCCTATTTGACATTCATCTGTGAGGGAAAAGCTCACCCATGGCTGCAGGTTTGCTGAGCACGCTGCCATGAGACACACAGGGGTGGTACCAGTTCTGGAAATGAGGCTGTGAGTGTGAAGCCACTTTTCAGATGCTAGCCAAATGTGAAGGTTTGGCCCTCTAAATGCTTCTGACTGTTTGCAAGCTCACAGGACTGGGTGAGATTCTAGGAAATAAGATAGTCTCAAACCATTATGACACTGGCCTGTAATTTCCTTTTTCCTAAACAGGAGAAGTCCAAAAGGTCGGTAGCAATATTTTTTCAATGAAAGTTTACATTAGACTAGGGGAAGGGAGAAAAGAAATAACATTGAAGGGAGAAAGAAGTAACATTTCACCTTTGGCTGAGCTGTGAAATTTCTCTTTCACTCCAAAAAGACAAGAGTATATCTAAATATGCAATAGCAATATAAACCAGTCTAAGATAAAATAAATCAAATATCTGTCCTCCTCCATATTGGTCAATATGATAAGAGAGAATCCATATTTCTGTCTTAATAGACAGTCACAGGTTTTTCTAATGCTTAGCAAGTTATTACTCATACAGTAAGTCAGCAAAGACAAGGGTGCAGAATATGGTGGAGTATTAGTTGCTACATATTCACAGTAGCTAGTTTCTGGGACATTGCTCACATTGCTCCTAAGCTTATTCTTTGGAGTAATTTGTCAGGAAAAATTAAAACTTATTAAAATTTAAGTAATAAGTATGGTAAAGACAAGTAGATTTTGTAGCAATTAGGTTAGCATACACGGAGTTTTCAAAAACAGTTGTATCCAAAATTGGTGGGCAAGGATATGTCTTCTCACAGGAGAACTGAGCATGAAAACACTCTATCAGAGTTACAGTTCACGGATGTTTGACCGATTTGACACCAACATACTGTAGGGTTCATCACATTTATCTACATATATCATCATAAACATCTACATCTGAGATCCTCTGATATGCAATGGAGAGAAATCAGATCACCTAGAGGCATGAATCCTCAGAGCAGGAACAGAGACATACGTTTGAGTTTAAAGGTTCACGCCTGAGCATTACAGGCTTTCCTTCCTGTCTGATATGGGAGCTTAGGGTGATCAGCTCAGATGTAGTTACCTACTTCAGCTGATTCCCGGCCAAAGTATCCCCACTCCTATTTCACTTTGGAATTGCACATGCTAGAATAAAACTAATGATTTCCTCCTTTTGTGCAAGGTAGGTAGAATAATGAAATAAAGTGTTTGAAAGATGACAAGATGTAATATAATTGTTGATTACATAAATATATACATCTCAAGAACTGTACTGAGTGCCATGAACTTACCTACTTCAGCTATGTAAGAACATAGATTTTGGCATACAATGCTAATGTACTAGATTCTAGGATAAAATTTAATTGTTAATTCATTCTCATGGATCAAAAAACCCTACAGAGTGCATTTGCAGAAGTATGTTATCCATATTTCCATGCAAGTGGTGACCTAACATAACATAAGAACATAATGTAACATAATGTAGCCTAACGTAACATAAACTAACTCAGTGAAATACTAAAGGACTTCCAGCCTATGCAACTTCTAGTTTATTTAATTCCAAATTCTGAACTCTGAGGGAAGAAAACATACTAAACTACAGTTGGAAGCCCAGGTAACAGCCTACTTGAAGAGTGACAGCTTGGGTCCAGGATGACAAATTCTCTCTGAATGTGAAATCTGCCTTGTAAGCTAAAAGATGGGGTATCGCATTCTGTGGCATTTAAGGTATATAACAGAAAAAAGGTGCATGTATTAATCAGACATATGACAAAGGCAGGAAAAATATTAGGAAAAAATACAACTTACAAAGTATGTACGCCATAATTTGTTTAAAGCTTTGCAAAGTATCTGAGATGGTTTCCACCTTATTAGAAAACACCTTCACAATATATGCAAATTGCATTCCTATTGTGATTTTCCCACTTATAATAATTCTTTAATCAAAGAACACTGCAAACCAGTCTAACATAAAAAGTGATGAGAGCTGTGTGGTTCTTAAAATTTATGTAGAACATAAAGGCCCATATATTCTTCATGCAGCGCTCTCTCCCTCCATGCTGTACACCTTGCTTGGGAGGGAGTCAAACTACAGATAACTGAACCATGACTTATGGACTTCACCTCACTGGTTTAAAAATTTTGGGGGGACAAAATAGATCCTGAGACTGACGGTGCTTGTTATGGAAACTTTCAGGAAGAGACTAGGCCCATACATCACACCAAAAGACAGAAAAATCACCATTATCCAGCTGAGCTAAGTTATTTCAAGTGGATCTTGTAAATGAAATGAGGGAAGAGAAAATGGGAACCATGAGCACATAACCAATGCTTGGATAACTCTTCAGCGCACACACTGTTGCCAAAGTGATAAATCCAGATAGCAAGCAGTTGAGCAGTCAGCAGCTGAGACAAAGACAGTCTGTCCTTTAATAGAAAATCTCCACTGGATACCTATGCTACTGTGCAGAACAAACCAGTGATTTGTAGTCCCTATAAACAAGATTTTACCAGATATCCGTGGGCTTTCAGATACCTGCTGTACCTCAAGGCTCCCATAGATTCTGCTTCTTTAAGTTCAAAGGATTAAGAAGTCCACAGTGGCCATAGGCTTTCCATTCTTGTCAACTCTAAAAATTTTTCCAGTTCTTTCTCTGAGTCTGGTAGTCCCTCTTTCAACCTCACTAGCTGCTTTTCCTTCTTCACTTCCATACATCTTCCTCTTCTTCTCTTCAACTTTGTAAGTTTTCAGTCACACGCTGGAAAATACCACTTTCTGAGTTCAGCCATCCTTACATATTTAAATTGCTCCTCATGCCAACCACTGTTAACCAATTACAAAACTTTCCTCAAGTGACAACAGAAATCTTAGGTGGAGAATTATTGTTCATTGATATTGCAACCTGAGATCTCTTGTGGTCTTGTGTGGTCTTCTGGGGAACAGCAGCAAGGGCAATTGCTTTGGACTCCAGGTAATGAGAAGAGCCCTTGGACTCATTGTCACTGCAGGGCAAAGAGTGGACAGGTGGGAAGGAACAAGCACGCCCATGAATCTAGCTCAAGCTCTGCTTTTTGCTGCCGTTCTAGGAGAAGTAAAGCGAAAAATGGAACAAGGAACTTAGAACATCAGGTTAATCACTGATGTGAACAGTACTGGTTTGGCAGTAGTTGAAACCGGAAGTGTCTTAATTGTTTGAGAACTGACTTCGGGGGGGAGGGGGGGAAGTTCAAAAATTTGGTTGAAAACTTTCCTGAAGCCCAGCACTGTAATTACATGAAGCTCCACACTTATATATTCCTACAAATAGTTTAACATATATGGCAGTTGCACAGTCTTGCTGACTTGATATACATGAAACAGGACACAATGTATAAGAGCTGTGGGCCAAACCCAAAGCGGACTCCAGCCAGTCTTCTGACCTAATTGAACCAAGAGACCCCAAACACCCTTATCCAGTCTGGGCCAATCAACCCCATTTGTGCAAGTTTGTGCAAACTCAGTTTGCTGCAAGATATCTAAAGTAAAGACAGTCTTCAGTAAAGACTATTTAAGTCACTTTAAAATGGGATTGTAGAATATTGAAATTGGACGCTATGTATATGAGTGATAGTCACTGAAGTGGGTGGTCCTGGGGTCCTGACAGCCTGCTTCTATATCTGCAGTACAGACATGACCAGCAGGAAATCAAGAAAGTGATTATAGTGGATCAAAAAACATTCTGTGTCTCACTTTGCTCTCAGTCACCAGTAAGCCTTGCTCTGAATTTGCAGTGAGCTCCTAAGAATGGGCTATAATTCCCATAAAATCCCCGTGGAATTCAGTGGATGAGGTGCCTCCCATGTAGTTTCAATCAGTCTTTGCCTCCTTCCACAGTCAGTGGAGACACCTTCAGGAGGCAATTCCTCACAAACTGAAATAGGCATCTAAGGAGACTTAACCCTGCAGGCACCAGCTCCCTCCACTGACTGCAAAAGGCTCTGAGCAACAAGAACAAGTGGACAGCTGTCTCTTAGGTGGCTGATATTAAATACTATTATTAAATATTATCAGTGGAGATGAGAGGCAAGACAGTACTTTATACCATATAAATGATAATGACAGGACCTGCTAGAAAAAGTTCACAATTTCAAGGACATGAATGAAGTAGTGATTAAAACAAATGGGTCTGAGCAGATATCAGAAAATGGTTTGTGATTACAAATATTCTGGCCTAGTGTCCTTCTAAGGTTATGTATTATCTTAATTATATGCAACACTTTGAAGATATATTTTCTAGGAAGGGGTATATACTTAATCTATTTGACATTCACATCAAGTGTATTTCAATGGCCAGATACTTGGTAATAGACTTAGAGAAGCCTATAGTTCTGAAAGTATAAAAGTTTAAATTAACTACTTTCTATGACACATCTTGGCTTTGCAATTCTGCACAAAAGAAAAAACAACTCACCTCACCAGCACATACACTCGTACATCCCTGTTGCACCGCTAGCACCCCCGAGATTGCAAACATATGGTTTACAAATTGACTAGAAACACTGAACAGTGTACTGGAGATGTTTGGAAAGGAATCTTCCTTGGTATGTCTAGAAAGAAATTATTATTTGTTAATTTGTGCTAACTTGCTCAGGAGAATCAGCCTCCTCTGTGTAGCAAAAGGGGATATCTATTACTGGATTTAAAAACTAAATAATTCAGATTTAGACCAGCAAATCCTGAGAAATGTAGCTGATTTCAGTATAATGATCTACAGTGGATAGTTAATTACTAAATCATTAAAAGATTATTTCTATTATTCTATGTTACAAAACAGACATGGCAACAGAGACAGCACACTATTCTGTGTTTTGTAAATACAGTCAGAAATTTTAAAGTATCAAGATTGAGATGACCACATCTGAAATTCCATTCGCTGTTACAAGTGCTGTTTTTCAAAGCAGAATATTCACCTTATACATAATAGAAATAACAGAAAGACACTCAAACTTGGAAGAAATGAGCTGCATTTTGAAAAAAACATCCAAACATTCTTATGGATCTAGAATGCTTAACTACTGTGCCTTAACCAGAAGTTTGTCACAGAAGTTGCATATTTTTTCCTGAGCAGACTGAAAAGCTTCCTTCTAAATGTGCACACATCTTCCTTTTTCACATGTTCATATGATTTTGGAAAGAGCTTTCCATTCTGAAGGTGAGAGGTATATTTTTCATTCACAAAATTATTCAGGCTAAATATAATCTTTTAGCTTTCTGGAGCCTACATGTACAGAGTAGGGTTTCTTCATTACAATTCTACTCTGGTCAGCATAAAGATTATCATCTGAGAAAAAGAAAACAGATTAAAAATCTGCTTCTGATAAAATAATAAATCCAATGCACTCTAAGAAGGAATAAACATTGGATATACTGGTGCAGGGAGGACACAAAATAGAGGAGGAAAACAGCAGAAATAAAATGCAAGTCCTAATTTTAGTAGTCGACATATGGAATTGTTATAGCAGTTCTGCAAGTTCTGTTTAACAAAGGGTAAGTTCACACAGTCACAAGTCTTGAGTTATGACAGATTAGCAACATATCATTTCTCATCTGATACGGACGTTCTCCTGCCACTGAAAATGTCATCACCTATACTAAGTGGCATAACTCAGCCATGTGAGCAAACCTTAAGCGCACATGCTCCCAGGAAGAACAATTGTCAATTTTTTGTTTCCTGAGTCTAAATTTATAAAGTATCAGTCACGGAGTTGTGCGCATGTCTGTATAAATTAAGCAGGAACATACTGTGAAGTGAGATTCATCTGACCTAATGTGTGTGTACCCATCTATGCTAGGCATCTAGGCTCCTGTCATGGGCAATAGAGAGAAATGGGTGTTTCTGGATGGCTATTCACTTCCTTCCAAATGTAGAATAAGGCAGATAAATCATAACCCAGCAGGGTCTTTTTCATACTGTTGACTGTAGAGGCTTGAGGGTGACTAGCTTAGAAGAGGTTGTCACTCTGGACATCTGCAATTAACCCATCCCTGACATCAAAATATCATGGTTCAGCCGCAGTCGGCAACTAAACACCACGCAGCTGCTCACTCCCCCCACCCCTGTGGGATAGGGGAGAGAATTGGAAGGGCAAAAGCAAAAAAAAAAAAGGAAACCTGTGGGTTGAGGTAAGAACAGTTTAATAATTAGAATCAAATAATAATGATAATAATATTATGATAATATTAACAATAATGATAATATAATAAAAAGGAAAAGGGAAAAAGGGAAAAAAACAGAAACACAAACGATACAACCGCTCACCACCTGCCGATCGACGCCTGCCAGTCCCCGAGCTGCGATTGCTGCCTCCCTCCCCCGGCCAGCTCCTCCCACTTAACTTACTTAACATACTGGGCATGATGTTACATGATATGGGATATCCCTTTGGCCAGTTTGAATCCGCTCTCTCAGCTGTGCCCCCTCCCCTCCCAGCTTCTTGTGCACCCGGCAGAGCATGGGAAGCTGGAAAAGTCCTTGACTAGTGCAAGCACTACCCAGCAGCAATGAAAACATCGGTGTGTTATAAACATTGTTTTCATACTAAGTCACACAGCACTGTGCCAGCTGCAGTGAAGAAAATTAACTCTATCCCAGCTAAAACCATGACACAAAACTACAGCAAGCACAAACATATGCAAGGAAAGAAACAACCTGTTTGCAGGCCATTTCAAGCCATTTAAAAAGATGTTTTGGAAGCAGGGTCTCTAAAAACGAAGTAGCAAAGGTCCACTGATAATGATGATGATCTTTTTATGAACCTGGATCTTCCTAGGCAATTTAAGTGCTTGGGAGTTACATGCTGCAATACCTCACTTCAGAGTGGCTGCTATTAAGGACAAAAATTGGAGCCTAAAGCAAGATGCCCAGAGATTCCCCAACAAAGGCACAGTGCGGAGTAGGCATCTGTCTTAAAAAGACAGTCTGAAATATCCTCACACCCAATGGCTGATATGCGTTTGAACGCCTGCTCTTTCTGGAGCTTAGGCACTTGTCTGAGGCCTTGAACAAGAGTGCTTATGTCCACCTGGGAGTCAGACCTCTGCATTTCGGTTAAATCCTTGCCTGAACCTCTCTTTTGAAACCATTGAGCTTAGTTCACTGGCATCTTTGATACCTGAATGGCAAGAGTGTTGTGCTTTTACCTACCTATGTGTTGTAAGACACTACCTGAAATGCTTGCAAGGAAGGTGAGAGGCAACCCTTTGTGTTCAGATGGATGCACAGCACAGCAGAGACGAGAGAGACCTGGGACGAGAGAGAGACAACCTCTGCAGTGCAAACACACTCACTTGAATAAGATTTCTTGGTGCTCCTGTGCTGCTCCTGCATGTCACTGCAATCCTACTATGTTAAAAAAAATAATGCAAGGAGAAGTGAGCTCAACCACTAGGAAAAAACATAGAAGCTCAAACTTTCAATATCATAACTGAGAGGTAGAAATTTGTGACTTTACATATTAAATAATAATAGAAAATTATAAATGTCTTCTGGAAAATTAGGTGACCTTAGCAGTAATAGTCATGAGATGGGTATCTAATAGTTGCATTAACATTGCATTAATACTTTATTCTTTTGTGGAGACAGCCTGTATAGTCATGTTGCAGTTAGAAGAATATTTATTCCATGTCTGTTTTACTTTTATCTAACAGATTTTTTTGGTAGAACAAGAAGGAGAGCAATATGATAAGATCCAGACAAGCCATCCAGAAATATACATATGTCAACAGCAATGGAGAAAATGCCAGTTTCTTATATTTCATGCCCCACTTCTTTTAAGCTGCAGGTTTCATTTGTTCTCCATGCAAAGTGTTTTTATCTACAGATACTGACTGGATCAACCAAAGCCTAGAAATTATGTTTTTAACAGTAAGTCCAGAGGGATGGGGTATAGGCACATAGTTACCTAGGGCCATCTTTACAGTCCACTTCCTTTTTTTAAGATGCCTTTCTCCAGAACACTCCAGTTTCAGAGTGTTTGGTGCAGTTGCCCAGCCATTACTTTTGGAAAGCTCTTTGGACAGGGTTCCACCGTCGTTGCTTTCAGAGGGGAATCTCAGATTTCCTGTGACAGTTGCAGAGAGCATATGGCCTAACCCGAGACAGCAGTCATGGGTGGCATGAGCTGAATCAGTGTGCAAACACAAGACTAAATAAGAAAAGCAGCCAAAACCTGGTGAATTAAACCTGGGCTGTAAGGGTTTTACACTGAACCTCCAGGTTCAGTGGTGGATGGTGGGTCTAGTTATGTGTATCAAGCAGAGAGAGAAAAGACCTTGGGTCCTCATCTGCAAAACTCTGCACTCACGCTGATCCCCACCCAAGGTCTAATAATCTTGTCACATGTACAAGTATCAGGATACGTTTTTCGGAATCTGTCTTACGAATTTTTTTGGCGGGATTTCTCACAGTGATTATGAAGCTTGTCAGTCTCTCTTAGACACCACGTGGAAGGCATGAAATTTCAGAGGCTTACTGTGACTATCTATTTGCCTTCTAATCATACCTGGGAAACTGAATAGCGATACATTCTGCTAACTGTATCTTTGGTTGACTGATTCCACTCAGTTTATCAGGAAACTGAAACAGAACTATTACATAGAAAGCTTATACATCACTAGTTCCTTGGCTGTCTGCTACAGGTTTTTATGTTACACAAAGATTTAGTACACTGATTCTAGTTAAACATTTTCAGCAAAGAAGTATCACTGCCCCTCAAAATTAGTTTGTTGCAAAGTCGCCTGTGAATGTTGCCAAAGAAGTACTTACGATTCTACCAGTGCCTTTTCTCTCTGCCATATTACTGGGTATATATATGGCTAAATATATACATATATATGACACTAGTCTGTCTTTAAAAAATAACAACAGTGCCATTAGTTTTTATGCTACACTCCAGGGCCTAATAGAGAGATATAAAATGAAAGTATATTGTAAGCATTTTCCAGTCAGAGATGGACTGAGCAGAATTATGACTGCCTTTTTTGTCTTAGAAGGGATCCTTTTAATTTATTTGCAGCACAGAATGGCATTTATTTACACTGCAATGACAATTCATTGCAAGCTCCTTTTTAATATATTTTATTATAGCTCTGGGTTTGGTTTTCTGCATTACTGCTTTTCTAAACAGCAAATTCCAGTTTTCTATCTCTGCCAATTATTTTTTTATCCACAAATATACTACTTTACATATATCTATTTTAAGTCTCATTTATTTTTATCTGCCTCCGCTGATTTGCCGACAACTCTGCAGCACTGCTCTATGCTCCTTTGGACCGACATCAGCAATTCACAGCCATTATCATTAGACAAACTCCTTATATCTTTTACCCCTTTTATTTTATCTTCACCTGTTTATTCCTGTTGTATGATTTGCTTGGATTATAATTCCTCATCATATTAATTTGGTAATGACTAACTATTTGGCAGTGCTGCTTCACTGCCAAGATCAACCGTGGCCAGCATTTTAATGCCTCTGAATGTCACCGATAAGAGACCTGAAATGGGCATGAGATGCCAAGCTGGATTTGGGTCTTTAGCGCCTCAAAGTGTAATGCTGTAAAGAACTGATGTTTGGTTACAGTGCCCACTTCTTGAGACAGATTAAATGTTTGACTCAAAACAAAAAAAGTATATATTTCTTAAATAAAGATTCTGTGAGTTGCAAGGCAAACTTATAATTTTTTTCCTTATGTCTCTCTATTTTAAGATCTCAGGCAGAAAACTGTTGTGAAAACTGGTTTTGACCCACAAGAAAAAAAAGGTTATTTAGCATCAGTCTATTCAATTCTTTTTACAGGCTGATTTCCAGGAGGCAATTCTGATAGGGAAGCAATATGCATGCCTCATATTACAGATTGTATACAAACTGGAAGAAGATTACACCCATCATGAGGTGCATGACATATTGCCAGTTCAGAATGGTTTCAGACCCACAGTTGTTCTTCCTATTTATTAATGCAACTATATCAGACCTGTCAAATCATTAAATTGTCATTATGGAAATGTTATACTTATTAAATACGTGATTTATGTCCAGACTTCTGCTTTGTGGTTTCCTCTTCATTCCAGAATGTGTGTATTACTATCAGGTTCATGGGTTCAGCTATTACCAGCTTGGATAAATTGCAAAGGGAAATAGCAAATAAACATACAGATGTTAAAAGCAGCTTTTATCCTGTTTCTCAGAATCTCTCAAATCTTTCTCTGTGCTTGCAAGACTTTTCTTGGTTAAAGCCACCTTCCTGGTCACAGGCAGCTACTTCAGGAAACAACTGAAAAGCTGCATGGTAAAAAAAAAATTGAAAACCAGAACAAAATGCCAAATTGAGAAAAATGTGTGCCTGGGGATAATAAGGAAGAGCCCCAGAAGGCTTCTTGGAAAAGACCATGTGAACCAGAAGAACTGGTTGACGGAACAGTGGATCAGAAACTGTGTTTTAAGGAAGTTTCACCCAGAGTTTGCGATCGGGGAGCTCCCTTTGCCCACGGCTGCTGGAGTGCTTACAGCTGCCTGTAAGACCATTGCATAGGGTACAAGCTGGTGTTGAATATGTTTCCTTATGCTTCTAATATTGATGGCCTTCTGGAAAGTGTCAGAAATCCCCATGTGCCTGAGTGAGAAGGGGGAAGACAGAAGGATGCCATGAACTCTTTTTGTTCCTAACCAGGCTTGCAGCAGGCAAAGAAAGCAGAATGGGCATAGGCGGACAGTGGAGCTTGAGGGAAAATATGTAGCCTGGGTTTCTCCACTGGAGGAAGTCCCTTTACAGTTGCACCTTTTCCTGCATCTCACCTCTGCCCCTGTTTTGGTCGCTCTTTGCTCTGCTCCTACTAGGGTGACTCAGGTCCCTGCAGCTGGGCAAAGGGGACATCGGGGGGGGTCCACAAGTAGCCCTGAGCCATGGCGGGGGGAGGCAGGAGCCCGCTGACTGCTGGGCACAGGGCCTGTCCTCTTCTCAGCAAGGACCTGGCAAGGCAGTTATTTGGTCACTGCTCATACAGCTAACAACGTAGGAAAGAAATATTTGGTAACAGAGGCAAACAAAGGGAAAAAATATCTAATAACCTGGAGCTGAAAGTGGACATATCAAGAAAGCAAGTATGAAAAACTTCAGAGGCTAATAAACCACAGGCTCTGATGATAATAGTTCTGCTGAACAGGATAATTCATGATATTTTTAAATAAAGATTTGGTGTTAATGCTCTACAGAGTAATGATCTGCTCAGAGTCCATAATTTTATATGTGAAACCTGGATTCATTTGTCCCTTCTACATTATTGTGAATTTACTAGGTTCAATTTTATGTGCCTTCTGCCCCCACCTCCCTGCCAGATACTTGGTCCCAAGGTCTTCCAGCAATTTCTTGCAATCAGACCTTGACTTCACTACCCTGTATACAAAAATCCATCAGTAATTTCTGTCACCCAGCTATGCACCACTTTGGAAAGCTTATAAACAAATTAGAATAGAACAGTTAGTCCTACACTTTGGGCAGCTTAAGTACACTACTTCCTCTCTGTGGAAAAAATAGCATGGGCATAGTTCAATCATTTATATAAGAGTTTTCCTCCCTTTCTGATGAGAGTTTAGTCCTTGTTTTATAGTAGGGGAGAGTCTGTTCTGTATCAGACTTGGCAGGGAGGGATCTCTGTTCATCACAGACCTTTGTGACCAGCTTCTACTACCTGTTCTATTCCAGTGCCACTTACAAAAGGCAATCTTCTGACAAAAGCCTACAAGGCTTTTGACATCTGCGTTTAAGTCACTTCAGTATGTCAGCTTGGAGAGATTATTGCACTCACTGTCATAGGATGCTTCACAGCATGCCTGCTAACAAACTAAATTTTCAGACCCATTTGACTTGACTGATGATAAGCTAATGCACTTGCTAAGCCCATCTTGAGGTATACTCAAGAACTGCATTTCAGTTAAGGGGCATTAGCAGTTATGAGATACCTTCTCACACCAGTTTTCAGCCATAGCTTTCTCTATGAGTGGTCCTGAGCAGACTGGCAAGTTTGACATACCTACATGAGTACGGTGCTTCTGAAAAGGAAACAGGTGTGCAGCCACTTCCATAAGCACCTGAAAATCTTTCCTTATCCCTGGTAAGTGAGGACAGTAGGGATGAAGAGGGACCCGAAATGAGGTTATAGAGAGGTGGGTGTTGATATCTTCTCCCAAGTAGCAAGTGATAGGACAAGAGAAAATGGCCTCAAGTTGTGCCAGGGGAGGTTTAGATTGGATATTGGGAAAAATTTATTTACTGAAAGAGTGGTCAAGCATTGGAAGAGGCTGTCCAGACGTGTGGTGGAGTCACCATTCCTGAAGATGTTTAAAAAAGGTGTAGACATGGCATTTCAGGACATGGTTTAGGAGGCATGATTGTGTTGGGTTGACAGTTGGACTTGATGATCTTAGAGGACTTTTCCAACCTTAACGATTCTATGTTTCTATGCTTTGCTTATCTGACTTGTGAAAAACCTTGGCATGAAATGTTAAAAGCTTGTGTGGATTCTAAAACCAGCTGGACAATTCATAGAAGAGAAAACAATGGGGTGGCTCTTGCACTGTTTCCCATCTATCCACTGTTGGGTACTGCTGGGTTTTTTAAGTGAATCTCCTGGACAGCCCCACCTCTTGTGCTTTGTTTGCTTTGTGGAGCAGTGTCAGAAAGCACGAACAACATTCAGGTTGTATCAGACTAAACAGGATTATGTGCTCCATGACCATACATAACACACCACAACCACACACAGGCACTCAGTCCATAACCTACAGCTA
Organism: Phalacrocorax aristotelis; assembly: GCF_949628215.1. Classification (NCBI taxonomy): domain Eukaryota; kingdom Metazoa; phylum Chordata; class Aves; order Suliformes; family Phalacrocoracidae; genus Phalacrocorax; species Phalacrocorax aristotelis. The sequence goes on along the minus strand of NC_134276.1, from coordinate 74,374,370 downwards.
GTCTGAAGTGAAAAAGGCCCTGAAGTATGTCTAAAGTAGATGTCAGGGCCCTGGCACCAACAGTTTGACTCTGATTGTCCACTCTTTTTGCCTCTGTCACTAGTGGTTACTAAGGTGCTCCCCCTGGCAGGTCACATCTGGAGGATTAAAGCTTTTCATCCTCTGACACACCTCTGCCATCAGAGCTAATTGCAGCAGTAACTAGATGTCACTCTGGACAGACGGTCTATGGCTGTTCATGAGGAGGTTTCACATACAATTTGAGAGCAGACAGCAGTTGACACCCAGGTATTTCTGGTTCCAGGACTGTTCTGAAAGGCTTTTTTCTCTCCTGGTCAGATCATTCTCTTTCACACAGTCATATATACCCTCTCCCCAGTTCTTTCACCTCCCAACCCCTGTCTAAATTATTCTATATGCCATTTTCCTTCCTTTCTCAGATCTGCCTGCCTGGCTGCCATTCCCTATCTATGTGCCTTATTGCCCAACAGTCACAGCTACCGCAGCCTCCACCAGAAGAGCCAAAAGCAAATTGCCCTTCCACTCCTCTGACCTTTTGCTGAAGCATATTCACTGTAAATCCTGCCAGTAAGAACTCAACTTTCACACCCTACCTAGTGTTGCTTGATAATTTGCTACCTGAGATGGCAAATCTTATGCAAGAATGGCCCAGACGGCATATTTGTGACAGACACGAGGGAAACCTTCTCCCTACCTCTGCCCGCAGAGTCCTCCTTCTAAAGCAGGAAATATGATCCTTGGCATCTTGGGGAAAAAGGGAGGAAGTGTAAGACTTAAATGCAAAAAGCATTGACAAAGTACCAGTTATCCTAACCATGGAGACTACCACACCATGAGAAAAAGCCAAACCATTTTCTTAACTTCTTAAGGAAAGACTGTCATCCTAAGGTGAACCCTGTATCTAGAAAATTTCTGCCTACACAGTTAAAAGATGATGAGTGAAAATTAAGCCTTACAATGGCAAGTGTACAAATCCATAACCCTAGTGTTGCCTACAAACATGTAAGGTATAAGCAATCCTCTGTAAGAAGATAGATCCGGGTTTTTTACTGATGCTTTCATGGGCTTGAGATCATTTAAAATGTGTCACACTTCTTTGTCCATTAGAAAGAAGCTGACTTGATAAACCTGACTGGTACAAACTTATACCTAACTGTGGCTTAATTTCTAATTTCCATTACGTATTTACTTGTGAAGCTTATTATATCCTTGCCAGGGATATAATTTATCCAAGCCCACAGGGCTCACTAGTGCTTAGGTGGACTAGACCAGAGCAGGATCCCATTTTCCTGAGGACCACTCCCACCCTCTGGCACATGCACACACATACTTTTGTTCAGTTTACAGTGAGCTCTTAAGGAGGAGAAACTGAAGGACCTTTCCCTGTAGCTGGGAAATAATGATGTTTTAAGGATAAGTCAGGCTCTGCTGAGCACTGTATTTAGCTCTGAGAAAGGCTGACTGAATTCTTTGCTGGCAGAAGCAAAGCCAATTTACTCAGCAATAACAGGTTCCAGGGTGGGAATGGTGAATATAAGCCAATTATTTCATATCAGGATAAATATCACATTTCCCTCATAATTTTTAAGTCTAGTTAAACCCCAGCATGTACCTGAGTGTAACCAGTTATAGAAGGAAGAGCTGACAAAATTTTATTGAAATAAACATATCATACTTATCAATACTTATAAATATTTGAAAAGTGGGTGTCAAGAGGATGGGACTGGACTCCTTTCAGTGGTGCCCAATGACAGGACAAGGGGCAACGGGCACAAGTTGGAACACAGGAAGTTTCACTTAAAGCTGAGAAAAAAACTTCTTTACTGTGAGGTTGACAGAGCAGGCTGCCCAGTGAGGTTGTGGAGACTCCTTCCCTGGAGACAAGAGCCATGCCACACTCCATCATCTTTGAAAGGTCATGGAGGACAGGAGAGGTGCCTGAAGACTAGAGGAAAGCAAATGTCACTCCAGTCTTCGAAAAGGGCAAGAAGGAGGACCCAGGAAACTCTAGGCCAGTCAGCCTCACCTCCATCCCCAGAAAGGTGATGGAGCAGTTCATCCTGGAGGTCATCTCCAGGCACGTAGAGGACAAGAAGGTTATCAGAAGTAGTCAACATGGATTCACCAAGGGAAGATCATGCCTGACCAACCTGGTAGCTCTCTATGATAGTGTGACTGACTGGATCAAGAAAGGGAGAGCAGTGGGTGTTTATCTTTACTTCAGCAAGGTATTCAACACTGTCTCCCATAACATCCTCAGAGTTAACCTTAGGCAGTATGGGTTAGATGAGTGGAAAGTGAGGTGGATTGAGAACTGGCTGAATGGCAGAGCTCAGAGGGTCATGATCAATGGCACAGAGTCTGCTTGGAGGCCTGTCACTAGTGGTGTTCCCCAGGGGTCTGTGCTGGGTCCAGTTCTGTTTAATATATTCATCAATGACCAGGACAAAGGGACAGAGTGTAACCTCATCAAGTTTGCTGGTGATACAAAACTGGGAGGAGTGGCTGATACACCAGAAGGCTGTGAGACCTGGACAGGCTGGAGATCTGGGCCAAGGGGAATCTCATGAAATTCAATAAGAGGAGGTGCAAGGTCCTGCACCTGGGGAAGAACAACCACAGTACACTGGTACGTGTTGGGGGCTGGTGTGGAAAGTGGCTCTGTTGAGAAGGACCTGGGAGTGCTGGTGGACAACAAGCTGACCATGAGCCAGCACTGTGCCCTTGTGGCCAAGAAGGCCAACGGTGTCCTGGGGTGCATTAAAAGGAGTGTGGCCAGCAGATCGAGGGAGGTTATCCTCCCCCTCTACTCTGCCCTAGTGAGACCACATCTGGAGTACTGTGTCCAGTTCTGGGCCCCCCAGTTTAAGAAGGACAGGGAACTGCTTTAGCAAGCCCAGCAGAGAGCTACCAAGATGATCAGGGGACTGGAGCATCTCCCTTATGAGGAAAGGCTGAGAGTCTTGGGTTTGTTCAGCCTGGACAAGAGAAGACTGAGGAGGGATTTAATCAATACCTATAAATATCTAAAGGAAGGGTGTTAAGAGGATGGGACTAGACTCTTCTCAGTGGTGCCCAGCGACAGGCCAAGGGGCAATGGGCACAAGTCGGAACACAGGAAGTTCCACCTCTATATGAGACAAAACCTATTTCCTGTGAGGGCGACAGAGCAGTGGAAGAAAGAAAAGACAGGAGAAAGAGAATAAGAAAGTAGAATCACCTATAGATGACAACAGTGAGCAGGGTATAGCTCAGTTATATGGCAGCATTGCAATGGTGAGTGAAGGAGGGGCATGTGCAACTACATGCGAATACACTGAGCCTGGTATTTTCAAATAGGCCAGGAAAGCAGTGTGCACCCAAGCGGAGATCTTATTAGTAAGGTATCCTTTAGTATTCTTCAAGTGAAACTGAATGAACATGGTAAAAACCCAACTGATTTGTCACTGCTGTAAATCTCTGTTGTACTTCAGGTGTCAGAACAAGTCGGACAAAGTCGTTTGTCAGGCAGCATGGGTGGCATAAAGGAATAGACATGACATGCCAGCTTCTATTGCTACCTGGCAAAATACAAAGGAGTAAAGTCCCAAAGCAATTTGGGACCTGTGGAAACCACAGAGGACTGGATCTGGAAAACTCAGTCTTTTTCTGTTCTGGAAATGCTCATCACATACTAGCAAGTCTCATAAATTCAAGCAGCCCCAAAAAGCCTAGACCATTTAATCCATTGGAAGAGTAGGTGAGGACCTCCTTTCCCAGGCTGCTCTTTCTTGTTTTGGAGGCACTACCATCACTCACTTCTGGACCTATCCTAGAGCATCCATTCTCCCAGTCTGCACTGCAGCTCTGAAATCTTCTGCATGACATGGCATTAAAAACCTTACTCTTTAGTCAGATAATAATAGAGATGAGGGACTACATAGGAATCCTACTAGGATTATGACATTGTTCTAGAATTTCTCAGAAAAAGAAGGTATTTTTAGGTCATGTTGCAAAAGGAACAAAATAAACAATACATATTTTAATTTTCTAGCATTAAGTTGAGTAAATTAAAAAATATTGAAAACTTTCTATATTAACTCATTAACTCATTTTGCCATCCAACACTCATATCTATGCTGGGGAACTGTGTGGAGATACATGGTAATATGTCAGACTGAAACATGAAAGAAATTGATTTATTATTTCTTTATGGCACAAGACAAGCCAAATAGTAGACATATGACAATTTCCCAGATCACATGGTTATGTTTTCTCCAGTAGCATTAGTTGTCACCAACTGCAAGAGTTCTCCATCCCTAGATGTAGTGGCACTCAAAAACAAAAGCAAGTACTTTAGAAAATTGGATAGGAGAGAAGCTAAGAACAAGGACTTGAAACAATGCAACATTTACGTAATGTATGCCAGAAACTTTTCCTTTATTAAAAAATGCTTTCCAGATAAATAACAGGCACTCAAGACAGCCATTATTTTCCTCTGCAATCATCCTTTCATGTAATCTAGACAAGTATTCTCACAGGAATAATTACAAAGTATTCTGATGACTACTATTAACAATCAACTGAATTGCATTTCAGAATAGTTCCTCTCAGATTGTGGCCATTTAAAGAGTATTGTCAACATATGCCCAGAAGTTTGGAGAGAAAATAGACTGAGTCTGCAAGGGAGGCAGAAAAAGGGACAGACTGAGCCAGATAATTAAAGACACAGATGCAGAAGCTACATGTATGAAAAGAGGACGAATACAATTATAGAATTCAGGCTCATGAGGAAGAATTTAATTTTCTAAGCTTCACAAGAATAATGTTTAAGAAATCTTAGAAAGAAAAAATAGGGTGCCCTCTTTTGAATTACTTCCAAATTGTGGAAAAAATTAGGATAGAACAATAGTTCAAATGACCACGTTTGAGGTTAACAGAAAAACTTACTTCCGTTAGCATTACAAAGCATAAAATACCAGAAACTTTTGCTAACCTCTGTCCTAGACTGTAGAGAGAGTTCGCACAAGAAATTGTAAAGCCAGGAAAATGAATGTTTGGGTCTGGGTTTGTTTGTTTCTGAATCTTTTATTTCAGGACTATTTGATACCTGGAGAGTAGTAGCAAGGACAAGTAGAAGTGTGGGAGTGAAGTAAGTGACTCAGGAAAATAGACATCTCTGACATCAGTATTTTACAAAATTTTGGAAGAATTTCAAAGAAAAGCAACAGAGATACAGACATGGGGCCTAATGAGGAGTCGAATGGCAAAGGTAGAGTTGTTTGTCTGCTCAAATACCTTTTTAGTGATAACAGATTTTTCAGAGACAGGTAACGTAGTGGGTTAATCCATTTGTACTTAAATAAAATACTTTATCGGATGCTCATAGGAAATCATTGGTGGCAATAAAAGAGAATCCAAGGTTAACAGAGTTGACTAAAGCAGAATTATCAGGATAAAAAAGGAAGATCATAAAAAAAAGTATCCCTTAGGGATCAGACTTAAAATTGTCCCTGCTGCAGATAATAATATTTCATCTCTAGGTAGAGAGAACTAGGCAAAAGTCAATGATGAGAAACAAACTTAGAGAAGTATTGTTGAAGCTGAAAAGGACCTGACCATAACACAAGATTATTTTGTCAGCTGCTCTGACAGAGGCTGTACAAAAACTAACAGAGGAAATGCAGAGGCATGTATCTGCAGGCCAACAATAAGAATTAAGCTGTAGCCCTGCCCTGACTGCTGACGTACCACCTGCTTGCCTAGGAAATTCCACCCATCTTCTGGTCACGTGCCCTGCTGACTCCGCCTCTTTTTGCCCTTGGGGTATCCGCTGTGTGTTATGTCACCCCCTACATGTTCACAGCCAGCCCTGCGATTGGCTGCCAGCTCCCCCTCCCACTTTACCCCGAAGGACATCAGAACGGGAAGGTTTTCCCACTGCATGCATGAGCGCCACCATTCTGTTTCAGCCACCATTTTTACAGCAGGCAGCCACCATTTCTGACAGTGCCATGTCCCCCACGTTCACAGGCAGCCCTGTGACCGGCTGGCCGGACCAGCCACCCCTTCTGGTTTGCCTGGAACAGGAAGACCCTGCATACACAGAGGCTACCGTTTCCAATTATATAATTCCCCACCTGTTTTCACACTGTGTTAAGATGGGTTTGTTGCTGATTTTTCAACACGTCATACCTACATGAGCTCAGAGCACCCTCTGATTGGCAGCCCTCTCGTCACTTCGTATTGATAAATTAAATAGATTCACCTCCATTATTCATCTAGTGAAACTTAGATCTGTACAGAATTGTTGTCTACAAATGACCTGGCCATGTGGGAATTTTTTGCAGTTGATCCCACCTTGGCACTCTAGAGCATATTTCAATTTCTTCAATGTTTATACATGGTCTTGAATTGTGAGTAATAGACTTTTCATACCAAAGGGTTGAGTGGCCTTCAGTGAATTTAGAGTGGGTATTGGACGAAAATATCCAATTCGTGATATCCTGGAACCACCTTCCAAAAGTATAAAGGAGAAAATACCTAATTTTAAGAAGCATCATGGCTGGCTTCTGAGATGGATGAGGGCGATGTGGTTGGCTGTAATAAAATTGATCATGATCAAAAAGGTGTCTCCCTTTCCTGTGACTTGTTCCAGTAAAGACTGTCCTCTGGCACATGTAACACTGCTATAGCTTCTCTACTCATTTGTCCCTTGCTAAGACATCCAAAGGTTTCATTAGCCACTTGACAACATTCCAACAGGTAATTTTGATCCCTGAGCCATCAACCAGAAACCTTGCAACTGTACTACAGGGTATTAAAGACAAAGTATGAAAGAGGAAACGAATGAAAAGAAGGCTGCAAATTAATAAACAGTTTTGATACACTAGGGCTGACGTTTTTCATAACAACTACTTACAATGTTGCTCAAATTTACATCACAATAAAGGTTCAGAATTCAGCTTGTCTAAGAAGCTGGACTGATATTTTTAGAGGTGTTTATTTGGTATTAATTTCCATGGTATCCAAGCATTTCAGAGGAAGAAGTTCATGTGCTGTGAGATTGTTTGAAGTGTGTCTCAGGATACTTACAGTGCATTTATTCATTTTCACACCATACAGCATAGGACATTTTTGTTTAAATGAATGACAGAGCAAAACCCACACAACTCCAGTCTGAAATTCATTTACGTCTAAATAGCTGTCTACCAATTTCTCCATATAAATGGCTTTTTTGCAGATAAACTTTATTATATTCAGTGATTGTTTAGGCATAAAGAAACAGTGCTAGATTTAACTTTTTATTTAAGATTTAATCCTCTCTGTGGTCTGATGGTATTGACTTCTTTAGCCCCCTGAAGGAACAAAAGCAGGTTTCATCTCTGCTGCTTAGAAGAGCCTTCCTCACATGTTTTATTGTACTGTTTCTCACAGTGCTTCTGAGTTAAGGAAATGTCATTCTTTTCATTTCACACATGAAGGGCTAAAGCAGTTTGCTAAATACACAGGTTTGCAACCTGATGGCCCCAATTCCACGAATAATTGAATAACAGACAGGCCTAAAATCCTGGTTCTGGAAGTATTATTCACACAGTGACTTGGGTGACAAGGTCCTTATATGATAAATAAAAAGGTTTTTGCACCTGACCTGGACTTCATGACAGCATGACAGAAAAGTTTAAGACAAACCTGTACCTTAAACTCTCTTCTTCAAGGACAAAGGCCACCATGTGAGACTGCAACACTGAAACTGGAACACTTTCTGTGCCAAAATCACTGGCTTCTCTTGCTGTTCTCAGTCAAGTGCCCTAAACAGATCTTTCCTGAGATATAGGAGATGCCATAGAATAACATGGCTCATTGGAGCTTTCACTTCAGTGGTCATAGGCATCCTTTACATCCTGTGTCATGACTGTCACCAGTGTGAGTTCTCCAGGTACTGGATCTAGCTCTAGTTGTCCTGATTTCATTTATATGAGGTGAGAGAAGAACATATTTCCAGGTCACCTCATTCCAAGGTGAGCATCTAGGGCTTCATTCTGTTGCCATATATTCTGTTGTCATATATACATATCTAATGTAACTTGAAACTCCCTAGGTTATCTAGGGTTTTCTTAGGTCTTCCAGGTAAGACACAGGTCCTGCTGGAGACCTGTGCCCACATTGGTGCAGGGTGCTTACATGTGAGCAAAGGATTTGTATGCTATTCCTGAGCAAGAGTAAAACCCCTAAAAAAGGTTATTCTTACTTATTTTCATTATTTACAAAGGGTGTTGGATGTCTAGGTTAGATTTAGCCACCTGAAACTGAGCACAAACCACATCGGGTATGAAAGCTTTTGTTGTAGACTTAGTAGTCTTGTTGTGGACAGTAACAATTTTTTAAAAATATCGGATAACTCTTCCACAAATGCTTCCTGTTCTGGAAATACCAAAGCACACAGATGTTTTATAAACCAAGCTCAGTATTTATCACTATGAAAAAACCAAATGTTTAAAATGAAGAAAAACCTGTTGAGGCTTACCAATAAGCAATATATGTAGTATTGCTATATCATTAGCTGTGATACGCTATTAGATGTAATATGCATCTTTGTTACTTATATTGTTCTTTTTTTATATATTAAAACAACATGATTATAAAGTATATGACTAAATCTGCAACTATGTATGTAGCACTAAAAAAAGTTATTACTTACTAATATGCAAAATACTTGAATTATTTAAGTGTTCTGTGAGATTAATGACTGGGTTGGAATTAATTTCTCTAGTCTTAATGCATCATTTAAAAACCCCATAGTCTCAGAAGAACGATATTACAATAGGAAGGACAAACACCTTTCAGTACAGCATTTAATCTGAAAAATTGGTCCAATAAGTTATGGAATAATGGAATTACGATATTGACTGACACATTTGAAATTGTCAAAGAGAAGGGAGAAGTACTCTCAACACAGTTACAACACTCGACTTTCAGGAGCACTCTCACTAAAATGCATGTGTTGTTTTGAAAAATGTTCCTAAGTGCTGAAATACTTAGAATTTTTGTAGGGTTTGTGTAGAAAGTACCCACTGTGGCTTTGAATATATTCTTTTCAAATGAATTCTGATATTACTAGAAGTGTTGAATTTATATTTACTCAACCATTAACAGGGTATGAGCTGAAGAACAACAGTGAAAATGCTCCATATGACTTTAACCATGTGCCTCAAGTTTGACTTGAAGAACCTAAATCGAAGGGTGGGAGCCCTGGGTATCTCTGTTAACTCAGACAAGAGGCTTAAAATTGATGCTGCTACCTACCTACCTACCTACCTATCAGCTAGCAGAAACAAGCACCTACACTCCCTCGCCTTTGTCTGTCACGTTAATTTCATGTAGAGAGTGGGCAAATAGCAATGAGGAGAGAAAGGGAATTCCCTTCCTCCAGGGAAATGCATGAAAACTATTTTTATTAATCCTTGAGGAGCACTACTTAAATAAGCAGTGTTACTCTTTTCCAAAACAGAGAGATGTAGCTCCTGTTTACTCCAGAGGCCTGTCAAACTAAGTGCCATGGTCTCCTCACATTATGAAAAGAGGGGGAACAAAAGTGGACAGCAGCCCTATTGCAGCTGGATGGCAATACAGTGAGAGGGAACAGTTACACTGGGGCTGGAGAACAGGCACGGCAGGGCCACCCTTTTGGCAGGCGAGTTTTAGTGGGATAAATTAAAGCAGCCGGTTGCTTGTGGTGAGTCACACTGAACCAGCATTTAAGCAGCCATGGCCATTGTCTGCCTCGTACAACTTCTGCAGCAATTATGGCCAGACAGAAGTGCAGCCCTGCTCCCTGTTATGCTGATAACAATGAACACATCCCCTTTTGTGAACGGAGGCCAGTGTCTGTCAAAAGACTGTTGGATGGTGCGTGAGAGAAGTATGAAAAACCATTCCAGCTAGGATTCACATTCATGTGGCTCTGCCAGCTCTGAGTTAATTCTTCACATTGTGCCAAGTACAGGATGAAATGCAAGTCAAAAAGGGAGGATAGCTTACCTCCTGCTACAAGCCATATGGATGTGAGAATCTGCATGCTCTGTGGCTGTGCATGCTGATCATTTTGCCTCCATACTTAACTGGCAAGTGTTTTTCATATGTGACAGTATATGCACAACACACAGACATACCCTGCTACCCACTGAGAAAGTGTTTCTGGAAAGTGTGATGGTTAGTTTTTCAATAGGAGGGGAGACTGTATGCAGAGATTTGAGAAATACACACAGTTTAATCACACGGGGACAGTATGTCAGCATTTTGTGGCAATAAGGTCTTTCCCCTCATTCCAGTAACATTAAGTAAAAAAGCAAGGTCTTAATGACGCAAGTGAAGAAGACAAGAGGGATGCTGCTGCATAGCCACACACAAGGTTCTCAGCATATTTCTGCTAGTGTTTGTGTGATGCCCAAACAATGTATTAGTGAAATATTTAAAATATTGCGTTGTAGCCTACTCTGTCTATATTCTCAGCAGTTATTTTAACACAAGCAGGTATTTGGCAGGAACATTTCAGTATGACGGGATGGCTCAGGATAGTCTTGATGGAAGGAAAAACAGTTATGACAGTATTTAGCAGAGCACAATATGAAATGATTGATGATGGACCTCCGAAATGACAGTAGAAAAATGACAGAAACCATGGAGCTGTTCCCCTGAAGTCTGTTACGTACTTAGGTGTGCTGTATAACATCCACCACCTCACCCTACTTGAGTGTTCCTCACACAGAAAACCTCATTGCAAGTCCAGTAGCAGTAACGTTAAAAGCACAAGGCTGTGAGTTTTCTCCAGAATACAATTATTTCCTGTTTCGCGTCATCTTCTTTTCCTACTTATTACTGTCTTTTGATCATCACTCTATTTAGAAAGGCTCGAGATCGTTTAGAACACAACTGGAAAGTGAGTTGGGACCCTTGGTTGCTCTGTTACAGAAAATCAACCATGACTTTTTGAGACCACTGTGCTATATACTTCTTTTATAGATACCTTTGGCTATGAAACTGCTGCATATTGTGGTGAAATCCAAAAATATTTGAGCTGATTTTCCTCACGTGGCTTGAATTGGAAAAACAGTCCAAACCCTTTAGCCCAGAGCTCTCTGCAGAGCAGGCTGAGTGATCTCATGCACAGCTCCTTGCTACCAGAGCAAAAAGGCTTCTTGTACTAGTGCTAATGCAAGCAGCCTGCGCTGTGATACTTGCAGGGGCACAATGTGCACAGTATAATATAGCAGCTACTGTAGACATATTTGTATTGGTATTTTCCTTTAGTCCTAACAAGAACAGGGAAATGCCCTCATCCAGCTCTGTTCCTTGCAACTGCACCATTGCTTCTCATCATTCTTGTGCTATTATTGTTCTGCATTCCTCGGTGCAGCATCCCTGTTTCTGCTGTTTAAGAGGTAATGTGGGTGGGACTCATCTTCCACAATTGTAAATGTTTATGGCTGGGAGAGACTCCCTTTATAGATGATAAAAAATAAATGAAGTCTTTTATAGTATGGTTTATATGACTCCAATTTCAGATGTCTACTTTAAGGTAAGAGGAGTTGTGTTCCAGAAGTGTCTGTGCCTCTCCATCAACTGTAAAGGGAATTTAGATTATTAACTTCAGTGACAGTGTCTACAATATTTATTTCTATATTGGGTCAGATGAACTTTGTTTGGTTATATTGCTGGGCTGTGTTTTGTTTGTTTGTTTGTTTTCCATTGAGATTTGATTTGACTGGTCTCTTGCAATATAGAAATAGGGATTTATTTTTGCCTGACAGCCACCATCAGTAACAGTAACTCATGAAACACATTGCTTGGAAGGGTCTTTTTTTTTTCCTCTTCTCATGGAGCTACTCTCACACCATGGAAAGAGTTGTGGGGTTTCAATTTTTGATGGGGGAGGGCTGAAGTGGTAGTGGTACTTGTGGGCCTACAGAACAGGGAGCAAATCCTGTGAATCACAGATTGCCTCCCAGAATTATCAATGTCTCAGATATTCAACACTTCTAGAACTGAAGACTCCCCTTTCTGTGTGAGGTGCATTGCTCTCTATCGCCTGGTACTTTAGGTGGCGGGAGAACTGCCTATATAGAGCTGTAGCAGGCAGCTCTCTCCAGTCCTGCTTGCTGACATGAAAAGTCTGATAGCACTTCATAGAGCACCTGAGTGCCTACTGCCTATAGTTTAAGCTCTTCCTGGCTTTGCATTTCTGGGAGTATTGTCTGTGTGCTGGAATCCACTCTGTGACTCTAAGCTGCATTTCAGTAGCTTAAATAGATGCAATGTAGATGAGCTCATTCTGTGAATTCAACTCTCCCTAGGATATATTCTGCACCAGCTTACTTCTGCAGATGCCACCCTTCATTGCCCCATCTGAGGCGCAGTGCCATGTGATGAGGACATTGAACGGTCCTACTGCCAAAAGCCTCCATCCTGATGTTTCCAATACCTCTTTCCTAGAATGAATTGTGTAAAACATCCCCTTCCTAGAATTAGGTGCATAGCAGATGATACTGCGATTTGATTTCACAGAATCACAGAATCACAGAATCACAGGCTGGAGGTATGCCTTTGGAAGATCTATTACACATTATGTTAAAATAAGGGCTAGAAATGTCATTAATATGGGGGGGTGTTGTTTGTTTGTTTGTTTCATACATTTAAGTATTCTCCTACATTTACAGATGCAGTTGAACCACGCCATAGAACCTGTATAAAAATGAACCTATTACTCAATCACACATTTCAATGTTCAAAGTGAATACTTTTGCCTATTGCAGCCTGGATTTGGTTAGAAATGTAGCATGTAGGTTACCCTCTAAAAGCAGCTAGGGATTTTCCTTCATGCAATATAATATGTAAGTAGTATAATTTATCAATTTGCAAGGGGAAAATAAGATTGGGATGGTATCAGATGCTTCTTTGAAGAAGTTGCATAATAAACAAATTTGTTTTATTTGACAGAACTGGGGCGCCAATATACATTAAAAAAATTCATTGACATAAATGACATGTTCAAACTGGGACGTTGCATAGTCATAAAAAAATCCATTTCTCCAGATGGCATTGAGAGGTCTCACTAGGAAAGCATAATGTGATTCCTGACATGGCTTATGTGCTATATAAAAAGAGAAATTGTTCAGAGAATGAACAATAGTGGCAATGCCAAAGCAGATAGCTTGCATGTTTGTTTCAGTTATGTCATTTTTCATTATGTATCTAGCTGAGTATTTACGGAAGAGGTAACTGATGAAAAAAATCCTTTTATAGAATTGTAGAAATGTTGATTAGAATGTAGGGGGTTTTGGAGGTTTTGTAGTTCAGCTTTGTTCTTGAAGCGGGACCACCACTGACACCAGACCAGGTTCTGTCCAGCCAGGTCTTGAAAGCCTCTTGTGGAGGGAACTCCCGCAGCCCTTCCAGGCAGCCCCTTCCTTGCACCACTGCATTGTGGAGAAGCTGTTTCCCATCTCCATCCTGAGCCTCCCAAGGTGAAACCTGTGCCCTTTGCTATATTGTAGCAGGACTGAGAAGAGTTTGAGAGTTTGGCTCCAATGTCTTCATAACTGCCCTTCAAGCAGTTGTAGTCTGCAACTAGGACATCCCTTAGCCTGCCTTTTAGCGGTCAAAATGAGCTCAGTTCCCTCAACTTCTCACAGTTCATCTGCTCTAAGCTCCTGACCATATTAGCGGCTACCTAACAGGTCCCCTCTAGTTTCTCAGAATCCCCTTTGACCACGTGGGTGGGGAGGCCATGCCAAAAACAGGCACAGTATGGCATGTGTGGCCTCACCACTGCTGGATACAGGGTAGTGATAAATCTTTTTGATCTGCAGGACACAGTCACAGCATAGCACATTATAGAGTTGCATGAGCTGTGGTGAAAGCTCATTGTTACCTTTCATTCAGTCTGGCAATTGCAGCAGTCTTCACTGGCTTTTCATGCTGCTCCACTAGCTGGTTACCAGCCGGTATTGATTCATGGGGTTTTTCTGCTCTGGTACAGTGTTATGCCTTTTCTTACTGAACTCCATGAGGTTTCTGTCTGTTTAATCGTCAGCTTAAGGGCCAGGAGTGGTCCATTGAATAGTTTATAGTTCACTGGATTTGAAAGTTATTCAGAGGTAGGTTGCCAATTGCATTGTCAATTTGTAATCATGACGGCATAGCTGTAGTATGAATCCTGTGAGTCTTTGGGGGATTCTGAGTTAGATCCTTCTTATAGTCAATTAAAAAGCATTACAGCTTTCATTCACACTTTCACCTAGTATGGACGGACACTGGAAAGTAGGGGAGTCGATGGGAGTTTTGCATTTAACTTTTATAGTTGTCATTGGTTTTGAGTGGAGAGTTCTACCGAAATATGTTGATCAAAGCATTAGACCTAATATTTACCAAGTTTTTCTAGTAGAAAACGCATAAGTATCTTTAAAACAACAGTATTTCATAGTCAAAAATATTGGAAACAGAATGTCTCAGGATTTGGGAGAAGTAAAGTTTTGGCTGATTATGAACTTTGCCAATTCAGCTCTACTGGGTTCCGTAATGCCCTGATGTTAGATGTATTCAAATCTAGTATTTTCTGATAAAATCTAATCTTTCATTAACATATTAATGGTTGCTTCCACTGAGGATGCCTGATGGATGAACTGTCACAGCCTCTATTCCTGTGTGTCTTAGGGTCTGCTCCTTCATATTTCAGGTGACCATCACACTAAGCTGTATAGGATTCAGTGCCGTTTTCCCTCCTGGTAGTTACTGACACAACACGGTGGTACCTGGGCTGGCACAGGCTGCAGTGCCCTCACTGCTGTGAAGATACTTAGCAGTAATGCTCTGCCCTATCTGACTCAAGCAGTTCTATTTAGTTGTGGCAGGGAAAAAAAATGAATATTAGAGGGGAAAAAACACATAGGATAGCAAGGACTCCCTCCTTTACCTAGGAAGGGCAAGAGTTTGCTTTTTTCTTGATTTGTCTTATTTTTGTGGTCTGGTGGACCTTTGGCTCCTGTCTGACAAGCACAAAACCCCAGAAAACTTAGCTGCACCTTAGCAAAGGGAACTTTTTCAGTTCTATTATGATCCATGACACTATTAGATTAAGACTTGCTCTATAAGAAATAATCCAACTTCTAACAACTTAGATGCTGAAGCCACTATAGTATATAAAAACGTCTGTGATGTGCACTGGTTGCACAAAACTAGAGGATGAGCTAATGAAAGTCCCATTGGTCCAGGTTTTACTTACATGAAAAAGTCTTTCTTTTAAGGCCAGTTCTGTGGTGCTCTGGAGGAACATATAATAAATGATAATAAAAATAAGCAAGCATGCAGATTAATAAATAAAAACACCACTGGAACACATTGCTGTTTGTTAAACTTTAGCATATATGAATTATTTTGCACTGCTAATGCAGATGCCTTTCATTTCTAAAGCAACTTTAAAAATGTAGGAGTTTTTAACTATGGTTATTAACTGACAGTGATCTTCTAATATCAATAAGTAGGAAAATGCCTATTCTGTTCATGCTTTACTTTCTGGATAGCTCCTTGATGTTCAGCTTTGCTAATTTTCTGTTTCACAGACTGAGTTCACTTTAACTGAAACTTCCAAGCAGTAATTCAGTTCTTAACTAGATTTGTGGTGGTGAGACAGAGAGTAACATAAAAAGGGAGAACTTATTGGCATGATCCATCATCATACTTTATTGCACACTCGAGCCTACTGGGCAGGAAACATTATTAAATTGGAAGATGTATCAGAGCCTTTGGAATTTGGCAGGATGGGCACCTTAAATCTCTATAGGGCTGATGTGCTCAATTCACGTTCAGTCCTCTTGAATTGTTCCAAGAATATAGGTGGTGTTCCAGATTAAGCTCTGCAAGGGGGTACAGCTGGCATTGTGTTCACGCTGTGACAATGGTACGTGTTAAGGACTGATGTGTAGAAGGCAAATAGTCACGACAACAACTATGCTTACCTGTTATTCTGGGGAGCGTGGCGTAACCACATCTACTTGGTTACTGCATGTCAAACACTGCTGTAACAAGTGTTAGCCACTGTTAGGGACGTCCAGAATCTATGTTTGGTTTTGAGTAGACAGGTCTATACTAGCAACTTGTTTTATCGAAATACAAATAGGGGTAAAACATGAATTGCACGTCAAACTAATAAGTGAAAACAGTGGAGTTCCTGAAGGGAAAAGAGGTTTCTTAGTGAAAACTTAATGAAAGACTATGAAAGAGTTAGGTAAATTGTTGATTGTGTGTGTCTTTTGGAAAAAAATTCCATAGTAGTAGGAACATAAAGAAAGCATAAATATACACGCTGGTTTTGGCTGGGATAGAGTTAATTTTCTTCAGAGTAGCTAGTATGGGGCTGTGTTTTGGATTTGTGTTGCAAACAATGTTGATAATACAGGGGTGTTTTCATTACTGCTCAGCAGTTCTTACCCTTTTCTGCTCCTCACTCCACCCCACCAGCAAATGGGCTGGGGTGCACAAGAAGCTGGGAGGGGGCACAGCCGGGACAGCTGACCCCAACTGACCAAAGGGATATCCCCCACCATATGACGTCACGCTCAGCATATAAAGCTGGGGGAAGAAGAAGGGCTGGGGGCGGGGTGGGGGGAACATTCAGAGTGGTGGCGTTTTTCTTCCCATTATGTGTGATGAAGCCCTGCTTTCCTGGAGACAGCTGCTGGTGGGAAGTAGTGAATGAATTCCTTGTTTTGCTTTGCTTGTGTGAGCAGCTTTTGCTTTACCTATTAAACTGTCTTTATCTCACCCATGAGTTTTCTCACTTTTAACCTTCCAATGAATCAAGAGGACACTCTTTCTTAACAGTAAGTGGCAGCCAAAAAATTGTACTTGTAAAAATACAGAGTATAGTTTTACCAGCAAATTTCATTGTGTAAGTAGATTCAAAGAACTAGCTTTCAGTTTACTGAAAAAGTTGGGATTGGGAAAGTTTTGAAACCAAATTTGATTAATGAAGTCTTTATATTCAGGTAGTTTGTCCTAAAGACACAGCTTATTTCTGGATTTCTCTTTGATTTTTGTAAGATATTCTTCCCAATTTATGTTAACCCCATGGATAAACCTCTTTCTGAAATCTTTTAATTTATTGTCTACTCATGCTCTCTATTGAAAGTATTTTTAAAGACTCTTCTGAAACTCTTTGTAATAACACCCTATCAGAAAGGTAATACACTATGCATCTTTTAGGCAGGTTTTCAGATGTCTGTTTCTACTTTTTTAAGCTCTCAACTTTCATAAGAAAATATCACCAATATATGCACACAATATTTGCATTTTCTGATAATGTGTATTTATTTGTATCCAGAAATACAAATGTTGGGATCAAAATACGAATATAAATAGTATTCTAGACGCACAGCCCTACTCCTTAACACAAAGTAAAGTGGAATGGATGTAGTCAATAAGGGAATGCCATAATCTGCGAACTTGAGGAGATGAAGCACACGGGTGTTTGACTTTTCTGGTTAGGTCAGTCTGGGGAATCACTAGGATGGCTATCTAACTTAGAATGACATACTGGTACTAGTGCTACCTGTATTATTCAAGGCACATTGGGCACATAATTGTACTTTCATTTCACTATGACATCACAAGCTGCACTGCTAGCAAAGAAATCACACACCCCTTAAAAAAACTTAGGAAGGAAGGATAATTAGAAAACTAAAATTTTATCTGTGTTCTATAAGAAAGTTCAATTTGGCACATAGTTGGCAGTTTTTATGTAATTCTTAAAATTGCACTCACTTAAAAAAAAAAATCCATATGTTGTCATGTTGGGAAAAAATGTTTTCAGAGCAGTATATCAAGAGTTTAAAACAGGGTTAGATGAGGTGTTTGATGACTGCCTGTGATACCCAAAGACAGGCTTCAGATTCCCTCCAGCCTAATGTTCCTACTTGTGACAGCCACATGTTGGCCCATGATTTATGGCTGGTATTGCATGTAAGCATGGGTGACAATAAAGTCACAGAACTCCTCAATGACTACAAAAGAGAATATGGGCGGCTGATGCTGTAATCTCTCTGCACAAGGTTTCCCACTGTTGTTCAGAGGAGCACTCTTTTGTAGAAGCTTATTCTGAAATTTTGTTTCCCTTGGAGCACTCTCTCTAGCAATGGCACACAAAAAACCCAGGCAGTGGTTTGCCTGGGTAATACTGTCAGATGTAATTATTTTTCCAGCTTTCCAAAAGTTCAACAGCAGCTCATGTTTTAAGGATCCCATGTGGTCTGTAACTATGGAATGGACTCTGTAGCATGCTGTGTTTCACATTCATCAGCAGGTTTTTTAAAAAATATGTCATCAGTATTGTTTTCTGCATCTATTTTCTATTAATGTGCAACTTAGAGATTTTGGCATTTACCTGTTTTAGGCCTCACTTTAAGTACGCAAATCACAAATCTCACTATAAGTACGTAGATCACAAATCTCACTTTAAGTACTCAAGTTACGTATCTGCTCTCCACAAGCCTTGAAGCTAGTCAATGGATAGTCAACCCCACCAGAATATGATCCAAATCTCTTCCTGGCCACTCTTCTGGTCAGTGGTGTTGACTGATGAGGAAGCTTTTGACTCAGACCTAGAGACCTTTTCTTTAAATCTTGCTATCATAACAGTCTCAACAACAAGCTGTCACCAGCTTCACTGTGAATATTTCATTTGTTGTGGTTTATAATATATTGTATCAGTACAGCTTCATCTCTCCCAAGCACTGCCATAGGCTGCAAGAAGGTAAAAAGACATTAGGAGAGTATTAAGTGCTGTATTAAACACTAAGGGGAGCACCTGGATTCCCCTATAAGAAGCTCTCCAGGATGGCGTAGGCCTCCAAGTAAAGCTGTTATGTGCTTCCATGACACCAAACAGGCTGCGGTGGCTTCTCTGGCTAGTGCCATTCATTACCTAGATAAAAGAAAACCTGGCAAATAACTGTGCCAGGTCAGTGCCTGGTCAGTTTGCCTCGTTCAGTCCTTGAGAAAGCCTACCCCCAGACATATGAATAAACATAACCACATGTCTTCTGCTGTCTTACTTTGTCCTTCATAAATAGCAAATGATTAGAAGATAAAAATGCATGTTTTGATAGAAAGAAGAGAATTCTCAGGTGTCCAACTCTGAGGTACTGAACTTCATGATGAATTTTATTGTCTAATTTCACATACATTATAGGAAAACCCTTGAGGAGTCCAGATGCATACAGGCACTGGCTTGAGGATCCACAAAAAAAGAGAAAAAATAAAAGAAAGTAAAGTTTGTAGAAAGTAATATATCATCATAGATCTGCGGTATCTCCCTTGAGGAATGTCAGTGGCCACTAACCAAGTGCTCGAAGTCAGTCACAGTCCAAAGTCATTTAAAGAAACAGCTGCTAAATAAATTGGATGAGTCAAACAATATTTATCCCTAATTCAGGACTTAGTCCTAGACAGGGTTATAGGGTAGCATATCTCCTTGAGTTATCCACCACAGGTACAGTGTACTAAAATTTATTGTTTAACTTGTCAAAGCAATGCAGTTCAAGCAGAGATGAATTTTTTTTTCTGTTAAAACATCATTTCACTTTAGATATAAAACACAGGGGTTTTTTTAGTATCTAAAACAGTGGCCTAAATGATGAGGAAAGTAGATTCTCTGAATTTTTGTTTTCCAGACAAACCATGGATCCCAGGGGAAAAGGTAAAACTATTAAGGCCACTGAGTCTTGAAGGCAGGTGTTCATTTTTTGCATATATACTAGAACCTTTCAAAAAGAGAACATGGTGAACCATAGAAGCTTGTAGACATACAAATATAGTATAAGACTAATGACACTACGCTTTTTTTTTTCAGTATGTAAGTTTCAATGCAAGTTTTCAGTATGTAAGCATAAGTTGAGCTAGTTTTGTGCTTGCCAATTGTATAGGTGAAGGGAGGGATGGAGGGAGCAGCTAAAATGAACTCGGGGTAGAAAAAAAAGCTCTCAAGGAGGAAGCACCTCACCTTTCAGCTGGGGAAATGCATTCCCAATGCATAGTTTGGGTTTTGCCTGTTTTGAACAGTCTTCTGGGAAGTCACCTGGAGGAGGTAAACATCAGCCTTGAATTTATGCTCTGCATCTCTTGGAATGAAGTTGCTAAGTGAAGAAAGAAGGATTGTGCTAAACTGTTGAAATTCCACTGCAGTTTTCTTGCCACTTAGGAATTAAGAAACCTACAGCCTGCCTAGAATATAAAGAAAACTCTGACAAACGCTCAATGTGTAGGTTGAAGGCACCTAGAATATTGATTACACGCTGTGGTGCTTCGAAGACATCTAGAATATTGATCACACACAGTGGTGCTCTGGAAGAACTCCAGCAAGATCGTCGTCCCCCCTTCTAACTCTCAGGCCAGGAATAGCATATCCTTCAATATCAATAAATGCTAAAGGCACTAATGTAAGAGAGACAGAGATTTCACTGTAAGCAAGAAGAATATACCTTTAAAAAAGAAACCTAATTCTGTAGGCAGCTTAAGGTTATGGGATGTGGTTTGCCTCCTGTTAGTCCTTTATGGAAATCCAGAAAGAGCAGCCAATGGGAAAAGCAGCCTGTTATGGCCAGCCTTTACAATCTGCAGTGGGAGCTTTGTTTTACAGCTTAGAAGGTAACACCAACTCTCCAGATTGTGAGCCTAAAGAAATCTGTCTCCAAATACAGAGTCTCCCTTCCCACAAAGTCAGCAGTACAGCAACAATGGTCTTTCCAGAGATGTCTTGCACCTGGTCACTTGGAGCATGGGCAGGGCAGAGTAATTTTTCTAGATGTATGCTAAATTTGGTGTAAAAAAGAGGTAAGCATCCTTCCCTTCATAAAATGACCAAGTAAGGTGAGTTGTGATAAATTCATGCAGCAATATGAGGGTCTAGACTCTGAGACATGTTAGGGCTGCAAAAGTGTTTGAGATAGCTATCTGAGTTATTTGGCAGGATGCCTCCAGTTCCAGAAATATCATTTCCTACCAGCTAAAGGCTCATGTGTCACTGCTGTTCCACAGCTGATGAATGTGAAAACTGCCAGGTGGGTGCTTTGGAATTAGCTGTGGGTAGTTGGTGGGAAGAACTGAATAAGAGGAGTGGGACAGATAGGAACTGCACAGCAATAAAAAAATAATTTCCTCCTTCTCTTTTAGCTTCACTACTCATTGCTGTCTCTGTGAAGGCAGTTCCATTTTTATTAGTATGTACAATATATGAATATACAGTTGAGAATTGATGAAGGAGAAAATGAGCATCTGAAATAAGAAAGGTTATCAAAGTGCCCGAGTGTCTGAATCTACAGCCATACGTCTTGATTTGAAAGTTATATTAAAATTGTGTGGCATGTAGCATACTTCAGTTCCACATTACTGCTGGACAAGGAGCCAGCATAAATTGGCTGCAACTTTTTGTACACTTACTCTTGGAAGAATGGCTGTAAAAGAAGGAGCTGTCAGTGTGGTAGGCATCAGGGCCAGAAGAACTGAGAAGATGGAATTAAGCAGAACAGTATTCTTATACATTCTTAACTGCCTTGAAACTGCTGCCCTCAATGCAGGCAAACACTCCCCATCAACTTTTAATTGAAGGGGAGAAAAAGAGGTTTGACTTTAGATCTTCCTGGGGAAAGTTGGTTATCTAAATAAACCCTTACAGTCTTTTCTGTAACTTCAAAAAGTAAGGAATGTAATGTGAAGATACTTGATTTTGTGGTTTTACATACATATCCAAATGCATTAATTTCACTAGTCATTTGTTTTTGCCTACCTCCATTCCCTTCCCTTCCTTGGAAGGGTAAATAGAAGTATTAAATAATAAAAATGTAGTTGAATAAATGCAAGTCTTTAATGTGAAATTACCTGATAAGAAAATGTTTTAAAATGCTAAAAGTTGCTAAAATCTAAATGCCAAAATCTGTTCTAAAATGCTGAAATCTAAACTGCTTACATTTCTCACGGGACAGTGCGCAGAAGTGTTGTTTTTTTCAATTTGCAAAAGAAGCAGAAGAATATCTGGAGGTTAATGAGAATATTCTTACTCCTACAGAAGGATATGGCACATAGATATATAGAGACCACATTTCCTAGGTGTCTAGAATAATCGTATTTTGACTGATGCAGAGCCTAGAAATCTTA
Source organism: Phalacrocorax aristotelis (assembly GCF_949628215.1). Classification (NCBI taxonomy): domain Eukaryota; kingdom Metazoa; phylum Chordata; class Aves; order Suliformes; family Phalacrocoracidae; genus Phalacrocorax; species Phalacrocorax aristotelis. The sequence goes on along the minus strand of NC_134276.1, from coordinate 74,352,167 downwards.
TCTTCCCTGATCTCTACAGTTTTTCAGTGGCTGCCAAAGCACAGAGCAGTGAAGCAGAGAGAGCAAACCAAGCAATGAGAAATAAGCAGAGGAATGAGTTCTGGAACAGAACCTGCCAGCCCGAGCTGCTCACCTTACATCAAATCAATTTTTTGCACATAATGCCAGAGTAGAACATATTACATAGTAGAATATGTCCTCTGCTGTCAGTATAAGAGCGAAAGCCAGCAGTGTCTGGAGATTCTTTCTTGGTTAGGACTGTGGAAAAAAGTGGAATTGTATGCTTCCAAATTCTGTTTACGAAAGCACTCAGAAAACAGAGGCAATATGAATGGACTTAGCAGAATCGGTCTTCCAAGTAAGGACCCGATGGAACTGTGTGCTTTTAGCAGGAATGGGTAGCCATGAGCAGAAGTGTAAGAAAAGCATATGCTCATCATCTAAAAATGGGAACATTTCACTTCCACACTTACTCCTAGGACATTCATTCAAGTATGGAATTGTTAAACAAACCTCACTTTACCTGTTCAAGATCTAATGGTGGAAGGTATCTTCTTGTGCCTCATCTGCCTCAATAATCCCACCAAAATCAATTGATTGTGCAGAGGGTTTGCAGGATCAGGCCCCTAAAGGACAAGTGCTCCCATTCTTTTATTTAGGCTTGAAATATTCATAGTGTTCTTGCAAAATATGGCTGAAGGTGGCTGTTACAGTAGACTAATCCATAACTAGAGACCAGAATATTCAACTTGAATTCTTGCACTATTGCAAATATAACTCTCATCCTTAAATAAAATCCGTACTTCCAAGTGCAGGACACAGATTTGCAGAGTAATAGATTTTACAGAGTAATTTGCTACTGAGAGTAGCAAAAACTTCAACACGTATTTTGAAATCAGCAGGTTATCATTGGTTTAGAAAACATCAGATTGGGCAGATTTTTCTAAAAATAACGTTTTGATCTTGCCCCAAAGTATTTCTTCTCTGTGTTTCTAATTTGAATGTCGTCAGTCCTTAGTGAAGTGATTCCCCTCCCCCACCTAAACCCAGCTCTGTTTCTGATATTTTAGACTAGTAAAAAACAGAAGAAACTATTTTGAATAACCACAGTTAACTTTTGTGTTAGTAAATTGTTTCAGTTGAAAACTCACTGGAAGCACAGAGAAACAGCAATGACAGGCAGTGATGTTTCAAAGAACATGACAGCATTTCTTTTCCTTTAGAATTACCATTGCATTAGCTTTTGCTTGTTTGCAGGATTTTACTTCTGAGGAGAAAAGGAACTGCTCTGCAATCACACCTACTACTCATTTTTTATCAAATACTGTGTAGAAGAGGCACACGTTTTTTGAGATGATGAAATTAACAGGTCCTCCAGAGGAGAAAAAAATTAGAATTTTGGTTTTAGGTATATTTTAGCTTTAATCATTTGTAACCATTTGTTATCCAAAGGGTAGTGAAAAGCCATTGTTATTTAGTTTTGAATCTGTTTTGTTTGCTTAATAACAATTATTGAGACAGTCTGTAAAAGGACTAATCTAGTTTAACACTGTAAAACTAATTTTTGAAAAAATGGGTAGTTTAAGAATTTAATGGTTCAAAAGCTTGAAAAATATGAAGTAGCTTTTTAAAGTAAAATATAGTTGGTAGTTTAGGAACAAAAATGAAAATAACCTTTTTCTATATGTGGCAACTCTCCCATGTTTAATCCAAGTGTGACAATTGAGTTCCTGTAATGCACTATTCACGTCAAAAGTGTTCCGTCTTCAGCTCAGCCCCAGGGAACAACTACCGTGAGTAAGGACCACAATATTTAACTTTATGGAAGGAACAAAAAAAGTCCTTTGGCACACATGTTTTTCAGTTTTGTAGAATAACTTTGAAAGAAAAAAATAAGAATGCATGAGAGCACTTTTTAGTAAATTGCAATCTGAAGAAAGTCACATATTCCTAGTGCTATTATATAGTGATTTTTACTCATGGCCTATCAACTATGATCTGCTACAATGACACAAACAAGCAGGAATCTTGTCCTGCTTCAAGTAGAGTACTTTAGAAATCAATGACCATCCTGTGTTTAACCAGTCATAAAAAAGACAGATAAAAGCTTGAAAAACCTGTAGAAGTTATACCTACAGCTGCCTCAGCGATAGGCAAGTCTTTTGTTTATATCAAAATAACAGCTTTCTTATAACTCTACCTTTTCACCTTAAGTCAAAACCAACATGTGTAGGTAAGTAAGTGGCTAATTCCATGAATCCCAGACCTTTGCAGAAAGTAACGTCCATGTTTTGATCCCACCAGAGACATTTCTTATTGTCTTTTGGTGGTTTCTCTATAGCAAGAAGATCACCAATTAAATATTTCCCAAAACCTATGGGGGACAGCTCAAGCAAGCTTAAATACAAATAAGTGGTTTCACTGGTTTTGGCCTATTTGCCAGGGCCAGTGTATGTTGCTCTGAGCCTCAGGGATACGGCAGCATTTTGAAGAAAGTACGGGAATGAGGGACATAAATGACATATTAAACTTTTGCCTGACTTGTGTATAGCTTCTATGCCAAGGGAGAATAGTAAAGATTCTAATATGCAATAATTATTCATAAACATCGCTTACACTACAAATTCAGCTGAACTTTGTAAGAATCTTTTCCTTAAAATAAATAGCAGTAAGGAGAGAATTCTTCCATGTTTTTCTTTTTCAGGCAATTACATATTAAAATTCTTCATCAGGCTCTGTGATGGTGAAGGTTAATATGGCCTTTATAATTTGAGATGAAACTGACCGTGTCTTTCACTTTTTCTGCACTTTCACCATCCCTCTGCACTGTGAAAACACAGCAGTCTTCACCACTACAGGCAACATTTAAAGATAGAGGTATCCAACCCAGTAGACCAGGTTAAACAGCAGGAAGGATGTAGGAAAAAAGACCCTAGAGTAAGAGTCCAGTTCTAAAATGTCTATGTGAATCCGTCCTCTCCTCCATGAGCCTGATTTGCACTCTTCGTAACAACAGAAAAAGCTCTGGCAGTCTTTCCCATCCAAACATTCATAGACACACGCATCTTCAAATTCTTGCCAATACATGGTATTGTTCAACGTGATGACTGTAGTTGGTGGTCTCATATCAAGTACAGAATAATTCTGAGGAGAGAAAAAGAAACCAACAGTTTGATAAACTTCCATGGTGATGTACATCACAATTAGAAAGAAATCACAGGAGCTGGGAATAAGAGGGTAACGCTGAAGGAATTCTGGATCTGGGGATCCTCTTTCTTTCCCTCAAAAGATGCCATTTCAAATGAATTTCCATAGAGAGATTGTGGAGTGGCATATTCAGTAATTCTAGGTGTATTTTCTACTTGGGTAACTCAAGAATATATTGCCTAGTAATCATTTTTTCACGCTTAGGAGTTCACTTGACTGTCAGAATATTATTTGCAAGTTGCTATAAAGACTTGCAGCTACTACATTTAAGAATGGACTCTGACAAATAAGAAGGATGTTCCCCCTCCCTGTTTAATTACAGAACAATATCCACTTGGTGTAGCTGCAGTCACTGCCTCTTAACTTTACCATGATTTATAAAAACGGGTATGATTAGCAACATAGCGATGATTTCAGTACAGCATTTCAAAATGCCACCCCTAGGCATGTCCCCTTAGTGCTTATCACACTAACCATGCTCAGAAATAGGGCACTTTGATATCACTCATCCTCACAGTACCACTCACACCTACAGGCCTCTCCTTCTTCAGTGTACTCCCTATTTACAGTTTGTCAGCTTTTCTGTCACACCATTTCCTCATCTTGAAAGGTGCTTTCTCACAATAGTCTCCTTTCTCATCGAGCCACCTGTTCCATCCTCACAAATGTCATCTCCTCCACTGACATCACTAGGAAAGGTCCCATCATCTTCACTGCCTGTCTGCATCGACCCAACAAAGCAGACTCCAGCCCGGTCAGCACAGTTTTCTCGACCTCAGGGGCCCTTCCTCTCCCGGTGACTGCGCTTAGCATTGCCTTTTCCTGCAGAAGCATGCCAGGTATGTACTACCATAGAGGCTAGCCATGCCTCTGCATCATGCCCGCTTGCATTCTGGAAGGTGCTCTGGGCCCCCACTCCACACTTGCTATACAAAATACGCAACATTTCCTGTTGAAGGTGTCGGGGTGTGGTGTGTATCTGAAAGCTTTCGCTCTGTATTTGAAACAGATCGGTGTTATGGTTGATGTGCCTTAGGGGAAATTTTCCTTTTTCTATTGAATTTGTTTTCTTTCTACAAATCCTTTGGTTTCGCACATGATAATATTACTCATCTCATTAAATTGCTGGTCCCTGAGCTAAGATCTTGAGGTGGCATCCCTCTGCTTAGATGTTGGCATCTCCAGCATATATAACTACATCTGAACAACTGCCCTATGGTATCCAGCCAATTACATCTAGGGCATAATTCATCTCATCATAAGTAGATGGCTAAAATCTCTCAGGTGCATTGTGCTGTGGACTGTAAACAGATTGCAGTTAAGCAGCAGATTATTGCAAATCTATTTGTTGTGAATGACTTTATCTCTGATATTAGATGACACAAATTACGCCTCCACGGTTTTCTCTCTCAATTGTAAAGTTTCAGGTGGCTGGTGTCAGAGCTTTACAATGTGCTGCCACATGGAAAAAGTCTAAGATTACTGTACAAGCAGTCATTTTTTGGCTGTAGCAGTTTGGAGAGGAAAAAAACTATGACTAGAGTATATATGAAATTCTGCTGTACCACTGTGTTGCATATTGTTCATTTCTTGCAGAATTTTATGAAAAAATTCTATGCCTGCTTACAATATTTATGTTAAGAAAAAAAAAAAAAAAGGCTAATTTAGATCCCTCCAGATGATTTCAGTAAGTGAAAGGAAATAAGTGCCCTGTTCTGCAAAGGAAACTTTCTCATGTATCAATAGCCTAGGGGTTTTTTTTGTTTTTCTGTTGTATCAACTATCTGCTCAGGACAGAAAATAAAATAAATGCTCTGATAATACAGAGAAATTAATCTGGTTGCTTTAATACCTGTCATGTAGGAGGGGTACAGCAGTCACTAGATACCAGGTGAAGGTGGATGGTAGCCACTGTGTCCTGTGCATCCTGCTGAGCTGGTGTTGGGAGGAGAGGGATGCGCACGGAGTGGGCACAAGCCTAGTACCACCTGAGAGCTCTGGCAAGGCAAGGCGCTTCTCAGGTGCCTTGGACAAGGCAGTGTTAAACACACTTAATAAAATTATTTCAGACAAAGTATAAGTGTGTTCTCTAGGAGGAAAAACAAGGGGTGGGATTACCTGAACACAGACTTACTAAGACTAATATATTTAACATTGTAGGTGGCATTGCTCTAAAACTGAAAAAGACAACAAGATGATATCTTGAGAGGCAGACACACTGCTTATTTTATTCAGTTTATGCTACAACTTGAACATGGAAATTGTTTATGTATAGAATAAGGCCCTGCTCAATATCTGTCTTATAGTGAAAAAGAAAAGAGTAAAAAATTGAAAAGGCTGCAGATACTTTCCAGGCAGATCAGACTGACTAGATCTACACAAAGACTAAGAGTGTTAAAACCCTATTGTCATTTTAATTGCATATGTTTTTCCTTTTTTTTTAATCAGAAAAAGGAAAATGCCGCTGCCCATGCAATGCACCTTTTAACTTCGTCTTTCAGAAAAGTCTGTCCAATGAGTGACAGCAGCAGCAAGTGCATAAATGCAGTGCTTGCTGTAACCAGTTCATTTTCAATGTGCAGACTTTCAGTGACATATGAGCTCTTTAAATACATTGGAAAACTCATGGAAAAAAAGGTGTATAAAATTATCTGTAAAAGGTAAGCTAGCAGCATGAAGCTAGCAGTTGTAAATGACAAACTTCAGCATAACCAAACCAAGAAATGCAAAATCAATGGTTTAGTTCTGTCCCTGTTCTTATTTGGATCTGATAGCTGGGAAACAGGCCATCCAACCAGCTGATGAACTGGCCCTCTGCATTGCTTTATATTTATATATATTATAGTAGGTGTTAAAGTTGTGTACCTAAATTGTCTGAAAATCCACTTGAAAGCTTGCTACAGATTTTGCAGATATGCAAAAATGAACTATTTTCTATGAAACTCAGTTAAAACTCCATATAAGTTTATGATATAACTTCTGCTTATTACTTTTTTATAAAATGTAATGAGAAACTGCAGTATTATATAAAGCAGAGACACAAACTTTCTCAGGTAAAAATAACACACAATATTCTACACTTGACCCTTCTCCCTCCCAAATCATTTGATAAGTCCTTATAGAAAGAGGCAGCTATGTTCCTCTGCCACAGCCAAAAACAAACTGACCTTTTAACAAAAAAGCAAAACAATATTTATAGTGAAGTCAGAGTAAAGCAAAACATAGCATTACAGCTTTCTCAGGAATTATTGCAAGTAAATGTCAACCATACATTCATGCCTCCATTGCTCTCACTGAATAAAATAGTTTACTCACCATCACATGACCAAAACTGACATCAGGTAGCTTAAATAAAGATAACAAAATAATTATTCAGGAAAAATCATACTTATTGCTTCATATGCATCTGATGTTTAATAACATATCTTAAACCAAACCTTTAAATGCATTTGTCCATAAAAAAATTTATGTTGAGTGTTTTATATATTCAGCATGGTGGTCTGTAAACTCAAAAACTGCATGAAACATCAGCAGAATGCACACCTAGTTTCCATCCACTTTAAATCTTTATTCAACCAGTTACATTTATGTATTTAGCAAACAATATCTAAGTGAGCACTTGTTCTTGTGTTAATTTAAATCTCATCAGTGTTGCATGCTTTCCCTCATATTCGTATACGTCTGGAAATACACCCTGCTCACAAAGGTATTAATGACTTTTTCATTTAGTCTTTCTATAGGATGGCAATTTTAGTTTGATCATTAAGTTCATTTTGATTGTCTCATACATTTCTTTTGCCTTTTGTGTGCAATGCATTTTTACAAGAACTATTAGAGGTTTAATGGAGTTTTCATTGACTAAGTCTATGGCTTTCTAGGCTTTCTCTAATTCCATACTTGTTTCAGGTTTTCCTTCATTATTTCTTCATTCAATCATTTTCTATAGCTCTTAATTCAATCCGTTTTTACCTTGTGACCTATTATTCTCTGAATTTAGCCTTCTGTCTCTTCAATTTCCCTCTTCACATTTTGCTGTTTGGAGTTGTATACCTATTTTGTATTTGGCTTTGTATTTCTGACTCCAAATGTCCTTATTTCCTCCATTGCACAAAATGGCATCCCACATCTCTAGCTATGGATCTCAAACACATAAGATTTTATCACTGATCTTGAGTGGACAACCCACTTCCCCTTCTCCATGTTTACATTGGCATTTTTTTCTCTATTATACTAGCCCCTCTCGTTCTGGTAGTCAGTTATGAAGTACACCAGGCAATTCTTCCTTCATGACCATTTTAATCGATTCTAAATAAACAGCTTTTGTGGGTATCTTGGTGATACTTCCGGAAATAACTTTTTGGCCAAAAATGCAGCCATGTATAAAACCTTTAAGTGAACTCCTCTGTTTTTGTACTTAGGAAAAAGCCCCTTTTTGCACAGGGCTAAAACCGAGTGCTAGTTCCCAGTGCAGACATTGAGATCCTGTCTGTAAAGTTCATAGATATTTCTAGACCTGTTAAAGCATGAAACAGCAGATGCATTTGAATATACATCGATGTGCATATATTTGTATAAAAAGCTATGCAATCTGTTTCAGTGGGAGTCCTTTATGACTACCAGCATAGTAATTGGAGGACAAAAGACACGTAAGCAGGGTTGCTGCTTAATGGTCAGCAGGTTGCTTCTGTTAGGAACAGACCTCACTCAACAGGCACATAACTACTACTGTTACTGTGGGTAACTATTTTCCATCAGCTTTCACGGCAGATCATACCACAAACTGGGAAGAGCTTGGAGGAGTGGAGTATCATGGGATTACAGGCTGTCATTGAATGATTCTCTGCTGTCTGAGCCAGACACATGCTAGAAAAGAAATTAAATGCTCCCATCTTACCGACTTTTTCTTCTTAGTACAGTTTGGTTTCCTGCAACTTGAGTAGTAGTTGAGGGTTGCATACTCCATCAGAGCAGCAAAGACAAATAGAAAGCATACAGTCACAAACAAATCCATAGCGGTGACATAGGAGACACGGGGTAATGACTTTCTTGCAATGGTACTCAAAGTTGTCATGGTCAATACTGTAGTGATGCCTGCAGAAAGAAACTTGATTTAATTGCATAAAACAGCATTTTGCCATGCTGCAGAAGAATCTTTGGAAACAAATGCATAAAACAGAAATCCAAAGCGTACCCAAATAATTCATTAATTTCATTTAGTAGTACGAAAATTAATGAAAAATAACATTAGTAGTGCCAGTCATATTTTGTAAACAAAGATTTCCTCAGCTATTTTTATTCAACTTTGCAAAAGTGACATTCCCATGCCTCTTGATATGCTTTTCCTCATCTCTTCCTTTTTCTAGTCCCAGTTAGTTGGAGATGGGAGTGAAGGAGAAGGAGAGAATGAAGAAATTTTTTAAGAAAAGTATAAAGCAGAAAAGATACTAAACCCAGAAAAGTAAAAGTAAGAAACCTAGAAAACAATGAAGAAAACACGGTCTTTTTCATAGTAGTACTGCTTTCATGAAAAATCTTGTGCTCAAGCAAGAAAAAAGTGGGGGAGAAGAAAAAAGAAATTTTGCTGCAAGGTTCTGACCATGAATTTTGAAAATATGTTTTCACACTGCAGCTTCCTTGGGAGTCCTCCACTGCTATTCTCCTCTGAGTAAGGGAGAACAGACTTTCATACAAACTTCAGATGTAACCTTAAAGGAAATAGCCTTTTTAAATCATACAAAGCATCACATATTAGATTGTTCCAGTAATAATTAATATAATGGGAATTACTTAGTGTGAAATATCCTGAAACAATAAAACCAGTCCTAGAATGAAATATATGGGGTGTCAGTTATTTGGCTGCTGGTCATTCATATAATTTCTCTTTATTCCTGAGGTATAGAAGTCTTTTCATTCCCACTTTGGACTGACGCTTTAATCATTTTTTACGAACTGCAGGCTTTCTGAAAGAAAAAATAAAACTTCTCAATGGCTTGGAAAGAAAAATAAAGCTCTCACTTAAATAAGCCTCAAGAGAGAACCTGTTCTAAAAACAGCATAGCCATAAGGTAATCTTTCTTTTTATAGTTAAAGTGATATTTTGCAATGGTACAGAGTGTTCGAAATGGCAGGGGATGACTGAAATTATGCCTTATAGTAAAACTGCTTCCCACAAACAGCACTCCAGACAGGAAGAAGTGTCTGTGGATTACTTTTGACTACTTTCTGTTTATGAAGGAATGCCCACCTCTGATTTGTAGCATTTGATAGAAACTACAGCAATTCACAAGAATAAACCCCCACATTCAGACTGTTAGAAACACCCTGGAAGAGCCAGAAGTCAAATTATTGCCTGTGCCTTGACCTTCTCTGACAATGAATAATAATTAATTATATACCTTAAATATCCACTATCCAGAAACACACAAAAAAAGGAAAAAAAATGTTGAAAAAACCACAACCCAATAATCAAGATGAAAGCAATGCTGATAGGAAGTAAGAAATGTGGACTTTGTAAGTACCTTGGACACCTAAAAGCTATTGGGAAAATATTTGTGTTTCCTGTCAGCTGTGCCACATCCCAATATAAGCACATGTGGCTGGCATGATCCAGTAACTTCTCCAGAACCCCTTCAACAACAGTTCCGTAGCTAGCTGATGCTTTGGAAAAGCTCCAGAGACAAGCCCCATGCTTAGCCATTCATGATGGTAGTCAGCTGCAAAGATGTCCAACTGCAAAAGGCATTGACTCCCTAGCTTTCATTTGGCCATCACTAACTATCGGTTAATTAGTCTTCCTGTATGACCGTGACTTAGGCCTTGGGAATCACTAACTTCAGAAGAACTGCATCCAGACTATGACACATCCTATAATATGAAATTAAGTTCTTTAGCACTTTCTAACCCACATTTAGATGTCTAACACAAATCTGTCTTTTCAGAGCCACATGTACATGCACCTGCTCTCAGGTGTTTTACTACCTTTAAAAAATTACTCAAAACCTGTAGCCTTCTTCTGCACAATATACAGTGTCCTTTTTACCTGGACTCAAGGACATGTTTTTATTTCCCACTCGGCCTGTGATAGGATCTCAGATTACTTTAGGACTTTTTTTTATAATTAAAAGTCAAAAAAAAAAAAAAAGAAAAAAGCTTGCAATGCTCAAAAAGATTTTTTGCAAAGGTCTGCAATTTTTCTACGGAATGCTGTGTTGACAATGTACTACTTTTCCTCTATTTTTACTGAAATGGATGTATAACTTTGTATTAGTTGTGACAAGAAGTATTGTGCAGGTATCTGTAATGATGACCAGCTGCCAAAGTGACTATGGACAGGAAGGCAGAGAAGTGAGAAGTGAAAGAAAAATTACCATTAGCCTCTGCACTTAAGTATAGAAGTCCCCAACTCAGCCTGAGCCCTTTATTCATGCCTTAAGCCTGAATTTGAAATGTCTGCCGAAAATATGCTTGAGACTCTGAAAACCCAGGTGAGAACTAAGCAAAACCAGTGCAGCAAATCATGTTGTAAGTGCCTCACTGTTACAGAATCTGGGAGTTTTGGGTAGCTCTGCATTAATTTTATCTGATTGAAACAAAGTAGGTTCTAATAAACTTATAGACACAGCAATGATGTAAGATTTATTTTGGTTTTCAGATACTAATTATGTCTATCCTCAGTCTTTTTGACGACAAATCACATTTTGCTACCAGAATATAAAACCTTGGGGAAAGGAAATCTTGGCATTATCACAAGCCATCATAGTTTCTGGATTATCATCTGTCACATTTCAGATTACGGCAAGGGCATGAGACAAGATTGCTGAGCACATAGACAGAAACATTCAATGCTAAAACAAGCACATTTTTACTGCTACTATTTATGCAAAATATTTTAATTATATGAAATCCAAAAGAAAAGCATCATTCTTCATTTAAGATGAAGCTTGAACTTGGATCCCAGCTCACATCATAAACAAGCAAGGAGTTGTTTTTGAAACCATAAAAATACTACCCACTGTGTCAATTTTACATTTGACACATAGGCACAAGTTTTAGAATATTAGAATGAGTCTTATGGGGATTCATACATAGAGCAAAGAGAAAGAAGGTGGACCAGATGATACAGTTTTGTAATCTTATACAAGTCAAAATGTATAGCTATGCATGTAAGAATAAAATGCAGCACCCGTTAGTTCCAAAGAGAATATCTAGGTTCCATGCCCTCAGCTCATTTTATCTCTCACACTAAGAAAATTCAGTTTGTTGAGTGGTTTCAAATGCAATAAACCTTGCCAGATGAAATCGTTGTCTCTCACATGGGTAGGCTCGTATGGTAAAGTGAGATTTGCATCTGTTATTGAAATTCACATTACTCTCAAACTGTCTGTTTCAACAGAATATTAATATCAGCCAAGGACAGCTTTGAATTAACCTGGCTTCAAAAATTTCAGGTAGACAGGTGTAAGCGGGATCTTACAAGCTTGTGTATAAATACTGTTTGTGTCATTTATATTCTCTGAGCAAGTTCCATACCAAAGATGCTGTTTGATAAATCAGAAAGGACTGTCTGGGAGATGCAGGGATACGTAATGCATAACACCACTTTAACATTTAGATCATTGGTCTAAACAGTTATTTAAAATTATTACTGTTTGAAAGCTCCTCACTGGGCAACAGTATGCAAAGTGAGGTAGTAGGGGCTTCAGTGTTAGAAACTCTTTGTCAGCAAGCCTCGGTTTTTCTTATTTTCCTAAGGACATGTTGATAGGACATGGGAGGAAAGGTGTACTGCCTTTAACCATGCTATCACTTGTTTGTAAACTTAATTTTTCCACTGTTTGTTCTGGCACCTGTTTTGATCATTTGCCTGTTTTTCTAGGGAATGAGCTTAAAATGGAATGACAAGGACAGCAATGTTCATTTTTTGTTAAAAACCATCTCTATCTTCTTGTACATCAACACATTGCTGGCCTTGATACCGGCTGTATTTTTTTAAACTGCAGTTTGAAATTGCTCTCTAGTAACTGCCTAGTCCTATTACATATTTTACCAATTTTGAAAAAGCAGGGGGAAATGGGGATGAAAGCTTCAGTTTAACTTAATTCCCTTCATTTTCAAGGAAAACAACCTATTCTTTTCCAGATCATAACTTTTCTTCAGACACTTGCTGGCTGCTGTTGACTTGAACATTGGGAGAAGATTGTTTTGATTACTAGAGACAAGCAGAAACAGTAGAGCGCCATTTTTTTTTTTCTCTCTGAATGGAGAGCAGAATAACCTGGGATCACAAAACAGAGTTCTCATCCAACACTCAAATTCTATTTCCAGCTTCCCACTGACTCTTCAGGTGGTCTGGAGTGAGTCACGTTGCCACTCTGGGCCTCAGTCCCTCAAAGTGCATGTGAAAAAGGGACTATGGTGCCAAGTTTTTGAAGACCACTTTGACACCTCTAGACTTGGACGGTGCTGCTGAAAGGATACTTATGGTGTCATTTTTTTCCTCACAGCCAAATACTTTGATTACTTTTTGTTTTTCCAGCACAGAAATAGCTTATTACTTAGCATCATTCAGAATGTGGTAAAACCTACCCTTCACATAATTGTGAGTAGTTGCCAGAGCAGGTTTCGTGCACTAAATCTACAATTCATTGCAAGTAATTATTAGGACAATTTCGGTGCTTTGCCTTTGGCTGTATTACTCACAATTTCACCATGTGCCTCTACCTACATTTGGATGTGTGCTGTTGCTCAGACAGATTTATAAGTTGCATTATACAAGCAGACCTACAGTAAACTGGGAACATTTGCTTACTGCATCCCGAGCATCAACAGGCTATGGCCGATTTGGGAGCAACAGGACTCTGTGCAAAAAGAGGTGACCCATGTACATATTATTTTCTTGTCATTTGACTTTATTTATAAAAAGGTTATATTTTAGCCCAATAATTTAATTATTTATCAGAATTTTAAGAGTTAGTCATGATAACATTTAATATAGCCTTGGAAAGATCTCTTTTTTGTGTTCTTGCTTCAAATCCATGACGTCAGTATATGAACACATTTTTTCCTCTGAATTTCCTGCTGGCTGAGGGGGTGAGGTAGGGAGAGTCATACTGTTATGACTAGTGATCTAACCTACTTCCATGTCTAATTAATTGGAAAATGGAGCTGTGTGGTATGGGCAACTGCCATCAGGGACAGGGTATGAACACTGCTTCTGGAGAATTAGTAATGCAAACTGCTAGACACGCTTTCTCCCTTTTCTCTTAAGCATTGTGAAGGATGGTCAATCTTTCCTTATCTCCACTGAGTCACCCAGTTTAAAAAGAAAGGAGTTCATCAGAGACATATGCTAAAGGCCTATTGCTCAATTTTATGGCCACCTGAGGAAAGTCTACATAGCCAGGAACAGGCAGTCATACAGCTGCTCTGTCCACACCTTTGTGTCATCTTCATGCTGTCCTGGAGGTGGAGGGGGTCACAGAATAACTGTAAGCCTGAGGGTCCGTCATGTTGCTGGGGCCGCAGTGTAAAAGGACTTTGGCACTCACGTGAAGGGAGTTAAGACTGAATATTCCTTGCTCAGAGAACAACCTCGGAAAACTGGACCCACATGATGCCACATTAGTTATAATGATCAGAAGTGCTATGTTTGTTAATTTTACAAAATGCTGGAACAAATCCAGCAGGTTATGGTTTTGTGCTGAGCTCACACAAAATGTTTTTTAATACATAAAATATCTGTAAAGTGTCAACCAGTGTTGTCTGCTTGCAGTTGTCTTATTACAGGTTTTCTGGGGCTTTTCTTTCTACTGATCCTGTTGCATAGCTCCATGTCACTGAGCTGCTCTTGGTTTGAAAGGATGTCCCTCACCACTCACTAAGAATTAAAGCTGATACAACCTCCCCCTGGGAAGATGCCTAAGGATTGATAGCAGGAATGGCTGGCATATAGCTTCATTGCTTAAATAAAGCTGTGGCTAGTGGGGGAGTTACACTTAGAGGATATTTTCAGTAATGTGTTTCTTCTATCATTCAGCTGAAAGATAAAAAGCTATTGAAGCATTAGAAGTTTGGGGAGGAAAAATGTTTGTAACCTGGGCCTTGTGCATCCTGAATAGATGAACGGAAGTTTTTTGTATGAGTGAAGGATTTAAAGTGGGATCAGACTTCTGGACAAGTTCAAGAGACTTAGCAGCTAAAATCTCTTTCAGAGTGAAAGGACTTCAAAGGCTCTTTTGCACTTCCTTTGTATTTTCCCCTTCAGGGCCTTTATGCTAGAAACCACAGCACCCTCAAAACTGGTGGTTGCTCAGGTTTATTAGTACAGGAGAGACTCAGACTGAAGCAGGACAAGTCATTTTGAACAACTGTACAAAGGCTGCATTGTCAAACAAGGTGTCTTCCTCCTGAGAGCAAGTAGAGCACCTCTACACAGTGTTTGAAAAATAGCTAACATGTAAGTAACCACCATTTCTCATAAATGTTTAGTTACTTGGATGAAAAAGGATGAGGAGTACTGGGTAGCCTTGATCAGCTCTTTAGGGGACTGGGAGACAGAGGTAGTTTGTACAGATAGCCTCTCCTATACTGTGAACGAAGGCTTGTCAGCGCACAGCAGCACTCGAGAACAGCCTGCTGCAAGCTGCCTTCACGTGTCCTCCAAGGAGGTGCAGCCTGTTCACAGCCCTTGTCCTCCAGCCTTTCCTTGTAGCAGCATCACCCTCTCAAACCTGGGGACTCAGTTGCTCCTATGCAGGCTTCCCACCTGATTTCAGTCCAAAAAGTCAGGCAGGCCAGTTTTTAATAATTTGTTCTTTCAGACTGAAATGATTTAGAGAGTCCAGCTGGTTAGCTGGAGATGGTAATGAGCTCCAGCAGAAGGAAGCAACGAATAATAGCTGGGAATGGTAGTCTCTGTGCTTGAAAACAGATATGTAAACCTCGACACAGCCTCCCCTTTTTCACTAGACTCGTAGATTTCTGAATCAGTTACCATTGGCAGCCCTGACAACCACAGTCTGGACTAAAATGTTGCTTTTCCTTCAGTTCTGATGTACACCTATAATTGGCTAGTATACACCCCTATGCCCTTGGTGCTAGCAAAACCTGCAGGTTCTCCTATAGACATAAGACTAAATGGTCAGGATTTCTAAGTGTATCCTGAAGCACAATGCCAAAATGCACATGCTGGTTCTGAAATAGATTTACTGCTGGAAAACCTATACCAGCATGAATCTCCACAATCTATGAAAAATGTTTATACACCTAGCATGGAGCTTAACTTCAAGCACATAAGCTAGAACACTTTGCATGAGTTAACATTATTATATTGCACAGTTTTCTGTATATATAAGACATAATGCCCTGTGGGGGAGAGTTTCAGAAAGGAAAGAAGCCAGCAGTGCAATTAATTTATTCTTCAAAAATGTCACTAAAATATCATACTGAGAACAAGGAGACAGACATTAATTCTAGAATATTATGCAAAACAGGTGGCAGTGTCATTCCAAAGGGTCAGGGTAGTTTACTTTTAATTGCCCTGTTAAAAGCAGTAAACCAGAGGCTTCAGTGATTGTAGATTTGGGTCTGCAAGATGTGGTGGCAATAATCCAAAGCATTAGCTAGTGGTCTTTTTGAAAGAAAGCTGACATTTGCAAAAGATAGCGTAGAAACTATATAAAGAGGGCAGAAACAGGAATTATTAACAACTTACCTAATGCTGTTCTTGCTGGTGTGGCATCTTTTTTAATCCAAAAGGATACCCAGGAAAGAACAACTGTTAATATGCAGGGAATGTATGTTTGAATAGTGAAGTATCCCATTCTTCTACTTAAGTCGAAGTATATAGTCATGACTACATAATCACCTGCAATAATAGCACAGAAAATAAATTGACATTGTGGTAAGATACAGACAGTTTTTCATTGAGCTGCTAATTTTTTAAGCTTCATAAAAACACTGCGTATGAAATATTTCTTACTGTTTCAAGAGCACCTGTGCAGCAATGCTCATGTGAAATAGAATTCAATTACACCTTTCAATTCTAATTTCCTTTAGTTTTAGGTCTCTGTGGAATTGTTGACCTATTTGGAAAGGCAGAGACTCTCAGTAATCATTCTGGATGAGTAAATTTTTGAAAGGCATCTTGGCTTTCCAGGCTTGGTATTTCTGGGTGGTTCCATGATCACGAACAGTAAACTACTATCATTCACCAGATTCTGTAACCAAGCCACACAAAATCCCTCCTTCTCCAAGCTGTGTCTTTTCAGTTTAGCTCTGCCCTAATTTCACATTTGAGTGATTTCTGTTATCTTCTTTTGAGATATGAATCAGGCAGTAGGGGTCTTTATGGTAAGTGTAGCATGCACATGTGTATGCCTTTACAGAAGAAGTCATTTATAGACACTAGAGCCTTGGTGCTGGCAAGAGAGGTCAGACTGCATACTTTTAAAGGACTCATCATTAAAAATAAAGTCTCTTTTTGTCAGCATTCATTTCAAAGAAGCTGTGGTCACTTGTATGTGTAAACCTTCAAAAGGTGAGCCTGTATATATCGTTTATTATTCTGCTCTGATTCATAAAATCAAGAGCTCAGTAAGAAGGCTAGTTTATCTCACATTATATAATTTTCTTCACAGTATCTCTTCTGCTAAGCCTCATGACTCCACAGGGGATAATAATCTGTCCCTCTCTTTCTACCCAGTAGAGGCTACTGACCTTATCACCTCTCTCCTTACTAACAGCTCCCTTAGCTTCATAAATGTTAACTATCCTTTTCTCTCAGACAGTCACAGTGATTAACAATAATGAAACTGAACTGAGACCAATTTCTGTACTTTGCTTGAAGTATGTTGCTTCCATTTCAGATGTGAAGAAGAGTTTATATGCCTGAGACTTTTATCGGGTTTTGTCTGACTACATCAGACTTGACCTAATAAATTTTATTGCTTCTTGTTACAAACCTTGACTTTCTAGAATACGATATTTGCAGAAGGCATCATTTGCAATAAGTAAGTAAGCCTGTTCTGTTACAGCAAAATATCAGAAGACTGAAGAAATTGGTAGCACAGAGGCATTAATTCCCAAAGGAATGTATGTACAACTCACCCAAGTAGAGGCACGATGGGTTCATTAAGAGTTGAGACAAATTAAAGCTTAATATTCTATTAACAGAGAGCATATGAACAAAAGCATTTAATGCAGTGGATATTTTGACTATAGCTAAATATTACATAGAAAATAAATTACTTCAGAAAAATAACTTCCACTCAAAGAATCTCTGAAGGCTACTGTAAAATAAGTGAACTACCATAAGCTACAAATTCAAAGGTAAATAAAAATCTGAGGGAGGGATTTGGGGAGAGAAACTTAAAACAGTGAGTCAAAAGGAAAAGTTTCTATGTGTTAAGTACATCGTTTTGAGATAGATATATTTGGAAGAGGTTGATAAGCTTGTGGGTGCTTTCATCATGCCTCTGTTATTTTCATGAGTACTGTGGCATAAAAAGCATGTGACCCCAAGGAGTTGGACAGTCATTTCAGAAGCCTTGTTCATTTGGCATAATGAGACAGAGCTTTAATGAAAGATCTCAGTGCTGTTCCAGGTAGGAAGTATTGCACTACATCATGACGTGGTAAGCCCTGTGGACTGTTCACACCCGAATGGTTATTTTCATTCTACTAATCTCCAGCACTTTTCTCTGTGCAGCGAATGGTACCAGGGAACTGATGTGGATTACTAACCGTTTGTTCTGCTGGCCTATTTTAAGATTACATCAGCTCCCTGATCTGGTTTGCTTCACCGAAGAAAGATTTACACCACAGCAGCTGAGGTAACTTCAAAAAATGGGAATAAGGAGCCAGAGGCTTTGTAAACCAGCGCTTCTACTGACAGGAACCAACCCAACAACCATGGGAAGAAAATATGATAATGTTTCAAACATTGTTTTTCAAGGCAGAAGGATGAGCAAAAACAGGAAATTAAGGATTCTCTAGGAAATGTGCCAAGCCTTTACAGTTCCCTTAGTTATTGTATCTACAGCATGTCTATGGATAAGCTACTTGAGAATGGTATAAAGCAAAGCAATCTTCAAAGACTTATTGTTATGTACAATGATATATGATACACACAATTCAAGTACACACACAGGTCACTGCTCCTCTGAGTAGTATCACTGTAACACCCAGCACAGCAAATGAGAGTGGGGCTAGATACTAGATAGAAAGATACTGGCTAGTAAGGCAGAGTCCCTGCTCCCAAGGTCTTCTACTGAAAAAAAAAACCCTGATAAACTGGTAGCGGGAGAAAATTATGGAGCTTTTCAACTGTTTTTCAGACAGGAACGGAGACAAAGATTAAATGACATAGAGAGTCCATCATCCTATTTAGTCACAAACTGATGCAGTATCTTTCAGGCAGTATTCACTTCACCTGATTTTAGATATCTAGAGGGTAGATTCTACACATGACCTGCACACTGTGTCCTCCTTTCTGTATTTAATGAAGACAATTTGGTACTTTTAGTATATGGTTTGTCTAATCTGTTTTAGAGGTTCACGTTAGAAGGAGGTGAATGTGCCCAAAACATTTCAATTTCTCTTCAGTAATTAAAAAAAAGGAGAGCGATTGGCTTAGATGTGGACAAAGACATTGTAGACACTTGCACATGAGCCAAGGAGTCAGTCACACCTCTTCATTCCACGGTGAAAGCTAAATTGGGCTATGTCTGTGAGGGAGCTAAGGTTATTTTACCTAGATATAATCACCTTCTTAATGTTTTAAAGAGTATTTTAGTTATTTTCCTCCTTTGTTTTATGGTTAAACTTGATGCCTTCATCCTTGAGGACATGCACAACTCCTCTGCTTGCTCGTCTGCTGGCTGGCTTCCTTCCTTCCTTCCTCCCTCCCTTCCTCCCTTCCTCCCTTCCTCCCTTCCCTCCCCTGCTCTTTATTACAACAGAACTATTCAACTCCTCTTTATCCCAATTAAAACTGTGAAGATACCCCTTCTCTGTAGACCATCCTTCCAGCAAGCTAAATAAAGGAACCGTGACTCAGTCAAATTTTACAAGGAGCCACAAATTCCCAAGTATCCAACAAAGACCCAAAGTCTAACAAGCTTCCAATGAAAATGAAATCCTAGGATAATAATTGGCTGCGGTCATTTATCCACTAACCTGTTTTCTCTTCCAAAATCCATACAAAAATTCTCACAATGGAGAGGACAGAACTAGTCATACAGGCAACAGCTGTGAATATGGACTTATATACTGTACTGTTTGTGCTATACTCTAACTTAGGGGAACACGCTGACAGATAATATACCAAGAGACTGGGAGAACAATTTCATTCAGTGGAATTAGTGATGCAAAGTGGAAGTAAAAGGAGAATTTGCTGGTTCTCCTACAATACTCTAACCATGCTTAGAGAGGGCACAGCATAGAGATGATGAATGCTGATGACAATGCTTAGTGAATTGCCACTGCTGAAGTGCAGAACCTCAACTGTAAGCACCAATGTTGTGAGTGCTGTCAAAGGCAAGTATGTTTCTGTACAGCATATACTGGATCCATTTTCCTAATAGCTACAGTGAATTACAATTTTCAACTAAATTACTACTATAGTTCTTCTATTCTCAGCCAAGTCAACTTCTGTTGAGACTCCTGAATTGTCTCTTTGCATACAGGAGAGCCAGGATGTATGTACTATGGCTACTTTCCTCAATGCACTATTCCAAACTGCATTATTATTATTATTATTATTATTATTATAGTCTAAATTACTCCTTCCAGAAGTAATTATTCTCTATGAATCTAAAATCACTTATCTGCATCTTAAAGGAAAGTAACCATGGTACCTACATTTCTTATTTTCTCTACACACACAAAGTAATTTGTACAAAGAAACTCTCCTCTTCTAAAAAAACCTGACCTACAATTTATTCTATATGTCCTGTAGGTATGAGCAACTCAAAGGAGAGAAAAAGCTTTCAAGCACCCTGCATAGTGTCTTCTTACTCCTTCGACAGCCTTCAGAGCTCCCCCTGCCATTACTGCCACTGCTAGAAGAGGAGCTGGGGCTCATTGTTAGACAAAGCCCTGCAGTGCAGACAAGATGGAAAAAATGTCCTTCCAAACTGCATATCATTAAATCAGTGTACTTGGTTTAGAAGTAATCACATGGTGATTGCCTAGCTGGGGACCACTGGAACAATTAATGCCAAAAAACTTCACTTTGAAACTCAGACAGGAATTCTACTTTTTAGCAGCTTAAATAATTTCCCAGGAAGGCAAACTAACTTTTAACTGAACCATCAGATCATCAATTCACTGAAATTATGAAAATTACCCTGAGGCAAAATAATGCCGGTCCAGTTTTCTATAAATGGGAACAAGGGACGCATCTTGAGGCAGCAAATCTGGAGCAATATGAATAGTGTAGCAATCCTTCCCAAGAAACCAAGATGACTGCTGTCTGTGACCCATAGGACTTACATAAGCTTAATTTTTCAGTTTGAAAGTAGGACACTATTTAGAACAATAATGATTTTTAAAAGAATAACTGCTGTGGATTTTAATGAAAAAATGCTAAACTATAGCCTATTTCTCTTGTCTATTGAAGACTAAGGGCATGGTTGGCTGAATAGCCAGAATTTTGCCTACACTGCACCA